>NC_138866.1:2433221-3096554 GCF_965194805.1 Balaenoptera borealis | reverse complement strand
TCCTGGGCGTTTAAGAATTCTTTGCTTTTATTTCCCCTTTGACACCCCCTGCCCCACACACAGTGTGCCACATACGTATATGCACACAACGGGAAAGTCTCCAAGGAAAGTTCTAGACCTCACGGTCCCTGAGCCAATACCCTGCTCTGACCCCGCTCTGCCCTGGGCCTGGAGCTGTTTGTTGCCATCTCTTCTTCTAGAATATTCCTTAGTGGATGAGGCTGCTCCCAGGCAGGGTTCTCCCAGCCCCCCAGGCTCATCCCAGTTGGGAAGTGACCCTCTGTGTACTGGCCAGGCCCCACAGCCTGGCTGGTCCTCTGCTCCTGAACTTCCCTTGAATCTCCCAGGGGCAGCTGAAGCCTCCTCCCTCCAGCCCCTTCTTCTTCCTGCAGCCCTGGGCCTCCCTGATGTTCCTCACCCTCTGTCCCCAGGCCCCTGGGGTCCACTGCTCACCAGGTCTCCTTCTGCCCCTGTGCTTGCAGGGTGGGCAAACAAGGTCTCATCCCTCTGTTCCCCATCCCTGCTTTGCCTGCAGGACCAACTCCTGTTTTTAAACTTAGACCAGGTCCCCCAAGGTTGATGTCCTATTCCCAGGGACAACCACCTTCTGAGGCCTCTCCCCCTCTTACTTAGCTTCTCCCCCCACCCATTCCACCCCCCCACCCCCTGCCTCATGGTGCACCTGATCCAGAGCCCACGGGTTCCAGCTCTAGGCCTTTTTAACTCCCTTCTTATCTCCTGAGATGGTCCTCAGGCTCAGCTCAACACGAAGATGAAGGGTCAAAGCTGTCCTTTCCCTTTACCTGGTCATTAAACACACACCACCACTGTTGAGAGTGAGTGTGGCGGGGCAAAGGCAGAGGCCGGGACCCCAGAGATGACGCTGCAGGGGCGGCGAGTCGTGGTCAGATCCTGGATCTATTTTGAAAGTGGGTCCAGTGGGTTTCCTGGTGGCTTCCACAAGGGATGTGTAAATAGAGAGGGGTGACTCGGGGTTTGGGCCTGAGCACGTGGAAGGGTGGGGTTGCCATCCATTGCCCTTCACTGTCACAGAGGTGGGGGCAGAAGACAGAGCTGAGTCTGGCGCTGAGAAGTTTGCCACCTCATCAGCCGCCCTGAGCAACAGCTGGGGGTGGGCGGGAGGTGTAAATCCGGGCGTTGTCGGCATGTGGATGAGACCTCCAAGGGGTGAGTGTAGATAAAGACAGGGAGCGAGGATGGGGAGAAGAAGCTGAAAGTGTGTGCTGGGGACACAGCTCGATCCCTGGCTGGAGACGTGCACCAAACAGGAGGAAGGACTTAACTGGGGGAGGCCAATCTCGTGCCATCTACACTTAGATTCCAAAAGCCCCAAGTCTTGGGTGCCACAGACCACAGTCCTGGAGGAGAAAGGGGTGTGGGAATAAAAATGCAAGCGTTCCCACTCACCAAACAGCCCGCACCTGAGTTCTGCCTTTATTGGAATGGGGTCTCCCTGACCCCATGATCTGACGTGGGCCCCGGCTGACAGTCTTTGCTCGACCACCCGAGGCTGCAGCAGAGGGCTGAGTGGGAGGGAAACGAAGATCTGCCCCAGTTCCCACAGGCGAAGTGGCCCGGCCACCTAGGGCCTGCCAATAGCCCTTGGGAGGGACAGCAGCCCAGACGGAGCTGACACGTGGGAAAGGCCAGGCCAGCTCTCAGGGACCTGCGTCTCTTCCACCTGTCAGCACAGGATCAAGGGGGCGGAGAAGACTTGGGGCCTCTTAATGCAATGACTGGACTGCTGACCACGCCCACCGACCACGCCCACCGCGAACTGCGGCGCCGCCAGCCCCTCACCTCCGCCAGTGCAATCCGCATTTATTCCCCCACGGGAAGCACTGGGTAGGCGGTAGGCTCAGAGCTCCCGCACCCCCCACTCCAACCCCAACCCAAACACCTCAGGCGGGACCCACACACAAGAGACAGAAGCAGAGCTGCTCTGGCTGAAAGGGTCGGGGGCTCAGAGCCCACCTGCTTAACCTTTACCTCGCTGGGACCAATAGGGGGGCACGCCCGCGAGAACACGGGAGCCCCCTCAATCCTTCAAGCCACGCTGAGAGGCCAGTGTCATCACTGTGCAGAAGAGGGGACCGAGCTTCAGAGAGGACACAGGGCTCTGGAGTAGCAGCCTCGGCAGTCCCCCACGTGGGGCCGGTTCTTCATGTGGTTTTCCTGCGGGCTCCTCCCCAGGCACAGGCTGTCTGTCTGCGAGGCTTATGCCTGGTTTCCTCTCATTATTTATCATTTTACGTTCTCTTTCGTTTAATTTTACAGTCTATCTTATTTCATGTTATGTCCTGTTGTATTGCATTATGTTATTTTGAACACCAAGAACCTGGAGTCGCATCCTGGACCTACCTGCGGTCACCGCCCAGGTTCAGACACCAGGAGTGGGGCTGGGATAGGACCTCCCCGCCCCCGCAGGTCAGCTCCTGCTGCCTCATGATGGGTCATCCAGTCACTGGATGGAAATATCATCAGAACCCGCCCCTGGGCCCCCAGGATGGGTGTAAAATAAAACAAAATTTTTAAATGTGTATGCAGCCAACCAAAAAGATGCCAGTGACTCAAAGGAAGCCGGGCTCTCACATCCCCCAGGAAGCTGCACTGGAGGCCAGTCGGCCTGGTGCTCTGGACGTCCACTGGCAAAAGGAGGAAAAGCAGACTCCCAGCACCCAGGAAATGCCCCACTGGCTCTTGCTGACGTCTTCATGACCTGCCTCAAAGGGATGCCCAGAGGCCCTGACCTCCCCAGCCCCCCTCTTCCAGATTGATAGGCCTGGAAGCCCTCAGATCACGTTCCCCAGGGCTGCCCGTCCATCCTCTCGCTCCACTGGGGAGACGTGGTGGCCTGGCCCCTGCCTGCCCTGGGAGCCCAGGCTGATCATCTAGTGGGCAGGCAGCCACCCACACTGGTCCGTCTGTGATGCAGGGGGACGGGGAAAGGTCTTTGATTGAAATGCTCCTCCCCGTGAGGCTGACCTGGCCAGGCCATGGAGAATTTTAACACCCCTCCTCCATCCCAGGTTTCACTCCCCCCTCCCGTTCGTGAAATGACATCCCTCGTTTCTCTTGTTGCCGCCATCCCCCTCCATGCCCTTTTGAGCATTTCCTGCACTGCTGCATCCCCCTGCCTTCGGGAGCTCACTTGACATTTCCAGAAGGAAGAAAGGAAGGGAGGAAGAGGGGGAGGGATGAATGGATGAAGGAACCAAGTAGAATGAAAGCCACTCTGAGCGTGGTGTCCAGGGTCAGATGGGAGGCACTTCTCTATTTGGTGAGGGGTGACAGCTGGGGGGTTGCACAGGGGAGCAGAAGCTGGGGCTTAGAAGAGACTCAGCAAGTGTTTGCCAGAAGCTTCCATCATGTCTGGGGTGGCCCTTGCTGCCGCCTAGAGGGGCAAGTGGGCGGGGAGAGGTGCAGGGTTGGGGAGAGGGAGCAGCTGTCCTCAGCACAGCCCCACCATAGTCTCACGCCCCATTTCCTTCAGGCTTCTTTGAACAAGTCCCTGAGAAGATACTGGGGATCCCCGGGGGCCACGTGGGGGGACGAGAAGGTTCTGGTTTCGGGTTGGCTGCCTACCACCTCCTGGGTAATCTTAGGAAGCCTCTCCCTCTCCCTGCTGGTCCAGAACTGCACTGTCCTCGTGTGGCTCCCGAGCCAGTCTGAGCTGAGCTGAGCCGTAAGTGCAAAACACACCCTGGAAAGTAAAGACAGCAGGAAAAACAGAATGCAGAATATCTCATTAGTAAGTTTTATACTGATCGCATGTTGAAATGATGCTTCGGATGTGTTAGTTAAATCAAATATATATTAAAATTAGGGTTACCTGTTTCCTTTTACATTTTCAATGTGGCTACTAGAACATTTTAAATGACATATGTGGCTCTCATTCTGTTTCTACTGAAGGCGCTGCTCTAGAGAGTTCTAAGGCCTTTTGGTGTGAGTGCTGTGGTAACCCCCTGTATACACACACAGTAGGGAGGATTTTGACCTTGTTTGCTGGTTGATTGATGAGTTAAGTAAGTGTGATATTAAGCTGGGGAGGTCCAGGTAGCCCGGGGAAGCAGGGGCTTCGGGAGGATGTTGCTTAGACAGGATGGGGATGGGCTACTTGCCTTTCTTCCAGATCTTCCAGTTTCCCTGGGAACTCCAGTGAGGGCTGGAGCAGAGAGAAGGGTTCTGTTCTGGAGAGTTTGCCGCCCCCAATAGTCCCCACTCTTCTCCCAGGGGGTCAAACGATTTAACCTTCCGGAGGAGGTTCCCAAGAAGGTCACTTCCTTCCTCAAGTTCTAGAGCTGGGACGCTGCCAGCAACTCCAGGACTTGCACCCTGTCTGACCCACGGCCTGGCCGGTGCCAGCCTCACAGGGGCTGGAGGTCACCTCCTGTCAGCCCTGGATTCATCCATCCCAAAGGAGGCTGGTGACTCAGCTTGACGGATGCACGTCCCCAGGTCACAGTGACCCAAGGGTGGTTGCAGGAAGTGGAGCTCCCCCTGGGAAAAAGCCCAGTGCGGGGGTCAGGGGATCTGGGCTCGTGTAGGACTGGCTAGCGAGAGGACCCAGGCTCTTCCTCGGGTCAGCACAGTCCCCTCTAAGCAGGTCACCGGGTCCCCATGCCCCCGCAGAGGTGCTGGCTACAGCGTGTGTTCCCACGCAAATTTACTTCAAGATTGTGGTCCTCTCCACCTTCTGAGCTCTGGAATATTGAATTTACTACAGGCTGGGTGGAACAGGGTGGTAACCCCCTTGCACCCCTCCCCATTCCGTCCCCCGCAGGTCCCCCCTGCTGGACCCGTCCCTCCATTCCTCCCACACCCGAGCCATCCTCTTTGTTCCCAAGATGCTGTTTCAGCTCAGCTCGTGCCTGTCCTGTTTGTCCCTCCACCTTCCAGAGCCCCCATCTGCCCCATGCCTCCCAGCTCTCCCACCATCCCTCCTTCCCAAATCCCCTGTGAGCGCTCCAGCCGCCCACCACCACCAGGCAGGCTCCCCGAAATGAGAATCTACCCAAGACCCAGCCCAGTGGCCACTCCTGGGGAGTCTCCCCCCCCCACCCCTTGCCTGGCCTACAGGGAGTCTCTGTGCCAATTAGGAAAAGGCGCCCCTGGATGGTTGCAGGGGAGGGAGTGCGGCCTCCAGCAGCAGTTCCCACACCATCTGCAATCTGGTCTTCACTGGCCCAACTTCCCTCTCTGACCGTGAGATCTGCCAGGACAGTGACGGGTCTGCTGTGCTCACCACTGGGTCCCCAGGTGATCGATCAGTGCTGCTTCTGTGATGGAAGCGCCCGGGGGTGACGCCGCAGAAGCGGGGATGTGCAGGCGCCGGTGTGTGGACCAGCCTGGGAGGGGCTGGTGTGTGGCCGGGGTGAGGAGAGAAGCAGGGAAAGAAGGGGGCCCTTGGCAATGGGGGGACAGGTGGACAGCCACCTTGAGGTCCTGAGATGAGGTCCAGAGGCCACTGTTGGGGCTGCGCAGAGCTGGGACCAGTGGCCAGCCACTTAGATACAGATAAGTTAAAGACCGTGTTAGTTTCCTAGGGCTACCGTGACAAGTACCAGAAACTGAGGGCTATTATGGACTGAACTGTGTCCCCTGAAATTCACGTGGTGAAGCCCTTACCCCAGGAGCTCAGAAGGCAACTGTATTTGGAGACAGGGCCTTTAAAGAGGTGATTAAGGTAAAATGAGGCCACATGGGTGGGCCCTCATCCCTGTGCCTGGTGTCCTTATAAAAAGAGGAGATTTGACCCATGAAGGTAAAATGGGTCAAAGAGACACCAGGGATGCTTGAGCACGGAGTGGAGACGATGTAAAGACAGGGAGAGGAGAAGACGGCCGTGCACAAGCCAAGGAGAGAGCCCTCGGGAGAACCCAACCCTGCCAACACCGTGATCTGGGACTTCTAGCCTCCAGAACTGTGAGAAATAAACACGAGTTGTTTTAAACCCCCCAGGCAATGGCATTTAGTTATGGGAGCCTGAGCAAACTAACTCAGGGGCTTAGAATAGGTATGTACTGTCCCACAGTTCCGGAGTTTGGAACTCGGAAATCAAGGTGTCAGCACGGCCGTGGTCCAGGCCTCTCTCCCAGCTTCTGGTGGTTCCTTGGCTTCTGGCAGCCAGACTCCCATCTTCCCATGGTGTGTGCCTGTGTTCAGATCTCCTCTTCTTATAAAGACCTCAGTCATATTGGATTAGGGCCCACCCTAATGTCCTCAACTTAGTTACATCTGCAAAGGCCCTATTTCCAAATAAGGTCACATTCTGAGGTCCCAGGGGTTAAGACTTCAGCACATGAATTTGTGGGGAAACACAATTCAACCTATTGTGGACTGAACTGTGTCCCCCCAAATTCATATGTTGAATCCCTAACCCCCAATGTGGCTATATTTGGAGTTAGGCCTTTAGGGAAGTAATTAAGGATAAATGAGGCCAAAGGGTAGGGCCTTAATCCTGTAGGGCTGGTGTCCTTATAAGAAAGGGAAAAGACACCAGAGATACCTCTCTCCCTCTCTCTCTCTCCACGCACACACTGAAAAAAGTTACATGAGGGCACAGCAAGAAGGCAATGTCTGCAAGCTCGGAAGAGCAGTCTCACCAGAAACCAGCCCAGGAGGCACATTGACTTTGGACTTCCAGCCTCCAGAACTGAGAAAATAAAGTGTTGTTGTTTAAGCCACCCAGCCTGTGGGGTTTTGTTTTGTTTTATTTTATGGCAGACCAAGCAGACTAAAACACAGCCCATAACAAAGCCTTATCTATTAAATCATTTTGTTACAAGTGACAGGAACTCAAATTAAACCACTTTATTTTTTTAATATTTATTATTTATTTATTTAGTTAGTTTATTTATTATTACTATTTTTTTTTTTTTTTTTGGCTGCATCAGGTCTTAGTTGCAGCATGCAGGATCTTCGTTGAGGCATGCGAAATCTGTTGTTGCAGCACGTGGGCTTCTCTCAAGTTGTGGCGTACGAGTTTTCTCTCTCTAGTTGTGACGAGGGTTCCAGAGTGTGTGGGCTCTGTAGTTGCAGCACGCGGGCTCTCTCGTTGAGGCGCGCGGGCTCAGTAGTTGAGGCGCGTGGACTCAGTAGTTGCAGCGCACGGGCTTAGTTGCCCCGCAGCATGTGGGATATTAGTTCCCCGACCAGGGATCGAACCCACGTCCACTGCATTGGAAGGTGGATTCTTTACCACCGGACCACCCGTCAAAAAGAAACCACTTTAAACCACTTTAAACAAAAAGAAAATGTCTTAGGTCGATAACCGAACAGACCGAGACCCGGGTACCACAGAACCCAGGAGTTGTCCGGCTCTTTCTTTCTGTCGCTCTTTCTGCATCTGCTTCTCCTGGCTCCTCTCTCCTCGACGAGGCTCTGTCCTGGGGTAACTCCTCACCAGCATGGGGGCTGCAGCCACGCCAGGTGAGCTCGGCGTCCCCTTCAGCAACTTCCGTGGAAGGGGAGCACCTCCTGCAGGAGGTCAAGGTGCAGAGGGGCTCAGACGCCAAGACCACACCTGGGGAGGGGAGTGGGCAGCTCAAAAAAAAAAAAAAAAAACCCCAAAGTGAACACAAAGGCACCCTGGAGCCAACTGAAAGAGCTCCCAATGGCCAAAGTTGGAACAAATTGAGCAAGAAAATAAATAACCTAGCGTTGCATTATAACCCGAAGTAGAACATAAAGATCCATGAGTCCATATGGATACAAATAAATGATTGAATAAATAAATGTGGGGAAAGAGACAAATCTCCCATGCAGAAGAATTCCAAATAATTTACGTAGCTGCTCCACCCTCAAGGAGGCGGGGCACAGCTCCCCACTCCTCAAGTGTCAAGTGTCAGCTGCACAGTGACTTCCTTCCAAAGACCACGGTGTGGGGAGAGGGAGGTAATTTATTTATTTTTTGTCAGGAGAAACCTGACAAACATGATCTCAGCCGGATTATCAAGGTCCGCATTAACCGGGATGTTGATAGCATGTACCCTCGATACGACGTGATGGAAGTGAAACTTTACCTCCGTGGTCGTCCTTCCCCAGTCCCATAACCCTTGTGTCATCATGAGAAAAACATCTTACAGTTGACAGATATCTTACAAAATACTCAGCCAGTCATCCTCAAATGTCAAGGTCATAAAAACAAGGAAAGTCTAAGAAACTGTCACAGCCAAGAGGAACCTAGGTAGCCATGACAACTGAATGTAATGTAATGTCCTGGGAGGGATCTTGGAATGGGAAAAGGACATTAGGGGAAAACTAAGAGAATGTGAATAAAGTATGGAATTTGGTTAATAACAATATGTCAATATAAGCTCAATAATTGTGACAAATGTACCATGCTGATATAAGATGTCAAGAATAAGAGACACCATGTGGAGTTTACAAGAACTCTCTGGACGATCTTTTTAATAATCCTGTAGCTGTAAAACTATCCTCAAATAAAAGGTTTATTTAAAAGTTTAAATAAAATGGGGACCAGTCGGGTTCTGTGATGGTTAATTTTCTGTGTCACCCTGACTGGCCAGGAGGTGTCCTGATTAAACATTTTTTCCGGTGTGTTTGGGAGGTGTTTCTGGATGAGATTACCACTTGAATCAATGGACTCAGTCAAGCAGAGTTCCCTCCCCAATGGGGGTTGGGATCATCCAATCCGCAGAAATGACCTAAGAGTTTCCACGTGTGCCCTGAAGGAGATGGTCATCTTCCGGAGCTGCAGGGCTGGAACTGCTAAAAATCAAACAGCAGTTCATCCTGTGGTTGGCTGAATTACAAAGCAAATTGAGCTCCCAGCCTCACAGGGCATCTCCTTCCTGTTAAAGCGAAGGCATTATCACTTTGCTGTACACTTGAAACTAACACAACATTGTTAATCAACTATACTCCAATAAAAATTTAAAAAGTTAAAAAAAAACAAACAGAAAAACCACAAAGACTTGTTAATATTAAATGTAGAGCTTGATTTACATAATTGTCTTAGACGACAATTGAAAATCATTCTATAATAATGTTAATATATTTGGATATTGCACACTATTTATTTAAATAAAGATACATTCTTATATGCTTTCAAAAAAACAATAAAGTGAGGGCGTTGACTGGGGGAGTATGAGGACGTGTGGAGAGACCCTGATGAACTAGGAACACTGAACCCCCAAATTCTTTTGAGTCTTCTCTACCAGTGGCAGGGTCTGCCCACCTTGCAGGGGTATCGGCCTCTCCAGGGTAGAGGTAGCGGACTTGCCACCTCCATCAGAGGGGATGAAGCCTACATGCCTAGGAAACTACCAGCTGCCTGATTCCCCTCAGGACCCACCCCATCAACCCTCTTTGCTTCTAGACCTATAACTAGACTCTAGTCCCAGCAGGGCCCTAAAGATGGGTTACAAAGCGTGACTCAGGAGGGGGTGCACTGCGTTCCAAGAGAACTACGTGAGTTTCCTAATTTATAGACAGAAACCGGGAGCACGTGTGGGAATCGATACTAAGGGTGTGGGGTACGGGGGAAGGAATATATGGTTGTTCAGGCTGAATTTTTTGATGTGGACTCACTACGCAGATATTCTGCATTTATGTAGCAGCTTGGAATGTTAGAAAGGGCCCTAATGGCTCCAACACGGACCAAAAGGTAGCCCAAACCTGAGGGAATTAAACTATTCTTTGCTTGAATGTACAGAAAGGGGCTCAAAGGCCTAGGTAGACTGGGAGGTTAGAGTGGCTTTATCATTTAAGATATACTCACCCACAGTGGGAGGGTCAGAAGACAGCTTGCACCGAGACTGTGAAGAATCAGTGGGTGACGGGAGACCCACCATCCTTGCAGGGCTCTGTGATTGTCCTTCTCTGTAGACCAGACCTCCCTGGGAACTGGAGTCACTAAGTTGGGAAATCTAAATGCAATGGGGAGTATTGGACCCCGGGTTGCCAGGGGCCAATGGTGGCACTCACCAGCCACTGGCAAGGGGGGCGTGGTGACCGCAGTGGACGCAGAGTCAAAGCCGCAGTGAGAATGGTCTGACTCGCGAGACCAATAGGCTGGCACAGAGATCGTGATGTTCCTAGAAGGGAAACAGTCAGGAAGCCCTCGGTTCTTACTTGGTCTCTATCAGCAGAACATTTCTGGGTCGGTACTTCCCTGGTGGTCCGGTGGTTAAGACTCAGCGCTCCCAATGCAGGGGGCACGGGTTCGATCCCTGGTCAGGGAAATAGATCCCGCATGCCACAACTAAAGATCCCGCATGCTGCAACGAAGATCCTGTGTACTGCAACTAAGACCCTGGGCAGCCAATAAATGAATGAATGAATAAATAAATAAATAAATAAAACATTTCCAGGTCAAGTGAACACACATCTGACCACAATCATAAAAGCAGAGTGATGGCCCCTAAATGGATTCCCAGACTTGAGGCAGTTTACAGACCCAGGACCCCCTGAATGAAGGGGAGGCCAGATCCCCGTGAGGAAGGACCCTGTGCACTACTGAAATGTAGCACGTTAGGCTTTCTCCCAGCTTTCCCCCAGGTAAATACACACTGGGAGAAGGGAATAATCAGACTTTTTGAGGACTACTGGACACTGGCTCTGGACTGATTCCAGGAGACCCCAAATGTCACCCTCCTGTCAGACTAGGGGCTTACAGAGGTCCGATGGTCAATGGACCTTTAGCTCAAGTCTGTCTCACAGTGGGTCTCCAAGCCCATCCTGTGGTTAACTTCCGAGTCCCATGCGTAATTGGAAAAGACACACGGAGCAGCAGGCAGAATCCGCATGTAGGTTCCCTGACTTGTGGAATGTGGGCTATGAGGGTGGGAAAGGCCAAGCGGAAGACACTAGAACCACCTCCACCCAGGAAAACAGTGAACCCAAACCACCTCACATCCCGGAGGGATGCGGAGATTGATGCCATCATCAAAGATCAGAAAGATGCTGGGTGGTGATTCCCACCACATCCCATCCAGCTCACCTATTTGGCCTGTGTGAAGACAGATGGATCTTTTTTTATATATATAAATGTATTTCTTTTGGCTGCATTGGGTCTTCGTTGCTGCACACAGGCTTTCTCTAGTTGCAGCGAGCGTGGGCTCCTCTTCGTTGTGGTGAACAGGCTTCTCATTAAGGTGGCTTCTCTAGTTGTGGAGCATGGGCCCTAGGCGCAGGCTTCAGTAGTTGTGGCACGTGGGCTCAGTAGCTGTGGCACAAAGGCTTCGTTGCTCTGCGGCATGTGGGATCTTCCCGGACCAGGGCTCGAACCCGTGTCTCCTGCACTGGCAGGCAGATTCTTAACCACTGTGCCACCAGGGAAGCCCCGAGACAGATGGATCTTGAGAACAACAGTGAATTGTCGCTGGCTTAGCCAGGTAGTGACTCAATCGCAGCTGCTGCACCAGATGTGGTTTCATTGCTTGAGCAAATTACCACATCCCCGGGCACTTGGTGTGCAGCTGTTGACCTGGCAAATGCCTTTTCCTCCATTCCTGTCCCTGAGGTCTAGCAGAAGCCAGATGCTCTCAGCTGACGAGGGCATGCACACCTGCACTGCCCGACCTCAGAGGTGGATCAGATCTCCCACCTAGGTCGTAATTTAGTTCACAGGGGCATTGCCTGCTTTTCCTTCCACAGAACATCACACTGGTCCATTATATTGCTGACATTATGCTGATTGGACCTGGTGAACAAGAAGTAGCAACTTATCTAGACTTATTGGTAAGATATGTGCATGTCAGAGGGTGGGAAGTAATTCCAAATAAAACTTGGGGCCTTCTACCTCAGTGAAATTTCTAGGGGTCCAGTGGGATGGGACATGCTGAGATATCCCTTCTAAGGTGAAGGACCAGTTCTTGCATCCGACCCCTCCTGCATCGAAGAAAGAGGCACAATGCCCAGTGGGCCTCCTTGGATTTTGAAGGCAGCATGGTCCTCATCTGGATGTGCTGCTCTGGCTGATTCACCTAGTGACCCGTTCTCTAGTCCTGAGTGGGACCCAGGACAAAAGAAGGCTCTGCAGCAGGTCCAGGCTGCCATCCGGGCTGCTCTGCCACTGCCAGCAGATCCAGTTGTACCTCAAGTGCCAAAAGGTGATGCTGTTTGGTGCCTTTAGCAGGCCCTATAGGTGAATTGCAGCACAGGCCTTTAGGATTTTGGAGCAAGGTCCTGCCATCCTCCGCAGATAACTACTCTCCTTTGGAGAGACAGCTCTTGGCCTGCTATTGGGTCCTAGTGGATACTGAATGCTTGACCATGGGTCACCAAGTTACCATGTCTTTTGAGCAGCCCATCATGAACTGGGTGACCCACCAAGCCATAAAGCTGGGCACACATAGCAACACGCCATCATCAAATGGAAAGGATGTATAGGTGATCGGGTCTGAGCAGGCCCCCAAGACACAAGTAAGTTACATGAAGAAGTGGCCCGAATACCCACGGTCCCCACTTCTGCTACATTGCCTTCTCTTCCCAGCCCGCACCTGTGGCCTCATGGGGAGTTCTCTACCACCCGTTGACGGAGAGAGAGGAGAATCCAGCCTGGTTTACAGATGGGTCTGCACGAGATGCAGGCGCCACCAGAAAGTGGGCAGCTGCAGCCCTGCAGCCCCTCTCTGGGACGCCCCTGAAGGACCGGGCGAAGGGAACTCTTTTCAGTGGACAGAACTTCCGGCAGAGCACCTGGCTGTGCACTTTGCTTGGAAGGAGAGATGTCCAGGTGTGTGATTATACACCACTTCATGGGCTGTGGCCAGGGGCTTGGCGGATGGTCAGAGACTTGGAAGGAATATGATTGGAAAATTGGTGACCAATTCGGGGAGGAGGTATAAGTGTAGTCCTCTTTGAATGGACAAAAAGCATGAAAATATTTGCGCCTCCTGTGAATCTCACCAAAGGATGACTTCAGCAAAGGAGAATTTTAATAATCAAGTGATTAGATTTTAATAATCAAATGGTGGTCTCTTTCCCCAGCCACCCCTCTCATCACCCAATAGGCTCATGAACAGAGTGGCCATGGTGGCAGGAATGGAGGCTCTGTGTGGGCCCAGCAACATGGAGTTCACTCACCACAGGCGATGGGGCTACAGTCTGGCAGAGTGCCCAGTCGGCCAGACCAACACTGATCCCCTGATGTGGCACTGTTCCCTGGGGAGATCAGCCAGCGGCTACCTGTGGCAGGCTGACTACGTTGACTCACTTTCACTGTGGAAGGGGCAGTGTTGTGTTCTTACTGGAATAGACGCTTACTCTGGATATGGATTTGCCTTCTTTGCATGCAACGGTTCTGCCAAAACTACCATCGATGGACTCACAGAAAGCCTCCAAACAGCATTGCTTCTGATCAAGGAACTCACTTCACAGCAAAGAAGTGCAGCAATGGGCCCAAGCTTATAGGATTCACTGCTCTTACCATGTTCCCCGCCATCCTAAAACAGCTGGCTTGATAGTGGAGTGGAACGGCCCCTTAAAGACTTAATCACAGTGCAGTTAGGTAGCAGTATTTTGCAGGGCTGGAGCAAGGTCTTCCAGAGGCTGTACATGTTCTGGATCAGCATCTAATATACAGAGCTGTTTCTCCGGTAGCCAGGATTCACAAGTCCAGGAATGAAGGTGTGGAAATGGGAATGGCACCTCCCACTATACCCCTAGTGATCCACTAGCAAAATTGTGTTTCCTGATCCCACAACTTTGTGATCTGCTGGCCTAAAGGTCTTACTTCCAGGCGGAGGAGTGCTTCCACCAGGAGACACAATAATGATGCCACTGAACTGGAAGTTAAGACTGTCGCCCAGCCTTTTTGGGCCCCTCCTGCCTCTGAACCGACAGGCAAAGAAGGGAGTTATGGTGCTGGCTGGGGGATTGATCCTGACCTCAGGGGGAAATTGGACTCCTACTCCACAATGGGTGCGGGCAAGGGTACGTCTGGAACACAGGAGATCCCTTAGGGGGTCTCTGTGATTAGTGTTCACAGAAAACTGCAACAACCCCAGCCAGGCAGGACTACCAATGGCCCAGACCCTTCAGGAATGAAGGTTTGGGGCACCCCACCATATAAAGACCCATGACCAGCTAAGGGGCTTACTGAAGGCAAAGAAAATACAGAACAGGGAATGGAAGGAGGTCATTATAAATACCAGCTGTGATCATGTGACCAGTTACAAAAACAAGGACTGTTATTGTCATGAGTATTTCCTCCTTATTTTGCTATGAATATGTGTGTGGGTTTTCTTTCCTCTCTTATTCCCTTATATATTATAAGATGTATTGACTTTGTATCACAGTAGTGAAGTATTGTTCATTTTATATCATAGTATGTAAGTTACAGGATATCAAGGAGAAGAGTAAACATCACTCAAGGACTTTACCTCCTCTTCTGGGGAAGGAGTTGGTTTTTCTGTTGTATACAGGATAGTTATATTGTGTTAGGCAGAATTATGACCTTGTTATTATTTATTTGGAGATAAAGTATGGTTTTAGGAGGTCTGTATGGTGCCAGGTTGACAAAGAATGAACTTGTGATGGCTAATTCTGTGTCAACTTGACTGGCCCAGATTAAACATTATTTCCAATGGTGTCCGTGAGGGTGTCTCTGGATGAAATTAGTATTTGAATCAGTGGACTTGGTAAAGAAATTTGCCCTCTATAATGTGAATGGGCATCATCCAGTCCATTGAGGGCCTGAATAGAACAAAAGGTGGATGGAGGAGGTATTTCTCCCTTTTTTTTCCCTGGCTCACTGTTGAACTGGGACATCCCTTGCCGTCTCCTCCTGCCCTCAGACTGGGATTTACGCCGTCAGCTCCCTGGTTCTCAGGTGTTTAGACTCGGACTGAATTGCACCACTAGCTCTCCAGCAGACTGTGGGATTTCCCAGCCTCCAAAATTGGGTGAGCCAAGTCCTCATAATAAATCCCCTTTTATGTACATAAATATCCTATTGGTACCATTTCTCTGGAGAATGCTAATACAGTTCCTTAAAGAAACGTTGGGCGCCCAAGAACTATGTATCTACACACGATCTTAAACCTCACATCAAAATACACTCTGGATTCTGGATGGGTATAAGATTTTAAATGAAACCATAATGTGCAGCTAATAGAAAATGGTGGTAAATATTTATATAATCTTAAAATAAAGAAGCTTTTCCTGAATATCACTTCAAAGGCAAAACCCATAAAAGATAGCTTTTACTACATAAAATGTGATCTCTGTATGGCCAATAAGAAAAAAATAATATAGATACTAATAAAAAAGCAAATAATTATCTCAGATACATTGTATTCCAGGCACTGTTATAAGGACATTATTAACTCATTCAATCCCTAAAACAAACCTAAAGAGTATTAATATCATCCCCAATTACAGATGAAAAAACAAAGGCTCTGGTATGTAAAGGAATGCACCCAAAGTTACACAGTTAGGAAGTGGTAGGTCACTGTGACCAAGTCTGTGCTCTTAACCACAAAAGAACCACACACCACAGACTGGGAAGGCTGAGAACATTATGTGAAACACATACAGAAAGCAAAGATGAATATCTTTATGACGGTAACACACGTAGGCACTCTCACCCCTAAAAAAGCGACAAACACCTTAATAGAAAAACAGGCAAACGAAGTAATTCAAAAAGGCAATCCACAAAGGAAGTAATTCAGCCAATGCCTTTTAAAAAAGATTCAACCCCCCAGTGATCAAAGTGGCAAATTCATACGAGGCACCTTTCCACCCTATCAAACTGGCTCTTTTGAATTCGTCTCTATGGAGTGAGCATTGCCAGGAGGGTTCTTTGGAAAGCAGAGTCTGAGATGGGATGTTTATTAGGGACTGGCCTTGGGATCGATACCTGTGGATGGGAGGGGAGGGAAGCACAGGGCACGGGGAGAGGGAAATTGCAAAGCAGACCCAGTGGCGGCTCCCACAGGGTATGCGTGAGCTGGAATGGTCCCTGGAGAGTCGTCCTGAGGTGGGTGGAGTTGCCTGACGTTATAACCCCATGCTGATGTGTCATTGCATAAGTCTGCCCCGAGAAGGGTCAGGACTTTGGGCAAGGTGGCTCTACAGCTGAGCAATCCCTGAAGGACTGAGCTGAAGACATTCCCAGAAGCTGGGGTGAAGGTCCTTCCAGGAAGAGGGATCTGGGTGACTCATCACAAAGGTACAGTAAAATGCACATTAAAAGTCAGTTAAAGATGTAACCCAGGGGCTTCCCTGGTGGCGCAGTGGTTGAGAGTCTGCCTGCCAATGCAGGCGAAGCGGGTTCGAGCCCTGGTCTGGGAAGATCCCACATGACGCGGAGCAACTGGGCCCGTGAGCCACAACTACTGAGCCTGCGCGTCTGGAGCCCGTGCTCCGCAACAAGAGAGGCCGCGATAGTGAGAGGCCCGCGCACTGCGATGAAGAATGGCCCCCACTTGCCGCAACTAGAGAAAGCCCTCGCACAGAAACGAAGACCCAACACAGCCATAAATAAATAAAAAATAAAAACAAAACAAAAAATAAAAGTACCACCTCCCAGCCCTTCCCCAGAATTCAGCTTAGACTTTACTTTAAAAAAAAAAAAAAAAGGGCTTCCCTGGTGGCGCAGTGGTTGAGACTCTGCCTGCTAATGCAGGGCACACGGGTTCGAGCCCTGGTCTGGGAAGATCCCACATGCTGCGGAGCGACTGGGCCCGTGAGCCACAACTACTGAGCCTGCGCGTCTGGAGCCTGTGCTCCGCGACGGGAGAGGCCGCGATAGTGAGAGGCCCGCGCACCGCGATGAAGAGTGGCCCCCGCTTGCCGCGGCTGGAGAGAGCCGTCGCACAGAAGCGAAGACCCAACACAGCCAAAAATAAATAAATAATTAATTTAAAATGAACATCTGCTTATAAATAAATAAATAAATATGGGGAGGAATAATATAAAAAAAAAAAAAAAGATGCAACCCGCTTCTCCATCATTCTTGTAAGACCTCCATGCCTCCCACCCCCCACCTCCAGCCTCTGCTGTCACATCCTTCCATGCCATCTGCTTTGGAGACCACCAGGATCTATCCTGTGTGCTTTGGAGACCACCAGACCCTGTATCCAGTGGTCTGCTGCCGGAACCGGTTTGTACCAGCTTACAAGAGCCAATTGTTCGATTTTGGGGCAGGCATTCTGCAAGCCGGTTGTTAAACCATTGGTAACTTGAAACAAGCCATGGTGAGAGTATTTACACCACAGAAAAGGGCAAATGCTACAAATCAAGCCAAAAGAGAGTGTTTTCATCCCGGTTCTCCTCATCCACCAAAGAAGCCCAGGATTCCTGGGTCATCTCTTGGGACTCTAGTCCCCATAAGGTTAAGTTCCAGAGAGCCCAATGAGGAGGAATGGAGGAGGGATGGGAGATGGGGTTGGATTAGGAGATGAGCAAAACCTTATGGGAGCATCTCTCCTGTGCAAGTTCTCCCCATCTTCGTGGTCTGTGTCCAGACAGACCAGCTCTCGGTAGTGTCCTCCTCGTTCCTCATGGTTACTTTCAGATTATCATCCCTCCCACCTTCCCCAAACACTCCAGGTCCTGCCTGTGGTTATCTGCAAATCCCTGGTCCCTCTTACTTGTCCGAGAGATTTTCACTCATGGTTCATTTTCAACCGCTCTAAGCCTCTCCTGTCCTAATTCTTGGTGATCTGAAATCCACAGAGATGATGTCTCCCTTGCTTGACCTCCGCTCCTCCGACGATCTCATCTCCACTCCTCTTCGGCCACTCCCACCCATGGTCATTCCCTCTGTCCAAGGCAGTGGCCGCAGCCTCTTGAAACACTGCTGGTCCAAAATGAGATGTGCTGTAGGTGACATACACACCAGATACACATCCAGATACAAAGATTTCGAAGACTTAGTACAGAAAAAAACGTAAAATATCTCACTCATAATTTTTTTAACATCTTTATTGGAGAATAACTGCTTTACAATGGTGTGTTAGTTTCTGCTGTATAACAAAGTGAACCAGCTATACATATACCTATATCCCCATATCCCCTCCCTCTTGCGTCTCCCTCCCACCCTCCTTATCCCACCCCTCTAGGTGGTCACAAAGCACCGAGCTGATCTCCCTGTGCTATGGGAGCTGATCTCCCTGTGCTATGCGGCTGCTTCCCACTAGCTATCTATTTTACATTTGGTAATGTATATATGTACATGGCACTCTCTCACTTCATCACAGCTTACCCTTCCCCCTCCCCATGTCCTCAAGTCCATTCTCTATGTCTGCGTCTTTATTCCTGTCCTGCCCCTAGGTTCTTCAGAACCTTTTTTTTTTTTTTTTAGATTCCATATATATGTGTTAGCATATGGTATTTGTCTTTCTCTTTCTGACTTACTTCACTCTGTATGACAGTCTCTACTTCACTCTGTATGACCTCATTACAAATAACTCAATTTCATTTCTTTTTATGGCTGAGTAATATTCCATTGTATATATGTGCCACATCTTCTTTATCCACTCATCTGTTGATGGACACTTAGGTTGCTTCCATGCCCTGGCTATTGTAAATAGAGCTGCAATGAACATTGTGGTACATGACTCTTTTTGAATTATGGTTTTCTCAGGGTATAAGCCCAGTAGTGGGATTGCTGGGTCGTATGGTAGTTCTATTTTTAGTTTTTTAAGGAACCTCCATATTGTTCTCCATAGTGGCTGTATCAATTTACATTCCCACCAACAGTGCAAGAGGGTTCCCCTTTCTCCACACCCTCTCCAGCATTTACTGTTTGTAGATTTTTTTGGTGATGGCCATTCTGACTGTTGTGAGGTGATACCTCATTGTAGCTTTGATTTGCATTTCTCTAATGATTAGTGACGTTGAGCATCCTTTCATGTGTTTGTTGGTAATCTGTATATCTTCTTTGGAGAAATGTCTACTTAGGTTTTCTGCCCATTTTTGGATTGGGTTGCTTTTTTTTTGACATTGAGCTGCATGAGCTGCTTGTATATTTTGGAGATTAATCCTTTGTCAGTTGCTTCATTTGCAAATATTTTCTCCTATTCTGAGGGTTGTCTTTTCGTCTTGTTTATGTTTTCCTTTGCTGTGCAAAAGCTTTTAAGTTTCATTAGGTCCCATTTGTTTATTTTTGTTTTTATTTTCTCACTAATAATTTTTTGAAGCCTCAATTAGTCTCAGATTTAAAAAAATTTTTCCACCTTTATTGAAGTATAATTGACAAATAAGAATTATATATATATATACATACAGTGTGCAATGTGATGTTTTGATATATGTACACATTGTGAAATTGTTACTAAAATCAAACTAATTAACACATCCACCACTCCACATAGATTTGGGGGGTTTGGGTGTGTGTGTGTGTGTGTGTTTGTGTGTGTGTGTGTGTGTGTGAGATGAGAACATTTAAGATCTACTCTCTTGGCAAATTTCAGGTACACAATATAGTATTATTAACTAAATCAGACTTATTCATCATGCATAACCGAAACTTTGTACCCTTCGACCAACATCTCCCCATTTACTCCACTCCACAGCCCCTGATAACCACCATTTACTCTCTGCTTCTATGAGTTTGACTTTTTTAAATTCCACATGTAAGTGAGATATTGCGGTATTTGTCTTTCTATGCCTGGCTTATTTCACTCAGCATAATGTATTCCAGGTACAACCATGTTATCACAAATGACAGGATTTCCTTCTTTATATGGCTGAATTTTATATGCATACATATATATATACACATAAACATATGTATATATTTATATGTATATCACATTTTCTCTATCCATTTATCCTTTGATGGACACGTTGATTCCACATCTTGGCTATTGTGAATAATGCTGCAATGAACGTGAAAATACAGATATCTCTTTGAGATACTGATTTCATTAAATTTAAATATATACCCAGAAGTGAGATTGCTGGATCACATGATAGCTCTATTCTTAATTTTTTGAGGAACCTTCATACCGTTTTCTACAGTGGCCATACCAATTTATGTTCCCACCGACAATGCACGCCAACAACTTTCATATCCACTGAGCTCTACACGTCATTAATTGTTCTCCCCACTTTTTAACTTCCCCCCCTCCACCTCATGTCCTCACTCCCCTTCCTCCCCAGCTGGGACTCAATGGGCCATCATTGCAGCTCCTGTCTCATGCAGATCTTCAGATCCCTCGCCTGTCTCTCTCTTTACTGTATTTGCCTGGGAAAACCTTGAACTTGGTTAAATATAACATCATGGCAGCACCTGTTAAGTTGAATGAGGATGAAGGAAAACTTGCAAACACTGTGACTGGTCTCACTCAAGTACACCCTCAGTGCAAACTGGCAATCCTACTACATGTCCACTCTGTTCCCCCCAAAACCCCAACACCTCCTTCCCCATTTCAAGACTTTGCACTCAGCTGATGAACTTATTTCCTATTTCAGTGAGAAAGGGAAGCCATCCAAGGAGAACATCTGGCCAGCTGCCTGTCCTACCATACCCTGGCTGTGCCCTAAGCCCAACCCCCCACTTATGTACCAGTTCCCCAGCAACTTTCCACCAGCCCTCATTCCCCTATCTATTGGATAACTCCCATTATCTATTGGATAACTCCCATTATCTCCCATTAAAACAAAACAAAACCACAAAAAACCTCTTGATCCCTCATTCCACTTCCCTCCTCTTTTCAGTAAGACTCTTTGAAAGTATCCATTTTTACTATTTCTAATTCCTTTTCTTCCATTTTCTCTTGAATCCATTTCAATCAGGATTTTATCTCTTACCACCGCAGAGAAACCCTCCAATGGCGCCTCTGTTTCACTTGGGATGAAAGCTAAGGTCCCTACAATGGCCCACAAGACCCTACGTGACCCCCACGTGGGCTGGTCTCCTATTATCGTGGCCCCTCAGCGGCCACCACTCCATGGTGCATCCAGGCCAACTACTTTGCAGTCCAAACCAGGGAGAACCTGGAGAATAGGTGTAGACCAGAGGACCCCTTCTTCCTGGCTACCAAGAGGACCCAGAAATCCTGCAGCCCTCCCCCCAAACACCAGCTACAATCCCGAGTAGAGGAGTCAAGGATGGGAGCAGTAAGAAATCTGATTGGTCAAGCATTTCAGCCTAAGAATGATGAATTTCTCAAAGAATTGTTTAAATTATTGTTAGACTAATGTTACGAGAATGGACTCCTGTTTTCCCCCCTTCTTATTACCCAGCAGATGGTACCTCTCAAGAAAGCTCAGATTAATTAAGTAGGAAAATAAAGAAGCTCTGTTTTCTTTGCACATCTGATGTATTGTGAGTGGTTTTGTGACCCTGCTACATGCACACATATGCACAGAAAAAAGATGACAGAATATAGCCCAAAATATTAACACTGGTTATGGATGAATGATGACATTAGGAGTGATTTTTATTTTCTTCTTTATATATTTCTTATTTTCCGATTTATTTTTCAATGAGTGTGAACTCGTTTTATAACTGGAAGAGTATTTTCAACTTTAAAAGAAGGTGGAAACTTTCACTCCCAAACAAGATTGAGAAATAGAAACTGGATTTGCCCTCCTGCTTGAAACAACCAAAATAAACTGGACCAAATATAAGAAATAAGAGTTCTAAACTCACTGGATTTCAGGCAACAAAACACAATAATCATTGAGAATGTGAAAACAAATGAAGTGAACCCCACAATTACCCTAGCTTATTTCCTCCAGAGGGTTCCCAGGCCATGGCACAGAAAGGGGTACCCAGGTGGAACTTGGCATTCTCCTTGAGTTGAGAAAACAGAGTTGAGAGTCCAGGGAGACTAAGATGGCTAGAATTCTCAGGACAGAGTATGAGAGAAGAGAGAGCTGCATAGAGACAGAAGCCAGAGATCTGCAAAGAGTCCCCCTCAAGCATTCAGCAGGGAATTTTATCAGGACTTGCCTCTGAGAAAACAACCCAAGGCTGGGGGAAAAGCCAACTGAAAGCATTAATGGTGACAGTGCTTGGCACTCACATAGGGCTAGGAACAGTGTCTGTTCCAACCAGCCAGACTGGAAACTTGCAGTTCATGGAGCATTGGGTAAAGTACTCAGGAAGGTCTTCCCTCCTTGGGAAATAATTAGTCCTAAAATAAAAGCTACTATGGACCCCCTTAACATATCATAAAAGCAAGCCCAGAAAGGATCAAACTGTGTCTAAGCAACTTAACTGTATTCCAAAAGAAAGCTCAACAATATTTGTAGCAATACACAATATCTAGTACCCAACAAGATAAAATGGACAATATCTGGCATCCAACCAAAAATTTCCAAACATGCAAAAAAGCCAGAAACCATAAAGAGGAGACTACTCAATTAATCAAAATCAACTGAGAACTAAGAAAGATGTTAGAATTAGCAGACAATTAAAACAGTTATTAAAACTGTATTCCATATGTTATATAGAGACATGAAAGACATAAAAAAGACCCAATCAACTTTTTAGAGATGAAAGCTATAATGCATGAAATGAAAAGAACATTGGGTGAAATTAACAGCAGATCGACATTAAAAAAGAAAGATTAGTTCACCCAAAGACATAACAACAGAAACTATCCAAAATAAAACACAGAGAAAAAAAACAAAAATTTTTAATGAAAAGAGCATCAGTGACCTATGGGACAACTTCTAGTGACCTAACATACATATAATTAAAGTCCCCAAAAGAGGAGTTCAGAAAAATATTTAAATGGCCCCAAATCTTCCAAATTTCATGATAACTATAACCCACAAATCCAGAAATCTCAACAAATCTGAAGTCCAAAGAACATGATGAAAACTCTATCAAGACACATCATAATCCAATTACTGGTCAAGACCAGTAATAAGGAGAAAATCTTAAAAGTAACCAGAGGAGAACAAATACATCATGTACAGAGGAACAAAAGTAAGAATGGCAGCAGACTTCTCGCCAGAAATAATTCATGCAAGAAGACAGTAGAGCAACCTCTTTAAAGAACTGAAAGAAAGAACTGCCAATCTAGAAGTCTACACCCAGAAAAAATAGATTTTTAATGAAAGAAAAATAAAGATAATTTCAGACATACACACAAGCTTAAAGAATTTACTAGCAGATGTGCACTATAGGACAGGTTAAAGGATGTCACTTATGCAGACGGAAAATGATATCAGGTAAAAATATGGATCTACGGAAAGGAATGAAGAGCACAAATGTGAACTACATGGCTTCATAGTTAAGTTTTTTTGTATTATTTAAATTTTTAAAAAATATAATTTATTATCTAAACAAAATCAAAATGATGTGTTGTAGGATTTTATAACGTATGTACAAATAAAATGTATGACAACGTAAAGGCCATGAGGGGAGATATAGTGATATATTATTATAAGTTTCTTATAATATACATGAATATACATGATATAACACCACATGAAGGTAAATGGTGATAAGTTAAACATGTACACAGTAAGCCGAAAATAGCCACTAAAATAACAAAAAAAGGCTTGTAGCCAAAAAATCAACAAAGGAATTAAAATGGAATTATAAAACCAGAAACCAACCCTAATGGCACCTTGATCTTGGGTATCCAGCTTCCAGAACTGTGAGAAAATAAATTTCTGTTTTTAAACCACCCAATCTGTGGTATCTTGTTATGGCAGCCTGAGGAGATTAATATACTCTTAAAACAGTACTTCGGGGGAAATGTATAACATTCAATGCCTAGACTGGAAAAGAAGAACAATTTTAAATTGATGATTTCGGCATCCACTTTAATAACCAAAGAAAGAAGAGCAAATTTAACTTAAAAGAAAGGAAACAATATGTTTAAAATGGAAATCATTGAAATAGAAAACAGAAAAAAAATAGATAAAATCAATGACACCAAAAGCTGTTCTTTGGGAAAATCAATAAAATGAATAAACCTCTCACCAGACTGATCAGGAAAAAAAAGAAAGAAGACACAAATTACCAAAATCAGGAATGAGAGAGGCGATATCACCAAAGACTCCACAAATATTAAAAGGATAAAAAGGGAATGTTATGAACAACTTATACCCATAAATTAGACAATTGAGATTAAAGGCACAAATTTCTTGATTGACACAAACTATCAAAGTTGTTTAGGATAGAATTCATTTAATTTAGAATTAACTAGAAATCCCTTTATTTGAATGCTGTCTATTGAAAAACTTCGATAATATAAATGCAAATATTTCTGTCTCATAAAGGAATATTTTTTGTTGTTGTTGGATGATTTGGATCAGTCCATCAATATTTATTTAATACCATCTACTTAGACATGGGATGGTTCCAAGAAATAAAAGATTAAACATCCTGAAAAAAAAAGTTGTCTCAAAAAGAAATAGATAACCTGAATAGATTTATCTATTATCTATCTATTATCTCTTCATTACCTTCATCTATTAAAGAAATATATTTATAGTGGCAAACCTTCCCTCAGGGAAAACTCCAGGCCCAGATGTCTTCACTGGTGAATCCTACCAAACATTTAAGAAAGGAGTAATATTCATTCTACCAGCTCTTCCAGAAAATTGAAAAAGAGTATTTCCCAACTTATATGAGACCAGTATTACCTTGATACTAAAACTAAGATTTTTTAAAAAAAAAGAAAAAAAGAAAGGAAAGGAGGGAAGAAGGAAGAAAAGGACAGATCATTACTTCTCATATGAACACAAAAATTCAAACAAAATTGTAGCAAATGGAACCAAAGACATACAAACAGGATGCTGAAAATTGGATGAATCTCAAAATCATGATGCTGAGTGAAAGAAAGCAGATGTAAAATATGTACACACTGCATGATTCCATTTGTATACAATTCTAGGACATGCTATGTAATATATAGTAACAGAAAGCAGAACAGTGGTTGCCTGGGGGTGTGGGCACCGGGGAAGCAGGAGGGAGGGCTCCGAACAGACACAGAAAACTCTGGGGGTGCCGGGTCTGTCTTACCTGGATTATGGTGAAGATTTCACAGGTGGGTGTCTATGTCAAAACTTATTGAATGGTACACTTTAATTATGTGCAGTTAATGTAGTCGATTAAACCTCAGTAAAGCTGTTGTAAAAATAAGATGAAGAATCCCACACATGAGAAGTTGCTCTTCTCTTGTCCAAAACCTGCTTCCTGACTATCTGCTCTTGAACGTTGGAGCACTGGACAGGCTGATGCTGAGACACCCGTACTGTGCCCCCCGCCCCCCGCCCCCCGGGGATGCCTGCCTTCTGAAAAGTTCAGAGTTTCCAGGGGGATGGGGGATGGGGCCGGGAGCACACGGGGCCCAGCTACAATTTGGTTTAAAAAGCCAGAGATATGGGAACATATGTATATGTATAACTGATTCACTTTGTTATAAAGCACAAACTAACACATCATTGTAAAGCAATTATACTCCAATAAAGATGTTAAAAAAAAAAAAGCCAGAGTTACTTATTTCTAAGAGGCCCCAAGTGGGAGGCTGCCCGTGTTTGGGGACAAACCCTTTTCTCCTTACTCCCTGTACCTTTTCGTTCTGCAGCTCCTGATGGCTTTGCACTTCCTCCCAGGCAGTGCTTTTGGTGTCACTGCAAAAGAGCCCAAGCCTAGTCCTCGAGGCTCTGAGCAATGGTTCAAATCAGGGGTTCTCAAACTTTGGTACACATCTGCCTTGAAGGTGGGGTGGCGGGGGCAGCTGTTGAATAAAAGCTCCAGAATCTCTGTTTTAACAAGACCCCCCCAAAAGATTCTAACACCCACAACTGTTCGCCAACCCCTTGCATAGGGCCTGGGTGACCAAAAGAGCGACCACGGTGTTCTCCCTGCATGCAGTGTGGAAATAGGCTCCACTTCCCTGAATTCTCCCCCAGAGGTGGCTCAGTGGAGGAGCCAGAGGAGGGCAATGTCCAACAATAAAAGAAAGAACTGCTTTCATGGAGGCACTTTCACGGACCAGGGGTGTGGACAGGGGAAGCATGGGAGGAAGATGGGCTTCCCGGCGCCCGTGGTGCCCAGCAGGGACCAGACAGCCACGGCCAGACCGGATGGAGCCTGTTTCTACTTTCAGAAGGAAGAGAAGGCCCCCTGTCAATAACACAACCTGCCAATAACGTTTTCCCTGCCTTTCTCACTTAAATGCTTTCAAGGGGTAGGAGAAGGGAACTAGAGGCAGGAAGGAACACCCTTTGCCCGCCTGTGAAAGCAAAAGACAGCAGCCTGGGAGGGATATCAGGGGAGTAGGATGGAGCCGTCCCCAAGAGGCAGCGACCTGCCAGAGGATCCCCATGATGGGAAAGGTGCCCTGGAGATACTGCGATGCTGTCAGCAGCCGGCCACCCTGCAGCAGGCACGCTGAGAGCAGAGGCCAGCTCGCTCTGCCCGTCCTGCAGACGCAACTCCTTGGAAAGTGCCGCATCCCTAGTTTAGACTTGACCTGCTGTTCCCCATCAGACACGAAGGCTGGCGTGTCACAGAAATACCTTGGATTTTGCATTGGACAGGAGTTCAAATTCCAGTGTTATCATTTACAGGCTCAAAGGTCCATTTAAGGGGAAGCTAAACAGTTTACCTTTGGGGTACCTGGTTCCCAGGGCCCTGGACCTCACTTTGTATTCTAAAATGTATTCTTTCCCTTCAAGGAACCACCCTAATTTAAAAGTTTTAGGACTCATAAAACTGGACCCACCCCTGAGAGGTGCCCGGGTCTAGGGCATGGGGATAATCATTACCATCTTGCAGGGTTGTCATAGGGATTTAATGAGGTTGTGAGCAACGGCTGTGCACCCAGAAGGCACCAGAGCACTGGTGCCTGGTGTCATTACGGAATGCATTGCATCACCCCTGACCACAAGGACCTGAGTCATTGGGATTTCTCTCTAAAACTTAGGGCTCTGGAGAGAAAATCATGTTGCCAGTACACCTTAGCAGCTTTTTGAAGCACAGCATTTCAATATTTAGACACTGCAGTTTTCTGATTGGTGTTGGGATCAAAGCAATAAAAACTCAGTCTGCAAAGGGAGAAGGGTAGAAATCAGCAGATTTATTATTTCACAGATTGTTCCTCTCAGGTAAACACAACTAATAATATCTGCTTAACTAATTAATGAACACTGCATTGTCTTTGGGGCCTCGGGCTCCACGGATGTTCTGCATGTCTACAGTACCCCACCCCCACCCATCTCAGAGCGCTTCGTTGATAATTAAGTGGGCGGATGTAATTATGCCTCTAATAGGCAGTAGTATGTGTGCATGTTCAAGCATGTCATGTGCAAACAACAGGGTGAAATCAATTGTGTTTATTCGGTCAGTTGCCTCCTGCAAGCACCGTTTCCATCTCTTCCAGTTACTTATTGCTGCGTAATTAATCACCCCCAAAACTTAGTGGCTTAAGACAACAATAAGCATTTTCAGTGAGTACTGTATCATCATCTCCCCCGGTTCTGCTGGCTGACTGGGCTCAGCTAGTGTTCTTGCTGGTAAGTTGCGGTCGGCATCTTGGGGTAGAGCCATCTGACGGCTTCCTCACTCACACAGCTGGGCTTGGTGCTGCCTGTCGGCTGGGATCTCAGCTGAAGGTGCTGCCAGGACACCCACACATGGCCTCCACATGTGCACTGGGCTTCCTTCTAGCATGGCAGCTGGGTGCTAAGTATAATACAACGTCCTGAGAGAAAGTCTTTTGTGACCTAGCCTCGGTGGTCACCCAGCATTACCCCCACCATAGTCACAGACCCACCCAGTTTCAAGGGTATGGAACATAAGTCCCACCTCTGGATGGGAGAAATGTCACTGTCGCATTGTGAAAAAGGGAAACCTTGTTGGGACCACGCTGGAACGTGCAATCTGCCGCACAAGTCTTCCAAGTACAAACAGTAAATCATTACATTTTCCTTCAATTTAGACTCTAGGGAGGCCTGCTAGATGATTCTTTGTGAATGTGGTTGTCATTGCTGTCTATATAAGGAACTTACAACTAACAAGTATGCATTTCTTTGAATGATAATAATCTATAATTCTGACTTTGCACTGATCAAATTTATCTTCTTTCCACGTTTCCCAGGGGGAGTGGTTTTGCCATATCTCAGGGCAGGTTCACCACCATCCCCACCCCCCGGGCCTGGGTAGCTGTTGCTGCTCCTGAGGCTTGCAGATTTGCTCCACATAAGGCCTTTCTCCAATCATACAGGTTAATGCTAGCTGGGGCACATCTCTCTGGAGGCATGGGAAGCAGACCACAATTGGGATTCAGCTACAGCAGCCTTGGGCCTTTGCCTATTTGAGAGTCAAATCAGCAGAGATGTGGGGAATTCCCTGGTGGTCCAGCGGTTAGGACTCAGTGCTTTCTCTGCCATGGGCCCGGGTTCGATCCCTGGTTGGGGAACTAAGATCCCGCAAGCTGCGTGGTGAGGCCAAAAAAAAAAAGTAGGAGGGCCTACAGGTGCTCCGTGGCCCCGAGGCCATTCTGCTCGGGCTGCAGCAGACGTGGACAAGGAAGGCTGTCTGGGCGGCAGTGGGCAGGAGGCCTCTCCCAAGAGGCCTGGGCGCTTCTCTGCACGCTGGTCACCCCCAGCTCGCTGAGCTTAGGCTGCCCTTCCTGGAGGGATGGCTCACAGTTCAGGCCTCCCAGCCCTCTCATCACACAGGAAAGTCCTTTCTGCGCCCCACTTATCACCTCCAGAAAACCTCTCTCAACAGCCCGGGTCTGTGACTTTGAACTCCTTGAGCCCTGCAGCACTTGGGATTCAGGGAGTGACCCATTTTCTCATAAGCTACACCCACCTCCACCTGTGGCCTCCTAGTCAATCCCTCCCCACCTTCTCTCCCCGTATTGTAACAGCCCCGTTCCTCCCGCCCAACCCCCCACGGTCACACATTTTGGAACCTGAGCTTGAGGATTTCGTCCCCGAGCCAGGTCACCCCAACAATCTCGATTTCAGCGTGAGCTTGTCCCAAAGCAAGGCAGGGAATTCCACGTGGACCCCACGGCTGGGCCGCCTCTCCGTGAGGGCATGCTGCCTCCGGGCCCAGCCTTCTCTCTGCTCTGCATTTCCACAGCACTGACTGTCCTTCTACCTAGTCTGCATGGAGGGGGGCCTTGGGGGACAGTGGGAAAAGCATGGGGTCCTGAAGCAAAAGGCTCTGATGTGGGCTCGTCCTTGTCATGTGACCTGGGCAAGCTGTTAACTCTCTCTGTGTCCCCCGACCCCACCCCTGCTCACGGGGTAACTGCTCCTGCTGTTAGAGGTTGAACTGTTTCCCCCCAAGAAAGCCATGTTGGAGTCCTAAGCCCCAGGACCTGAGAGCGTGACCTATTTGGAGATCGGGTCTTTGCCGAGGTCCTCAAGTTAAAGTGAGGTCATCGGGGTGGCCCCTAATTCCACATGATGGGTGTCCTCATAAAAAGGAGAAACTGGGACACACACACACGCACACACACACAGGGAACACAACACGAAGACACAGGGAGACAACCGTCTACAGGCCAAGGAGAGAGGCCTGGCTTCCTTCCCTCGTGGCCCTCAGAGGAAGCAACCCTGCTGACATCTTTGTTGGTTTTTTTTTAAACATTTTTTTGATGTGGACCACTTTTAAAGTCTTTATTGAATTTGTTACAATATTGCTTCTGTTTTACGTCTCAGTTTTTTGGCCGCGGGGCATGTAGGATCTTAGCTCCCCAGCCAGGGAATCGAACCCACACACACTGCATTGGAAGGCGAAGTCTTAACCACTGGACCACCAGGGAAGTCCCTGCTGCTGACATCTTAAGACATCTTTCAGACTTGTAGCCTCCAGACCTGTGAGGCAATAACTCTGTTGTTTCAGCCTCCTGGTGTGTGGTCCTAGGACGGACACTAACACACCTGCCCGGTTGACTTCCCAAAGCGAGGTAACACATGGAGGTCCTGTGTAAAGTGTCGCTGACTCATTGAAGTCATGAGCAATCACTGAGCGCCTATGGTGTGCCGGGGGCCATGCCTGAGCGCCAGGGGTCTGCGTGACCGACTCCCATTAAGTCTTCGTTTGCTTCTTTACATGAGCAGCCCCCCTTTTTTTTTTTTAAATTGATTAATTAATTTATTTATGGCTGTGTTGGGTCCTCGTTTCCGTGCGAGGGCTTTCTCTAGTTGTGGCAAGCGGGGGCCACTCTTCATCGCGGCGCGCGGGCCTCTCACTATCGTGGCCTCTCTTGTTGTGGAGCACAGGCTCCAGACGCGCAGGCTCAGTAGTTGTGGCTCACGGGCCTAGCTGCTCTGCGGCATGTGGGATCCTCCCAGACCAGGGCTCGAACCCGTGTCCCCTGCATTGGCAGGCGGATTCTCAACCACTGCGCCACCAGGGAAGCCCGAGCAGCCCCCTTTTAAGTGGAATCAGTCTCAGACTCTTACAGTCCTCACAGCTCCTAGTTAACCATTAAGCACATAGTAGGCACCTCATAAATGCCTATCGAATTGATTCAGCTATGGATGTGTAATAGCTGCAAATTATACAATGTACAAGTCTGTGCGTGGGCATGCTGAATAGTTTATCTTCTTCAGCAACATCCAGAACAACTAATCATAGTTTAGGTCCAAAATAGCCTCATTGATTTCTCACCACGACAGGCCTGCCTTGTTCTGTGGGGCGTGGCATCTGAGCCCGAAGTGGCAGCTTCTCCTTTGCTTTCATGGCCTCATCCCACCTTGCATGGGTACAGATCATGGCTTTGGAGGGTGTTACATTTTCTGGGCGTAGCCGACTGTAGGTAAAAGGCATTTCATGCGACGCATCACACAGAATTTTAATTCTAATAACCCTATAGGTCATTTAAAACTGGCCAAAGGAAGGAAGGAAGGGAACGGGAAAGGCGAGCAGCACATTTGGGGTGAAAGCAGCCTCTGCAGCGTGTGGACATCAAGTGACGCTGGGCAGAAGGGTTTTCCGCACGACTAGGAGAATGCCAAGCGCATAAATTAGAATGCCATCTTTTCCCTGCAAAGAGTGAATAATTATAGATGCCAAGCGTCTCAGGGAAAATCTGCTAGGGCATATGGCCCCTTTTGCCTTCGTGCCACTTTTCTTTGCTCCTCCAGGGTCCAAAGAAACCGGCATGAATTAGCAGCTGGCCACAGCATCCTGACCCGTGAGAAATAAATGAGGACATGTTTTCAAGTTCAATCCAAAACGCATTTACTGATTGCCTAAAATGTGCCAGGTCCCGTGGGAATACAGGAAGGGTCCTTCACAAAAGGAGTGTACAATCTTGCCTGACAGCCCAGTTCCATGATCGTTTATTGAGTGATTACTGTATACCAGGCACTGTGCTCAGCTGGGGGTGGGGGGGAGGGGTGGAGACATCAAGATGGATGTGCCATGATTCCTGCCCCTAAGGAGACTATAGATTTATGGGGGAGAGCAATTCATAAAGAGTCACTATTTTCTCTTTCATTCTCATAGCAATCGATAAAGGAGGCACAATTACTATGTCCATTTTACAGATGTGGCAACTGTGACATAGAGGTTCAGTTGCTTCCCTGCAATGGGGGTTGGGAGTGGAGAAGGAGGAGTGTGGACCTAGCCTTGCTCTATGCACCAGGCTAAATGGTAATCCCAGCAGAAGAGATACGAGAGATCCCAGGTAAGAGATGAGCGGGATAGACAGGTGAGCAGCCAGCAAGAATGCACGAGAGGGGACTTCCCTGGTGGTCCAGTGGTTAAGACTTTGCCTTCCAATGCAGGGGGTGGGGGTTTGATCCCTGGTCAGGGAGCTAAGATCCCACATGCCTGGGGGCCAAAAAACCAAAACATAAAACAGAAGCAGTATTGTAACAAATTCAGTAAGGACTTTAAAAATGGTCCACATCAAAAAATCTTTAGAAAAGAAGAGGACAAAGAAAATGTTTCTCTAGGGGTGCTGAGACGGCGTCCTTGGAACCCAGAGGAGGGAGTGACTCCAACAGGGAGGCTGGGAGAGGCACCAGGGCTGGGGTGGACTTTGAGCTGAGTTTGCAAATCGAGGAAGCTTTTACTAGGCAAGGAGGTCGGGGAAGCGCAGAGCAGGTGCAGGCTAGAGCCGAGGCAGGACTGTGTGCAGAGGGGGTGCCGGGAAGACACGAGGGAGGCAGGGGAAGCAGAGGCAGGGGCAGGGCTCAGAGGGCCCTGCTGGCGTGCTGAGGAGTCAGGTCTGTCTTGCTGGTGCCGTGGAAGGTGTGTAAGGAGGAACGTGACCTGATCCAGCCCGTGTCTGAGGAGGGTCACCAACGGTGGGCAGAACTGATCAAGTCAGAAAGAGTTGGACATCTGGGGGCCATTTAAAAGGCTACTGATGCTCCAACACCTTCTTATGGGGAGTAGATGACCAAACCAGGACACTGACCCGGGGAGGCTGGGGCTAGGCCCCCGGGGCCAGAAAGATGGCAGATGTCCACCCAAGGCAGCCAGTGGTAGAAAGATCCAGAGGAAGGGTCCAAGGCAAGGCTAACAGGGACCAAGAGTGAGTCAAGGAATCCACATCTAACAGTCCAAAGACCAAAAGAGGAGACCCTGGGCAGAGCCAGAAGACAGGCAGAGCTGGGAGACCACCCTGGACAAGAATCCCACATGAGGGTGGAAGGTCTCTGCCTTGTGTTTACTTGTCCTCGGCAACAGTGGTGCGACCAGGAGTCCGGGAGAGAGAGAGAATAGGGACTCAAACGAGGGAGGGGTGTGAAGAGGGTGGCAGTGACTCTGACACCAGGAAGGGAGATTAAACAGAAGGACCAATTTCCTGGGTAGGAGCGCCCACAGAGCTATGCACAGGAGCAGGCTAAGGTACCATGAGATCCGGTTATAGAGCCGCAGGTTTCATTGTTCCCACTTGTGTCAATGGAAAAAATACATACATACATATATATATGTAAATAAAATACATGCATATGCATAGAAAAAAATGGAAAGATATACACAAAGCATGAACAACAACTGTCTTTAGAAGATGGGATTATCGTTTGTTTTAACTCTTCTTTCTCTTATTTACCGGTATCTGCTAAAATCTGTGCAACAAATATTTTACTTTTGGAGTGAGTTAGATTTTCAAACAATGGAGAAAAGGCAGACACCTGTAACCAGGCCTACCCCACCTTGTCAAAGCTGAGTCAAACAGCAATCTGTGAAACACAGTATTATCATGCTGGTCGGTGTCATCTCAGTAGCAGAACAGCCCCAAAATAATGAGAACATGAGATTATCCAGATCAATACAAGCTGCAATTAATGATGGAGAAAATAGCCCAAGTCAAATTTACATCCAGCCAGGACCACTGTGAAAGCTGCCAACTAGCGTTCTGGCTTCCTTTGCCCACCCCACCCCCACCCACGCCTCTATCCACCCTCATCCATCAGCTGGAGCAATCCTTTTAGGGTCTAAGTCAGATTGCATTGCCAATGTCTACTTATGCCTTAGGGCCTTTGCACCAGGTGGTCCTTAGGCTGCAAAGCTCTTTCCCAGTATCTTACACGGCTGACTCCCTCATCGGGTCTAAGTCCAAATTTTACCTTCTCAGAGAAGCCTTCCCTGATCATTGCAGCGAAAGTGGCCACCACCGCCCCCCAACCGGGCACTTGCTGGAGTCCAACCTAGCTAGCACTGCCCATAGAACTTTCTGGGATGATGGGAATGCTCTGTATCTATGCTCTCCAATGTGGCAGTCACTAGAGATATGTAGCTACTGCACACTTGAAATGTGGCTAGAGTGACTAAATAGTTGAATTTTACATTTTATTTCATTTTAATTTAAATATAAATGTCCATGTGGCTAGTGGCTACTGTATTGGACCACACAGGCTAAAGCATCACTCACTATGTTTTGGTTTTGGTTTTGTTCATACCCTATCGATATCCGAAATGACCTCACTCATCTGTTTGCCTACATATTCATTGTGTGTCTTCCCCCATTAGGATGTAGCTTCTATAAGGGAAGGGGCTTGTTTATCCTCTTCACTGCTATAATCCCAACTCCAGATACACAGAGTAGGAGTGCAATAAATGATGAAGGAATACTAGGAGAAAAGGTGGACTTTGAAGTTTATTATCTTTACTTTGATAGTTCGGTTAGATCTTGTATTGTACAGCTATTGCCAAATGTGGTGCATAACAAAAACACCCCAAAACTCAGTGACTTAAACAGACATCTTTTCACCTCATAGATCTATGGGTTACCTGAGGGTTACAGGGTGGTCAGCTGGTCCATGCTGGGCTTGGTGGAGATCACTCCCACATCTGTGGCTGCTTGGGGTGGATAATGCAGGTGGAGTTTGCAGGGATGGCCCTGCTCCAAGGACAATGCACCTCCAAGAACCAGAAGCTGGCCTGGGCACATTCTTCCCATGACAATGGCAGAAGCACAGAGGCTAAGGGGAGCACTCAGGCTTGCTGAAGATTAGTCTTGGAACTGAAACACCTTCACTTCTGCCTCATCCTACCGGCCGATGCAAATCCATGGTTGAACCCAAAGTCACAAGGCAGGGAAGCATGCTCCACCCACAATGGGAGGGCCCTGCAAGAGTCACATGGTAAAGGGTTTGGATACAGGGAGGAGTGAAGAATTAGGACCATTAATGCAATCTACCTGTATTATTATTGTAGCAGTTTGGGCTGCTGTAATAGAATCCCATAGATTGGGTGGCTTAAGCAACAAACGCTTATTTCTCACAGTTTGGAAGCTGGGAAGTAAGTGCAAGATCAAGGCCCCAGGAGATCTGGTGTCTGGTGAGAGCCTGCTTCCTGGTTTATCGAGTCCTCAGAGACAGGAAGAGACAGAGAGAGAGGAAGCAAGCTTTCTTGCATCTCTTATAAGGGCACCAAGACCATCATGAGGGCTCCACTCTCAGGACCTAATTACCTCTCAACGACCCCATTTCCAGACACCGTTATGCTGGGAATTAGAGCCTCAGCATATGAATTTGAGGGGGATACAAATATTCAGTCATAGCACTACCTTTAGGGCTTTTGGCTGCCAGGACAGAAACTCAGTCAGACTAGCCTGAAGAATAGTCCGTGGCAAAGCTACACAGAGGACAGACTCACACGGAAAGCCAAGGACAGAGGCTCTGACGGGGCCTGGCCTCTGAGAACCGGGGCTAGAGGACAGGTGTAGCTCCAAGGTGGCTCTGACCTCTGCAATTCTGACTGCTTCCAGCGTGCCTAGGATTTTCCATTCCCTTTAGCAGCTGGCTTCCTTGGCCTCTAACCTCTGTATCTTTCCTCTTCCTTCTGTCCCCCGTGAGTTTGGCTTAAATGTGGCCAAAACAGCCTCCCCAGCTCCCCGTCCTTCCTGATGCTTCAGCCTCAGCCCCTTTGACCTTTTGCTGCATTCTCTCTGAATTTCTTAGATCAGATGGTCCAGCAAATCTTCTCACATCAAAACACACCCCAAATTGTCGCCCAGACCACAGACTGGTCCCCCTTATCTGAGTCCCCTACATCTGGGCCGATTCGCTGTGGCTACGGGATAATGTGGCCCCAAACGTGCCTGAGAACAAGGCAGCCCCATGAAGGGCCCAGCACTCAGGGGTCAGCAACACAGAGGCTTTGCTGGTGCCTGCACGAGGAGAGAAGCAACTGGGGTTTAAAAGGCCAGGAAAACGGTGGAGTGTTGGCCACTGGGTATATGCTGTTCTTCCATTTGTCCTGAATCTTCTCCTTTGGGGAACCCTCCCTCCTTAAATCCATGTAACTCAGGGGACTACGGGCTGCCTGTCAAACACAGCTCCCATTCCCTTCTCCCCCAGCTCTCTAGAGAGTCTGCACCCCAAACAGGAGCACCCCGGTGGAGGAGCCCGAGCTGCGTCCGGCAGAGAGTGATGCTCTGGGTGCTGCATCCGGCACCCAAGAGACTGCCCAGGGCTCCTGCTGTGGGGACCCAGGCCACCCTCGTTTCGTGTTTGTGTCCCCCAGGACCCTGCCAGTAAATCTCCATATTTCGTTCAAGTTAGCGTGGAGTGCTTCCTGTTGGTGGAAACCAAGGAATCCTGAGCAATATTGTGAGTGTGCTTGGGACAGAGCTCATTAGGAATGAAAGAGACAAAGCACAGAGAGGGTTTTAAATGGTCTTATTTCTATCTTGGTGTGAATGGTTAGAAATTCTTCTCATAGATCAGGTTTGCATTAGGGTGATTTAAGTAGGAAAGAAAGGCACAGAGGGAGATTAGGTTCACCCAAAGAAAACTTCCTCTTGCTTCCTCGGTTTGACTCAGACCAGCATCTGGAGTCATCATTTAAAAGCTGAGGGTACTGGGACTTCCCTGGTGGTCCAGTAGTTAAGACTCTGCACTCCCAATGCAGGGGGCAGGGGTTCAATCCCTGGTCGGGGAACTAATAAGATGTCGCACAGCGCGGCCAAAAATAAAACAAAATAAAGTAGTATTCTATTAAAAAAAAAAAAAAGCTGATGGTACTGCTGTCTTCCAATGTGTTACTCCAAGAAAGACAAGAGGATGCACAACCTCAAGCAAATCAAAGGTTGTGCTTGAGAATGCACAACCTCAAGCAAATCAGACAACAAAAATGAGGAACGTACTATTTTTAAAAAGGGAAGGGGGAGTTGTATTATTTTAAAATGTCAATATCAAAAAAAAAAAAAAAAAAGAAAGAAAGAAAGGGCTGTAGAAATATTCTAGATTGAATATTCCAGATTGAAGAAGGCTAAAGAGACATGACAATTTAACGCAATACCTGACCTTAGGTTGGATCCTACAGTGGAGGGGGAAAAAACGCCCTAGAAGGTATAATTAGGTCAACCAACAAAACTGGAATAAGGGAAGTAGATTACAATACTATATCAATGCAAATTTATGTATTGTGCTTATGTAAGAGAATACCCTTATTTTTAGGACATATAAACTCTAGTATTAGGGAGAAAGACCATAATCTAAGCAACTTACTCTCAATGGCTCAGACAAAAATTATGTCTGTAGATAGGTAGATAGATAGATAGATAGATAGAACAAATGGGGTGAAATACTAACAATAAGTAAATCTGAGTATAGGGCATATGGATGTTCTTTATACCATTTTTATTTTTGCGACTTTTTATAATTTAGAAAATATTTCCAAATACATATTTAAAGGAAAAAGCTGATGAAATGGTTATAGAATGGCTTTGATGGATTAAAATATAGCTTGCTTTTAATATTTGTATCTTGCTTCCAATGGAAGTGACTGATTCACACACACACACACACACACACACACACACACACAATTGGTTAAATGGCAGCTGATCGTATTGGTATTGTTGCGGAGTTCTTTAAGCACCTCCTGACCCCATGCCAGGCACGTTCATGTATCATTTAAGCTCCACAACAGTCTGGAGGAGTGGCTATGATCGTTTCCATTTTGCGTGTACACAGGAGGCCCAACTTCAGTATAAGCCACTGTCATGCCACGCTTCAGATGCGCTCCCACGGACTCATGCCCATGGCCTAAGCAAAGTAACAGTCAGAAACTCTTCTTCCCTAAAACCTTTGTGAGACCCCAAGAGCCCCAGGCAGAGAGGCAGCCCTGCTCTGAAACTGGGAAGCAGAGCAATGAAAAGAGAGGGTCTGAGTCCCCACCACCCCAGGCAGGACGAGGGCTCCGGGACCCCACGGGCATCTGACACCTGGTGTGTATATGCCGTGGCTCGGAGTGCAGGTGCCTCCCAGGAAGCCTCTCAGGACTCAGAGGGCTCCAGGGGGAGGGGTGGGAGAGGACCGGCGGGTACCAGGTGGTACAGAGAGGGCAGGAGCGACCACCTCCTCCACCGCCACAGCCGCTCCCACCATGCAGCAGACACAGGACCGCAGCATGACTCGTGGAGCCCGGTGCAAAATGAACACGTGGGGTCCCTTGTTCAAAAATATTAATAATTTCACGAAGATAATGTCTGAGCATCAAACAAAGCCTGCGGCCTTCTGCACTTGGGCCCAGCCCAACCACACAGGTCCCAGGCCTGTGAAGCCCTGACCAGACACTGTCTTGGGAACTTTATTTTACAAAGCCCTTTGAGGGGTGGGGCATCTTTATCTCCACTCAGTTGATGAGGAAGCTGAGCCCTGAGGTGATTAAATGAACAAGACATAGCTGGTGCGGCTCAGTAGAGAGTGAACGGAAAATGAGTGAACTTGCTCAAGATACACAAACAGCAAGTGGCAGAACTGGGATTCATGCAGGACCCTCTGCATGGATTCTCCATCCTGCCCAGGAATTCACAGCTGTAGACACCTCAACCTAGGAGCTAACCATGTGAGGGACCCATCTGTCATTAGTCCTAAATTCAATTAATTTACTGTGAGTTAGAACTCATACTTTTATAAGCCTGCAGCACATTCTATTAAATACCTGAAATGGCTGCAAATTTTCTTTACCTTCTGAGTGTGGATTTGGTATCTGGAAACACCAAAAGTCATTTTATGTCAAATGTGGTGAAGTTGAGACTAATGTCTGGGTTTGCTTCTTTTTTTTTTTCCTCTTTAAGAAGAAAACAAACTATGGCAAAAAAAAAAAAAAAAAAGTAAAGTCTCTAGAGTTCATTATTCCAAAAAAGATGTTTTAAAACTCTTCTGAGAAAAGTACATGGCTATAAAAGGTATATACTCCTCCAAAGTGAAGGACTATTCTTCTGAAGGGGAAATCTTTTGGATGTAAAAATTATAACATTCATTCTAAAAGGCAGTCTCACTGAATCGGTAACCAAAACCTCTCAACCAAGAAAAGCCTAGGGCCAGATGGCTTCACTGGTGAATTCCACCAAACACTTAAAGAAGAATTAACACCAGTTCTCCTCAAACTCTTCCAAAAAATTGAAGAGAACGGAACACTTCCAAACTCATTGTGTGAAATCAGCATGATACCAAACTAGACAAATACATTATAATGAAAGAAAGCAATAGACCATTATCTCTGATGAATATCGATGCAACAATCCTCAACCAAATACTAGCAAAAGGAATTCAATAGTACATTAAAAAGACTATACACACCACGACCAACTGGGATTTATTCCTGGAATACAAAGATGGCTCAACATGTGAAAATCAATTGACGTAATACACCACTTAACAGAATATAGGGGAAAAAACACATGATGATCTCAACTGACAAAGAAAAAGCATTTGACAAAATTTAACACCTCGTCAGGATAAAAATACTCAACAAGCTTAGAAGGAAACTACCTCACCATAATAATGGCTATGTATAAAAAGCCAACAGCTGACATTATACTCAATGGTGAAAAACTGAAAGTTTTTCCTCTAAGATCAGGAACAAGACAAGAATGTCTACTTTCACCACTTCTATTCAACATAGTACTTGAAGTCCTAGCCAGAGCATGTAAGTCAGAAAAAAAGGCATCAAAATTAGAAAGGAAGAAGTAAAATTACCTTTGTTTGTAGACAACATGATCTTATATGTAGAAAACCCTAACAATTCCCTTAAAAAAAAAACTGTTAGAACTAATCAATGAATTCAGCAGTTGCAGGATACAAAAATCAACACACAAAAATCAGCTGCATTTCTATAGACTAACAATGAACAATCCAAAAAGGAAATTATGAAAACAATTCCATTTACAATAGCATCAAAAAGAATAAAATACTTTAGAATAAACTTAATCAAGGAGGTAAAAGACTTATACAGTAGAAACTATAAAACATTGTTGAAAGAAATAAAAGACACAAATATATTGAAAGACATCCTGTGTTCATGAATTGGAATGCATAATAGTGTGAAGACGTCAAAACTACCCAAAGCAATCTGCAGACTTAATGCAATCCTTATCAAAATCCCAATGGTATATTTTGAAGAAATACAAAAATCCACCTTAAAATTCATATGGAATCTCAAGAAATCCTGAGCAATCCAAAGCAATCTTGAAAAAGGAGAACAAAGTTGGAGGTCTCACATGTCCTAATTTCAAAACATACTACAAAGCTACAGTAATCAAAACATTATGGTACTGGCATAAAGACAGACATATAGAACAACGGAATAGAATAGAAAACCCAGAAATAACCCCTCACATATATGGTCAAATGATTTTCAACAAGAGTGCCAAGACCATTCATGGGGGAAGGACAATCTCTTCAAGAAATGGTTGTGGGAAAACTGGATATCCACATGCAAAAAAATGCAGTTGGACACTTACCTTACACCATATACAAAAATTAACTCAAAATGGATCAAAGATCCAAACATAAGAGAGCTAAAACTATAAAGCTCTCAGAATGAAACATAGGGGAAAAGCTTCATGACACTGGATATGTCAATAATCCCTTGAACATGACACCAAAAGCACAGGCAACAACAACAACAAAAAATGGATAAATTGGATTACATCAAAATTTAAAATTTCTGTGCATCAAACGACACAACAGAGTGAAAAGGCAACCTTTAGAATGGGAGAAAATATTTTCAAATCATATCCATAAGGGGTTCATATCCAGAATATATAAGGAACTCCTATAGCTCAACAAGAAAACAAACAACCTGATTGAAAAATGCCCTTGACTAGATTTTTTTCCAAAGAGGATATACAAATAGCCAATAAGCATATGAAAAGATGCTGAGCATCACTAATAATTAGGGAAATTCAAATCAAAACCACAGTGAGATATCACCTCACACCAGTTAGGTTGCCTACTATCAAAAAGGAAAAAAACAAGTGCTGGTGAAGATGTGGAAAAATTGGAGCCCTTGTGCACTGTTGGTGGGAATATAAGATGGTACAGCCTCTATGGTAAAAGTATGGCAGTTCCTCAAAAAATTAAAAGTAGAATTACCGTGTGATCCAGCAAGTCCGCTTCTGGGTATATATCCAAAAGAATTGAAAGCAGGGTCTCAAAGAAATATTTACACACCCATGTTCATAAGAGCCTTATTCACAATAGCCAAGAGGTGGAAGCAATCCAAGTGTCCACCAAGGGATAAATGAATAAACAAAACGTGGTATATCCATACAATGAACTATTATTCAGCTTTAAAAAGGAAGGAAGTTCCAGCACATACTACAACATGGATGAACCTTGAGGACATTATGCGTAAAATAAGCCAGTCATGAAAGGACAACTACTATGTGATTACACTTATATGAGGTAACCACAGCAGCCAAATTCATAGAAACAGAAAGTAGAATGGTGCTTGCCAGGGACTGGGGGGAGGGAAAAATGGGAACTTGTTTCAGTTTTGCAAGGTGGAAAAATTCTGGATGTGAGTATACTTAAGAGTACTGAACGGTAATTTTAAAATGGTTAACACAGTAAATTTTATGTTATGTGTATTTTACAATTAAAAAAATTGTTTTGAAAGTCTGTCTCATTACCTCTCAGTTAAAACTTGGATCACAGTTCGTTCAGAAAGGCAGTCTTTTCAGGTCTCCCAAGACGGAGTCATTGCCTGGGAGGGAATTATCATGGTTTGTGCAGAAAGGCAGTCTTTTCAGGTCTCCCAGGACAGAGTCATTACCTAGAAGGGAATTTTGCTCACTAGACAAGGTGTTGCTCTCATCTCTCTAAGGCACAGTTCAGGTTTTCTCTTTCTCTACATAAAGGGCAGAAAGATGGCAACAGCGTGTGTGTGTGTGTGTGTGTGTGTGTGTGTGTGTGTGTGTGTGTGTAAGTACATTCAGCAAACTGTAGAGTTCTGTTCAGATGGAGAATTTCTTCTTAAATGAAGTCTGCAGACACAGTTTCAGCCCATTATCTCCCACGGTGCTCACAGTAACCCTGGAGGGAGCAGGGCAGGTTGCATCACATCCGCCATATGTGGGTGTAGACCGTGGTTTCTCCATCTTGGCAGTGTTGACGTTTGGGGCAGGAGGATTCTTTTTTGTGGGGCTGCCCTGCTCACTGTAGGACGTTTAGCAGCATCCCTGGCTTCTAACCACTAGATTCCAGTAGCACCCACCCCCCACCCAGTTGTGACAACCAAAAATGTCTACAGACATTGCCAGATGTCCCCTGGGGGGCAGAATCACCCCCTTTTGAGAACCATTGGGTTAGAGGGTCTGAGCCAAGATCACATGGAGTCTACACATAAACCTGAGTCTTCTGGTTCCAAATCTCCCATTCCTCTGCAATACAAGGTTATTGCCCACTTAAGGCCCCTGCAGAGCACCAGCCCCCCAAGCACACACACACACCCTTCTTTGCCCTGCTCCATGCCCTGGAACGGGACATCCAAGGAACACATCACTGGTTCCCTGGCCCTCTCCCGGCCTCCCTCCCTGCACACAGGGCTCTGACAGTGACTCTGGCAGGCTCTGGGTGCACCACGGCCTCCCTCTGCCCAGGCAGGCATAGGAATGGGGGCGGCTCCCAAGCCATCACCCCAGCCGTGCTTTGCTCTCTCTCAATCCTTTGCTTGGCCCCTGCCTGCCTCAATACATAGATCCTTCATTCATTTACTTCTAGTTAGACCTTCTTGACAGGGCCATCTCTTTCCTTCCTGTTAAAGCCAGTAACCCCAAACTTAGGATTAAGAGCTCAAATTCAGCACTGGGCACGCTGCAGCTATTCACCAACGCCTTGCCTTCCTGCAAGCTTTCTGTGCCCGTCACCCCTCCTCTCTCTGAAACCTCCTAATCCTGGGTCTCTAATGCTCTTACAGTGTTCTTCTCTCTCCACCTCCAGTTATTTCTGTCCTGTCTTATCTCCTCCACTGGACTTAGGGATTTAGGAGGAAAAAAGAAAGGGATTGTATTTACATGAAAATGAAATATTTTGTGTTGTTTGCCCATTTTTCTTCGATACTAGTTGTGAAATTTATTAAAATACTTTTAGAACTTTTTACGACTTTCATAGATTGTTTTAGAGCAATCTACAAAACTTTAAGTTTTTAGAATCTTCATAAATATCTCACCTTTTGGCTTCCATGGGGAAAGTTCTCCAGGCATGCTCTGCAGAATTGGGTGGTATTTATTCCCAGCTGGTGGGACCAACTGGCCCATGGCACTTATCAAAGCTCTTCAGGGGCTAAGTAAGAGGCTTTTCTTAGTCTAACGCAACACTCTGGGTGCCCTTGGGCCTTAAGTTGGTGACTTTGGGGGGTCTCCTTGGATCCTCAGAACTGAATAGCACCTCATATCAAACCATTGTCCCCTTGGTGGCAACTAAACAGAGGGCTTGTTATGTGCCAGGCTCTGTGGTCAGCACACCACACGGATATTTCATTTTAGTGTAATCTGACTGAAATTGATTCCCCGCCCCTCAACCCCAAATCTGCAGGCAAATTTGTAGTGCATGGATAAATAGATCCAAATTCAACAAGAAATGAGTGTTTCATGACAATTCTGTGGAAATGAAGTGAGGAAACGGTAAGGGAGTAAATGAGTTGAACTCCTGGCGGGGGGAAGGCCTGGGGGGTAGCCTTGAAGTTGCTATCCAGCCCAGGCCATGGGCAGCCCTTGCCAGGAGAGGGGAGGAGCACGGGCTGGGAGCCCAGTGGACAGAGTGGAGGGCCTGTAAGCATACCGCCGGCTGAGGGGGAGACAACACGCAAAGAGAGGCAGTGGGAGGTTGCACGACAGTCTGAGACTATGGGCCAAACCACAGAAGCAGGGGAATCAGTCTCGTCAACAAACACTAGACCCTGGGAAACACAGAATGCCTGTGACGTGATCACTCCCCCAGGAAGCTCAGCCTAAAGCCCAAGTATGCAAGACCACCTCAATGCCCAGAGAGCCCAGAGGGGCAAGGACATGAAGAAACTCAGGCTGGGGCTTCCCTGGTGGCGCAGTGGTTGAGAATCTGCCTGCCAATGCAGGGGACACGGGTTCGAGCCCTGGTCCGGGAAGATCCCACATGCCGCGGAGCAACTAAGCCCGTGAGCCACAACTACTGAGCCTGCGCGTCTGGAGCCTGTGCTCCGCAACAAGAGAGGCCGCGATAGTGAGAGACCCGCGCACCGCGTTGAAGAGTGGCCCCACTTGCCACAACTAGAAGAAAGCCCTTGCACAGAAACGAAGACCCAACACAGCCATAAAATAAATAAATAAAATAAAAATTTTTTTAAAAAAAAGAAACTCAGGCTGATGTCCAGAGAGCCGACAGAGGGAGCTCTGGGTCAGGGAGGCCAAAGCAGCAGCACGGCAGGCAGGACCAAGGCGGGACCAGCCTCAGAGGAGATGGTGAGGGTGGGGCCCCTGTGTCACAGACGTCTTTGAAGGTGAGAGAGTGGGAAGAACTCCTGAGGGTGGACGCACAAAGGGGCACCACGGCCGATTCCGGGTCAGGAGCCATCTTCTCTCTGCCCTGCTTTTCTGCACCAGCCTACCCGCAGAGTGAGGCGGCAGGACTCTGCGGCCCTATGGCTGACGACTGCAGTGCAGCCGAAGACCTAAGTCCTCTGGGACCTCTCAGCCTGAGAGAGACCTCAGGGGCACAAAGGAAGCAATCCACTGTACAGAGAAGCCGGATGCGGAAAAAGCATTTCTAGGTTACCAGGGGCCATCTCAGAAAAGTGTTCCAGAAGGGCCGGGGGTGTCTGAAGAAAAGGGGTTCTGTGTAGTATGGGCAGTGTCTTTATGAACGCGGAAGGTGGGGCATCTCAGAAGAGGTAACCCTCGGGCACACGTGCACACACTCACAACACACATGCACAAACGTTGAGTGTGAACGCATGCACAGCATCTCTATGGCCCTTTGACAGCCTGTTTTGAATCCCTTCTTTTGAGAGCAGGAGCTACATCTACCTTTAGCGTTCCTGTAAATGCCACAGCAGCCAGGACACTGCACGGTACCCAGGGTCCCCTGTGAACATTCTATAACTAACTGTTAGCTAACACTGGCTATGGGATGGCCCTCTCTAATGTGGACAAACGAAAACCAGTTCAGTGGCCATTAAGGAACACATGTGCCAGGTGATGGTGTTGATTCCAATTTCTCTGGCAGCTATGGTGTCAAGGTCATTGGGTGGTAACTAGGCAGCTTTTCTGGTATCTTGCCCTATACTTTCCCTCGAACTCAAACCGACCTGATAAATACGTACCCTGACACGCACGGACACTCTGAGTGTCAGATCTGCATCTCCATTTGCCAACTAAGACACCCCTACTGGCATGTTGCAGATGCAACTCAAACTCAACATGTCCCCAAACTGAAATCACATTCCCTCAAAAGCCTGCTTTCCACTCGTGGCCCTTCCTCATCACGACGTTGCCCAAACTACAAACTCGGGCATCAGCCTTTTATCTTCCATTCTGGCTCTCCCACCTGAGCAAGTCGGCCTCCAGTATATTTCTGATCCTTCCCCCTGTTATTGCCATAGAGATGCCTCGCTGGCAGGCATCTGGACCATAATTAGATCCTGGTTGTTCCCCTCCCCCAACATTCCTGCCACAGTGTCTTCTAAAGCACAATGAGCAAGTCACTCCCCAGCTTAGTGTCCTTCAGTGACCCCGAACTACAGTCAAAAACAAAGTCCAATTCCTCGCCAAGGAGTACTAGTCTTAATCGGAAGTCTTCGTTCCTTCACTCTCAACTCCGGCCATACCAGAATACTCCTGTGTTCTTTCACGCTTACGAGCCAGACCACTCTCACTCCAGACCTTGTAGACTTGTCATGTCGCACGTCACGTCTTGTGATTGCTGACTTTCTTGTTTCCACCCCAAGGACGTGGAGTGCTTGAGGACAAGGGGCATGCCTTGCTCACCACCGAATCCCGTGCCCTGTGCTTTGCACACAGTGGGCATCCAACAAATGTTTGTTGAATGAATGGATACTGGTGGCATACACTTGTCTCGGGGAAGCCCCTGAGCCCCCTTAGAGCTCCATGGTCATAAGCTAATAGTTTCAGAATTATCCTTTTTGATACAGACATATTGGGTTTATTAAATTGTCAGCATATATTTTACTTTAAAAACGAAATGTTATTAACTAGAGGCATTGCTCTACCCCCACCCCCGTCCCCCACTTTTTTTCACTATTTGTTTTGGAGAAACTATTAACCCACTTAAAAGACTAATCAAAAACCGTTTCTTCTGCACAAACAGCTGTTTGAGCCTGTGCAGTTTACCTGAGGATATTCTTCTAAAAGCACACATTCAGACACCTGCAGGCACAACTTACTTTCAGGACGTCTCACGACACTACTCACTTTAGATCTTTTTTTTCTTCTTTTAGCTTTCCCATGGCAGAGTCACACAGAATAATCGAACTGCTTTGCCTGGCGCCTTTCATGAGTGAAAACTGGGGCCTAAGAGAACACAGTGGTTTCTAAGTACCCCGTTAAGACTCAGCACCTAAACATCACGGGTGAGACACCAATGCTTCCCGCACGTGAAATCCGCTCACTCTTGGAGTCTTAACACCTAATGTATTTCTGCACTAGACAGACTGTGGAAGTAGTGTATCCAAAAGTTAGCCTTCTTTCCTTGGAAAACTCATCTCCCCAGAGCTATGACCGAGGCGAAGTATATCACGTGACTCCTGGTCATGATGCAGAGGTTTCCTCACATGGCTTATGATCAAACCAAATTAAAGAAGAAAATAAAATCCCATTGGCGAAGCTGGAGCCTGATCTGCGGGGCGGGGCCAACAAGGCGGAGGCGGGCCTCGGAGGGCGGGCCGGACATCGGGGGCGGGGCCGACGGAGGAGGAGGCGGGGCAGCCTCAGTAGGTGGGGCCTAGTGGGAACCCGTGAAACAGCCGCTCGCGTGGGTGACTGGCCTTTTCAGCCGCTACCGGGCACTTTCAGGCTCGGCGAGCGCCGCGGCGGCGAGAGGACGAGGCCAGAGGTCGCCGTTCGCGCCCCGCCGGCTGCAGAAGTTGTAGCCATCCGTTTCAAACGTGCCTGTTCCACGCCTCACTTGCCCCCTGCTCTCTCCGTCCCGAACCTCCACAGCGGTCCCCGGTCTTTCGCCTCTGTTTGCAGCTCCAGGCTCCCTCCCCCAACTCGGCTCGGCTCACCCGGCCGCCGCCGCCCAGCCTGAGACCGAGTCTAGCCGGAGCGCGGCACTGGAGACGAGGCCGCGCAGAGGCGGAGATACAGGAGAGCGTTAGGGCACGTGAGGGCGCCTCGGCCAATGGCGGGGCGCCTGGAGGGCGGTGGGGCGGGGCCGGCGTGGGGGCGGTGCGGGCGGTTCAGAGGCGGGACCGCGGGCTAGGGGCGGGGCGGGGAGGGGCGGGGCAGAGGGCTGGGGGGAGGGGGGAGGGGGAGAAGAGGGCCGGGCCGGGGGAGGGGCGGAGAGACGCCGCCGCCGCCGCCGCCGCCGCCGCCGCCGCCGCCGCCGCCGCCGCCGCCGCCGCCGCCGCCGCCGCCGCCGCCGCCGCCGCCCGCCCCGCCGCCACCGCCGCCGCCGCCGCCGCCGCGAGCCTGGGAAAGGGGAACCGTGAGCGAGCGAACGACTCAGTCCCCGGGCGGCGGCGGCGGCGGCGGCCGGGGGGGCGCGACGGCCGGGGCGGGGGAGCTGCTGCTGCGGGGGGCAGGCGGCGGGAGCGGCGGCGGTGGTCCGCACCAGCCATGCCGAATAAAAACAAGAAGGAGAAAGTGAGTCGGGTCCCGGGCCGCTGGACGGGCCGGGCGGGGAGCGCAAGGGACCGCGCGGAGGGCGGCGGGGAACTGCCGGGGAGCGGGGCCCGGCGGGGCTCAGGGGTCTTGCGAGCGCGGGGGCGCCCTCTGCCCGCTCCCGGGGTGGGGGCGAGGGGCGGCGGGTCGCGCCGGGGCCGCGGAGCCCAGGCCGGGACGGTGGTCCTGATGGCCCTGGTGGCGGCCGAGGTGGGGGGCGGCGTGGGTGTCCGCCCCGGGGCAGCTCGCGCGGTGGGCGTGAGGTGACAGGTGGGGCCGCGCAGGTGGTTGACCCAGCCTCGCAGACGCCTGGGCAGGGGCTCCAGGGGTGAGGGTGCAGGCGTCTATCAGGGACCCCCGTCCGGGGAGATGGGCAGCGAACGGACCCCGCTTAAGGCTTAGGAAGAATCGTCTGCCTTCCGGAGGGACGCTCTGGGGCTCTGAAATACTATTATTATCTTGGGTGGCGGCGGCGGCGGCGATGCATGTGAGTGTGCTGCGTTTGAATCTGGGCGGAGGGGGGGGGGGTATGTTTTTGCTTCAGGTGGAGCTCTGTAGCGTTTCAGAATCACCCCAGAAATCCTCGCTCCCAGGGTTTAGGGTGGGAAGGAAAAAAAGGGATGTGGTGTGGATCTTTCAAGATGCTGAGAGCACTGTATAAATGTGGGTTTACCTGTTTCTGCTTAAAGTTGTCAGTGCCAGATAATGCAGACGAAGAAAACAAGGAGAATCTGAATTTGGGTGGGTGGGTGCCGCATCACAATATTGTATCTCTAAACCATATGATGTAGAATTTCTTGATGGTATTGATTAAAACTATCAAAAGTCATTGTTAAATTGTATAAATATTTGTAAAACTGCATTTTGGTTTATCTGATGTTTAGCCGTCTAAAAATTGAGAAGCCTAATTGATTCTGCTTGATGTTTCCCAGGAATCACCAAAAGCAGGGAAAAGTGGAAAAAGTTCAAAAGAAGGACAAGACATAATAGAATCAGAGGTAACTATTCTTAAATATTCACTTTCCATTTTTTCATGAACACCTTTTAACTTAGAGTAGAAAAAATGAGGGTGAGAAAACCTAAAATGTTTTCTTCTAAAATGTTTCCCTGTATGAGATATTTTTCTAGTGTCTTTCATAATCCTCCATTTTAGTTATTTGGGTTTGTATTATTCGTCTTTGGGGAAATATGAATGTTTTAATGAAAGTTGTGCGTATCTGTGCAGCTGGTATTTTTAAGTTCATCCCCCACCCCCCAATCTCAAATCTAGCAGCCCTCCTGTGGAGACTGGTTTCAGGGGCTCTCTCATACTGGAGTTGTTCAAGTTCCTATTAGTTTTCCCATCCTCCCTCTTCCTTTACAAGGGACCGGGTCTGTCTCTCAGCAGCTCCACCTCCTTCTCCTGTCAGCACTTGGCTTTGCCTTTTCTTCCCTGTGACTAGTTGTTGAACTGGAGCACCTTGGGCTACGGGTCCAGGAGCTGCATGGACCCAGGCAGAGCTAATAGGCCCTTCTGAATCACTGGTAGCAGAGAAGATGCTTAATTTGGTGTCATAGTTCTCCAGAGCTGGATTGTTGAAGTCCTTAGTCTTATCACAGATGACAGTAATTTACAAGTGTCAGACCCCTTCCTATAAGCCAAATTAGAATAGAGTTCAATTCTGTCTGGCAAATAAGTTAACGGACCATTATCTGCAGTAGCCTTTTTTTTTTTTAAGCCCCTTTTTTTAAGCCCCAGGTTATCTTTTCCTTATCATTTGGTACATTCTAAGCCTCCCTCCTCTTCAGAAGGTGGTTTATTCCAGCAAATCTGTTGCCCTCCCCAAAGCAAAAAACAGAAATCCGAAAGGCTCCTTAAATATCAATATTTTGTGCCAATCTTTCCCTGCCCTTTCTTTATAGCAGGCAATCAAGTTTTACTGTGGCATTCTTGCATTTGACTTGATTACTTCCCTGTCACTCTTTTGACTAAATTGATTTAAATGAAATTTAGTTGCTGTGCAAGGGTGTATGCCTCTTCTTTTCCCTTTTTTGGTTTATTGATCTTGCATTAAAACTGCTTAGACTTCCTAGTGCTCCCCTAAACCTTTCTTGCTCACATACCTGTCTCTCACTGTTCGTGTCACACACACAAAAATCAGTGTGTATGTTTCATTTATTCCTGTTTTAGTGGAAAGAACCTGGCTGTAAGGATGGGAAAATGTTAAGTTTGAATCTGAAGAAAACCTCTCAGTAACTCAAAGATACCAAAGCCACTGATAAGTAAAATGTGTGTTTAAGGTGGATTGGGTTCTTAGACGGTCAGTTGCTTAAGATTCTTGAGGTGTGGCCTGCAGTGTCTTGAGTGTGATGCCCCACTTGTCTTTTTGTATTTTTTCTAGCGCTACTGTCTAAGAGCTGGAGCTACAGAGCTTGAAATTACCACTGAAAAATACTGAAATGTTGGGCCCTTCACTACTTCCTCCTAAGGATCCCAGAGGCAACATGGCATATTAACATGACAGTTGGCAGCTCACTATGTATATTTTGCAGGAGCACAAATCGAGGCATTTCCGTTCCTCTGAACTTGGAGTTGACCATTGCTTTTCCATTGCTGTCTCTCCCACCTCAGTGTTCCTCTCTGTTCTTCATTTCTAGTCCCACCCCCTTACCAAGTGTGATGGGCTCACGCAGGTGAATTAGACCATTACACACACTCTCTTCCTCTCCTGTCTGCTGATACTACTCTGAACTCGAATATTTTAACCTGAACCGTTCACATAGGTCTGCAGTTCCTACGCTGCTTTTCACACCTTTCTGATGTCACGTCACCTTCACAGTCAGCGTTGGCTCAGGTTACCCTGTGGACACCCCTCTGTTAGGACAGTTAGCACATCCAGGGCTGCCCAGCCCGAGAGGTGCAGAGCAGGTGCTCGTCCGGGGCAGAGAAGTAATCCCAACAGAGAAAACGTTAAAGAACTTGGCCTGCGGTTGACTTAATTAATACACCACTTCAAGTGTGGGGAAGGTCCTTATACAGAAGTCCTGGCCGGTGATAATCTGGCCTCAAGGAAAACAAAGGGGCAGGTGGCTAACATTGCAGACCACTTTGTGGTTAGAACACGGGGACATGTGATGGCGTGGGTTTTTAGCAAGAAGTCCTGCAGTAAAGGATAGAGTACTTCAGCCAGGGGCGTAGTGAATAAAATGCTGACTCCTGATGGCCATAAACGATGGCACCTAACTTCTGTGGCCCTATTTCCTCATCCCTAAAACAACTTGGTGAGTTTCAGGTTCGGCCATTTTGAAGTATATGGGCTAGATTAGGCGTGACCTCTCTTGAAAGTTTTCCCTGCAAGATATCTGGCAGGATTTGTCTTCCCATGTAACAGAATACCATTAAAAGTCGTAACTGCTGCCGCGCAACTTTTGTCTTTTGGTAGAAACTCCTATTTCTTGAACGATGTGTATTGGAACATCTTTCTTTGCCTTTTTTCTCTTTCAAATAGAATGTTTAATGTTTGATTTGCTTATCCATACGTGTCCTGGGAATCAGTTTCCACCCAATACATCCTGCCGGTTTATTTCATAGCACACTTTTAGGGAGTGAGGATGCAAATGGGCTCACAGGTAACTTGACCTTGGAAAACTGTGGAGAGGGAACTCGTCTTTGAGCAGCTGTTCTCAGTGCAACATTCAGATCTGTAGAAACATAGCTAGGCTCATTGGATGAACATTTAGAATCCTAGTAAATTGCTCAGAGATTCCTAAAGTCCATTTTAGAGGATCAGACCATGCAACCGTGGTTTTTGATATCGTTATTTTAATTTGTGTACTGTGTCCAAAGTTACATTTTAAAAAGTGTTCGTGCTTTTTGTAAATTGATTCGTTGTAAGCACATTAAAGGTCGTTCGAGTGTTGTTCTCCAGTTGTGTATCTTACTTATCCTGCTTCAGCTTAGTTTTGTTTGAAAGTCTCTACAGCAACTCTTACATAATATCTGTTGCTGAAAGGAAAGCTGAACAATCCTCTCTCCAGCTTGTTAGCTTATTTTGACCCCTTCCACCTTTAGTAATAACTTTTCTTTCTCTTGATGACCTGTCCGTTTGCATTCCCCTGCCCCTGGCCCCGAGGGTTCCGGAGACAGGGAACCAGGCTTGCTGGGGTCTCATCAGTGTCGGTGGTGGAGCTGTGTCTTAGAAATTTAAACTGAAATTTTAGATATATTTATTAATTCATCTAGTAATAACAGTAACACCCGTTACATGTTAACGGGAATAACGTTTTTATGAAAGACTCCTTTCCATGAAACATTTTTTGACTCTCCAGTCACGTGACTCTGTAGCAGGCGTTTTAAGCTGAGTGAGTGGGAGGAGGACGAGGAAGTGGTGTTGCTGTGTGGGTTTTCTGGGGAGGCGGCCGTGACTGTCCCCTCCCGAGAAGAGAGTCCCCGACTCCTGTCCCCAAACACCAAAAGCCTCTGTCTGGAGGCTGAATTCTGAGCTCAGGCTCTCACTGGGGGCCTCCCGTGCTGCTTTTTCCATCGTTCTCTCCCCGACTTTTTCCAATACAACCCTAAGCTGGACTCCAGTGAAACGCAGAGAGGACTCAAAGGAATAGTACTTCAAAAACTTTTTTGATGGGACTTCCCTGGCGGTCCAGTGGTTGACTCCGCGCTTCCACTGCGGGGGGTACAGGTTCGATCCCTGGTCGGGAAACTAAGATCCCACGTGCCACGCAGCTAAAAAAAAAAAAAAAAAAAAACTTTTTTGAAACTCTTACGTAATTATTTTATAGGAAATGCGAGTTCCCTGCTTTTAACTGCCACCCTTCCAGTCAGTCCGCATCATCTTTGCTTAGAGCCCCGGTGTTCAGGAAGGATGGCTCTGCAGAGGACAGTCAGCTGCTGACTGGAAGAACTTGGGGTCCGGAGGTGCCGCGCGCTCACCGTCCTCGGGAGTGAGGCTTCCCTGAGCCGCCCCCTCTCTGGCGCCCACTCCTGCCCCGCACTACACGCTGGACGCTTGGTAGGCCCTGAGTGTCTCCCACGGGTGACACCGCTGCCCTCGAGCGGCAGCCCACCCTCAGCGCCATGGCCAGGTGTTCCCTGTGGGGCAGCCCTGTGGTCCTGTGCATGTCCCCAGCATCCTTGGTCAGCCCCACGAGATGCCAGTAGCTCCCCGTCCCCTCCAGTGGTGACAAGCAAAAGTGCCTCTCGACGTTGCCCAGTGTCTCCTGGAGGGCAAAATGGCCCCGTGTTGCAACCACTGCTCCAGAAGGATCCCTCCACAGAGCATGTACATTTGCTTGCGAATCATGCCTGGCACGTGTTCGTGAGAAGAGCAGTGCTACTGAAACAAAAGGGACGTCAGAATTCATGAGGATCCCAAAGAGCTCTGAGCTAGGTGGGCTGTAGCTTTCTGGTGTTTTTCATATTAGAAACTAAAATTGAAAATTTTTAAATATGCATTAATTCATCTAATAATAACAACACACCCATTACACGTTAACATAAATAGTGTCTTTTTATGAGAAAACTATTTACAAAAGTTCACTGAAAAAAATGGCATTGCTCTGTATTTTTGCAAATCTCTTTTATGTCTGGCTTAATAGAAGACAGCTGGCCTCTCAGGTCTGTGCCTGCGTTCAGTCTGTTTTGATACCACATGTCTGGTAGCCTATGAAAAATCAACATAACGATGGTTATAAAGGCAAAGCGTGTCTTAGTGTTATCATAAAAATAGTAGATCCCAGAAGGGGCCTAAGGGACCCCACTTTGAGAACTGTTGTAGAATACTTCTTCCCATCCTCTTTCTTGCTTATCTGAATCCTTTCATCTTTTTAGCTCCAACTCAAGTTCATTTTTTCTAAAATTTAGAGGAAGGTTTTTCTCACCGTCTTGGAGCGTATTTTTTCCATGTTTTCAGTTTGAAGAGCAATTATTTGCTGCACCATTTATTATGTATGGTGCCTTGGACAACTTTTATTTACCTGTGATTTGCCTCCCTAACTAGACCGAGACCTTGAGGACAGCACTTTAACTTGATGCGTCTTTGCACTAATATGCCGTACATATTAGGGCCTGGTGTCAAGAGGTATTTGTTGGTTGATTTTGAAAGTGCTCAGGAAGAAGGAGAGCTTCAAGTCAATCAGCTTGCTGGGTTTTTTTCTGATACTGTAAATTTGAAAGAAAAAAAAATCTCTCTTGTTAAGAGGCTTATTGCTTTATCACCTCTTTGATCCTCTAAGGGAATTTTAATGCAGAATTTTCATTCAGTGTAATTTGTTTCAAATAAATAGCATTATACCAAAGCAGAAGATTATAGTACTAGGTCTTTTCCTAATGTTTCTAATTTTTTTTGTAAAAATTTAAGAAGAGTACAGTTGACCCTTGGATAACATGGGGGTTAGGGGTGCCAACCGTTTGCACAGTCAAAAATCCCAGTATAACTTAGAGTTGGTCCTTCATATCCATGGTTCCTCCGTATCTGTGGTTCTACATCCAGGGATTCAACTAACCTTGGACCATGTAGTACTGTACTACGTATTTATTGAAAAAAATCCATGTCTCAGTGGACCCGTGTAGTTCAAACCTATGCTGGTTAAGGGTCAACTATTTTATTTTTGTTTTTCGTTTGCTTTTACGTACCACCAGAGGTCAGTGGTAAAAAGCATAGTGTCATAAGACCTTATTCTAATTAAAGCATTTCAAAATAGGGTTTCCATGTAAATACAAGGTTTCCATATGATCTTTGGTACTTTATCTTTTTTCTTTTTTTTAATATTTATTTATTTATTTATTTGGCTGCATCGGGTCTTAGTTGTGGCCTGCGGGCTCTCTAGTTGTGGCCCGTGGGTCCAGAGAGCACGGGCTTAGTTGCTCCGCGGCATGAGGGATCTCAGTTCCCCGACCAGGGATCAAACCTGCGTCTCCTGCATTGGAAGGTGGATTCTTAATGACTGGACCACCAGGGAAGTCCCTGTCTTTCTTATTTTAATTTTATTTTGGGAGTATTTCTCAGCAGAACATAATACATATTTGTAAGTTGTGTGTGTATGTACACACACAGAAATATGTGTGTGTGTGTGTGTGTGTGTGTGTGTGTGTATATATATATATATATATATATATATATACACATACACATACATACATAGAGAGAGAAAGGTTTGTTTTGAGCGTCTCTCGTCCTGTGCAAGCGCTGGTAAGATAAAGAGTATGCTATTGTCCTTACTCGTGAAGCACTGTTTTCTGTTACTTGTGAAGTGTCACATCTGTTGAGCTTGGACATTCAGGAGACTTGGGAGTAACTCGGCCCCCCAAGTCAGTCACACTTGCAGCCGCTGAATAGATGGGACAAGATGGAGCACATTCTTGTAAAGAGCCACCTGGAGCTTTGGGTGAGGAAATCAGATGTTTGAAAGCATCTAAGCAAACACAGGATCGCCATTAAATTGTGGAGTTCCTGAGTGCATGTTGGATGTGGCGTGTGTGTAGTAGGTAAAGCTGGCAGATCAGATCAGCCAGCATCCATCGCTCTTAAATAAAAGCTCCGTTACATGATGCGTAATTCTAGAAAGAGTCCTTCAAGCGACTTATGTGAAATCATGTAAAGTGTTCCAGTTCGTGGAAACAGCTCCGAGCGAATGCAAGCCTGGAGCCCTGCCCCACAGTGGTGGCGAGGTTTCCACCTGCGTGTGGGGAGCTGGGAGAGTCAGTCTGCACCAGCATGTCATGGGGACATTTTCCTAAGTCACAGGGAAAATTCCTCTGAAAGATCGCAACTCGAGAACGTCTTCAGTGTTTCCTTGAATGTTGAGCACCTGCCCAGGTCAAGGAGTGATGCCGTCTGGTTTGGCCCAGCATTTTGGTAACAGCCTTGCGTCTTGCTGTCAGTCTGTCATGTGGAGCGGAGACTCCTGGGCCCTGCTTCTCCCTCAGGTTTGAGAGCAGCTGCTGCTGGGAAGGGCTGCTTCCCAAACGCCAGCGACAGTGTCATCTTCGTTTTCTCCACCTGGGGGAGTGAGAGAACCGGCCTAGAAATTTAACTCTCCAAGGGGGGGAGGAGGAAGTAAAGCTTTGTTAGCTGGAAGACTGCGTTTTCCTTTATCATAAGTGTTTTTTAAAGATGAACTTGAGCATGACTCTAACGGGGCGTTAGCACCCACCTAAAGCTGGTTTTGTGCAGTGGCTACCTGGAGGCTCTGAGGTGCTGGACCTGCGCCATCCAAGAGGTTAGCCTTTAGCCACACGTGGCTGTCTAAGTTAATGAAAAATACATTAGATTGAGAAATTCAGCTCATCGGTCACGCTAGCCACATTTCAAGTGCCCAGTGGCCACCTGTGGCCAATGGCTCCCCTGCTGGACAGCAGATAGGGAGCATTTCCCACTTCGCAGAAAGTTCTGGACAGAGCTGCCTTAGACCCTAGCAGTAGCTTCCAAAATAACTCTAATGTGAACGCATTGAACTTAACTTTGTTAGCTATCACTCTTCTTCATATGAAATATCAAATTTAAGATTAAATTTAAGAGAAAAGAAGACATATAAATTGGCAAAAGAGAAGGAAATGGGTAAAATAGGGTGAAGAGGCAGGTGAGAAGGGGCTTTGGTGGTGAGGTGGGAAGGAGGCCCTGCTTACCACTTGGTCCAGGACCCGCCTACGTTCTAAAGACCCGCACCGGAAACACAGAGGAGGCCACGCCAGTCCCCACAGGAGTGGACCCAGAGAGGCCCCAGGGACACAGGCACCTTGTCTGCTTCTCATCTTTCTTTTTAGATATCTATCTTTATGAGGGGGGGGTGGTCAGAACACACATGGTTTAAAAAAGAAAATAGTGCGAAGTCTGTACTTTCCCATTTCACTTGATCCACTCTGAGCCCTGCATCACAGAGCAAACCTCTCTGGACTGTTCTGGTTTGATCCGGATCGCACCGGAAGCAGTACGGTGTGGTCAGAGGGAGAGGGTGGGCTCTGTAGTGGGAGGGAACGTTCTCTCTCCCAGAGTCATCTTCCTCCCTTCATCTGGCCTTTCTCCTTCTTCCTCCCTCCCTCCCTCCCTTCCTTCCTTCCTTTCTTTCTTTCCTCCCTCCCTCCCTGACTTCATTCCCTCCTTCCTTCCTTCCTTCATTCCTTTTTTTTTTGACACATTGCCTTATTTTATTCAAAAACCAGTCTGCTCACACATGGTCCAAGAACACCGGAATAATAAAGCAAATATAATCACATGTGAAAGATTGGTCTTCAAACATCATAGCCAATGATGCCATGCTTGCCTGTGATGTCGCCGGCATGAAACCACGTCCACACCTCAGTGGCCACCAAACCATTCAGCAGAGCTTCCTTAACTGTGAGCTGTTTGAAGCTACTGGTTTGAGCACCACTGACAATTTTTTTCAAGCTCTGAATAGCTGTAGGGATCTCAGCAGGGGTTGGAGGGACCAGCTCAACCTTGGCATAGTGCCAAAGTATGGCCAGTCGAGGCTTCAAGTAAGTCATAGCAGTGTCGACCAGCGCTGGGGCCTTCTCCGCGAGGTTACGGACAAACTGGGCTGTGGTTCTGGGCTGTGGACGGAAAGTCTGTCGCCCCGACTGGCCGGCTGAATGGCCATTCTCTTTCACGTTGCAGGCTTCCCTTCGGTAGATTCACTCACTCATAGTCATCCAGCAGGTACGTTCTGAGGTCCTACTATGTGCTGAGCGCCATCGCAGGTGCTGGGGATTCAGCACGGGACACAGCAGGGCCCCTGCCCTCAAGCAGTTTGCTTCCAGTGAGTGCTGTGTGCACTCGTGTTTCCTATTTCTCCACATCCTCCCTAACACTTGTTTTCCTTTTTTTCTTTTTTTTTTAAATTATAGCCACCCTAGTGGGTGTGAAGTGTTATGCCATCGTGGTTTTCATTTGCATTTGCCTAATGGCTAAAGATCTTGAGCATCTTTTCATGTGCTTATTGGCCATTTGTATATCTTCAGAGAAATGTCTGTTCAAGTTCTTTGCCAGGTTTTTTTTTTCCCCCCGGATGCATTGGGTCTTTGGTGCTGCGCACGGGCTTTCTCTAGTTGTGGCAAGTGGGGGCTACTCTTCGTTGCGGTGCACGGGCTTCTCATTGCGGTGGCTTCTCTTGTTGCGGAGCATGGGCTCTAGAGCGCAGGCTCAGTAGTTGTGGCGCATGGGCTTACTTGCTCCACGGCATGTGGGATCTTCCCGGACCAGGGCTCAAACCCGTGTCCCCTGCATTGGCAGGCGGATTCTTAACCACTGCGCCACCAGGGAAGCCCCCTTTGCCAGTTTTTTAAATGGGTGTTTGTCTTTCTGTTGTTGGAGTTCTTAACGCAGGCATACCTTGTTTTATTGTGCTTCACTTTGTTGTACTTTGCAGATACTGTTTTTTTTATAAATTGAAGGTTTGTGACAACCCTGTGTTGTCAGATGATGGTTGGCATTTTTTCAGCAATAAAGTATTTTTTAATTAAGGTGTGTACATTTTTTTAGACGTAATGCTATTGCACACTTAAAAGACTACAGTGTAGTGTAAACATAACTTTTATATGCCCTAGGAAACCAAACACTTCATGTGACTAGCTTTATTGTGATGTTTGCTTTATTGCAGTGGTCTGGAGCAGGACCTGGAATTTCTCCAGTATCTCTGATATTGCCTGTATATTTTGGGTACTAGACCCTTATTACAAAACTTGCAGATATTTTCTCCCATTCCATGGATTGTCTTTTCACTTTCTTAATAAAAAGTGTCTTTTGTGTCTTTTTGATGCACAAAAGTTTTACATTTTTATTAAGTCCAATTTATGTTTTTTCTTTTGTTGCTTGTGCTTCTGGTGTTATACCTAAGAAACCACTGTCAAATCCAAGGTCATGAAGATTTACCTCTGTATTCTCTTAAGAGTTTTATGGTTTTAGCTTTTATATTTAGGTCGTGAATATGACTGGTCATTGATCCGTTTTGAGTTAATTTTTGTGTATGTGTGAGGTAGGGATTCCCTCCCCCCCCCATTTCATTCTTTTGCACGTGGTTATCCAGCTGTCCCAGCGTCATTGGTTTAAGAGACTGTTCTTTTCCCATTGAGCGGTCTTGGCTCTTAATTCTGTTCCATCCATCTATCTGTATGTCTGTCCTTACGCCACTACCACACTGCTTTGATGGAAAGGCATGCCGCTATGGGGTTTCAGCTACTGGTTAGTGTGATACACATAAAGCAGCCATGGAGGGGGCAGGAGATGCGCGAGTTCCGACTCCTCGCCTCGTTCGTATGGAATCGCCACCCGGGTGCCGCAGCTGCAGCCCCTTCACAGTTGGGCTTATTTCTACCCATTTTCCCTGCCACATCGGTGACTTGTCCCACCATCCGCCATCTGCGGGCGCCCGGGTTCCCAGAGACACCTCCTCCCCCCGCTGCCCACGCGCCTCCGCTTCCGCGTCTTGACCTCCTGTCTAGACAACCAGAAAAGCCTTCTTGTGGGCCCTTCGGCTTCCACACCTGAGCCTGAGGGCCTTTTTAAAAGGGAAAGCTGGGCTTCCCTGGTGGCGCAGTGGTTGAGAATCTGCCTGCCAATGCAGGGGACACGGGTTCGAGCCCTGGTCCGGGAAGATCCCACATGCCGCGGAGCAACTGGGCCCGTGAGCCACCACTACTGAGCCTGCGCGTCTGGAGCCTGTGCTCCGCAACGGGAGGGGCCGCGATAGTGAGAGACCCGCGCACCGCGATGAAGAGCGGCCCCCGCTCGCCGCAACTAGAGAAAGCCCTCGCACAGAAACGAAGACCCAACACAGCCATAAATAAATAAATAAAATTAAAAAAAAAAATAGAAACGTGTGGTCTATCCAGCCAATGGAATATTAAAAAAAAAAAAAAAAAAGCTTTTTGTGTCATCGCCCCATCCGAACGCTCTCCGTGGCTTCCAGCCCCTTCAGATAGAGTGGGGCTCCTTAGGCTGGGCGCCTGGGGCCTCGCCTGCACGGGGGCTCTCGGTGCCGCGCACGCACGCACACGCACACACACGCACATACACACGTGCGCGCGCGCCCACACGTAGAGCTCCTCCCCTGCGGGTCTTCACACGTCCTCAGAGCAGCGCTCCGACCTCGCAGGCGCCTCAGCCTGCTGTCGGGGCCCGGGCAGCCCCGTGTCCCTCAGGGAACCGGCCCGCACGCTGTCAGAGCCGGACAGCCCCACCCGCACCCCCAGCTACGGTCCCTGTGCGGGGGCGTCCCCTCGGGGTGGGCAGAGGGACGGAGTTACAGCCGCGGGGGCCGGGAGCGACGCCTGGGCAGCGGGGAGGGCCTCGCCAGGACCTGAGCGTGGAGAGCGGGCCGCCAGGCCCAGCCCGAGCGGGGAGGCGGTGACCGCGGTTGCGGGAGTTTGGAGACAGCCCTTAAGCTGGAGGGGGTGACGGAGCCAGGTTTTCGTTGCTAGACGCTCACTCTGCCCGTCCCGAGGAGGGCGCTCTGGAGGGAGGCCAGAGGGAGAGGCGGCAGGTGTTCGGGTACCTGTGTGTTGTCCCCGACGTTGGAAGCCTTACCTCAGCGTGTCCCCTGTGGTGGCTGTCGATACCCCTGGACTCGGTCTGCTCTGTGTATTGGCCAGGTCACCCAGTCCTAGTGCTAAAAGCTTTGTTCGGTAAGACGCACGGTCCATTGTCCTGTCTGCGTAGGAGCAGCGGTGGAGCTGTTTTTGCTCATGTTTGTACCCAGCTGTTTGTCACGGTCATTATGTGTATAGCACTGGATTCGGCATTACAGGAGAATAAAAAGGAGACGGACTTTAATGTGCAGGACATGTGTGTATGTAACAACGTTGGAAACGAGTACGTCTCCTAGGAGGGGCTGTTTGCGACTGTGGAGTAACCGCTCGGGCTTTCTCTGGGGGCATCTGGGGAAAGCTGTGCAGGATGGTTTCAGCTTGGGGAATTCCGTGGAGGAGGAGAGTTATGGACGGTGTCTGTAAGGAAGAAAGACCCATGCTCTCATGATAGGTGGAAAGAATGACAAACATCATGCTCAGAGCCCAAGAAAGCACATTTCGAGGAAAGGAACTGTTGGCTGTAGGAGAAAAGGAAACCCAGGCCCTGGCTCACGGTTCAGAGTTCTGTCTGTGCGTGGCAGTATGGCATCTTGGAAAACTTTCCAGATATTCTTAAGCACCTTATTAAAAAATAAAGCAGCTCTTACTTCTTAGTAAAAATCCCATTCAAGGGTGAGAGCAAATAGTTGGGGGCTCAAGTCAGTGTGTCTCTTTGGCGCTGTGTAATGGAAAGGGGCTTGGCAGGTTCGTGTTTCTAGGACGAGTTTGATGGGCTTCTTATAAGAGCCTGTGTGCACATACAGAGCCCATCCTTGGGCAGACGGGGGTGTGTGGGAGGAGGAAGTGTGTTGCACAGAGAATCTTGACAGCGGACACTCACCTTTGTGGCTGTCACCGTCACTGCTGCGGCCGAGCCCAGCCAAGCTCCACAGGGCTCCTGGGCAAGCTCGACCCGTTAGCCTGCACGGACGACAGGGGACCCCCTGGCTCTGCTGCGCGTGCCCTCACACTCATCCACCGCCTCTGCTTGAGTGTTTGCAATGCTGCTTCTCACCTTGCGTGTCAGCTGTACGTCGTGGGACAGCCTCGCTGTCACGGAGCAGTCTGGAGACGAGCACACTGAATCTGGAGCCTGGAGACGAATGCAAGCAAAGAGGCTAGAAACAAGAGCATTTCCTGTTGCTCAAGAGGAAAGAGCCTTTCTGTAGCCTTTACTGGTTTTTGAGGGCTGAATGTGAGCAAACAGGGAAAGCTGTCATTTATAAGGTACTCAACTATACTAGTTTCTCGTTGGTGCTGTACAAATGACCACAAACTTCATGGCTTAAAAGAACACAAGCTCATTATCTTACAGTTCTGGAGGTCAGAAGTCTGAAATGGGCTGAAATTAAGGTGTCAGCCTGGCCAGTCCTTTCTGGAGGCTCTAGAGGAGAATCGTTTTCTGGCCTTTTCCAGCTTCTAGAGGCCACCTGCACTCCTTGGCTCAGGGCCCCTTCCTCTGTCATCAAAGCCAGCAGCATAGCATCTTCCGTTCTCTGACCTCTGCTTTGTTGCCTCCTTGCCTTCTCTTGTCTCGCAAAGACCTGTGTGATTACGTGGGGCCCTCCCTGATAACCCAGGATCATCTGCCATCCCAGGATCCTTAACCCCATCACACCTGCCAAGTCCCTTTTGCCAAGTAAGGAAACATATTCATAGGATCCAGGAATTAGGATGTGAACATCTTTGGAGGGTCACTATCATGAACCTATAAGTAAGAAGTTTGAAAGAAGATAGGGGAAATTAGGTATATCTGTGAAGTCTCTTGAAATGTAGCATTGGTAGGGGTGGGATGTAGCCTCAAACTCCATCAACTATAAGGGGTTAAGTTGTTTACAGTAGCGTGAAAGAGATTATCCCAGAGCAAAACTTGCATTTTTAAAAAATTTTATTTATTTAATTTATTTATTTATGGCTGCGTTGGGTCTTCGTTGCTGTGTGCGGGCTTTCTCTAACTGCAGCGAGCGGGGGCTGCTCTTCGTTGCGGTGCTCGGGCTTCTCATTGCGGTGGCTTCTCTTGTTGCGGAGCGCGGGCTCTAGGCGCATGGGCTTTCAGTAGTTGTGGCACGTGGGCTCCGTAGTTGTGGCTCGTGGGCTCAGTTGCTCTGCGGCACGTGGGATCTTCCTGGACCAGGGCTCGAATCCGTGTCCCCTGCGTTGGCAGGCGGATTCTTAACCACTGTGCCACCAGGGAAGTCCAAAACTTGCATTTTTATGTGTATTTTTTGCCTATGCTAATTGTGCTATAAAATACAACCATTTGACGTACTCATTTGTTTTTGTTTTCATTTTGGAAACAGATTCCCAGCAGGAAAAACAGCCTTGTTGCTGCCCCGTCTGCAGCATCTAGTAAAATAAAAGTGCCAGCCCCTCAGCCCGTAGTGAAGAAAGACAAACGGCAAAACTCTTCCAGGTTTAGCGCCAGCAATAATAGAGAACTTCAAAAACTACCATCTTTAAAAGGTAATTTTTATTATTCATCTTTCAAAAGTTAAAGTTTGCCCATTTAGGGGGAAGGAGTAACCTTTTGATAGTTTGCTAGTTTCTTGTACCTTTGCTGTGTTTAAATGCTGTAGGGTTATTTTTTTCTTCTTTATTCAGTTTTTTTAGATTGAATGTCACTAACTTAACCAACTAATATTTCAAATTCCGGAGCTATTTAAGATAAAAATGTGATCATGAGTACATTACAGGTACAAAACACTTTAAAAAAAACACACACGCAGAGGAAAGACTTTAAATCTTTTCCTGTTAATTGTAATTAAGCTAGCCAATTTTCTTTTAAGTAATTCTCCTCTTTCATTTGTCTTAGAACTCCAGAAATTCAGAAAGGAGTAACTACAAGTAGAGTAATTGTAAAAACTGTGGTAGAAGCTCTTCCTTATTCTGGTGTTGGGGACGTGAGGACTCTGCGATAGTCCTTTATGGACTTTCTCCTTATCAGTCATTTGGGGAGCACCTCTACCCAGGGCTTCCTACTTGAGACTAGTCAGGGAACAGTGCCCTTTGCTTCAAACTCCCCCCAAACAGCACAGCCACCCCTTTCCGTCTGCGGGTGTTCAGCCCCTAAAAGTGCTCCTCTAGGAGATTTTGAAATACGTAAAACCTTATTGAGGAAGTAGGGTAAGGACCCCAAAGTCAAATGTGAACCTCTGAACACTTTTATGTTTACTAAAATATAAGACTAGTGTAGTGAAACATCAAACAATTTTCATACCTTCAGTTCGTAGCAGTGGGTCTCCTACAGTTAATTTTCATCGTGGATGAACTTGGAGCAGGAGGCTTGTCATCTCTACAGGTGCATTCCAGCGCCTTCCGCACTGCAGGGCAGAGAGCCAGAGCTCAGTGCAGGTGTCCGGGATTGCTGGACAGGGGGAGGGGTAGATGGAGAGAGGGAGGGGTGGAGGGATGGAGTAGTGGATAGAGGGGGGGATTTATGGATTCATGGATGCATTTCTGGCCCCTCACTTGCTAGGAATCCAGGCTCTCCTCTCGCTGCATTTTACAGAGCTTGTATCTGGCTTACAGTTGGTTTAGCTTTGTAGTAGATAACATGCCTACTAGGTCATTTTTGAGGAGTCTCCCCCTCCCAGATAGTCCGTACCTTTCTGATGCTATTTATTCATTCATCAGATAACTGTGTGGAACACCTGGAAACCGGCCCTGCTCTAGGTTCGGGGGGACCACATCAAACAAAACCAAGGGCCTGCTCTGCTGGGGCCAGCACCCTCCCCCACCGGCCTGCTGTCACTCCTCCCCAGTGCCCTGAGGAGGCCCAGCCGGAACACTCAGATGTCTGGGGTGGAAAAGGCTTCCCGTAGCTATTGCTGAGCCTTCGGGGTCCAGGCCCCTGTCCCTAGTGCCCCTCAGGGGTGTGCGCTGCCAGGCCGAGCCTGTGCCTTCACTGTGCCCGGAAGGAGCACACCCACACGTGCAGAGTTTCACACTGGTCAAGGCGTGCCCCTCACTGGCCTCGTTTGGTGCATCTTTCTTGGCTGTTGCAAAATATTAGTGCCTCTGTATGCGTGTTAATTTTGTCTGGTTCAGAAAAAAAAAGGAATTGATTGGAATTACATTAAAGATATATTAACTGGGGAAAGATTCATGTTTTTATGATACTCTTTTTCCATCTAGGAACCCGGTGCATCACCTCCATTTTTCGGATCTTGTTTTCTGACTTTTTACAAGGTTTTATGATTTTCTTGGGATTCTTTACCTTTGCATTAAATTTATTCCTAAGTGCTTTATAGTTTTTGTCACTCTCGTCATGGGGTTATATTTTTTTCATTTCTACTTCTAGTTAGTTCTTACCAATCTAATGAAATGCTGTTGGTTTTTTAAATATTTTCTTATTCTGTCACCTTATCAAATTTTCTTATTGATCTTAGTAATTTTTTACTAGCGTCTGCATATATAGTCCTGTCATTTGTAACTAGATACTTTTATCTCTCTTCCAATATTTATACCAACACATACTGGTTGTTTTAATTTTATTATGCTGTTAGCTAGGACCACTAACACAGAGATAACAGAGGTGAGAGCAGGCCTCCCTGTTACCTCCCATTTTGGTGAAAGGCTTCAGCATTTCCTCATTCCATGTGAAAATGGCCCTTGGTTTCTGGTAAATCGCCTTCACCCAGCCTGCTGCTTCTCCGTGGTTCACATTTGCATGGCTCTTACCAGTACCACCCTGGCCGGTTGGTCTTGTGCTAGCACTGCTGCTGAATTTTATCAGGTGCCATATGATTTTTCTCCTTAAGATGTTAATTTAATAATTGCTGTGTTGATAGATTTTCTGGTTTTGAGCTATCCTTGCATTACTGAGATAAACCTCAATATTGTCGCAGTATATTATAACTTTTCTACGTGCTGGGTTCAGTTTATTAATTTTCTCTGCTTTCATATATACTGTGTGAAGCTGGGCCATAGTTTTCTTCCTTTTTTGTACTACTGTATTTTGTCAAATCTAAAATGTGTTGATACTGGCACTTCGTGATCTTTCCTGAGGATGGTCTGTACATTTTTATGCCACTCTCTCGTGCTGCCACCTGATGACAGGGATTGTAAAATGCACCCGATTTTAGCAAAAATCAAAAGTGGAATAACAGATGTATCTTACAGTACATGACATAGGGTGAAAAGATTGCTTTAGAACTCAGCTGGACCTAGTGCTTTGCTCAGTGATAAATCTGCAGATTCCTTCCACGTTAGGTCAGTTTAGAGTAGGTCACGTATTGACTGGTACACTGTGTTCTTTAATGAATCTTTTAATTTCTTTTACCTGTGTGGTGGTGATGTCTCCTTCTGAGCTCATTTATTCTTTTGATTATTTTGTTTTCAATATATTTCACTTCCACTTTTATCTTAATTACTTATCCTGTTTTATTTTATTGTTTTCCTCATTTATTAAGTTAAATACAGAGTTCACTTAAAGCCATGTATTCCTCTGAGTATAATTTCAGCTCTATCCATAGGTTTTCTTTTCTTTTTTTTTCCAAATCATAACCTTTTTTTTTTTAATTAATAGCTATTTTATTTATTTATTTATTTAATTTATTTTTGGCTGTGTTGGGTCTTCGTTTCGTGCGAGGGCTTTCTCTAGTTGCAGCAAGCGGGGGCCACTCTTCATCGCGGTGCGCAGGCCTTTCACTATCGCGGCCCCTCCCGTTGCGGGGCACAGGCTCCAGACGTGCAGGCTCAGCAGTTGTGGCTCACGGGCCGAGTTGCTCCGCGGCATGTGGGATCTTCCCAGACCAGGGCTCGAACCCGTGTCCCCTGCATTAGCAGGCAGATTCTCAACCACTGCGCCACCAGGGAAGCCCCTAGCCTTTTTTTAAGAGTTTTATTGAGGCGTAATTTACATACTGTAAAATTCACTAACTGTAATTGGAAATTTTGATTATTTCAATAAACATGTAGAGTTGTGCATCCATTACCACAATACAGTTTTAGAATATTTCCATCACCCATCCAAAAAATTACCTTATGCCCATTTGCCATCAATTCCCACCCCTATCCCCAGCTCCAGGCAACCACTGATCAGTTTTCTGCCTCTAAATTTGCCTTTTCAGGACATTTCGCATAAATGAAATCGGCAATATGTAGTCTTTTACATCTGACTCTTAGTATAATGTTTTTGAGGTTCATCTCCTTTGAGTAGTTTGTTTCTTTTTAATGCTGAATAATATTCTCTATTATATGAATATCCCACATTTTATTTATACGTTCAACAATTGATGGATATTTGAGTTTTTTTTTAGTTATTACGTATAACGCTGCTCTGAACATTTGAATGCAAGTCTTTGTTTGAACATATATTTTCATCTTTCTTGGGTAGATACCTAGGAGTGGAACTGCTGGCTTGTGGGGTAAGTTTATGTTTAGCTTTTTTAAAAAACTGCTGAACTGTCTTCCAGACCATTTTAAGTTCCCACCAGCAATGTATGGGGTTCCAATGTTTCCACATTCTTGCTAACAATTGTTATCGTCTTTTTGATTATAGTCTTTCTTACGGGTGTGTACTGGTATCTATCTCCTTATGGTTTTAATTTGCATTTCCCTACTGGCTACAGATATTAAGCATCTTTTCATGTACCTGTTAGCCATTTGTATATGTTTTTTTTTTTTTTTTTTTTTGGCCACGCTGCATGGCGTGCAGGATTCAAGTTCCCCAACCAGAGATCGAACCTGTGCCCCCTGCAGTGGAAGCGTGGAGTCTTAACCATGGACCACCAGGGAAGTCCCTGTATATCTTTTTTGATGAAATGTCTATCAGATCTTTTGCCTATTTTTAAATTGCCTATCTTCTTATTGCCGAATTATGGCAATTCTTTATGTAATCTGGATATGAGTCCTTTATCAGGTATATTATTTACAAATATTTTCTCCCAGTTTGTGTCTTGACTTTTTACACTCTTTAATAGTGTCTTTGAAGCCCCAAAATTTTGAATTTTGATGAGGTCCAGTTTATCACATTTTTTCTTTTATAGATCTTGCTTTTGATGTTGTATCCAAGAACTCTTTGCCTAACTAAAGGTCACAAAGGTTTTTTTCCTGTGTTTTCTTCTAGAAGTTTTCTAGTTTTCTTATATTTAGGTCTGCGATCCATTTCAAGTTAATTTTTCGTGTAATGTGAGGTAGAAGTCTAAATTCATCTTTTTTGCACATGGATATCCAGTTGTCCCAGCACCATTTGTTGCAGAAGCTGTTGTTTCATGGAGTTTCCTTGGTATCCTTATCAAAAACCAATTGACCATAAATGTAAAGTTTAATTTCTGGACTCTCAGTTTTATCACATCAATCTATATGCCTGTTTTATGCCAGTGCCACACTATCTCATTGTGGTATCTCACTGTTGTTTTAATTTGCACTTCTTGTTATGAGGTCAGGTGCTTTTACAAATGTTTATTGGCCCTTTTCCATTGGACTGCCATTTTCTTAATTTTTTTTAAAGAGTTTTTATTCTGGATATGAACTCTCTGTTGGTTATACATGTGTTGCAAATACTTTGTTCCACTATAGTTTGGCTTTCATTTTAGCCATTCTGGTGAGCCGGTTTCAAAGTTAACTGATGATGAACGAAGTTAAACATCTCTTTGTAGTTTTATTGTCTGCTCAGATACATTACTTTGTGAAGTTCCGGTTTAAGTCTTTGGGCCCTTCTTTCTACTAGGTTGTAAGATTTTTTAAAAAACAGATTTGTAGGAGTTCAGATATAGATCCTTTGTAGATATGGGAATTGCACATTTTCTTCTACTCTGTATCTTGAATTTTCACTCTCAAAGGCGTTAGCACTTTGAGAGTACTTTGATCTGTTTAATATATCTTTGCTTTCCACAGAGTAGTGAAGATGTTATCTTATGTCTTTTTTCCTAAAACTTTCTTTGACCTTTCGCACTGGACTGTACAGTCTATGTAGAGTTAAGTTTTGTGTCTGCTGTGACGCTAGAGGTCACAATTCCTTTCCTGTGTGGCTCTCCGTCTGGCACAGCACCCTTGTCGAAAAGGTCACCCTTCACTCATTGTGGTGTTATCTTTGTTGTAAATAAAGTACCATCACTGTGCGGACCCGTTTCTGGGCTCTGTTTTGTTCCCCTGGCTGCCTGAGCTGTGCCAGGAGAACACTAACACACCCTAGGAGGTCTTGGTGTCTGGTAGTGTAAGTTCTTCAGCTTTTTCTTCAGAATTGCCTTGGCTCTTTTCATTTCTGTATAGGTTTTAGAATCAGTCATTTGTCCAAGAAGTCCCACCTTTTAGTGGGGAATGGTATTTCAAGACCACAGTCTGGGTGCTAGGATTCTCGTTGCTATTGGAATGGTCACTGTTTACAGGACTTTTTAGTGGACCAAATTAGAAAATAGGTTTTTTCAGGATATAGTACATCAGGAGTTCATACTGATATTTTCCATTCAGATGCAGGCTTGTAGGCATTTATTTAACTTCTGTCTTATATCTCCTTTTTTGTCACACTGAGATTTTTGGTTCTCAAGGACATCAGTGAAAATAAATAGGACTTAAATACCAGATAATTATTCATTTACTTTATCTGACATTATACACAGTGTACTTTCAGAAAAATAATACCAACATTGTGACCAATATGATGACTGAAAGGTTAAAATTTTTGCATCTTTTCATTTCCTTCCCCCTCCCGCTTTTTTATAGTTTTACTCTGTCTTCATTGTCAGAGCACATAGTCGTGACAAACTGTATTCTCTCCCTCCCATCGCTGTTTACACTAGTTCTCCACGGGAATATACCGCTGACGCTCACCTCCAGTCTGTGCTGATACTCCTCATTATTTTGGTGTGAAGCTTCCTCTCTAGGAGACTTTTATTTCAGGCTTCAAAGAATGTCTGGATAGAAAGTCCTCGGTTCATGTTTTGTTTTCATGAGTATCTTAAGGATGTTCTCCACTTCCTTCTGTAATAAAGCATTGCTGTCAGACTCCGATGTCAGTTTAATTTTCTTTATCTTACAAGTTACTTGGTCTGTTTGCTTTGATGCCTAAACAGGTTTTTTTCTTCTTTAAAGTCCAGTAATTTCAGAATATATCATTCTGGGTTGACTTTCCCACATACATGCTATGTTCTTTAAATATGTAGTACCAAATCTCTTTTTCTTGGATTATTATTTTGAGGATTTGTTCTGTTCCCTTGCTTTCATTTACTCCTGTGGAGACTCCTATTGTATAAATATTGAATCTTCTTTGCCTGTTTTTATATTTGTTGTCTCCCTCTGGGTTTTTATCATTCCTTTTTGATTTAATTTTTTTCTCTTTTTTATGTACTATTCCCTGTAAGGCATTTTATGTTGTGCTTATTTGCTCTTGTATTCTTTTCAGTTACTCTTCATTTCTGAAATTATTTTTTCTTTTCTTTTTTAATTCTTTACAGAGTTATTACCTATTTCTGAGTTTTTCTATTAATATTCATGTAGTCCTTTGACACGTTATGCTATTCCTTTAATGTCTTTTGTCTCATCTTGAAATATTAGGCTGTAGTTTTTAATGTCTTTGTGGGATGTCTCCCTGTCATGCTTTTACTGCTGCGTAGGTGTCGTTTAGTTCCTTTTCGCTTTTTCCTTATAAGAACTCCATGTAGGACTTGACTTTGATCCCTCCTGATGCTCGTGTGTGTGTGAAATTAGAGAAGAGGAGCTTGGGCTCTAGAGCTCTAGCTTCGGTTATTTTTGTGAAACTTTCTAAAATGTGGTGGCTTACCTCCTGAGTGCCCTGATTTGGTTCTCTTCCCCTGCTGATATTTGGACCTTCTTTTTCCATTTCCTCTCCTGCCCCTCTGCTGTTAAGTCTGGATTCTCTTCCCAGCAGTTTCTCACCAGTGTGACCTAGTTCTGGAAGGAAGCTACGGCTGCTGAATTGTGAGGGTTCCCGGGGCCCCTTCAGTCTTGGCTGCGGACTGCTTGCCCTCATCCCTTGTGGGGTACAGACCCCTTCTGCTTTCAGCCACTGTTCTCAGGTGGGTTTAGCTGGCTCTCTGGTTGTCTCAGAGTTCTCAGCTCCAGAGGACACCCGTTGTTCCTCTCTGCCGTCTTCCCCCAGACACTGATAGCACACGAGCCTGTGGCTGCCGGTGGGCTCTCCCATGTGCTCACGTGACTGAGGGGACACATTTTCACCTAATTTTGTTGTAGATGTTGGCTATGGGTATTTGATTTTGCCTTCTTGGTTGCACTGTATGATTTTATGCAAGAATTTGGGGTGGTTAAAAAAAACTCTGCCACAATTTTTTCAAAATATATAAAACTTGGAAGCAGCCAAGATGTCCTTCAGTAGGTGGATGGATAAACAAACCGTGATACAGCCAAAATATGGTATATTATTCAGCAATAAAAAGAAATGAGCTACCAGGCCATGAAAAGACATGGAGGAACCTTAAATGCATATTACTAAATGAAAAAAGCCAATCTGAAAAGGCTGTATCCTGTATTATTCTAACTATATGACATTCTGGAAAAGGCAGTGGAGACAATAAAAAGATCAGTGGTTGCCAGTGGTTGGGAGAATGGGGGGATGAATGGACAGAGCACAGGAGATTTTTAGGACAGTGCAACTCTCCATATGTTACCGTAATGGTGAATACATGGCATTTTACATTTGTCAAAACCCACAGAATGTACAAAGTGAACCGTAATGTAAACTGTAGTCTTTAGTTAATAGTAACATATCAGTATTGGCTCATCAGTTGTAAGAAATGTGCCCCATTATTGCAAGATGTTAATAATAGGAGGAACTAGGGGAGGGTGGAGAGGGGTATAGGAACTCTGTACTTTACATTCAGCTTTTCTGTAAACCTAATAATTAAAGTCTATTAATTTAAAAAATGGTTGCCAGAGGCAGGGGTGGGGAGGTAGGCGAAATGGCTGAAGGAAGTCAAATGGTACAAACTTCCAGTTAAAATAAGTAAGTCATGGGGATGTAATGCACAGCATGGTGATTGTAGTTAATAATACTGTATTGAATATTTGAAAGCCGCTAAGAGAATAGATCTTCAAAGTTCCCATCACAAGAAAAAAAAAATTTTGTAACTGTGTATGGTGACGGATGTTAACTATTAACTAGATTTATTGTGGTGATCATTTTGCAGTATATACAAATGTCAAATCATTATGTTGTACACCTGAAACTTATATAATGTTTTATGTCAATCATACCTCAGAAAAAGAAGGCTGCCACTGCCATCTCTTCGGACTCCTCCATCATTGGGTATCTGAATTCCAACCTTTTTAAGTCCTCCATAACAGTATTACTGTTTTATTCTGTTGATGACCATTTAGATTTATCTACTTATTTATCATTTTATTCTTCATTCCTTTTTGCATCTCAGACTTTCCATCGGAGGTCAAAACCTTGTTTGAATACATCATTTAGAATTTTCTTTAATAAGAGTCTGCTGGTGGCAAACTGTTTATCTGGAAAATGTCTTCATTTGCCCTCATTCTTGAAAGATAATCGCTGAATATCTAATTGTAGATTTTTGTGTTCCTGCAGTACATTGAAGATAAGTATTTCATTGCCTTTTAACTTACATTAGTATTGAGAAGCCAAATTCATTCATTTTTTTTTTTTTTTTTTTTTTAGTTATTTATTTTTGGCTGTGTTGGGTCTTCTTTGCTGCGCGCAGGCTTTCCTCTAGTTGCGGCGAGCTGGGGCTACTCTTCGTTGGGTGTGCGGGCTTCTCATTGCGGTGGCTTCTCTTGTTGCACAGCAGAGGCTCTAGGCGCGTGGACTTCAGTAGTTGTGACGCGCGGGCTCAGTAGTTGTGGCGCACGGGCTTAGTTGCTCCGCGGCATGTGGGATCTTCCCGGAACAGGGCTCGAACCCGTGTCCCCTGCATTGGCAGGTGGATTCTTAACCACTGTGCCACCAAGGAAGTCCCCAAATTCATTCTTTTTGAAAGTATTATTTGTGATTTCTGGCCACTTTTCTGATTTTGACTATGACATTGATTTTTTTTCAGTGATTCCACTGCCAGGGGTCCAAGTATAGATGTCTTTTTTATCAGTCTTTTTTGCCATTCACTTTGAATCTGTGGGTTGTTATATTTCCTCAGTTGTAGAAAGTTCTCAGCCATTATTTCTTCAGTTGTTATCTCTGTATTAGTTTCCTTTTTTTAACCCCTTTGGCTCTAATCAGATGTGTATTGGAATCTTTCATTTACTATCTTTCTTTAAGGTTATATTTTTCAACCTTTTTGTGACTTACTGTGCTATATTCTTTTTTGTTTTTTACATCTTTTTTTTTTAAATGAGGTTTTTCCTTTTTTTTTTTTTCCCTTGGTTGCATTGGGTCTTCGTTGCTGCACATGGGCTTTCTCTAGTTGCGGCAAGCAGGGGCTACTCTTCGTTGCAGTGCGTGGGTTTCTCATTGCAGTGGCTTCTCTTGTTGCGGAGCATGGGCTCTAGGTGCGCGGGCTTCAGTAGTTGTGGCATACAGGCTTAGTTGCTCCGTGGCATGTGGGATCTTCCCGGAGCAGGGCTCGAACCCGTGTCCCCTGCATTGGCAGGCAGATTCTTAACCACTGCGCCACCAGGGAAGTCCCCCCTTTTTTTTTTTCATCTTTATTGGAGTATAATCGCTTTACAATGTTGTGTTAGTTTCTGCTGTACAACAAAGTGATTCAGCTATACGTATACATATATCCCCATATCTCCTCCCTCTTGAACCTCCCTCCTACCCTCCCTATCCCACCCCTTTAGGTCGTCACAAAGCATTGAGCTGATCTCCCAGTGCTATGCAGCAGCTTCCCACTAGCCATCCATCTTACATTTGGTAGTGTATATACATCAGTGCTACTCTCTCACTTCTTCCCAGCTTCCCCTTCCCCCTGCCTCGTGTCCTCAAGTCCATTCTCTACGTCTGTGTCTTTATTCCTGCCCTGCCACTAGGTTCATCAGTGCCGTTGTTTTAGATTCCATTATATATGCGTTAGCATACGGTATTTGTTTTTCTCTTTCTGACTTACTTCACTCTGTATGACAGACTCTAGGTCCATCCACCTCACTACACATGCTATATTCTTGATCAGAGTTTCACGTTATCCATGGTGAAGGACCAGTTTTCTTTTTAATTTTCAACCCACCATGGACTAGTACTTTCATAAAATAGAGGAAAAATAAGTTACTAGAAAAATGAAATATAAAATACAGCCACAAAGTTTTAAATTTCAGATATTCTTTTTTTCATTTATGGAAGTTCTATTTTTAATCTGCTCTGTGACTTTTTAAAAATATTTTCCTATTGCCTTGCAGAAACCATCAAATTTGTCATTTCTTTTAGTCAGCACAGCTGCTTTATAGTCTGTGTGAGATATTACCAACATCTGAAGTCCTTGTCACATTTTGCTCATGATGTCTTATTTCCTTGTGTACCTATTTTTTAGTGTATGCTGGTCACTGTACTCAAATATTTGAAATAAATTGAAACCTAGGATAAAAGTATCTTCTTCAGCAGGGATTTGTTTTTGCTTCTGCCAGACACCTGGGGTCACTACTAGTCTGAGAGTGCCATAAACCGCAGCACTAGTTTATGACTTGTTAAATTAGCCAAGATGATTGTCCTGTAAAGTATCCCCCTTATTCCCGGTAGTTCCTGAAAATGGAAACCTTTTTTGGATAGAATATATCAGGGGTGATGCTGTGTAACTCAGGAGATAGTTCCTTTATTGTGAGAGATGCCTACTGTCTGGTGACTAGCAAAAGTGATGCTGGATTTTACCACTGTATTATAGTAGGGTGGTGACCGATTGAGCTCTCCATTGTACAATACTTCCCTTTGCGATTCAAAAGTACTAGTGATAATCTACAAGGTATATTTTGGCACCCTGCCAGTGTCTGTTCCCCATCAACCATATGCTAATGCTTTAAACACCACTTGATAATCCTTGCCTGAGTCAATAGTTTCTCTAGAGATTTCAACGTTTAATCTGGCATCCTTCTAAAAGCAGAGCTATTTCTTGCCAAATAGAGCTATTTGGTTATCTTGACATACAGCTCCTACTGGAAAGTGAGGGTAAGCTTAATTCTTTGCCTTTTCAGTTGCAAGTTTCCCTCAAATGGTGAAAACTAAATGTTTTTTTGGCTTTCTCTTTTTTGAATATCATTATGTGTTTCATTGATGTCAGTGTGTTTGAATCTACTAAAATCATACTTCTCTTTTTTTTAAGATTTTATTTATTTATTTATTTATGGCTGCGTTGGGCCTTCGTTGCTGCGTGCGGGCTTTCCCTAGTTGCGGAGAACGGGGCTACTCTTCGTTGTGGTGCGCGGGCTTCTCATTACAGTGGCTTCTCTTGCTGCGGAGCACGGGCTCTAGGCGCACGGGCTTCAGTAGTTGTGGCACGCAGGCTCAGTAGTTGTGGCTCGCGGGCTCTAGAGTGCAGGCTCAGTAGTTGTGGTACATGGGCTTAGTTGCTCTGCGGCATGCGGGATCTTCCTGGACCAGGGCTTGAACCCATGTCCCCTGCATCAGCAGGCGGGTTCTTAACCACTGCGCCACCACGGAAGCCCCCATACTCTTTTTTATGTGCAGATGCATAATTTTAACCATTGTGTGATATTTGGACTAGCTGCTGTGTATTTTTTGGCATGGCCTCATTTATTTTTGTTTCCTTGATTTCTGACACAGTAAGATGTCCCCGCAGGCTTGTTTGTACCTTCCCTGCCCCAGACTTGCAATCAGCCATTTTTCAATGAACCCTGATTCCTTTCAGTGGGGAATGATATTAGAGACCAAAATCAGGGTACTAGGGGGTGCTCACTGCTACTGGACTGCTGTTGCTTTTAGGTACTGGTACTTTTAGTGGAGGGAGCGAGAACATAAACATATATTCTAGAATATATATATATATTTTTTTTTTAGTTGTGCATTCATAACATTGTAGTGTTCTCACTTGTTTCTTGAATCTTCATAGTTTTATCTCTTACACTGAAAATCTTTATTTCTAATTTCATTGATGTAATTATTGCTATATCATATTAAAATGATTGACAACAATAATGATATTATTACAAACAGTAGGAACTTTGAATTCGCTCATTTCATTGCAAAAAAAAAGCTGTTGGTATATATTTGTTGTGATTCCATTAAATTTTTAAAATGTCCAGAGAGGATTGGCATCTTTAGGATGTTCAAATCCCCTTTCTAAGAGTGTAGTGTGTAGTTGTTCAAGGCCACTTTCATTTCCTTTAGGGGTGTTTTTAAGTTTCCCTCATGTGGGTTTTGCACATTTCTTAGTAAGTGTGTGCCCAGATATTTCATTATTGGTGCTATTATTGTAAATGGGATCTCCTCTTCCATTATGTCTTCTAAATAATTGTTAATTGTTTATATGGAGGTTGTTGATTTCTGCATCTTGCTTTCACCTCCTGCTTCCTTCCTGAATTATCTTATTGTTTGCACTAGTTTTTCAGCTGATTTTTTGGGATGTTTTCAGGTATCTAATGAGATCTGTATGTAAAAGCAATCTCACCTCTTTGTTTCTAAATCTTATACCTTTAGTGTCTTTCTCCTGAGTTGACTGAAAATTCCAGTAAGATGTTATGTGTGGTGGTGTGAGCAGGCATATTTGTCTTGTTCCTGACTTTAATGGAAATAGGAGCATGATTTAAACACCGTTTATTATTCCCGTGGTTTTCAGCTGCTGTAAACCATACTTTAATGTAAATCTTTTGTTGTTCACACTTTTGAACCTTTCCTTAAGCTGGAATCAAGGAAGGGAAGTACTGATCAAAGGCCACGCATTTTCAAGAACCCTTTAGAGGTGCTGTCCAGAGAGGTTGCAGCATGAACACTTCTGCCCAGAGCGCAGGATGTGCCTGTCTGTCCCATTGCACCTTGCTAGTACTGAGGCCATTTAAATGCTTAAGTCATTCGTTAAGTGGAAAATAGTATTTCCTGTTTTTATTTTTTTAACGTTGAGGCTGAATGTAGTCTTCAGGCCCTGTTCGTTCAAAGATTTCTCTGAGTTAGTCCTTTCTTTTAATATTTTCGGTCTGGAAGGTAGAAGTGTTAAATGAAGAGACTGATTTTTTTAGGTGACTAATGAATCATGGACTTTGTTTCTTGAGGCCATTCTCCTTGTTTTAGGAAAGAAAGGCCTAGGGAGGAGTCAAAGTTATGATGAAACAACTAGGGCCTAATGTTAACTGGAGACCCTGGGGCAGAAATTTAGAATTGCTAAGTGTTAGGCCATTTGGGAAAGAAGTTGTTACATTATTGTTGGGAGAACTTACCTGAATTTTTAAAAATTGGCTTTTGAATGGCAGTTAAAAATTTATATGTCTTGCCCTCCTTTTGTGAAAATACAATACTTCAACCTCATTCAAAGCAGTTTATTTTCTGATACAATTGAAAGTCTCGCCATACAAGTGATCATTTTTTACTGCTTAAAAATGAATTGGCATCTGTTTAGAGGAACTTTACCTCTTGCCCATTAATTGAAGAATAAAAATGGAATGTGAGAAGTTACCATAGTGCCTGCTCTAATTCTCATGGGTTCAGAAACTCAGCTTTCATCAGTCTTGCTTCTGCCACATGTTTGATTCTGTGTCTTCTCTTGACTGCCCACAATAATGGGAGGAAACTTTCAGCTTGGGGAGGCAGGTGCCAGTTCACAGCAAATATTTACTGACCACCTGGGTTGTCTGGAGCGTGGGGAGGTAGTCAGGACCGTGACAGTGACAGTGACCAGAGGTGGCCCTTGCTCTTAGGGAGGCCGCAGACCCAGACCCAGACCCAGACCCTTGTCGTGGGGGTAGCTGGGGAGCAGAGGTGCCGTGGATGCTGCTCTGTGAACAGCTGAGAGCTGGTCTCACGTCAGCCGGAGCCCAACCTCGAGCCACAGCCTGGCCCCAGGGCGCCCCCCGGTCCACTCTCGTCAGGCCACGGACGTGGCTTTTACTCCAGGGTCGGTCTCAGGCCTCTGCCTGTCATACCCTGCAAGCCCCTTCTGGGAAGAACCCAGGGAGTTGATTTCAACTGGCAGCTGTAATCTGACATTTAATGTCTAGCTCAGGCCTTCCCCAGACCTCACCTGGATTTCTCCCGGCACCTTACATCACCCACAGATGCACACACTTTGCTTGCGTGCCCTTGCCCACCGTACAGGCCCTCCAGGCCTGGGTTTCTCCCACGCCCTGCTGGCTCTGCCTCCTCCAGTGTTTCCTGAGCCACTCTGGCTCAAGCCTGCCTTATCCTTTTTCCTAAATTGTGGTAAAATATACATAGCATAACATTTATCGCTTTAACCATTCGCAAGTGTACAACTCAGTGGCATTAAATAGATTCACATTCAGTGTGCCCATCACCACTGTCTATTCATCGTCCCCAACAAAAGCTCTGTGCCTGTTAATACCTCCCTCTTCCCCTCCCCCAGCCCCTGGCACCCATTCTACTTCCTGTCTCTGTGATTTTGACTCCTCTAGGGACCTCCTATGAGTGGAATCATACGGAATTTTCTTCCTAATTTTTAAGGCTGCGTAACATTCCACCGTGTGGATGGAGCACCATTTATCTGTTCATCGTGATGGACACGGGCTGCAGAGCACACCACACGCTGCTCTGTCTAAACTGTCACTGAGGGCAGAGGCTGTTTTGGTGCCCAGTCTAGCATCTGCCATGGATCCCCGAGACACAGGTTTGCTGAAGGAATGAAAAGCCCTCTGGGCCCGTCTGCCTGTCCTTCCCACATCCTTCCATTTTCTCAGAACTGTTTTGGGGCTGGAACCCCTCCCAGGCTCACGGCTCCCTGCGCCTCAGGTTCTTCTTTGTGAAGTGAGGTTTGTTGCTAATAGTCAACACGAAAGCACTTTGGTGTGTCACGTGTGCTCTGTGTACTTTGTGTGGGTTTCCTACCTTCTCAGAACAAGGAAGGGGGTGAGGACTTGCTTTGGCTTTAAAGGTTTTCCAGCCTAACTGTGGCAAGAACAAAAATAAGCAAAGGTCTCCCAACAGCGCACTCGGGGCAGATTTTACACCATCTACTCCGCTCGCCTCCGCTGGCCTTTCCTGGGATAAGCCTGTCCACCCTTTTAAACCACTCGCAGGACTCGCTCAAATCAACAGGGCAGCAGGCGCCTGTCCCTTTGACCTTGCTGTTGGCAAGCAGAAGTGCCCTGGCAACCTTTGAACACAGCTGAATGCTAGGTATCTTTGATCTGCCTAAGGAAGAAGTCTATTTTAAACTGTAAGCGAAGCCAAATTTTTTAGGTTAGATATCCTACCCAACAAAATGTACATCACCCATGCCCGTGTAGTTTCCGGTTAAGTGTCTGCTCTGCCAGCAGTGTCAGTGCCTTGCAGTTATGGCACCACAACTCTCTAGGCTCAAGACACAACCTTCTTTTAATGAAAGAAACTGTAAACCTTCTTCACTAAAATATGAGCATACTTAATTTGCCCATAAAATTGCCCGGGGAGATGAAAATTAAAACCTTCAGCTGAATTTAGAAATGAAAATGTGAAAGTTTTATTCAAAAATGCTACCTACAAATGGCAGTTTGTTTTTAAATAACCCAAATAAAGTGACAGAGGAAGCAGAGAATAAAGAATAACTCCTTTTCAACCTTCATCTTTGTGCAGCACAGAGATGCTTGTGTTTGCGTCCTTGACGGGCGGACGCACTGAGAGCTGTGGTCTGTCTGCCCACTTTCGGTTCTGGAAGGAGCTCTGCACTGAGCCCAGAAAGGCGCCTTTCCTCCGAGTTAGCTCAAGCCCTTCAGAGCGGCAGGAAGGTTGTCATGGGAGAGTCCAGAAGAGTGGCTGGAGGGTGCCATGGGGGGCATGAGGGATGGGCACAGACAGCAGTGGAGGGTGTGGTGGGAGCCTGGATGGGGGCTCTGCATGCAGGGGGCGGGATGTGTCGTTCTCCAGGTGGTTAGATGGCGCACCCCTCTTGGTTACGCGCTGCGGGGACGAGGTATAAAGAGTGGTGAGGGAGTTGTGCAGGATCAGAATTGGGTGTTACTGCTTGATTCGGCCCTTCATTCAGTCAGTTTGATGGAACGCCTGCTGTGTGCCGGGCACTGTCCTGAGGCTGACGGGGAAGAGACCTGTGGCCCAGAGAGGGGAGAGGAAGACTTCCCAGAGGGCTTAGTCCAAGCAGAGACCCCGTCAGTGGCTCTGCGGCACCCTCACACTGCAGCCCCGGGGTCGAGACCCTGCTCTTCAAGTGCTACAGTGTCCACTGCTTCCAGCACCTTCCCTATAATGGCTGGAGCAACGTGCGGTGGGATCCTCCCTCAGTGGCAGCTGCACCCTCCTGAGCTCCCCACTCCATCGGTGACGTTTGTGCCTCCTTACAGCCACGGTGGTGGGGTGATCACAGACAGCCCCTTTACAGGTGAGGAAAGAAGAACCAGCCTGGGGTTCCTGAGGGCGGGCGGCCTCTCCCTGAGTAGGCGGTGAAGACTTACGCCCAGGCCAGTAATGGGGCTGCACGTGAGCCTCTTCCGGTGTGTTTGCTGAGTCCTTGTTTCATCCATGAGGAAAGTACTCTGGCGGCTAATTGAACCTCGAGAGCTTAGATGAGCCTATTGATTCAGTGCAAACTTGCAGTAAAAATTTAAGGAGCCCGTAATGGATTCTTCAAGACAGGGAGTCAACATCCTGTAATTTGTTGGTTCAGTTTGTCATGCCTAGTTTAGGCTAATTTTTGTTTGTGTGTTTTTACCTACTTGATCTCATTTATGCATCACCATAAATCGTTTGCATCCTATTTCCTGCGTTCCCATCACAGCCCTTTCTCTGTTCTTAGCCTGTGCCTGAGCGGCAGCATTCACTAAGGGATTCTCTCTGCTGTGACTTAATCTACGTGTCTTTTTTTAAATTGTTCCTTTTTTTTTTTTTTTTAATTTTATTTATTTATTTATTTATTTTTGGCTGTGTTGGGTCTTCGTTTCTGTGCGAGGGCTCTCTCTAGCTGCAGCAAGTGGGGGCCGCTCTTCATCGCGGTGCGCGGGCCTCTCACCATTGCGGCCTCTCCTGTTGCGGAGCACAGGCTCCAGACGCGCAGGCTCAGTAGTTGTGGCTCACGGGCCTAGTTGCTCCGCGGCATGTGGGATCTTCCCAGACCAGGGCCCGAACCCGCGTCCCCTGCATTGGCAGGCAGACTCTCAACCACTGCGCCACCAGGGAAGCCCTAAATTGTTACTTTTAATTTTCATCAAAGTATTGTGTGCTTATTTTAGCAATACTGAACAATATAGAGAAGTTTCAGAAAGAAGAACTACCCATAACCATAACACTCCACGGTGACTGCTGTTGATATTTTGAGAGTGTTCTTTTTTATGATCATACTATTTCTGAAAAATTATACATTGCCCTTCTCATGTATATTTTTACTTTACAAATTCATAAATATTTTTCATGGATGTGTAATATTTCACTGTGTGGGATAATCCCTTTGACGTTAAGGTCGTTTCTGGTATTTTAGAATCATAAATAAAAATGTGATGCTCTCAAAAAGAATAAAATACTTAGAATTAACATAGGAGGTGAAAGACTTGTATGCGGAAAACTACAAAACATTGCTGAAAGACATTAAAGAAGACACCAGTAAATGGAAAGCCAATGTGTATTCGTGGATTGGAAGACTTAATATCATTAAAACATCAGTACTGCCCAAAGAGATCTTCAGATTCAATACAATCTCTGTCAAAATCCTAACAGTGTTTTTTTCCAGAGATAGAAAAATTCATCCAAAAATTCACATGGAATCTCCAGGGACCCTGGATAACCAAAGCAATCTTGGAAAAGAAGAACAAAATTCTTACATTTCCTGATTTCAAAACTTACTGCAAAGCTGCAGTAATCAAATCAGTGTGGTACTGGCATAAAGACAAACACATACACCAATAGAGTAGAAGAGAGCCAAGAAATAAACCATCACAGGTATGGTCAAATGGTTTTCAACAAGGGTGCCACCCACTCTAGGAAAAGGACAGTCTGTTCAGCAAATGGTGCTGGAAAAAATGGATATCCACATGCAAAAGAATGAACTTGGACCCTTATTTTACACCAAACACAAAAATTAACTCAAAGTGGATCAAAGACCTTATAGGAAAACATAGAGGAAAAGCTTCATGATGTTAGATTTATCAATGATTTTTTAGCTATGACACCAAAGCACAGGCATGAAAAGCAAAAGTAGATAAATTCAACCACATCAAAATGTAAAACTTCTGTGCAGCAAAGGACACAATCAACAAAGTGAAAAGGCAACCCACAAAATGGGAAGAACTGTTCAGAGATCATCTATCTGATAAGGGATTAATGTCCAGAATTTATAAAGGATTCCTACAGCTCAACAAGAAAACAAGCTGTTTAAAAAAATGTGCAAAGGGGGACTTCCCTGGTGGCGCAGTGTTTAAGAATCCGCCTGCCAAATCCGCCTGCCAATGCAGGGGACACGGGTTTGAGCCCTGGTCTGGGAAGATCCCACATGCCGTGGAGCAACTAAGCCCATGCGCCACAACTACTGAGCCTGCGCTCTAGAGCCCGCAGGCCACAACTACTGAGCCCGCGTGCCTAGAGCCCATGCTCCACAACAAGAGAAGCCACCACAATGAGAAGCCGGCGCACCGCGACTAAGAGTAGCCCCTGCTCGCCGCAACCAGAGAAAGCCCGCGGGCAGCAATGAAGACCCAACACAGCCAAAAATTAATTAATTAATTAAAATAATAATAATCCGCCTGCTAGTGCAGGGGACACGGATTTGATCCCTGGTCCAGGAAGATCCCACATGCCACAGAGCAACTAAGCCCATGAGCCACAACTCCTGAGCCCGTGTGCTGCAACTGCTGAAGCCCACGCGCCTAGAGCCCGTGCTCAGCAACAAGGGAAACTACTGCAATGAGAAGGCCATGCACCACAACGAAGAGTAGCCCCTCACCACAGCTAGAGAAAGGCCCGCACGCAGCAACGAAGACCCAACGCAGCCAAAAAAAAAAAAAATGTGCAAAGGACTTGAATAGACATTTCTCCAAAGAAGATACACAAATGGACAATAAGTACATGAAAACATGATTAACATCACTAATCATTAGGAAAATGCAAATCAAAACCACAGTGAGATACCACTTAACACCCACTAGGATGGCTCCTATCGAAAAACAGAAAATAGCAAGTGTTGGTAAATAGCAAGTGTTGGTGAGGATGTGGAGAAATTGGAACCCTTGTGCACTGCTGGTGGGAATGTAAAATGATGCTGCCACTATGGAAAACAGCATGGCAGTTCCTCAAAAAACTAAAAATAGAATTACCATACTTTGCACTTTTGGGAATATACCCAAAAGAATTGGAAGCAGAGACTTAAATAGATATTTATATACCCATATTACAGCAGCATTATTCACAATAGCCAAAAGGCAGAAATGGCCCAAGTGTCTATCAAGGGATGGATAGAACAAAATGTGGTATATCCCTATAATAGAGTATTATCCAGTCTTAAAAAGGGAAGAAATTCTGACACATGCTACTACGTGGCTGAACCTTAAGGACACTTACACTGAGTGAAGTAATTCAGTCACAGAAGGACAAAAACTGCATGATTCCATTTATATCAGGTACCCAGAGAAGTCACATTCATAGAGACAGAAAGTAGAATGGTGGTGGCTAGGGGCTGAGAGGAAGAGGATGGGGAGGAAGCGTTTAATGGGGACAGATTGCCTGTTTCGCAAGATGAAACGAGTTCTGAGGATGGATGGTGGTTATGGTAGCACAACAACGTGAATGTACTTATGCCACTTAGAGCTAGCTGTACACTGAAAAATGATGAAGATGGTAAATTTTATATTACGTAAACTTTAGCACAGTTTTTTAAATAAATATTTTTTAAAATGTGATGCTCACTCATGGCTACTGCGTTTTTGGAATGGACTCCAAAAGTTAAATTACAGAAACAAAGGGTCTTTACATGTTGCCAAATTATTTTCCAAAAGGATCAGAACAATTTATAGATTTGTTGGCAAGGTTACAACATGCCTTTACCAGTATTAATTATAATTTTTAAAACTATTGCTGATTTGATAGGTGAAGAAATACTTTTTTCATACAGTTATTGAGCAGTTATAGTTCTTTTGTAAACTGAATCATTTGAACACTGAGGTCTCAGTGTTTTTCTAATGAATCGCAGTATATTATTAACCTCTTGTAATTATAGCATTTATACTTCCTTTTGATTTTTGGAGGGAACATACAGAAATTTGTAAATTTTTTACTGTGAGGAATATCCCCTCAGGGTTTGTCCAGTGTTTTTTAATCGTCCTTTTCTGGCTTGAGAATTGATATACTCACTACCCTTTTCTTCTCAAAGCTGTGGGGATTTGTGGGGGGTATGATTTGACTTCTTAAAAATTTAACTGTGTTTGTTTTTTTATTTAACCCATCTCAGATTTTATTTTGGTGAGACTTAAATTGACTTCTGCCAACATATAGCCGACCAGTTGTCTGAATAATCCTCCCCTTTCCGTGGATTTGAGCTTCCTTCCTTACCCGAATATTACATTTGTACAACTGCACTCACCGTTTTAGGAGCTGTTGCTGTCTGTTCCAAGACCTGTCTCTTAAGCCCACATCACACTGTCCTTAGTTCACAAGCTTTAGAGGTGGTAGGACCAGCCTTGTTCATAAGAGTGTTCTCATTCTTCATGCTTTTAATTTTTCCAAGTGAACTTGAGAATTATTTTGTCAGATACCCAGAAAAATAGGGAGACTCCTCTGAATTTTGAATGGAATTGCTTTAAAACTATAAATCAATTTGGGGAAGTATTAACATCAGCTTATTTATAGTATGTATGCTTCCAGTTCCGAAACACACCTTATCTTTATTTGTTCAAGTCTTTTTTTTTTTCCTCCATATTATTTATCTGCTTGTTTGCTTATTTATATTTTAGAGTATGTTTCATCAGTGATTTCCAGATCACAGACTTTGAGTCCTTTAAAGAACTACTTTATATGCATAAGGCTTCAAAACAGCATGGGGGAAAATCACTAATAAAGTTGAGATCCTTTGATCTGAGATCATTAGGAAAAATACATCAACAAGTGTCTTCACTTTTTCTTTGACTTTAACCTGTTTATTTTATACAAAGAGTCTAGGAGTCTTTCCCTGTTATTTCTGCATTCCACTCAACAGCACAATCCTAGGACAGGCACATTTCCCCATCTCATCTCATATGAAGTATTAAACTGTTTGAGAACAGGTCCCTCTCTTTTTAAAGTAAGATCTACAGTAAGCATCTGCTTCCTACCCCTCACAAAGCCCCCTGCAAGCCTCGATCCTTAATGCTGAGTTCATCTGGCACCACTTCTTGGGTGAGGAGCTGATAGTTCTGGGAGAGCCATCCTTGCGCATCTGATGCACCCAGAGGGTCAGCAGCCAGAATCTCAATTTACAGTACCTGACTCGGAACACAGGCTGTTCAGACAGTAGAGGAGCCCGGCAGGTGGGAGGCCGATGACATGACACCCGCTCCCCATTGCTTGTTATAGTTTAATTCATGGCCAGCTTTGGAATCCAGCAGCATCCTTCAGCTCTGTGGAGGGGTGGGGGGGAAGGGGTAGGATTTGGTTTGCTTTCATTTATTTTCTTAATGGCTATTGATACACATAGTAGGACTACCTTCTTACTAGTGTAGGGGAACTTAATAAGCACCCCTGAACGATTGTAGCAGTTTATTTGCTCATTGAAATGTGTGGAGTGCCAGCCCACAGATGTAACTGCTAACCCTGGTCCATTTCAGGTGTTTCTTACTGTTGTGAATTATGTTTAAAAACCAAAGGGCTTTTTGGTTCTTGTTCACAAGCTGGGAAAGGGGGGGGGGGCGAGGGGCATTGTGTGAGAATTTATAAAAAGAGAAGACATGGTTTGGACAAACTTAGTTGTGTGTGTGTGTGAAGGAGTGAGGAATTTTTTTCAGTTCTGCCTGGCAAAGAGGTTTTTCTCATAGCTTATTCATTTTCATTTGGAGCTAGTAATAGCACTTCTTTTTGTAGGGAATCATCTCTCCAGCACACACGTACACCCCCTCCCCAGGCTAGGGTACTCCAATTCAGAAATGATGTCCTTCTTCTTCAGCTTTTCACATTAACCTTTTCTGAAGATAGGAAACTAAGATCTGGAATAATAGCTTTTAATACTAGCCCCAATTTTTTAAAAAAGTGAAATAGCTTTTTAATTAAAAAAATTTAATTTAAACAAAACGTAAAAAATTAAATAAAAGTGGTATGTTGACATCTTTAAGGTACAAAAATAAACACTTGCATTTTATTTTATGACTTTAACTTTCACAGCCAGGTGGTATAAATACCTTTAACTTACAGCACTTTCTAGCTATTAAATTTAAAGAAGCTTTCATTTTTCATATAATTTTTAACTGAATTTTTCCAATAAAAAAATTAGATCCCGAGAAAAACCAGTGTTTGAAGATTAGTAATTCATAATTTGGTAGTAGGAAAGGTTGAACAAGAGTCCAAACTGATGAATTGGGATTGTGTAATATTTGAATAGCCAATTTGCTTTAAAAAAACAAAAACAAAAACAAAACTAGGTTGCCAAAATGCTAAATATGATACAGATATTTAAAGTAATTAGAATAGAAAATAGGAGGTGGTCAGGTGGATATAAGGTACCAGTGAATTTGGGGTACCAGTCAGAGAAATGCTAAAATTTAAAGTTCATGTAGACACACATGCACAGTTTTGTTTTTTTTTTTTTTTTTTTTTTTTGGTGGCTCTCTCAGAATCATGTGTTTATAGTCTGGCCAGGGTTGTGGCCTCAGTCCTGCCCCTTAAGAGATGGGATCTTTGCCTAAAAGTTATTGAGAAATGAAGACTGCAGAAAGCCAAAAAATGTCCAGGCTTTTCATGCACACTGACAGCCAAACAGAATGCTCTTTCCATTTGCAGTTTTTTTAGTGTCATTTGAAGTTGCAGCTTCCGGCCAATCAGCGAGCCCCGTGCCTGCTGACATCACCAACCAGCCAGTTCCCTCCAGCTGCAGAGAGCTTCAGTTTGTCTTTTTTTTTTAAACTAAAATGGAGGCTGGTTTCTTGCCTTAAGGAGTACATTGCCTTTCCCGCTGAAGTCTAGATGTTGACATGTAATAAAGCGGGCAGCAGGATGGTGGTGGATGCGGCCAACTCCAATGGGCCTTTCCAGCCCGTGGCCCTTCTCCATATTCGAGGTAAGTTATTGTGTGTTTCACTGAAACGGAACCTTCTGTGGTTAGTTAATAAATGGCTATTGTGCTTCAGATAAGAAAAGCAGGAAGTCCTTTCTAGCAGAATTCACCCCGTTTTGCGGCAGACCTAACCAGAGGAGGCTGGGTGTGTCACTGCAATTTGGCATTTTACGAACTACTTACAGAATCTGAGTCTTGAGAGAGGCCTTGCATGCATAGTTCAAAGCTGGTTTTTCTGCTTTCTGCTCGCTCTCCCATCCCCCTTTCAGAGCCGTGCTGATGTCAAAGGATGTGAAGTCACTGCCCGGGGAAGGCATTGGGCGGGGGTAGGAAGGAGAGGCGGGCGGCACGCCTGGCCAAGTTGTCCGTGCGCAGAGTTTCTGTTACATCTGTGTTGCTTAACACCCCGACGGTTTCACCGGGACACACACCTCTGAATTAACGATGAATTGCAGTCAGAAAATATGCAGAAATGATTAGAAAAGAACTTCCTTTAAAAGGATTGTTTTCGTTCTTGCCATGGAGCCTAAAAGAGAAATAGACTCATGGCTTTGAAATATTGGAATCCATCGCGGGTCATAATTTCTGAGCTGTTAGCGTTTTTATAGAATAGTAGGAGATACTTTGCACTTAAATAGGCTTTGTATTGACATTTGCCTTGAAAATTTTAAATGGCAACAAGTTTTCAATGAGTGTATACATCACTTTTAATAATTACAGTTTGCCACTTGTAGCTTATACAAAATTTGGGTTCAGAATTTAACTTAAAAACACAATTAGCATAGCAATTAATAATTATATTAAAATATAGGTATCAGGATAATCATATACCTTTTCTTAGCATTTAAAATTATTTGTTATACAAATTTTTTGTTCATAATTGGGTGAAATAGAAAATGTTAAGCTTCATCAAATCACTTTAAAATTTATACAGTATCACAGCTCTGTCCCTAACAGAACAGTTCTAACTGTCAGAATCTCCTTTAAGGACCCATGTCAAGGAAGGGTGGGGGCAGGATCTCTAGGTGACTAATAGTCTGTATGACTAAAATGCCAGACAAGATTTTTCAGATCCTAGGGTGTACACAGATAAAGGAGATAAAACCACATGCATACCCAGTCTGTTGGAATAAAATGGGTGTTACTTTTCTCTCCAAACCCTCTTGAAAGAAGCTGGTGGAAATTAAGGTCCACAATGTGACCAACCTGTAGGTCACATTGTTTTGTAGTGCACCCAGAAAAGAGCAAATGTTGACCACAGATAGCACGCAGGTATTTTAGTTGCAGGAGCCAAATGGGCAAAAACAAAATGTAATTGTGTTTCGATTTAAGTTCTTAAAAGGTGACTGACTAGCAAAAAGAAAATTTTATAGCATATAAAGTGTGTATTTTGATACTTTTAAGGTGTCTTCTTATAAATAACAGATTGTTTTAGTTTGAGTTTTCTGATTTCATTAAACACTTAATGTACTAGTCATTTTTTGAACTATGACTTTATTCTGAAATGGAATCGTTTGATTTTATGTCTTATACCACGTTGTTGTTGTTTTTAAGTCCAAGACTTTACTGTGACCAGTTTGAATTTTTTTGCTGTTGGTTGAGTGGTTGGTTGCTGTCTAATTGTGAAGGGAAAAAGTAGTGAAGTGTATTAACCTAAAAGAGACTGGAGATTTTAAGAAGGGGTAACCTTTAGGGCCTAAAACTAACTTCTGGGTCAAACAGTGAACTAGCTAAAACTTGAACGCTTGATTTACTCATAAGGACTTTTTAGGGCAAGCATGTTAATGTGTGTTAGCAAAATTTATTTTGTTTATATTGGCTTTTAGAGTCTCGATCAATTTAATATCCACTTAGCATGTCCTCTGTGTGTCCAGTGCTGAGGGTCCCCGCCCCAGAGGGATGGATGGCTTAGTGGGAGACCCACACAGGGGCCCTGGTGCAGGAGGGGCACAGGAAGAGCTGACTCTGAGCAGGTGCTAGGAGAGAGAGCAGGGGCTGATGTAATCATGATGCTGGGAAGGGGAGGGGGCAACACTGAGGCTTACCACCCACTCAGGGTGCATTTAGAGAAGAAGGATCTTCTGCACAGACGTAAAATAACCAGCCCAAGGTCACTCAGCCTGTAAGTGGTAGGGCCAGAATCCAAACCAAGGCAGTTAAACAAACCCAGGCAGTTGTTTTGTTTTGTTTGGAATCTTTAAAAAAAAGAAAAAAAAAAGAAAAAAAATTTTTTTTTATTTTAAAAATAGAAGTTTTGGCTGTTTGTAGAACCTTTTGCCACAGGATTATAATAGCGTTTTTTTTCCCAATGTCTTATCAACATCCATCCGTTTCAGTGGCCTGTGGTATATGACAGTTTTTGTGCCTAGGGTTCATTTCTTCATTCATTTTACAAATATTCGTCAAGTCGCTACCACCACGTGCCAAGCAGGTTCCTAATTCGGAATATGAAGCAAGCACTGTGGCCCATCTTTCAGAGTTTACAGTTCCCTGGGCGGTGGGGCAGTCAAGTAAACAATCAGTACGATCACTAAACTGATTAGTAGTCCCAATTGGTTTGATATTTATCTCCTATTACATAGTCTAGAGTTTGCAGTTAATATAGTGAATTAGCATATCCTAAAAAGTCCAAGTGTGACGGGAACATGTCGCTGAAAAGCCTAAACTTTTCTGTCTGCAGAAGGAGAAGGCGTCACCTGGAGGAACTAGATGGCTGTATATTTAGCTTGGTGACTTAAATCCTGTACTTCCAGGGCTGTCGAGAGAACTGTCTGCGATGGTGGGAATGTTCTCTGTGCTGTCCACTACAGTGGCCCTTGGTCACATGTGACTGTTGAGCCCTTAAAATGTGGCTACTGCAACTGAGAAACCGAATTTTCAATTTTATTTCATTTTAGTTGTTTTAAATTTAAATAGACGGGTCTAGTGGCTGCTGTATTGGACAGCACAGTTCTAGACTGGGATCGAGAGACTTTTTCAGAAAAGGCTGGAAAGTGAATATTTTTGGCTGAGAAAGCAACCACAGATAGGCATGACTGTGTTCCAGTAAAGCTTTATTTACAAAAACAGGTGGCTGGCCAGATTTGGCCCGTGGGACATAGTTTGCCCACCCCTGTTCTAGACTATTCCTTGAATTTTAATTGCCTGTTAAGTATAGTAAAATATATTTCACTTCTAGAGCCAGGTTTAAGGCAAGAATAGCCAAGCCAAAAAAAGATGTTAATGGCCAGAGAGGAAGAGAGCGACCTCCATCCTATGCCAGCTGGCTTTTATTCTGGCCTCAAGAAAGTTGTTAACTGCTCCGATCGTGTAGTCGGTTGGTGAGTCCTGTCTCTGAAAGACTGAGGAGTAACCTCGGCCTGGTGGGGAGCTGGAGAGCAAATTATTCTCTGTGTAAACCCATTCTTCCTGGGGAATGGAAGTCTGATTATAGAAGAGTTTGTTTTCTCACAAGTATTCCTGAGTCGCCAATTCAATGAAAGTCTTTACCTTTCCAATAAAAATTTAGAAAAGAACGAGCAGGGGGCAGTGTGGGGTGTCAAACGCGAAGGCTTCCTTTCTCGATGCAGCCTGTCTGATGACTTAGCCGGCGCTGGTAAGCACACCTGTGCACGTGCACGCACACGCGGGTTCCCAGGCGTGGGACACTCCTGCGTGATTAAAGTCAGTGAATGATGTGAGGATGGAAGCCTAGCACTGTCCTCATTCCCAGAACTAGGAAGGAAACATGTCATTGACGACCAAAAACAAAGACCCCTCAAGAGATCAAACCAGTGATTCTTTCTCTCCGAGTAGTGTATCAGCCCGACTCAAGGTGTTTACTTCGCTAACATCTGTGTGTTGTGTAGCTGTCACTCTCTATGTGGTGGCTTTTTAGAAGTACACCTTTAAAGCTACCTGGAATGATCCTGTGTGAAGTTGTTTTCTCTTGTCATTGCTGCCAGTGAGGAAGGAAACCAGAGTAACAAATAACTCTCTGGGGGGTGCATGTCTGTGTTAAAGCCTGCACACCTTTTGTTAATTAGTCTTCCCTGAACTGGTCATGACTCCTGCCTTGCAGCAAAAGCTAAACTCCTAGAATTTTTTCATTAAAAGATGTTAATTGTGTGGAAGAATGAGACAAAAGTAAAGAAGCAAGGTTAGTAGTCAAGACAAGGGTGTGTGTTTTTGAATCTAGGAAAGGACCGAGTCCTCGAAGGCACAGAGATTTGGGGTACACACCCTACTCCATTTCCGTACACCAGGTAGCACTGCAAGGCGGTTCTCCTCCGATCCGACGGCGACCTGCCAGATGTGACGTGCTTTTGTGAACACTGCCTGACTGGTTCCTCCCAGCGTTCCTGCCCGGGAGGTCACTCCTCCCCAAGGTTACCAGCCTGTAAGGCCAAGTCCAAGGCCCCTGCCCCCGTGTCAGCTACATGTCCCCAAGCCGCTGCTGGTGGCTGTTCCAGAAGGAAAGGCAGCCACATATGTCATCTTCTGGTGTTTTCTTTTTGGCCTTTTTTAGAGACCCAGCTAAAGCTGGCCTGCAGTCTTTGGGGAGGCTCTGGATTTCCAAGTGATAAGATGGGACAAAGCACCCTTCTGTCAGCGCAGCTCCTGGCCATGCAGAACATCCCAGACCAGAGGCCGGAGCAAGGGGCCAGTGCAGGCAAGACCTCTGTCTCCCACATCTGCTTCCGGACAAGGCCCACCTCACCTCCTCTTCCCTGTCAGATGGGAAAAGTACCACCAAGGATGCGGAGAACTCCAAAACTGGGGTAGTTTCTCTCACTAATGTACTCAAGGAAAAGTCTTTCTCATTAATCTTGGAAAGACATTGGCTAAAGTGCACAAGGACAAACTACTACAGCAAGGAAAATCTGGTTTTGTTTTAGACCCTTGAATTATTCATAAATCAAAAACCCCTCTAGTTAAAAAGAAAAACTAAAGAGATGTAACAGTCAAATATAGTGAGTGAATCTGTATCAGATCTTTGTTCTAAAAACAAAACAAAGTAAAATCAAGCCTGCAGAAGACATTGGTCGAGTACAGAGCGATGTGGGACGCTGTGGAATTACTATTAGTTTTAAAGGGATTGTGATCTGTAGGCGCTGTCCTCATTCTTAGGAGTTGCAGACGGAGGTATTTAGGGGTGAAGTATCATGATCTCTGCAACTTGCTTCAAATAACAAAGAGAAAAATAAATGTAAAGCTAATATGTGAACAATTGGTGAATCTGGGGAAGTGGGTATACAGGTGTACAAGTTGAATACAAGCATTCAGCTTCTGTGTAGGTTTAAACTTTTTCGTAATGTTTGAGAGAAATGTCTCTAAAATGTTCTGCTTTAGAAAAAATGTGCAAAGGACATGTGATTACTTAGAAATTGTTTCCTAAATAGTGAGCAGTGGTCTTTTGTATTCCAGTTTTGGCTTTTCCTATGTTTTTCCTTTTACTCCATTGCTGACAAATGAGTGGCCGTCAGTGAAATAATCAGGCGGGGGCTTGGTCATCCCAGGTGGGGTGAGGTTGAGACCCTGTAGCCCAGTGCCTTATTGGTGGCCTCCTGCAGCCAGCACGGTCCCCTCGTTGCTAACTTGTAGTGGCTGCACAGACAGCTGCACCATCTTAGCGAACTGTGTTTTGGGGACGTACACCTTTTTTTTGATGTTTATTGGCATTTTTATTGGACTTTTAAAACGTAACAGTTTATGGCACGCTCTTAGGTAAAAGCAAGGTTCCCTCTGAACTTGAGAGGCAGGGTGCTTAGTGGTTAAGGGCGGGGGGTCTGAAGCCACAGAGCTGGGGTCGGATCCCTGCTCCCACCCCACCACTGGTTAGCTGAGCTGTCTTGGGCAAGCCAACTCACTTCTCTGCTTGGAAATGGGAATGAAATGGGGATAAAAGGACCTGCCTCTCTGTATTTTTATGAGGGTTAGTTAAATGAGTGAATACATAGAAAATGCTTAAAATGGTGCCGGCGTGTTGTACGACTATGGGAAGTGTTAGTGGTTGCTGTGGTTATCATCTCTTTTCTAGGTCATTGTGGTAATTCAGAGCCCGGCATCTTAACCACAACTTATTTTTCTGCCGCTGTATTACCTGTATTTGTTCATCTTGAAGCTCATCTGTCTCTGTCTCTGTCTCTGTCTGCGTCTGCTCTCTCCCTCTCCCATTTACCAAGCCTCTCTTCTTGCAATTTGCTTGTCATTTCACCACCTGGAAGAAATCAGTATCATTGATGATCCTGGAGTGTGCACTGTGTTCTGCTTGTAGACTGTGTGTAAAGTTACCTAGTAAGGCGATCCAAAGTCTCGCTAGTCAGAGTGTACTTACTGATCCCCTTTCAGACTTGTCATTCTCAGGGATCTCGTCTGTTAATAAGAAATCAGCATTTAATACATTCCTCTCCTCACCCCATTTTTAACTCTTTTGAAGAAAAGTGTTTTAGCATAAGATTCGTAAGGAATTCTACTTTTAGAAGTTAGAGACTTTATCTGTGATTAGTCCCAAATAGGGTGACTTCACTTGTCATTTCCCCTTAGTTGTATTTAAATGCAGATGTTGCTTTCGGATGCTTTAGCAATTTGACTTCCAAAAGTTTATTGTCAAATTGTCAAATCCCATTACATTAAACTCCTGAATTCCTTTTTTGTGTTGGGATTTTTAAATTAAGATAGTATTTGGTGGGACTTCCCTGGAGGTCCAGTGGTTAAGACTCTGCGCTTCCAACGCAGGGGGCACCGGTTTGATCCCTGGTCAGGGAACTAAGCTCCCACATGCTGCACGGTTTGGCCAAAAAAAAAAAAAAAAAAAAAAAAAAGATAGTATTTGAACTAAGTGGGATCCAAACTATAACCTTATACCTTATTGTTTCAAGTTTTAATATTGTGACATTTTTAATAGAGCTTGAGCTGTTATACCTGTTTGATTAGGTTTTTCAGTCTCTGCTTTGTCGTTGATGTGTGTGAACTTCTTGTAGTGCATTTGGATTTTTATCTGCTGGTTGTGCTATTCACCAGCAATGTGTTCTAATTATGGTATTTTGACTTATAAAGTTATGAGAATAGTAACGTTTCACTCTAGGGAGCAAGCCTAGTTTTCCTCAATTGCTGGTCCTTTATTCTTGGTAGGCTTCGAGGAGGAAGAAATGGGTGGGGGTTGTCTGTGAGTGTTGGCATTTGTAGATCATTTTGGTACATATACAACTAGAAGTTGTTTTTTTCACCTTCAGGTAGTAGGCCAGGCTTCTCTAGGGGTGGTATATGATAACCTTGTTTTCACAGCTCTGAAGCTGTGACGGTATCCTCAGCGTTTCCATAGGGCAGTGTTTATAGGTGCGGTCACTGGGCCCCTGGAGTCCCTGAGATGCTTTCAAGGGATCTGCAAGGTCAAAACTGTCTTCCCAAGAACGCGAAGGCCTTTTTTGCCTCTTTCACCGTGTGGCCGTTTGCCCTGATGGTGCAAAGGCAGTGGTGGGTAGAACCGCTCCTTTCTTGGGGTACGCAGTGGTGTCCAGCTAGAAACCAGCGTGTACTCCGCCGTGTCACACCAGTCTGACCTAAGCCTATCCTTGATGAAGCATGAAATGTTAGGTTTAGTAAATCTCAGCCTTTGCAAACACACCTTGCGATAACATTTTGTGGATGGCGTGCAGAGTTCACACAGAGCCCTCGGGCACGCCGCGGGACGGCGGCGGTCTCTAGGAGCACGGCACAGTCGTGTGAGTTGCAGGCTGAACTAGCCACTTTTTTCAGGAACATCATTTTTATTCAGTACTTGAAAGAACAAAAGACAGACAGATTGGGTTAGTAAGACCTGAATATTTGACGTTTGCTTTCTCGAAAAGGAATGAGGGAAGCCTGTCAGTTCAGGGGAAACAGCAGTGACACTATTTGTTGCCCATGATGAAATTCAAACTTGCAAGCAAAAATCTGAATTTTGGAAAACTTGTATCTGCCAGCGTGAGCTTGACAGCTCCCGGTGCTGACGACTCCTGGTGCTGTTAACAAACAGGGCTTCTTGATGTGAACGATGGAAGAGCTGCGTGACTGCATGCCAGCACGTTCAGTGACGCTGCAAACATGCACGGGCCGGGGAGACGCTGAACGTGCAGGACACGTCTCAGGCTTTGACGTCACTGAAACATCCATCAGTGTGGTTCCAGATTCCACGTTGCAACTAATCTTTAAGAAACTACCACTCGTTGAATGTTAGCATAGAATCAGAGAAGAATATCCACAATTTTTTTGAAAAGCCATTGAAATACCTCCCTTTTTCAACTAAACATGTCTGTGAAGGCTGGGCTTCTTTTCATATACTTCAACCAAAATACCATATCAAACAAATTGAATACAGAAGCAGAAATGCAGGTCTACCTGTCCTTTAAGTCAAACTTTAAAGAAATAGGCAGAAATGTAAAACAGTGTCATTCTTCCTGCTGTTTTTTTAATGAAGTTGTTCTCATAATGATATTTATGTTAGCAGGAAAAGAGCCTATTCCTCTTCTCTTAAATGAATTAATAGGTAACTGTTTTAAACATTCTCTAATCTGGTCAGTTTCAGTAGGTGGAACCCACGTGACCCAAGCTCTTTTGGGTCCTCCAGACTTTTTTAGAGGACATGATCCTGACACCAAAATAACGGAAAACCCTTGGCCTGGGAAAGCTCTCGAGCTTGAGCTGGATGTGACCTGACCCTGTTTTTTACCAAGCCTCTGTATTTTTTCTCTTCCTACCTCAAGGAAAAAACTTCCCAGATTAACTAGTCAGCTAGTAATGTAAACAGGTCTCTCAGGCCACAGTGGGAGGTGATAACTCCACCCAGCATGTGGGCAGTGGAGTCACACCAGGACCCGGGGGGCCTCGGGGCCTCTCTTTCGGCCTTAGTCAGCTTCCATTTATCTTTTTAATCTTTATAAAAAATCCGTATGTGAATATAGCCACTTTGAAAATTTTTTAAAATTATGAATAAAACTAAAATTCTCCCTAGCTTTATCCCCACAATCAGTCTCCTACCTTTCCTGGCATCTCAGAGCAAATTGTTTGGAGTTTGCTGTATATCATTCCACACCTCTGTCTGTGTGTCCGTATGTTCACATTAAATAATGTAAATATGGATTTATTTATTCACTGAAAGTATACAGTATTTTTTTTCCTTTTCTTTTTTTGACACACAGTGTTGCCGGACCAGGGATTGAACCCAGGCCCTCGGCAGTGAAAGCGCAGAGTCGTAACCACTGGACCGCCAGGGAATTCCCTGGTTTTTTATTTCTTAAGAAAAAAAGTTGACATGATTGCAGTTTTAGAAAACTAAACCTCTTACAAGGTCTTAGCATCTTGATAGCTTTCTAAAATAATTGGTAATGTTCAGAGCTAGTGTTACGTTATATTATCCTGAGTTGTACTACGTATACATACATTACATAAACTCGAAGTGTGGTCTTCCGCGTCTTTCTGCTAAATTTGCTGTAAACTCTCTTGGTGGACATCTGGGAGGAGGCAGTAGCTAGTGGAGCACGTGCCCCGTGCCTGGGCCATCCCAGGGACCATCGCAGACACTCAGTGCCCACAGCCGGGTGGGTAAGAAGCTCTGTGCTCGTTCTACAGACGTCAAAAATGAATGTCCACGAGCAGACCTGACCAGATAGTGAGTGACAAGGCCTGAAGAAACCTTGCACTGTTTGACTAGAACTTGGGCCACTTGGGCCACACCAAGCTGCAGGAAATGTGGACAGTTCTCTGTGCTTGAGGCCTGGTCCCAGGGAGACATCTTACTTGAGAGAACATCAATGACCCTTCTTGCCTGCTTTTTAGAATATTTTACTAGATGTTGAAAACATTGGGATTTTGTCAATTTAGTGACCCCCCCCCTTTCCTAAATTAGATCTAATCATACCAGAATCGAGCTATCGGACTCAAGGCTAAGGCCTAACAGTGTCACTTACTGGGTCACTGGTGTCCTTGACTGTCTCCATACCTTCCTGAGTCTGCGAATGCATTATATTTTAAAATGCGTTTGATTAAATTACTTATTTTCAAGGGAACTGAAAGAAAGGAGCTTAGATTCACATCCCAGCCCGCTGTCCCTGAGGACAGAAGGACAGGGTAAGAATAAGCAGAGTCCTCCTTGTCTCTTATCCTTAGTTAAGAGAAATGCTGTGCTGGTAGAACACTTGAGTGACTGTCCAATGAGTGAGGGTTTTTTTTTAGACTTTAATAAATTCAGAAACTTCTTTTCTTTGCAACAAAGTCACAAATGACATTATATTGAAGAGGTGTTATTAATCTTAAACAAAGGTTAACTTAAGTTTACACTTTAAGCCGAAGTTAAACTTGTGATGTCCTGAAATTTTTTGCTTATCTTCTTCCTCTCTGCCTACTTCTTCCCCTTCAGCACTCCTTTCTTATTTTGTCTCATTTATTCTCCAGAGGAGGCCATCAGATATTTAAACTGACCTTTTCTAAGGCACGTAAACTTTCTTGGGTTGACTTTTCTTATTCAAATAGTACAGTATCAGTGCATATGAATTCTGGATTTTTCACTTCTAAGTGTTGTGCATCTGTTCAATGTAAACTTTCAAAATATTAAGCTTGAATTTTTGCATTTAATTTGATATGAGTTGCAATCATCAGTATCCAATTAAATAAACGTAGACTGCCCTGCCTACGTAGATTTGGGAAAATATCTTTTGGGGGGTATGCGTGTGCATACGCACGCACGTGTGTTTCTGTGAAGCCAAATACCAACTTATAAAAAACAGTTCAGTCTCTAGTCTTGTTGTTTAGTACATAGGCTTAATCATTTGCTTACTTGAGCCTTTCCTCTATTTTAAAAAAGGAGGAGAGCCTTTAAGTGAAATGTAAGCTAAACTTGGAGCCCCTAAAATAATTTTTAAAACTGTACATCATGTTAAAAATATAAAGGGAAGTTTAAGAAGCATATTCGGTAAAGTGTTCTTCGTCAGGAAACAGGGACTTATCAGCCAGTTAATAGCCTTGACTGTGACATCCAAAGTAACTGAAACAAGCTGCCCAGGTAAATATTTATACCAGTTAGGAGTGTGCAGAAATGAGGCAGAGCAGCCCAAGGGCTAATGCAGCTCAGGCGTCTGCCATCCCTGTGTGCTTCCTTGCATACTGTCTGGTACACCAAGCGTTACCATCATGCATTTCTTCCAGAGTTTTTCAAAACTGTGTGGCCTTAAGAGAAATTGCTTAGGAAGACCAGTTTACTCGGAGCACTTTGGTCCTCCCCGTCTGCAGCATGGCCGATACCCAAAGGAGGATGGAGACTCTTGTTTGTCATTAGCACCCAGGAACCTTTTTCATCGTCAGGGCTCCTTGCAAGTGTTCATTAACCATCCTATTTCCTATGAGGCAGCAAACAGGTATGATTAGTCCTATTTGTACGGCTGTGGAAGCCAAAGCAGAGAGGTTCCCGGACTTGCCTAAGGTCAGAAGGAAGAGCTCTTGGGTTTTCTGACTCACGACTCTGGGCTCACACCTCTCTGGATGTGCACAGGGCTGCTCTCACAGGCTCCTTTATCACAGAGATCTAGCTACGCAGTACTTTCTGCTCTCAGTTTTTCACAGCGGTGTAGAGTGCAGCGCAGCTGAAACCAGGTTAGTTGATCTTACGGTGTCATCTAGAAAAACAGGAGATGCAGATTCTGGGTCATGAAGGTAAGGCTGTACCTTGGGGGTTTGTGGGTATGGATGAAATTAAGTCAGTGGGGCCTTAAAGTGCACCCACTTGCCCCTTAGCATAGCCTGGAAACTCCCGTTGAAGAAACATGGACTCCGGGACTGCTTTCCACTTCGTTTGAGGACCTTGCACATCCTGAAAGATTTACATTGAAGCTGCACTTTCAGCATAGCTAATGAGGGTACGTCAGTGCTGAACGTAAACTTAGTACTGGTAAAGATTCCTCACGAGTAATTCTTTGAATTTAGAACAAAGTGAGATATATTGTTCTAATGGTAGTAATAGAATTTGGAGCTTTTGGGCTGTAAGGAGGAGAGACATTCTTCATCTGAAAACTGGCTGTTTGAGTTCAGGCATTTGTCCGAGGGGAGACAGTAGTAAAGACAACTACTTCTTGGTGATGTATACAATTGAGGGGATGTTTACATTGTAGTTTTAAAAAAGGCTGTGAACTCATGTTCCTGATTATCAAGAAGCCCTGCGATGTGATGTTCCCTTCCTCATTCTTCGCTCCCAGTACTCTGTGCGTGTGCTTTTGTTGACTTCAGTGTTGGTAGCGTAGATGCGCTGCATCCTTTGTTGTGCCACATATGGTTAAAAGTAAGACCAAAATTTTTAGTTAACTGAGTTTGTTTCAAAAGGAAGGAAAACTTTATGGAATATACCTAACAGAAAGGAGAACAAAATTTAGTTTTGACCTTTTGCCTTACGGCCACCTAAAGCTTTGTCTCATTCCCTTGACAGATATTTGTAAATCACCACCTTGGTGGTTGGCACTGTGCTGGGCGCTGAAGGTGATGTCTGTGCGCCTTCAGACTGGCACCAAGGAGGAGGGAGCGGGCCTGGGGGCGGGGGCAGGCCTCCCAAGAGAAGTAACACTTGATAAGCTCACTGGTGGTCCCCGGCGCTGGTGGGACCCGGGCGACTCCGGGCGACTCGTTCAGCGCACTGGGGAGTGTGCTGTGAATGGGGTGTGGCAATGCGGTGAGAGAAACGCCGGGAAAGGGTTTACGTCAAGTAAGTAGCATCTCTTTGTGGACTGATGAGCGGAGCGCGGGTGAGAGAGCGGTGAATGAGGAGGCGCACTGCGGAGTGTGCCAGCCACAGTGGGCATCACGCGGGGAGGGAGGCCAGGCTACTTCTGTTACGGTTCCACCGTGAACCTCAAAGACAGGCGAGAAACAAAAAGTGATACCTTTGTTGGGGGGACGCCAGGGTTTTCACCGTGCGTGTGTGCGTGCACGCGCGCGTGTGTGTTTGAACCCTGTAAACATAATACCTATTCAAAAAAGTAAAAGGGAGGCAGAGCATTAAAAGTAGAGGGCATATGTGATTACTGATCTTCACAGAATCAGGGGTTGCTGTCTTCTATGTTTCTGTGCTGCGCTCTTAGTTAACTGGCTACAACACAGTATGGAAAGGCCACGATCACGGATTTGGATTTAAGGCGTGACCAGAGGTTAGCTTTGCCAGCCCTTGCCCTGCCTGTTTACGTGCACACCCTCACTCATGAGGGCAGCAGAGCACGGAACGCAGGAGGCTCGGGCAGCTCAGTCACCCTCCCCTGCCCAACCAGGGCCTCGCTCAGACCAGCTGGTTCTGCTGGAACTGACCTGTCATTGTTGTGTTTCATTTTGTTGAATGAACCAGTTTTGCTGTGTTTCAGGTATTGTCACTCTGCGGTCAGCCCTCTTTCTTTCTTGTGTGTGAATGGTAAGGCTGCCAAAGCCAGATCTGCTGCAAACCCGAATTTCAGCGTCGTCTTCAGCACAGAATGTTTTCAGAAATTTCCAGGGCAGGAGGGGGAATTTAAGAAGGAAGCTGGGGAAGGTGAGGCCGAATGGCTTTGGGTTTCCTGGTGGCACAAGGGGAGGCCTCTGCAGAAGGTTGAGGGGCAGCGGTGACCTGGGAAGTGTGCAGGGTGAGGGGGAGCTGACCGGACTGGTGAAGAGGTAGCAATCGTGAGCATGATCCCTTAGTATAGATATGCTGTGCAGACACTTTTTCCAAGTCTGTGGGTTGTCTTTTCACTTTCTTGATGGTATTGTTTGCAGCAGAAGAGTTTTTAATTTGGATGAAGTCCAGTTTATCTAATTTGTCTTTTGTTGCTTCTGTTTTTTGGTCTCTTATTTAAGAAATCATTGCCTAATCCAAAGATTTGCTATGTTTTCTTGTAAGAGTTTTATCATCTTATCTTAGCTCTTACATTTGGTCTGTGATCTATTTTGAGTTAGTTTTTGTATATGCTGTTAGGTAAGGGTCCACCTTCATTCTTTTGCATGTGGCTATTCAGTTTTCCCAGCGCCATTTGTTGAAAAGACTGTTCTTTCCCCATTGAATGGACTTGGCATGCTTGTTGAAAATCAATGGACCGTAAATGTGAGGGTTTATTTCTGGACTCTATTCTGTTCCATTGGTCTGTATGTCTGTACCACAGTCTTGATTACTGTAGCTTCGTTGGAAGTTTTAAAATCAGGAAGTGGGAGTCCTCCAGCTTTGTTCTTCTTTTTCAAAATTGTTTTGTATTCAGGGTTCCTTGCATTTCCATGTAAATTTCAGGACCAGTCTGTCAGTGCTCCTGGCCTCTCTCGGTAGCCTTGTCTGGGCTAGAATCAGTTAGATCAGGACAGTGCAGTCCACACTCTGCCTGGCAGTTCCTCTGACTGAGGGAGAACCTGCTCTTGTTGGAAGTCTGGGGCCATGGCCTGATACGGTCTAGTAAGAACCCCCAAAATGTTTAAGTTTCTGAAGTCTTGGGTTTTGTCACAGAAAGCTATTTGAATTTTGTATTCTGTTTCATAATTAATACTGTTTAATTTAAAGATGTTTAACATGATTTAATTGCTTTGTAAAACTGATATTCCAGGAAGGGTATCGTGTCTACCCTGTGATAAACATGCACCGCCCCCCTCGCACATGCCCAGACCGCATGCCCCAGTTTAAAAGGCCGAGTTGGGGGAAACCCGCCCATTAGAGCTTTTGTGTTTGTAAAGGTTGTTTCTTTGACTGTCTGCTGTCTAACCTCGCCAGACCCAGACCCCAGGCTGGCATCCGTCCACCTGGGTGAAGTGGAATTACCTGATTGTCAGTGTGTTGGTGTCTCTTGCAAAGCTGCCGTCCTTTTCTATTGATTCTTGAGGTAGATTTAGACCTGGCCAGTCTTGGCCATCAAAAAGATTCCTACAGGATGAAACCCGTTTCATTCCCTAAGTTATCTTTTTTTGGAAGATCAGGTTCTTGGCCAGGAGTGCACTACTTAGTTTATCTAGGTTCAGATGTGCCGAAGGTGACAGCCCAGGATCAGTCATTTCCAAATGCCTGTGCTGCTCTGTGGCAAGGCTTTTACCTGTCCAGGCAGAAATAAAGATGATATAGTGTGGGTCTTTCATAAAGCTAAGTTTATTCAACTTACAGGTCTATCTATTCTAGGATTGTCCTTTTTGGTATTAAAATATCTTTTATGATTTGTTTAAATGTTCCTATTTGTCAGTTAGGGTGGTAAGCTAATGTCAATCTTTTAGGATTCCTTGTGAAATTTTACTGGTCTGTGAAATCCGAACTCCAGAACATCATTTTAAGCCACAAATCCCAGATTTATACCTTGTTTACATTTGGAATTACCACATAATAATTCAGACAACTTATGTAACTTAAAAGTCCATTTCTTATTTCCCTTATATGAAATGTCCAGAACAGGCAGATCCATAGAGACGGAAAGCAGATCAGTGGTTGCCAGGGGCCGGGGGAAGAGAGACGGCGGGGGTGACTACTTAAGGGCGAGAGTGCTCTTCTAGGGTGATGGAAAGTCTTGAAACTAGAGAGAGGGGCTAATTACACAACATTGTGAATGCACTAAATGCCACTGAGCTATGCACCTTAAAATTGTTAATTGTAGGTTATATGAACTTCTCCTCAATTTTTTTAAAGCCATTTTATTCAGTGTTGTAATTATATATGAGCCAGAAGGTGGGAGGGGGGTATGTCAGGTTATATGAATCCGGGTGAGCACAGGATATATGCTTACACACACAGGTATATATTATTAGTTTGTATCTCTAAGCATAATCATTAGAAGCTAACTAGGTAGACAGACTTTCTGCTTTGGGACAGCAGAAAGGTTTGTTTTGATACTCCACTGAAACTCAAAGGTATTCTTTATTCTCACCTCACAAACAATATACATTCTCCAGCTTTTTACAGCCTTTCACCCTGGAAAGTTGAGGTTTTGAAATCACCTTCAGGAGAAATTGGAACAAAGTTTCTCTTGATGCTCTGTCTGGTGGCTCTGTCTTAGTGTTTACTGGGACGCCAGCCACCAGGCTGGAGGCAGTTGGCAGTGTTCTGTCCTGTAACCCTTGAAAGGGGACCGTGATTTGTCCTCCCCTGCCCCCAAAAGAGAATGGAGGGAAGGGAAAGACCCTACATTATTTTTAAGTGAGAAGAACCCTTATTATAAATTCTGAGTACAGCGTAGTAGTTGTTGTTTTTTTTTAGACTTTCTCTCCTTGATCCTTCCAGAAGGAAACGCACAGGAGGGAAACGCTGGGTCAGGGCCCCGCCTGGACCAGGGGTTCTGGGGCGATCTGAACACTCACCACTGTTCAGGTTCCTTAGTTTCCTGAAGTAATTGAGCTTGTCACCTTTCCTTCATTTAAAATACTGATTGTGCTTTACTTTTAACAGTTTCAAGATCTCTTATAATAAATAGTCCATGAAGGTAGATTTTTTTAAGGAAGGTGATTTTCCACCTAACTTTGACCTTATGTTTGTAAATGTGTTGAGTTTTGTCAGTGTTTAAATGGTTTTCCATGCATCAACCCTGATCGCAGAGGGACAGTCCCAAGCACGCTGGTCACATGGAGGAGGAGTTCACACATGGCTCCACCACCGTCACCCCCAGCCCCCCACCCTGTCACCCTTTAATGTTGCCTTCCAGTTGTGTTTCCCCACGAGCTGCTAGCCGCTCAGTCCCACTTTGTTGCTTGGCGGTTGTCGTTGGTGTTGTTTTTTGCTTTGCAGCATTGAAATTGTAATCGAAACTGAACACTGATGTAGCGTCCATAGTGACAAAAAAGAGAAGTTTCGGAAGCCGTTGCTGTTTTGTCCTCTGCTGCCACAGCTGATCGCTCAGCGTTCTTGCCTCTTAAGAACTAGAACTGAAATTAGGGCATGCGTGGTGTTATCTAAACCTCAGATTCTGTGAGTATCATTTTGTAAAAAGAGTACTATTTTTGTAAAGAAAACATCTGCTTTGTTCAGGCCTATCCTCAAGGCAGAAGATCTTAATTAGATAGCGTACTGACTCAATGGAAACCTGAGGTGTGATCCCTAAAAATGCCAACTGCTCTCCCACTCATTCTCCAAGGCTCAACAGGGTGTTGTCCATAGGAGAGAGAAAATTTCTAAATCCATTAATTCAGGTTCCTGTTATCAATTCAAATTTTACCACCCCTGTAACATTTTACATCAGTGAAATCTTCAGTTATCACAAGTGGAATTGCATAGCATTTATGAGCTGTGCATTGCTCTCTCGAAATGAGAGCAGGGTTTCACTTAAACTAACAAAGGGCGATCTACCTCAGAACTGTAAACAAATTCTCAGTTGTGACGTTGAAGGTTCTGACCTGATTTGGTCCTGCTTTGAGGCTGACGACAGCTGAGGGTTAGCCCAGATCAGCGTAAATCAGAGCAGCCAAAAAGTCACCGGAGCTAGGGCTTCTGATGGGACGCCCCCGAAGGGAATGGCGTGCAGGCTCTGTGTTGTGCGAAGCGTACGTCTGATGAAATGGATCACTTCTAGCAAAAGGTATTTAGTTGAAGTTTAACATAACTCTATTATTCTATTAAAAGAGACGCATGATTTCTGTCAAGTTAGGTCGAATTATAGCTCTTCTATCAGATACTTGAGTTTAGAGGTGTAAGTGGGTAATTCAAGTCCATAAAGCAAGGAACACAAAGATAAGCAAGAGGCTCTGCCCTCAGGGAGTTTGTGGTCTGAGAATAATTAGAAGTAAACATCTCCTGGGGAAGGGCACATGAAAGCGGCCCTAGAGCTTCATGGGGCTGCGGGAGGAGAGGATGGTGAGGCGCCAAGGGGGCATCTGCCAGCCGGCCGGGCTTCAGCGGCCGGGTTGGGCTGGGGGTGTGAGGGCGGTCTGGCAGAGCAAAGCGCGGGAAGATGAAGAAGTGCAGGGGTGCAGGTGCGGGGGTCAGGGTTGGACATATAGCTATACTGGGGCCTTCTTGTAAACGTGTTCGCCCAGCACACGTTTCTGAGCACTTTTGTGTCATACCTGTCATACCAGGTGAGGAATGTAAAGGTAAACAATCCAGGTGCATACAACTGCAAAGCCCTGTGATAGGGCGGGAGTGGCAGCTCTCCAGGGTGTGAGCAGCCAGCAGGAAGGGCACCTTGCTCAGCTTTGGTGGTGTTTGTCTTGTTTGTTTTACCACAAATGAAATATGAGCCTTCTTGCTGGTGTCTGTGCTAGGTTAACGTATAAGACGTGCTTGCATCTTTATATAGGACATTTTATTGTTTAAATTTTGGCTACTTCCAAAAAAGAATTTGATAAGGCCTAAAACATTAGAACATATGCAACAGTATATTAAAAAAAAAAGTTATTAGAAGCCCGTTTGGAGGGCCAGTTCAACCTTTGAATGGAGCTATTTAACACAGTTGCAGAAAAAAATTTAGGCTACCGATGGCCCAATGGGCACGGCATCTTTTTAAGCTTCCTTCTAGTTTGTGATGCTAAAACCAATGCAAAATGCACAAAGGAGGGTGCTTACCTTCCTGTTTGAGTTGTGAGATGGGACATGCCCACCTTGTAGTCACTTCCTTAAATAAGTAGAATTCATCTGTTACTTACACTGGTTAAAGTTGGGTTTAATTCGTCTGAAGACATTCTTATTTTAGCAGCGATATATTATGATGTCGATCTGAAGGCAAAACCTAAAAGAACTAATTGATTGCCTGGGACAGATGGAGAGTTTCTGACACTGAGTGGGTTGCTAAACAGTCTTTTATTTACAGAACCAAAGACTGGCAGGGGGTGCGCAGAGGCTGAGAGGAGTTGATCCCTCCGTGAGAGAAACAGAACGTACGACAGGGCTTGAATGATCTTGCTTCTCATTCAGGACCGCAGAGGGTGACTCCAAAGCATGCATTTGGCAGGGTAGTAAGAGTCAACATAGGAAACTGTGAACCGGGTGAAAGAGGGTTTCTGCTTTGTTCTTTATACGGTGGAATAGCCCAGGATGCCTCCAGGTATGGTCGGTAAGCACTGCTGGTGGCACAAGAGATGATTTTGAGTGAACATGATTTTAAAAGTTATACACTGATGAATATAAACGTATGTAATTAGCATGTCAGAGCCACAATTTCTTGGATTATTGTTGCTTAGGACAGGGCTTAGAAAAAAGTTGTATGTCCATTTAAATAAAAATACCCAGTAAACGATAGCACGACTGTGCACACACGTGGCAGATGTTGAGAAGGAGTTCGTGAATGCCTGAAGCACGGAAACCCTGGGATGGGCCCACTGAGTTCATTCCAAGAAGACTGTTCCAAAGAGCCCCCCAGTCTCCTGTTTGGTTCCAAACACAGCAGCCCCAGTGGAGCTGGACTTGGAGACTGAAGGGTCCGGGTTCCGGCAGCCCTTGGGGAAGGGCACAGCGGCACAGCTCACAGCTGCCTGTCCACTTCCGGCCGCACTCTGGCCTTCCCTGCTCTCTTCGTCCACCTCCTAGCCTCACTGTCACTGCCTCTTTGTGCCCTCATTCACCGGGTAATTTCTCTGCGTCTCTCTAAGCCTTTGCTCAGTGATATAGCTCGAGTGAGTTACTTAACCTGCTGAGTAACTTTCCTCATTTGCAAATTGGGAATAGTAACATTTGTCGGTCGTGGAATAGTTGTGGGTACTCAATGAGAAGAGGGTGTGAGCGCCTGGCACAGAGTCTGGAACGTACTAAAATCCGTCGCATTAGCAGCCACGGTGATTAGTTCTGCCCGGTTCTTCCCTTGTTTCCAAATTCGTATCCCAACTAGTGAAAGCTGATTATTGGTACTTCGGTTTTCAGGAGAAGAGCTTTGACTTGGCCAAAACGTTTCCCTGGGATCAAGTTGTTTACTCTTGGCCCAGGCTGCCTGGGAGTGGGGTCTGGGTGTTAAAAAAACCTGCAGCCTGGGTCTGCCCCTGCGGCCAACAGTGGGCCTGTGCTGGGGTCTCCATTAGCCGGAGAGACACTCAGCCCTGCTGGCGCCGAGGAGTCTTGGCCAGCTTGGTTTGACTGGAGCAGATGTTTTAAGAAGATGGGGTTACTGCAGGTCAGCGAGGAGATTCCTGGACTCTCAAAGTTTGGCACAAGTTGTTATAGGATCAGAAAGCTGCCTAAAACGACTAATTTAATTATGTGGCGTGATAATCCTGCAGAAACTACCACCATGGGTAACTAATGTTAAATTTTGCATTCCTTCCTGGCTCTGATCATCTAGCCCAAGGGACCCCTCCCTTACGTTCACTTGGTTTATTTTGAGAGGACACAGTGTGATGGAGTGAGAGGACCTGAGTTTGAGTTCCGTCTCTCCCAGCTAACCATCAGGGCGATCGACTCTTCCAAAGCAGATTTCTCATTGAATTGTCATAGGGATCAGGCAGCAAGATGTTTGTAAATACACTGTTGGAAACATCAAAGTACTATAATTATGTTTTTGTTTTAAATTTTCTCTCTAATGTGGCTCAGAGTGCTTTGATTTTGACTTCCCATCTGCATTGAATCCAAAGTTTAAAATGATCTGTTCCTCTGATTGACCAAATATGGTCCAATCAGGACGGTTGTGTCACATGCAAAGGGTCACCTTGTCCGTCTGGCCAGAGTGCAGCGACTGACATAGCCCCCAGAAGCCTGTCTGTGGGACAGGAAAGCCCTTGTCTCTGTCCAACCTTCCCCGTCTCTGTGCTCAGGCCGTGGAGGTTGTGTGTGAGGTTAGAAACGGTGACAGCAATACTGAGGCCAGTTTCAGGAGGGAAGTGGTCCTTCCAATCTGGGCCCAAAATAGTCTTCTCAAAAAAGGAGAGGAAGAAAGATCATGACATTAAGTTAAATGTCACTTGATTAGGCATCTGAGTGCGGCTGTTGACGTCCCACAGGCCACCAGTAATTAATCTGAGAAAGTATTTCCCTCTCTAGTTAAGGTGGTGGTTCTAGTAGAAATTCTTTTCCCAGACTCACTGTCTTGTAGGTGAAACTTCAGAGCCCCATTGCCCGTCCTGGCATCCAGGTCTCTTAAAACTGTGAGGTCATATATGATGCATGCTTAATGCCCAAGCTGCTGTCAAGTTGCTTAGGGGCATTTATACAAAGGATTTATGCATTAAGATACCAGTTTGGTCTTATCGGGAATCTGGTTGGAGATTAGAGCAGTGAATCTTTATTGTATGTTGGGAAAAATCAGAAATTAACCCTCTAATTGTCTACCACTACCCTCTCCTCTCCCAAAAAGCCATGAGAAAAAGTCCTCAAATTTTGGAAATTCACTTTCTTAAATACAGCTCGCTCGTGAGCACGTGATAAAAAAGCCTCAGAGGAAGATTAGAAAGTCTGGCAGTATCTTCTGTTTTGCTTCCCTTTCTTGCCAGATTCCTGGAGAAGGCTTTTACTTTTAGGAGTGTATTCAAAGCACATTCACAGTAAGGGGGAAATGCAGCCTCTGTCTTTAGGGCTTGGGGTCTCTGATTGCAGCCTGACTGGTGGCCCCGGCACTGTTCCTTATGGTGCGGCGAGCACAGCTCCTTGGCCGGGGCCATCTAAGGAAGACTGGCAGGTGCTATGACAACAATGTTCTGTGGCCACGAGTGGGAAGAAGGGGGGGGGGCGTGCCCCAGGGGCGGGCACTGGCCGAGAGCTTGTGGGCGAATTACACCAAGGAACCCCTGAGGGAGTGACTTCCAGCTTGGGGCACATTATGCAGTTGGCTGAGTATTCAGGAGAATTCGGTAGAAGGAGAAGTGGATGATCTGGATATTTAGTTGGTGGTAATGTTATTAGGTCAGACTTGGAGTTAAGGCAGAAGAATCCCAGGCATTTGACGACTTGTTTAAAGGGTTCTTTTGTACATCCCACCCTCTCATCTAGGATATGGGCTAATGGGGAACTTGGCCTATGTCAAAGTTATTTATATTAGGCATCACTGATTTTAATTCACAGGTTTTTTTTGAGGAGTTTTTAAGGTCTTAGAAATAATATTTTGTTAAGGTTTGCAGAGACTGGGGGACAAACACAGTCTTTATCTTGACCAGGAACATCAAGGCCATGATTCTTCCTGTAAGGAGCAGGCAGCATGTAGGGACCAGCCTGGGATGTTTGAAAGGGCTCCTGGCCAACTGGATGGTACCAGTATGGACAGAACTGTCCCCTCACAGGCATGCTCCTTGTTCCCACAGGCCTTCGGGAGGCTCTGAAGCCACACTGCCTGGGCTCAGACACCAGCCCTGTCGCTTCTGAGCTTTGTCACCTTAATCTCTGTGTGGATCTGTTTCCTCATTTGTGTAACAGGATTCATGGGCTTAGAGGAGTTATAATAATACCTAGCACATAGTAAGTACTCAATAATGGTAAGCTATTAGTATTCCTTAAAAGAGTTAAAAGTGAAGATAGTATGGAAAATTAGCAAGATAAAATACAGTAGGAAATTAGATTTTTAAAATTGTTTAAGGAAATTTTTCAGTCCCCAAGCAAAAATAAATAGGATTAGACTCCCAGCAAAAAGCATATGAAATGTTCCACGCAGTTGAGGCCAGGAAGCTGGACAGGATTTCAGCTGAGCTGTGGGCGGAGAGCTGGGGATGGAAGTCCCCGGACCTGCCCGCGGAGAGTGGCAGCCAGGCCTGACTGCGGCCACAGGCAAAGCCTTCCCTTCTGGGCTCCCAACCTGCCAGCTTGAGACCAGAATCGCAGCTTCTAGGATCATGCACACGCTTACAGCTGGTTTTATCATTACTGTAAACATGTCACTCTGTTATTTTGGAAAGTTATATTTCAAGGATTATATGTCAAGGGTCTGAAAATAGTTCTTTTTGAAAATACTATTTAAACTGAATAAATTTATTTAAATATAATATTTCAATGTTAAATGTCTGGCTGGGGTATTGCATACATTTTTCTAGACTAGCAAAATTTAAGGATTATTTCCATAATTTTTAAAGTTACATTTACCCTTATACGTATACTACTGTGTATAACAAATTGAACAAACATGGTTCTTCTAACTTCTTTAAATCCTACAGTGAGATGGGTCATATATAAAAGGGTATTAAAAAGAAATAGGATGTAAAGATATGTTAGGCAGGTGCAAAAAAACCCAAGAGTCATAGCATTAATAGTGGGCAAAGTTGAATTCAAGGCAAAATGAGATTCAGTGAGACAGGATTACTTCACCACACCAAAGTGCACAGTGCACAGGATGGCAGAACTGCCATGGACATACGCCATTTACCCAGATGATTCTGTGTCCACAGCTAGAAGGACTGCAAGGCAAAACTGATAAGGCCGGGGTTGGGGGAGCGGGGGTGGAATGTGCCCGGACAGCCCTGCCCGTCCCAGATCAGGTGGTGACTACAGGTTATCACGGTGAACCAGGGTGACTTCAGAAAACAAGTGCTCACGAGGTGTGTACATGTAACAAATAATAGTTCGCAGAGAAAACCTCTGCAGGGACTTCCCTGGTGGTCCAGTGGGTGAGACTCCGTGCTCCCAATGCAAGGGGCCCGGGTTCAATCCCTGGTCAGGGAACTAGATCCTGCATGCCGCAACCTAACCTAAGACCCGGCGCAGCCTAAATAAATAAATATTTAAATATTTAAAACAAAACAAAACAACAAAAAAACACCTCTGCAATTTTCCACAAGTTGAAGTAAGTAGAAGCCACATTCTCTCATCATAATGCAATAAAAATGGGGATAAATGCAAAGGTAGAAACCAGGCGTCAGGGCAGAGAGGGCGTTCGTTGCTGCTGGAGTGGCCCTGTCTGGATCTTGGCACCACTGGCTGCTCCTTAGCGTTTGCATTTAAGCCCCGAGTTGTCTCCATGGACAGGCCTCCCCCCGCCTCATCTAACCCATCACTAGGGTTTCTTCTTTCCTAAAATCGTTTTGTTTGTGGGGTGTTGAGATTTTGGTTTCACTTGCTTGTCCCCCTCACTTGAGTGAAACCCATGAAAGCAGGCCCTTCCCTGCCTTTTGAAAACGTCATCCTCAAATGAACAAGTTGGTAACGGTAACAGCCGCGCTACAAGGACTGTTAGAAGCGCGTCCCGTCTGTTGTCTGTCATTGGCACTGTCGTCATCCTCGCCGTACTCCTGGGGGGCGACGCACAGGCTCGACACACTGCCCGGGAATGAAGGGCAGGGTTGGTTGGCCAGGCCGGCTGTCTCGGGCCTGGGCTCTCCTACCAGAACCACGATGCCTCCAGCGAGTGAGTGAGTGAAACAAGGTGACGGCTTACGGAGTTGATGTGTGACATGATTATTAAATAAGGATGAGAGGAAGTCACTTAAACGCTTAGAAAGAAAAGGACCAAGATAAATTAAAGAATTACTGTCTTCTATAAAGACAGAAGCAGAAACAAATGAATCAGGAAACTGGGGGAAAAGGAATGAAACCCGAGAGCTGGTTTTGGAAGGAGGGCCACGGCGGCGAAAGGAGGAAGGAGAGGGGAGAGATGCTTCTGGCCAGCCTGGTGGGAAGGAGAGAATCGTGGTGTTAACAGGCCAAGGAAAACAAATGGGAACATCTCAATAAACGTGAAGACAGCGTTCTGTAAAATTCAACTTTCGTTCCCCATTTGTGGTTTGTTTGCTTTTATTTTAACTTTTTGAAATAATTTCAAATTTACAGAAAGTAGAAGAATGGCACAAAGAATTTTCTTTATCAAGTTTCACTCGTTTGTCAACATTTTGCCACATTTGCTCTGCCGTTTCTCTCACGTGTATATATTTATATTCAGTGACCTGGGGTGGGGTCTCACCAGCCCCTCCCCTCCTTCTGGGCCCTGGGTCCGGTTTTGCCTTGCTCCCCCAGGAGGCGACCTCTGGTGCAGGGCTCACCTCTTTGGTTTCTGTTATCTTTTCTTGTTGGTCCTATAAATCCTCACTATTTTGTGAGCTCGTTGATGCCTTTATTTTTTTTATGTATACATATTTTTAAAATTTCATTTATTTTTGGCTGCGTTGGGTCTTTGTTGCTGCGTGCAGGCTTTCTCTAGTTGTGGCAAGCGGGGGCTACTCTTCGTTGCGGTGCGCGGACTTCTCACTGCGGTGGCTTCTCTTGTTGCGGAGCACGGGCTCTAGGCACACGGGCTTCAGTAGTTGTGGCACGTGGCCTCAGTAGTTGTGGCTCACAGGCCCTAGAGCGCAGGCTCAGTAGTTGTGGCGCACGGGCTTAGTTGCTCCGCGGCATGTGAGATCTCCCTGGACCAGGGCTTGAACCCATGTCCCCTGCATTGGCAGGCGGATTCTTAACCACCGGGGAAGTCCCCCATTGATGCTCTTAAACGGCGTTTTAAGATTATTTTCTCAAGCTTTTCTTGCTGCCACAGTGGGAGGTTGGCTGTTACTATTCTGCTGTTTCCAGAAGCAAAGGAGAGACCTGTAGTTTTGTCATCGGGGGGCAAAGGGGTCTGCGGGGGACGGCTGTTAAGCACCTTTCCACCGGCCCCCACATTCTTGGCCCAGCTGCACCCCTGCTGCGTGGTGCCTGTGGTCATCCTTCCTGGGGCCTTTGGGGCCCCACCAGCATACCCCAGGTCGCTTCTCCGCCGTCCCACGGCCACACCACTGTCCTGCCATCCCTCTGTCCTGGGGTGTCCAGCCAGCCGCCCTCCTCCACCTGCTCTCCAGCCCAGCAGTTCCGTTGCCTTGAAGTTTTAAGGCTTTCACAAAATTCACTGAACTTTTAGTGAGGTTTTAGAAGGAAGTAGAACTAGGTGAATGTGTTCTGTCATTAATCATAAATTAAAGCATTTCTGGTCACGTTATTTAAAAAAAAAAAAAACCATGAGAAGATTTATTCTTATTAGAAGGTTCGATTTGTTAAATTGTAGCATATGTGGACAGTGAAATTCCAAACAATTAAAGATATGTTGGTCTATTTATTGATCTACAGGACATTCTTGACAGAGGGTTGAGTAAGGTAAAAACAGGAGCGGATGAAGCATGGTCTTCAGTAGCTCAGTCATTCACGTCAGCACATCTGTGTGCGTGGAGGCCACCCCCATCCCGGCAGCTGTGCGTCAGAATGCCAGCAGTGCTGCTCGCTGAGCTTTCCTTTCTTATGTTGTTTGGATTTTATTTATCCTACGGTGAGCGTGTGTTATTTTTCTGAAACCAGAATTCTTCCGAAATGTGTAATACATGTTGACCAGTGGTCGGCTGTATGCAGAAAGGTTTCACGTGTAAGTTCAGGCCCTTGGTTTCTTATATGTTCCTCCCTGTGGTGCCTGCTTATAAGTGACCCATTCTAGCGACCTGTTGTATTTTCATCTTTCCCCCCTCTGGGAACTGCTGCCAGCACCCTGGTCTTTGAGAGAAGCACTCTCCCATAGTCTTAGAGAGCCAGAAAGAACCTTTTTTTCAGATGCAGAAACTGCGGCCCAGAAATGTCAAGCAACTGGTCACAAACGGGGCAGAGCAGTGCCTCCTGCCACCCTAGTCTGCTTGCTGCTTTCCAGCTTAACTTGTCTTCTTACCCGTGTAAGCTTCAAGTAGCACCCCTGCCCCCCAAAAAACCCCAGCTCCACCATAATCCTTTATAAACCTTTCAAATTTTAAGGATATTTTTCCACTCAAATCCAGTTACGCCACAAATTGATAGTCTAAAACGTCCATGAACTCATCAGGGAGATTGGCTCCTCCGTGACCCAGCAGGCACATGGGTCATAATTGGATTTGGGGTCCATTCAGCCCCTCTCGGCCAACAGTTAAGTAGCTGCCCTTGCGCCGACACAGTTCTGAGAACCAGAGCAGCGGAGCACAGCCGCGGTGCCCTGTTCGCCAGCACATCCGTGTAATTGCGTTACGCACAACCAGACACCGTCAGCCTGAGAGTCGTCCTTTGTTAGGTGCAGATCTAGTTGCTGAGTGCAGTGCATTAGTGGCCTGCTTGGAAATGCCTGGGGAGGATGAAAAACGTTGCTTCCGTAACAGACGTTTTTTAAGGGTAGGAGCATAAAGAAGATTGAGTGATAGAAGCTAACGAGTCACTGCATCTGATGAACAGAAAACAGAAACAAGCACCATTTATTGAGGACGCACTCTATCTCAGGCATCACTCTAGCACATCACGTCTGCTCATTCACAGCCACCCCACTGGGTAGTTACCCCCATTTCCCACTTGAGGAAACCGAGGCCCAAAGGGATCAAGTGTTCTGCCCAAGGTCACTAAGGTAGTTACAGGTGGAGCTGGAATTCCAACCCACATATTCTCACTTTCCACCCCAGTTCTTAATGCCTTTGTTCTACTGCTGCCTGGTGTCTCGGGGGCTTAATAAGTATCTGCTAAGTGGAGGATTCAAAGTTAGAAACTAAGGGGGCAACTGCGCCTAGTGATGACCTCAAGGTACCCCGAGCAGCAGTTGTCTTGATTTAACTATAAAACTTGGACCATAAAGAACTAGTCTTTGGAAGTACCTTGTTTTCCCAGATGGCACCAGCTCAGACCACCAAATTCGACTGTGGCTCCAACATTGGAGGACAGGGGTGGCTTGTCCAAAGGCCACGTCCTGCCCCAGGTCGGGCGAGTGCCCTCGGTGTCCAGACAGGCGCTTCGCTGGGGGTACGTTACGTTGTGCTCCTTTCTAATAAAGTCCTTCTGGTTTAAAATATAGAAAGCAGTCAAGAATAGAGGTTTCTCAGGGTCGAGAGAGGGAAGGGCCTGCCAGCGGGGAACCGGGCAAGGCCGACAGGCAGGCAGGGAGCGGGCAAAAGACCGGAAGCTGGCGTGCTGTCCAAAAGGAGGGGCACCTCATCCTCCCCATCCGGCCGTGCCTGTCCTGCCCCGAGACACGGAGGTGCAGCTGCCTGCTCGAGCTCCTCGTGTGGCCCCGGCACCGCCCGCAGCTCTGCCCCTCGCCGTCCCCACAGGCGGGTCGGGCTCCCCTTCCCAGGTTCAGCAGCATCTCACGCGGGAGCCGAGCGGAGCCCTCCTTAGGCCAACAGGTTCTCCCCCTCGCCGAACCCTGCATGTCAAGAAAATAGGAACCAAGTAGAAGCATCGTCTCGATTTGCCATGTAATTTGGGATCAACTATGTAGAAAAGGATCAGCTAAATGTCTTTCAACACAGAACACAAGAGTGTTTCTTGTTTTAACTAATAATAAAAACGTCACATATTTAGGTGGCATGTTTTTCTCCAAGGGCAAATGAACCTTTCGGTCCACCCCTTGGATAATGCACTAAACGTATTAGGCTTTAATCTGAGAAGAACACCCTGCGCAGGGGTGTCGGATCACTGCTCGTGAGCACCTGTGGCTTTGTCCTTGTCCCGTCGTTAGCTTTCGTGACACATTCGTCGAGCGCCTGTTGTTTGCTGAGCGTACAGCGGAGGTGGAGGTTGCTGTGCCCCGTCTTTATCTCCATGGTCCTCCCCAAGTGAGGCCAAGTTCAGTGTCAGACACCAGAAAGCCCCTGGGGAGGGCTTCCGCTCCATGTCCCTGGAGGGACATGGGCCATCCCCGCCTTCAGAGTGCGCTGAGCCTTGGAGATGGGGCGGGGGCAGGGGGTATCGTTCTTCGTCACTGGCCGGTAACCTTACCATGCCTGGCCTCTGAGCAGGGGTTAGTTGATGGGCGGGTGAGCTGAAGACTGGAACCTAGCACAGGTAAACATCAGCACTAATTAATTAATACTAGACCTGGAGGGATGGGGTGGTGGGCATGTGAGGAGATGAGGAGGCTGGCAGCTCCTGCGAGGGGGACGGGGGCGCCCAGCACCGATCTTTATCTGCTTCACCTCCCCAGAGGGTGGGCACGCAACACACACGCACACGGCCCCTGATTTCGTGGTTCCCGGCGTCCTGGTGCCTGTATCACTTTAGAGCCCTGATTCCCAGGCTCGTTCTCCACAGGACCTGGCACACGGGCCTTCAAGGCTTATTGCTGCAGCCCTGGGCCAGACATACGTGAAGAGCCCAAAACCCATCCTAAGAGAGCTCGAATCCAGAAAGGACCACTCATATCTATTTGAGACACAGAGAAAGGAAGTAGAGAACATAAATAAAAACTGAAAAGACTCTATGTATTTTTTCAGGATATCCTTCTCACAACTCCACACTCTTCTGTCTGCTGGCAAACATATTAAACGTTCTGCAGCCTTCCTTTGGCCATCTCTTATTTGTGAAATGTAGTGAAAGCAGTTTTCCTGGAATGATGCCCACCGTTGCGCTTTAGGCAAGAGCTTCTCCATTGCCGGAGCTGTCGGTCGGCAGGCGCATTGGTGGGGTGTGACGCTTCATCAGAAATGCCGGCCTAAGTGAAGGATGAGGCGATACAACCAGAGGTGCTGGACGTTTACTGATTTGTACTAGTGGTGAGGGTCTAATTTGTTCCCAACAGGCATTCTAGAACTAGGTTCTTGAGCAGGAAATAGGGCCTTTGTCAACACTGTTGGGGCTGTATCTCTGTGCTCCTAGGAATTTGAGCTGTCTTAATCTTTAACTGTCAGAGAGCCAAGGCTTTAATTCAGCTGACATCTGTGGAGTTCCTCCTATGCGTCGCCTGTGCCAGGAGGGGGGACACAGTCCTGAATGTCCATGTGTGTCCGCTAGAGGTCTTACAGCTCAAGGAACCTGAGGCTTAGAATCCTGTCGTGACTTCACCATGTTCTTTATGGTGGAGTCTAGGCTAGAAATCAGTATGTTTCTTCCATGTGACTTCCTTCACTGAGAAGTTCACTTGCCGTAATTAAGAGCTTCTCTGAGGAAACCAGTCTCTCCTGGCCTTTATCTCGCCTCAGTCTGACCCGCTGCTTCTGGCTCTCCTCGCCCCACACACCTCCCCGACCCCGTACCCGGTGACACTGCCAGTTCTCAGGTGCAGAGAACCGGAGTGAACTAGACCTTGGCTTCAGACACCGCTTTCTGAAATGAAACTATCTGCCTTATAGATTTACGCTGTAGTTTCACAGTGTAAAAAGGGATGGTGGGCTGGGGGTCAGTGGTGGAAAGTCGCGAGGATAGTGAATATTACCGCTTTCTCTGTGTGCAGATAAAGGCAGGCTGAAGAATGGCAGGAAAACCAGAAGGGAGGGAAGGTCTCAGAGGCTGGAGGGAGGAGTGCCCAGGTTTGTGGGGAAACCAGTTGGCTGTGGGATTTACACGAGATCGGCTTGTCCTGGGTAGACTTCCACCCCAAACTCGGCCTGGGGGTAGTAGGTCTTTTCCTGAGGGAGGGAGGATGTAAGCTTAGTGAATGAGTGCAACAAAGCTGATAAACTACAGAATTGGGATTTGCAAAGGGAACGTTCATGATGGATTTCGAGCTATGGTTGTCACCAACAAAACTTGTTTAAAGTGAAAGTGGCTATGTAGAAGCTGCTGGGCAGTATTGCGTCGCCAGATTTACGTCCAGATTAATAGAGCAGGCGGTGCTTCCGTTTTGCCCGCGCATTGGAACGCCACCCGTAAGGACTGGAGAAGGGCGGCTCCAGGGCAAGCGAGGGCAGGAGGGAGGGAGGGCTTGCTGCTCTTGGTTATTTCTCTCCGAACAGCAGGTAGACAGTGCTCGACACTCTTAGCCAGACGAACGCTCTGGCCCCTTTGCATTACCAGCTGGTTACTAGCTCCTTGCGTCAGGTAGTACAGAGCGTGAAGCGGGGGAGCACGTGGGCTGTATTTGAATGGAATAACATCCATCGAGAAACCTGACCAGAGGCTCAGTATGTGTGGTGAAGTCCCATCAGATCTAAGACACTGTTGATTGTAGGTCAGACCTTGTTTTAAGGACCACCAAGAAAGAAAGAGAAAACAGCAAGGGAAAGAGGAACTTGATCTGTGGGAGGTTAACGTAGAAAGTGTGAACATTAGAATGGTTGGACTGTGATAGCTTGGCGTTGTGACAGTGAGAGAGAATTACTGTACTTTTGAACGTCATCAACCGAGTTAGGAGCTGTTTGAGCTCACGATTCACTCAATTCTGAAATTATGTAGGCGCCAAGGGTCAGGGTAGAATTAGTTTCATCACATCATCTACATGAAGTGAGTGTTTCGTTCAGTATGTTTATCATGCTTTCAAGTTGTACAAGTTTGGATTTATGGAGCAAGAGATAATTGTTACCAAAAATGATCCCTGCTAGGCCAGCACCCTGAGGCACCGTGCTTGGTGTCATGACTGCCTCGTGAGAAGGCTGAGAAATTGGTTCCCAGACTGTTGCCTTCTCCTTTGAAGTAGGTCTTCCTGCTTCCGTCATCCTCATTTCAGTCCCCCGTGTCACTTCTGAAGAGATCTTTTTCCCAGGTCAGGTTGTGTCACTCATCTGCTTAAAAACCCTCTGTGATCAAAGCTATCTACTCACAGTACTTCTCAGATTATTCTATCAAAATGCAAACCTCTGAGAGTCCAGAGTGCTGAAACGCCTGTCACAGGCATCCAGGTTTCTTGGAAGAACTTGATTTTGTCCTAAGTTTATATGGACTTTGCATTCTACTGATACATGTGTCATTATTTTAATATAAATATGGTTTAAGTTATGATACTGCTGTTAAATTACCTGAATTTCCTTCTTTCAGATCGCCTTTTTTATCTTGAGCAAATATTTGAGGTCCCACTATGTGCTTGGCCAATTCTAGATACTGAGGACAAAGTAATGAACAAGACAGAGTTCCTCCTCTATGAAAAATGTTTGACTAAAGATCCAGTGTGATTAATTTAGGGTTTGTAAAATGTAATCTGTTATTCTCATTTAAGGCTCTGTCTTTTTGAGGAAAATTGGTTTTCCAGGAGAATTTGCCCTGTAACTTGAAGGCCCTCCGATTTGAGATGTGGGCACCTGTAGATAAAGTCTTTCCAGCTGAGCGTGGCCCTGGTCCCTCCACAGTGAGCCTCAGCCTCCCTGAACTGATGTGGCTCCTGCCCTCCCTGCAAGGCCAAGCTCAAGTGCACCCCAGGAAACCCTTTCCTGCACCTGCACCCTGCCCCCCGCCCCCAGGGCCCATCACGTGTCACACGTCAGCGCACTTCTCATATGTTTTAGTTGTTATTTTCTTTTAGATCAAGTATCATGTTTAAATTTATCTCTGTGTTGTCATGCCTGGTACAGTGCCTGGCATGTGTATGTTGGATAAATTTTTAAATTAATTCCTTACGATACAGGCTCCACGTGTTCAAGGCTGGTGCCTACTCTGCTCTGCTTCATACCAGATGCTTTAGATCTGATAAGTCATACCACAATTTTTATATTATACATCTGGAGTCATAATTGCTGATCTTTTCTCTGAGAGAAAGTGAGGAAGAGGGAGAAACTTTATATAATTAGAAAAATTAGAGATCACTTAGATTTCATCTGGATTGGGAAATGTTTTCAATTAAAAAAAAAGATATCCAGAGCTTAAATTCTTCCACACAAATGCTGCATAGAGGGACGTTAGGAAATGTGCTGGGATCGTGTGTGTCCGTGTCCCAAGTCGATCGCGGTTAGTTTGGAGGTTGTCAGTGCGTGTGTGTGTGTGTGTGTGTGTGTGTGTGTGTGTGTCCCAAGTCGATCGCGGTTAGTTTGGAGGTTGTCAGTGCGTGTGTGTGTGTGTGTGTGTGTATGTGTGTGTCCCAAGTCGATCGCGGTTAGTTTGGAGGTTGTCAGTGCGTGTGTGTGTGTGTGTGTGTGTGTGTGTGTCCGTGTCCCAAGTCGATCGAGGTTAGTTTGGAGGTTGTCGGTGTCTCTTCCCCTGAAGCTGTCGTGGAGGACACACCATGTATACCTGTGCCTGGAGTGTGCGTGCTGGGCGGCTCTGGGAGACCCAGGCGCCGGCTGCCGCGCTTGCCTTTTGGGAGGAGAGTCAGAGGCAGAGGGTGGCTGTGGAGGACGGAGGCTCACGTCTCACTGTGTGTTCTTAGGTGTTCTTGAGGGGCTTTTGCCGTAGGCACGGACCCTGGGGCCTTTTTAATTTGTAATGTAACTCACAGCGCGTACTAACAACTAAAAAGTGTAATGAATAATGACAAAGCGAGTATTCCTGTAACCAGCACCCCTGCCAGGCACCCCTACAGCTCCCGGAAGGTCCTGTGTAGGTTTTAGGGATGCCTGTTTCTAGACTCTGTGTGAATGGAATCGTACTGAATAAGTCTTTTTTACCTTGCCTCTTTCACTCAACAGTATTTTGTAAGGTGCGTCTGTGTCGTGTGTAGCTGTATTTCATTCATCTCCACAGCTTTGGAATATTATATAATGTCTGCTACTGGTGGACGCTTGGGTTGTTTCTAGTTCAAGCTCTTAGGGCTGCTGTGAACGTTCTTTTACACATGTTGTGGTGCACGTGTGTCTGAATTCCGTTGGGTTATGTGCCCAGGAGTGCATTCCCAGCTCCCGGGCACATTTGTCTGCCTCTGTCCTTGATGACGCCGGACCCTGCAGCCCTGGACAGCAGTGTGAGACCTCCAGCCCAACACAGCTCCTCCCAGCACTTGGTTTCCTCAGACTATTTGCCACTCTTTTGGGTGTCTTGTGATATCTCATTGTGGGTTTGTTTTTTTTTTAATTTATTTTATTTTTTTTATTTTTGGCTGTGTTGGGTCTTCGTTGCTGCGCGCAGGCTTTCTCTAGTTGCAGCGAGCGGGGACTACTCTTCGTTGTGGTGCGCGGGCTTCTCATTGCGGTGGCTTCTCTTGTTGCAGAGCATGGGCTCTAGGCGCGCGGGCTTCAGTAGTTGTGGCACGTGGGCTCTAGAGCGCAGGCTCAGTAGTTGTGGCGCACGGGCTTAGTTGCTCCGCGGCATGTGGGATCTTCCTGGCCAGGGATCAAACCGTGTCCCCTGCATTGGCAGGCGGATTCTTAACCACTGCGCCACCAGGGACATCCCTCTCATTGTGGTTTTAATTTGCATTCCCCTAGCCATTAATGAGTGACAGCCTTTCACGAGTGATTAGGCTTTGGGGTATATTCATGAAGTGCTTGGTTAAGATGTTTGCCTACTTTTCTGTTGGTACTCTGAATATTTCTTACTGATTTATTGGAAATGCTTACATATTCTGGACGTTAATTCATTGGCTATATGTATTCAAATAGTTCCCCCACTCTGTGGCTTGTCTGTTCATTCTTTGTGGTGTCTCGATGAAGAAAAATATTTGATTTTATATAGTTCAATATATCAGTCTTGTAATGATTACAGTTCTTAGGTCTTAAGAAGTCCTCTACTTCTTTCTCTCTATGAGATATTCTTTTGTATTATTTTCTAAAAGCATTAGAGTTTTGTCTTTCAGATTGAAGTCCTAACCCTCCAGGAACTTATTTTTTATTTTTGCATATAATGTGGTCCAATTTCTTCTTCCTTTCTTTCTCCTTCCTTCCTTCCTTTCTGTCCCAGCGCCATATTTTCAAAGACTGATCTTTCGTCACTGTTCTGTAATCCAGTCTGTCCTAAATCAGTTATCCACGTCTGTACAGGCCTGTTCTGGGCTCTGTTCTCTGTGGCAGTACAGGGCTGGGCCATTGTCATCCATGAAGCTTCCCCGGTGAGTCTAGATTTCTGCAACAGCAAGTCCCCCCACTTTGCCGTTCTTCTCCAAGGGTCTCGGTTGGTGTTGACCCTTTGCTTTTCCACATAATACCTTTTAGAAGTCACTTAGCACTTCACGGAAGTCTCTGTTGGATGTGGATTGGGGTGGCACTGAGCCTGCAGGTCAGCTCCTTAATCTGGGAAGCGTGATCTAGAGAGTCTGGGCGCAAGCATCGAACTGGGTGGGGAGCTAGCAAGAGCTTCCCCCTGAGACGGCACGGAGCCGAGGGAGCCGCTCTCGCCGCTGCCTTGCAGCGCGTTGCTCAGGCAGGGAAGGGAACAGTGTGGGCATTTCCAAGTGGGAGGGTGGCATACACAGAAAACCGAAGGGAGTTGCAGATACGCCAGTAGAATTAATAAGAGTCGAGGTAGCTAGATACAAAAGTCATACCCCAAATCTGTTCTTTTCTAGATCACAGCAGCAGTTAGAAAATTCTTCAGTCTTTTTAAAGGTACAATTCACAGTAACATCAGAACTTAATAAATACCTAAGAATAAATCTAAAAAATGATTTATTTTTTAGATTTACGTTTTTAGGAGAAAATTGTAAAATTTTATTGAAAGACACTTAAGGAAAAAAGTAATTGGAGAAATATTCCACGTTCATGGATTGAAAGATTCAATATTGCAAAGACTTCTGTTCTCCCCATATTGATAGGGGAAATTTGAAGGGCCGTGAATAGTCAAGACATGAAGCAGAGCAAGGGGAAGGAACTTAGTCTCACAGATAGTAAGGCCCGTTGTAAGGCTCTGAGAGTCTGTGGTGTTGGTGCCCAGAGAAGCGATGGTGCAGCAGAAGGGCTCTCGTGTCCGCAGACACTTGATCCAGGACAGAGGAGACGCAGGAGGCCGTGGGAAAATGGTCATTTCAAAAATGGTGCATGGGGCTTCCCTGGTGGCGCAGCGGTTGAGAATCTGCCTGCCAATGCAGGGGACACGGGTTCGAGCCCTGGTCTGGGAAGATCCCACATGCCGCGGAGCAACTAGGCCCGTGAGCCACAACTACTGAGCCTGCGCATCTGGAGCCTGTGCTCCGCAACAAGAGAGGCCGCGATAGTAAGAGGCCCGCGCATCGCGATGAAGAGTGGCCCCCACTTGCCGCAACTATAGAAAGCCCTCGCACAGAAACAAAGACCCAACACAGCCAAAAACAAAATAAATAGATAAATAAAACAAATCCTTTAAAAAAAATGGTGCATGAATTTTACTTTCAAAAACAAAGTAATACCGCCGAACTGTTCTCGGTGGGGGAAACATGCCATCTGCTACGTGTTCTCGTATGGGAAATAGAACTAAGTGGATTAGTGCGTATTAATGACGAATCCCAAATTTACTCCAAGTTGTTAGTAATTGGATTCAACTTTATTCCTGCTCACTTTGTACTAAGAATAAATACATTGGAAAGACAAGAGGACCCCATAGCTGAAGGTTTGGCTCTTTCCTTTTGGAGAGTTTGCACGCTGGTTTCAGTTTTGTGTGGTGTCTCTTGTCTGCGGGCTCAGGACAGGCACATGTTCGTAGACTCGTGGCCCCATACAGTCAGGAAGGTGACACGAGTGCTGGGGGGGCGGGGGCGGGGAGCGGTGGACGCACGGGGGTCTCTGAGAGTCAGTCTGCCTTAGCTGCTTAGCAGAAGAGTACATGAGTGAGCGCGCAGTGGTTCCCACCCTCACGGGCGTGCCTCTGAGGGCATCTCTCCAAGTGATGTTCTCTGGGCCTGTGGTTTGTGCAGCTCTGGCTTTTTGTCTCATTGGGGTTGTGTTCATTTGAGAAAAGCCATCGTCTCCGTGCTAGAAAGGCCTGTCTTTCTGTGACTGTCCTGCTGAAAGTTGGTCCTTTTTGTATCTTGGAATGTTTCTCCTCACCACCAAGACATGTCATGTGGAAGTGGGCTTGGCTTTTTTTTTTTTTTTTTTAAATAGTTTTTCTACTCAGAAACAGAGTTCACGTGATGCCTCTTCACATACAGTGACAGTTTAGTGATGCAGCCTTATCATGTCCTATCCTACAATTTGGTGGTTAAAATTTATTGTCACGTCCCTCGGCCCCTTCAGTAATTGAGGTGCCCAAATGCTCAAGACACCTGTGGAGTCAGCTGTGACATGCTCAGTCGTTTCGGAGTCACTTGGGAAGGCCTGCGGTGGCTCCTCGCTGCCCAGCAGTGGTCTCCAGACCCTTGATCACACTTACCTGGCAGTAGTCTCAAGCACACACCTCCAGTGCTCAATTCCTGTATTACATACTAGTACATCTTACTTTGTTATTCTTTGCAGAAGAAAATATAAGTAGAAGTTCTACTGTCATCACCTTGGGTAGCCCCCAGGGCTCACCTCCACTTTGGAGGTCAGGGGTCAGTGGAAGGTGTCCACTCCTTATAGCGTGCTCTGGCGTGCCACTGATGTGAGAACGCTGCCCTCCCCCGCCGTGGGACCAGGAACACTCACACAGCCAGAAATGGGGGCTGCCACCCCACTCTGGGTAACTTCGTTAAACGTCCCTTTGCATCATTTCTTAATTACAGGCTTCCCTTTAGTAAGTATGTTTTTAGAAGAATGATACATTCTCATCTTCAGGTGCCATGGGTTGAAGTCTTTTCTATGCTTCTCGCCCCCTGCAGGTTTTGCATGAGTATGTCTACGTGGTTTCCTCCTGGTATCATCAAGGATTGACTCTGAAATAATTGGGAAGTAGCCCAAGTTCACATTAACAAATCAGTGAAAATAGTTTGGGGAAGGGGGGAGGGGGCGAAAAGATTTATACATACATAAGGTACTTGTGATATTATTTGTGTAGAAGAATGTTACAGCTCTTAACGTGAAAAGTAATAATAAAAGGATATATTAACATTAACAGTGTTCTCCAGCCAAAACTGGGATCGCCTCTTTCGTGTTCCTCTTTCTCTTAGATCAGAGGACTCAACACGGTGTTGGGCCTCTGGGTGGTGTCCTGGGACTTGTCCCGGGCAGCTGTCCTCTTCGCACCCCTTTCTAGTTACAGAGCCCTGCCACGGGGGTCCTGACCGTGCCCACAGGCTACAGAATTCGGTCTCATATTGTGCTGTTTAGTTGGTATTCTCTTTCGGGCTTAAGACTGCTCATTAATATGTCCTGAAACAAGAATGTTGGTGTTATTAGTCCGTATACAGTTTAAAATTAAAGTAGGCCAGTGTCACTCATGGGCAGAATTCAAAATCCATTCTTTTTTTTATTCTGCTTCAAAGGAGTAATTGTAAGAATTGGGTCAAATCCAGGGTCATGGTTTATTACCTAAGAGTCAGGCACTCTTGAATACCAAACACTGAAGTGTAATATACCAACAGTGTCAGTCCCAGTTAGTTTTTATCATCTGGTTCACATTACATGATAATCAGAACAGTAAAGTCAGGTACAGGTTGTATTCTGTCGTGCCTTTTTTCTTCTTTCAAGATTAGCAGTACTAACTTAATAGTTTTTAAAGAGCTTATTTTTTAATTACAAAAATAACTCATACTGTTAAAGAATCAGAATACATAAAGGTAAAAAAGCATATTCTTCTACCACCTCCACTCATTTTTATCCCCCAGTGGTACAGTCCTGTTAACGCAGCAGAAAGTAAAGATTTTTAAAATATGGTGACCGATAAGAAGCTAAATTAACTTGCATTCAAAAATCATATGGAAATATTTGATAGGGGCTATGGATGCAATATTTTTGCAACTATATTCAATTTGATTGGTATAATATACTTTTTTTTAAACAGTGCAGTTGTAAATGTAGCCAAATGAGGTTTTAAAAAATAAAAGACTTCATGAGATCATGCTCGCAAACTTTTTTTTATAAACTATTAACGAAAACAGTACAGTAACACCTTAGCTGTCTGGAACCCTGGGAGAATTGACAATTTCCAGAAAGTTGAGATTTCCTTGCTTTTTAGAAGAATTTTAGATAGAAATTTTATGAAAAAAGAAAAAGATTTTACTCTGCTCTTCCTTCTTATTGTAATAGGTTTGTTTTAGAGTTTTGGGGACAGCTGAGTCATCATCAGGTGGCTCTTAGGGGTAAATGTGGGCTTCTCAGTTCTCTGCGCCACCAAGAACATGAGAAAGCCGGAAGGTTCCGAGTATACAAGCTGTGGCTACAAAATGCACTCATTTAAGGTGATCCTGGCAAAGTGGAGAGTGAGCAGAGGTGTAGAATTGAGTGAGGACTGAAGTCAGGCACGGAGCTTTTCATTGAAAAGGGCTGGATATTTGCATGTACAGAGACCCAAGCATTATAGTGACTGTTACTCATGTAAGTGAGTCCAGTCACCTGGACTCAAGAGTGTTTATGGATCACAGTTCGGTCCCCACGGTCCCCTGAGTACCCTTCAGGCAGCACATCCTCACCCCTCGGAGCGGCTGTGCACTGCTGACCTCTGCGTGCAGTGTGGGAACCAGGGGAGCGCCCCAGGAAATGGGCCGGTGGCCGTGCTGAGTGCCTGCTGTTCGCAGGGCTCCACGCTGCGCGTTAGGGGTACCGAGAACCAGGAAACAGCCACCTGGGACCTGCCCTCAGAAAGCAGCTAGATGGGGAAGAAGTGCCCCGCAAGGTAGCTGCCTGTTCAAGGCAGTAGGAGCTTAAAGACAACCCAGGAGTACGTCCTCTCTGACCAGGCAGTGAGGGAGGCCTGAGCAAGAACCCCAAAGAGGAGGGGGCGGTTAGGGCAGGAAGGGAAAGCAGGGTGGGCGGGGCGGGCTCTGAGGCGGAGACAGGCGGGTGGCAGCAGGGGCGCCAGGCCCCGCCCCCAGGCGCCCACGGGGTGCCGGCTGGTGTGGGGAAGGGCGCTCAGCAGCTTTGGTCTCAGGACCCCTTCGCGCTCCTAAAAACTGTGTAGGACCCAGAGAGCTTTTGTTTATGTGGATTTAGCTACCAGTACTGACCACACTAGAAATTAAACCAGAAAAAATGTGTGTTTATTAATTCACTAAAAATAATAAACCTATTACATGTTAACAGAAATATCACACTTTTATGAAAATAGCCATATTTCCTAAAACAAAGACAAGTTTAGTGAGAGGGTGGCATCATTTTCTCTTTTTGCAAATGTTTTTAATGTCTGGCTTAATAGGAGAGAGCTGGACTCTCCTGTGTGCCTCTGCATTCAGTCTGTTGCCACATGTTTTGGTTGAAACAATGTAGGAAGACACTGATTGGGAAAAGGAGTATTTTAATAGGCTTTTCAGATAGTTGTGGACATTTTCTTTGATACTACGCCAAAACTTAACAAATGAGAAGTTTCTTGAAGGAATTTGCAATGTGGAATCTGAAACCATGTTAATAAACTCTCTGTACACTTTATTACATTAAAACCCAGTGGACTGGGACTTCCCTGGTGGCGCAGTAGTTAAGAATACGCCTGCCAATGCAGGGGACACGGGTTCGAGCCCTGGTCCAGGAAGATCCCACATGCCACGGAGCAGCTAAGCTTGTGCGCCACAATTGCTGAGCCTGCGCTCTAGAGCCCGCGAGCCACAACTGCTGAGCCCACGTGCCATAACTACTGAAGCCTGCGTGCCTGGAGCCGGTGCTCCGCAACAAGAGAAGCCACCGCAGTGAGAAGCCCGCGCACCACAACAAAGGGTAGCCCCGGCTCACTGCAACTAGATAAAGCCCACGCACAGCAACGAAGACCCAAAACACAGCCATAAATTAATTAATTAATTTAAAAACAAAAAACAGTGGACTCTCTTGCCCTTTGAATGGCTCTTTTGCCCTTGACTGATATTGTAACACCATATATTGATCACGTGGAAAATACTGGTTCACTGAGTCATGCAGATCTTCGGAGCCATTTTGCAGATCTTGGACACATTTCAGTCAATGTGTCTATAAATCCTATTCGTTAATATCACCACTGATCTCATTTTCACCGACAAAAGCTGTCAAGCTCACACTGGCAGATTGGAGTTTTCCAAACCTCCCAGAATTCTGGAAAGTCACACAGAGCTCCATCACTTTCCAGCCCTGCACTGACCCTCTATGCCTGTATCTCGTCCCTGTTATGTCATTGTAAAGATTACATTGTGTAAATATGTATAAAGCTTTTAGTATGGCACCTGGCCCAGGTAAGCGCTCCCTCAGTAATATTACTATTTGCGCTCTTTCTACATTGTTGTCATCATGTGTAATGTGCATTGACCGTAGCCCACATTGAGGGAGGAGATGTGCTTTGTGTGGGGCACCAGGGTGGAGACCCTCACAGCGTGTGTGTGACAGCTCGTTCGGGCAAGCTCCACACTGATGCCGCTTGCTGTTCGCCAGCTGGCCGATGGGCAGCCGCCGTGCCCTTCCCCTGTAAGTTCAGAGCAACAGCAGAGCTGAGGGAGCCTCCTTCCTGTGACCTCTTCTTACCTCGCCTGTACCTACTGTGTGCAGCTGCCACGCGGTGTGGGTGTCCGTGCCCCTCACCCCACACCGGGGCTGTGGTTTTTGCCTCTTGTTCCACTGCCCAGCACAGTGCCGGCATGTGATCATCGGTGCTAGGTTATGTTTGTTGAATGAATGCATTTAGAAGGAATTTATTTTGAACAGTACTCTGGACGTGGCTTCAGAGAGTTAAAAAGTATAGAAACTTTATCATACGAAGCATATGATCTGAGCAGCGACTAGCTGGGTTTTTTCCTTTCATTTTCTTTAAGCAATGTTTAACCTCTATTCACCCCTACCCCATCTCTTGTTTCTTGAATCTCTATTAATTCGAAATGAAAATAGTAGAAAGCTTAAAAGTATTTCACAGTAATTCTGGGTTAAGCATTTTTGCAGTCAATGTACTTTGCTTTCTCCTTTTCAGATGTTCCTCCTGCTGATCAAGAGAAGCTTTTTATCCAGAAGTTACGTCAGTGTTGTGTCCTCTTTGACTTTGTTTCCGATCCACTAAGTGACCTAAAGTGGAAGGAAGTAAAACGAGCTGCTTTAAGTGAAATGGTAGAATATATCACCCATAATCGGAATGTGATCACAGAGCCTATTTACCCAGAAGTAGTCCATATGGTAAGTGATTACGGTTTAACCAGCGTGTCCCAAACCTGAGTTACAAACAGGACACTGATATTCTTAGACTGTGCTAAGACATTTGAGCCTAACATGACACTTGACACGAAAAAATCCTCCTGTTCAAAAATTTATACTTGTACCTAGAAGAATGAAAATCTTTGTAATATGTCCTGGATTACAGTGAGGGACCTTCTAGGGACGAAAGTGCGCTACATGTGTTAACTCATTTAATCCTCACAACTACCCTGTGGGGTAGAAATGTTAGAACTTTCATTTGTACTTACTGTCTTACCCTCTTTAAATTTTTTTTTAAGATATATAACATTAATATAATAGTGCCCATACATAACTTAGAAGTAAGCATGTTGTCCATACATGTACAGGAAAATTCTAATGATGGGGAGGAGTTAAGATAGCTGGTGTCAGGACAGTCCACCCTGATTGGCGGAGATGCACCCAACTCTTGTCATCCTGCAGTTAGCTCATCGTTGGTTTCATTCAGCCCCAAAATCTCAGTCTCCTGTCTCCAGGTCCTTTGCAGGTCCCATTGTGACCTCAGTCACTACTGCCTGGAAACATTTCATGTGATACCATTACTAAAACTCTTAGGTTTGACACTGAACTCCAGTTTTCTCTTGAGTTTTTTTGAATTGTTGGTGTTTTGTCTGCTTTTGAAATAGTACTCCCCAGTTACTAGGGAATCCTCGTGGCTTAACATAAAATTTTAAATCCTGATTTCCATTGAACTCCTTAAGTTTCTGATTTTTTTCCCCAAAGCTATATATTTCAAAATTGACTAGACTCGTTGACCTAACATATGTTTCTTTCTTATGTTAGTATGTTTGCATTGGAAAAAGAAAGTTGTGTTCTTTTTGTATTCACAATCTGTTGTATCCAAACTTGAGATCAACCTGATTAATTTATTATTGTTAACTCTTACAGTTCAGAATTTACCAGCATGTAGTCAGCCTAGGGCTGTGAGAGCCGTTTGGGTTCCTCCACCAGACCCCCACCAGAAGAACCGTCACAAGCATACACTGAGCAGTAAATCCTCCAAAACCTCACCCATTCAGACTAAGGAAAATTGCGGAATGTCTTTTTTTTCCTCTCGGTTTCAACTCTCAATTACTCTGGAAGGCCTCCCAAACCCCAAATCACAAAGAAAAATCTCTAATATTTTCTTCTAACACTTTCATAATTCTGTTGTTCACAGTACATTTTGTAATCCTCCTGGAACTTTTTTTTTTTAATGGCTCAGGGTAGGGATATAACTTTGTCTTCTAAAATGATTGAAAAATCATTAGTCCCTACATTGTGTGTTGAACATTCCACTTTCTCCGTCGATTTTAAATGCTTCTTTATTATATATTAAATTCATTCTCTTTTTGAATTACATGTACGAATATGTCATCTATTAAATTTATAGACACGTAAGTTTATTCTGTATTAAATGACACGTGTGGAAGGTTTTTCGGTTTCGGCGGAGGCTCGGCTGCCAGCCGTCCCTGAGTCCCGCTCTTAAGCCGGGAGGGAGGGGGCCGCGGAGCACAGTGAGGCGAGGCTTGGCGGGCTGGGGTCAGAGGCCTGCCTGCTTGAATCAGGCTCTCCCGTGCCTTTCACAGAGGCGGTGCGCGTTACCAGAACCACTCAGGAGACCGGAAGCCCTTGAGACTTTTTTTAGATTAAATAATCATTACTTCTCGCCTCCCTGTTAAAACCATGTCCTAATAGCCAGGTTCTCCTCCTGCCGTCTTAGCTTTGTTCCCCACCCGGAAATTCAAGCCATCTTCAGAGTATTGGGCACTTTGTTTTGCCCCTAAAGCACGTAGCAGACACTTCCTGAGCATCCAGTGAGCACTTTTTCAGATGAGGAAGTCGAGTGGTGACCGAGGCTTCTGCCCTCCCAAGGCTCTGACCAGTAATGTGTCATTTTAGGTTAAGGTAAGGCAGTGAAGGAAGGTGAAACGGGGGAAGGAGGTAGAGTTACAGGACTGCCCACGAGGCGGGAAGCAGGTGCAGAGAGAAATCTGGTACAAGATGAGTTACACTGTCCCATGAAGATATGTGCGCAAGAGGTGCTTTTCCGCGTCACTGAGAGAACAGGGGACAGACAGTTCATTCTGTCCTCTGACTGGAGCGAGGGCAGGCGAGAGCACAGCTGTTCCCTTACCTCGAGTTTGAATGAGCCGTGCGGGGCAGAGAGGATTTGTGTTTTGTTTGCTATTGTTTTGTTTTATATAAAGGCAGAGGGCATTGATGACAGATATATAATGAAGGAGAAGGCGTGTGGTGGGGATGGTACTTGGCAGTGGTTTCTGACCCTCTCAGAAGTAGCGAGTGGGTGCAGATTTCAAGCAGCCAACAGAAGGCCTCCACCCCAAGCCGTGCCTGGACCCAGCAGGGCAGGTAGAAAAAATGTGGGCCCCTTTGTAGTTCCCTTTGGACGCCCCTGGTGTGCTTACCACTGAAGTGGCACTCGGCCAGCTTGCTTGAAGGATTGCCTGGTGTGTGTGTCTGTGTGTGTGTGTGTGTATTTTTGTTTTGTCACAGTTGTTTTTTGTTTCATTTTGTTTTGGTTTTTTCAGCCGCATCATGCGGCATGCAGGATCTTGGCTCCCCAACCAGGGATCGAACCCGTGCCCCCTGCAGTGGAAACGTGGAGTCTTAACCACTCGACCACCAGGAAAGTCCCTGTCGTAGCATTTTTAAAGACATTAATGCCCACTTACCGTGAAGAATGCAAAGCTCTATAGATGTTATACTCCTTATGCTTACTTCTTTTAAATATGTTGCCTATTAGACTGGGCTGCTGTATGTTTTTTAACAGAGTTGTTGAGAGGTAATTCACATATGCAATCCACCCCTTTAAAATGTCCAAGTCAGTTGTTTTTAGTGTATTCACGGGACTGTGCAGGCATCACCACATCTATTTTGTAACGTTTTCATCCCCCTGAAAGAAATCCCATACCCATTAACCGTTACTGCCATTCCTCCCTCACTCCCCACTCCCCACCCCTGGTAACTACTCATCCACTTTATGTCTCTATGGATTTGCCTAACCTGGATCTTTCTTAGAAATGGCATTATACACTATGTGACCTTCTTTCATTTAGCATAATGTTTTCAAGTTTCATCCATGTTGTAGCGTGTGTCAGAACTTCTTTTTATTGCTACATAATATTCCAGGGACCTCCCTGGTGGCGCAGTGGTTAAGAATCCGCCTGCCAATGCAGGGGACGTGGGTTCGATCCCTGGTCCGGGAAGATCCCACATGCCGCAAAGCAACATGTGCCCGTGTGCCACAACTACTGAGCCTGCGCCCTAGAGCCCATGAGCCACAACTACCGAGCCCGTGAGCCACAACTACTGGAGCCCGCGCACCTAGACCCCGTGCTCCGCAACAAGAGAAGCCACCGCAATGAGAAGCCCGTGCACCACAACGAAGAGTAGCCCCCACTTGCCGCAACTAGAGAAAGCCCTCACGCAGCAACGAAGACCCAACGCAGCCATAAATAAATAAATAAATTTTAAAAATAATAAATGAATAATGTTCCATTATATGAATATATACCACGTTTTATTTATCTATTCATCCATGGATGGACATTTGGGCTATTTCTGCTACTTAGCAGTTATGAATAATGCTACTGTGACCATTCATGTACAAGCTTTTTGTGCATATATGTTTTCATTTCTCTTGAGTGTTTACCTAGGAGTGGAATTGCTGGTGACGTGTTAACACTATGTGTTTAGCGTTTTGGAGAGCTGCCAGACTGTTTTCCAAAGTGGCTGCACCATTTATTCCCACCAGCAGGGTATAAGGGTTCCAGTTTCTCTGCATTTTCAATACTTGTTACTATCTGTCTTTTTGATGGTAGCCATCCTAGTAGGTGTGAGGTAGGATCTCACTGTGGTTTTGATTTACGTTTCCCTCTTGGCTAATGATGTTCAGCATCTCTTCATGTGTGCTGTGTATTTTTATAAATCATAGACTGTAGTCCTAGAAATTAATGGAACCTTATAGATCCTCTAGCCTGACTTTTATTTTCCAGATTTCAAAAACTTAGGTTCAGGGAGATGAGGATGAAAAGGAGAATTACTCAGGAAGGAAAACTCCTGACATCTAAATTCTCAGGCCTAAATTACATAAACTCCATTATCTCTTAATTTCACTCATTTTTAAAATATAGTCAGCCATCTGTTTTTGTTTTTTTTCAATTGACTAATCTGTTTTTCAGGCATTGGCATTTTTCTCATAGTGAAAACACTGATAGCAAAACCAAGCTAATAGTGTAGCCACTTTTTTCACAGAACACCATTTTTACTTGAAGAATGACTGACAAACAGGTTATTCAGACTTGGATATTCAGGGAACATTTTCTCACAAAATAAAATAAGAATGTCACTTTAAGGAAAATAATTGACAGTGTTTGTTGCCAAAGGTAAAATTTGAGCTTTCAGGCAAAATTTTGAATTTTGGAAGATTTGTATCCACCAGTGCAAGATTCAGCTTCCGGGTGCCACAAGCTCTCCTGCTGAGATTGGTGTCATTATGAATGAATTAGATCTTTAATACACACGACAAAAGGAATGAGACATGGTGATGCCTGCACAGTCCTGTGGATATACTAAAAACAATTGAATTGTACACTTTAAAGGGGTGGATTGTATGATATGTGAATTATCTCTCAATAACTCTGTTTTTAAAAAGCATAGCGGTCCAGTCCGATAGGCAATATATTTAAAATATATGAATACACATAATTCAGTGAGGCCAGTATTTTCTAAATGACCAAAACTGATGTTCCAAAATCATTCATCGGCCAGAGAGCCATTCAAAGTGCAAGACACACCAGTGGATTTTCATGAATTAGAGACCCCCTCATTGATAAGATTTACGATTCCACAGAATAGCTAACCTTTAGTAAACTACCACTTATCAAGTTTTGGTGTAGTATCAAAGAAGTCCACAATTATCTAAAAGGGCTATTAAATACCCCTCCCTTTTCCAACTACATATCTGCTGGAGACAGAGTTTTCTTCCTATATTTCAACCAAATTAACATTCTGAACATAGAAGCAGATGCAAGAATCCAGCTGTTTTTTATTAAACCAGACAGTAAAGAGATTTGCAAAAATGTGAAACAGTGCCACTCTTCTCACTGAATTTGTTTTGGGAAATACTTTTATTTAATATGAGTTGTTTTATGAAACAGCTAATGTTATGAAAAATTTATTTTTTATACGTTTATATTTATACTGACATAATGGGTTTGTTATCTTTTAATGAATGAATATTTTTAAAATTTCTCTGCTTTAATTTCTACTGCAGTCAATATCCATAGATAGAACTTTCATAAACAAAAGTTCTTTGGGATCCTCAATAATTTTTAGGAGTTTAAAGGGGTCCTGAGACCAAAAAGTGTGAGAACCACTCTTCTCAAAGAGTGCTGCGCCAAGGCCACAGCACCAGCGCCGCCTGGGAGCGCGTCAGGAACGGCGTTTCCTGGGTCACAGCGCTTTGTCTGCACGTGTTCTCCAGGGCATTCTGAATGGCCTCCCTGCCTTGCCGCCTGAGGTTAAGCCCTCACATACCACCTGTGACAACTCTTAACTCCCCCTGGGCTGTCAGTTCCCAGAGAGAAAGGTTTGGGATGTCAACGGCTCAGTAATGCTCACTCGATAGACTCTCCTGCCTGGACGAGGGCACAAAGACTAGTCTTAGTCACAGATGAAACCACCTGCAGGTCAGAAAAGGAATCGGTTAGATCAATGGTTGAATGAAGTGGATGGCTCAAAAGTGCTTCACATCAAGATGGACCTCCCTAGAATTACCCACATCTTTGGTGCTGGATTACTCTGTAGAAGTCAGTGAATAAGATGCGGGGTGTGGGGCTTCCCTGGTGGCGCAGTGGTTAAGAATCCGCCTGCCAATGCGGGAGACACGGGTTCGAGCCCTGGTCCAGGAAGATCCCACATGCCGCGGAGCAGCTAAGCCCGTGCGCCACAACTACTGAGCCTGCGCTCTAGAGCCCACGAGCCACAGCTACTGGAGCCCACGTGCCACAACTACTGAAGCCCGCGCGCCTAGAGCCTGTGCTCCGCAACAAGAGAAACCACCGCAACGAGAAGCCCGCGCACCGCAACAAAGAGTAGCCCCTGCTCGCCGCAACTAGAGAAAGCCTGCGCGCAGCAATGAAGACCCAATGCAGCCAAAAATTAATTAATTAATCAATTTTTTAAAAAAAAGATGCAGGGTGTGCCCTTACGCAGTTTACGTGTTCTAGAGGAATATAGAGCAAACTGTTAATAGTAGCTGCCTTTGGATAGTGTGATTATGTGGATTTTCCCCTTTTATGAATATAGTTTTATAATTTTAAAAATTTTCATAATGATCATGTATCACATTTGCCATTATCAAAAATCAATAAATGCGTTTTTCTTTAAAAAAAAACAAAACAAAAAAACAACCTCGTCGTGTATAGTGTAATAGCAGTACTGTCCTTATCAGGACTCATGTTGGGTTTCCAGGGAAAATGAGTTCATCACAGTATTTTAATCCGTACTGCTTGTAAATGACTAGATAGTACCTTACAAGTTTTCTTTCATGCTTAGGGTTCCAGTCAACATTTCCTGTTAAGGTCAGAGGAGTTTTTCTTGGGTCCTTGTGGGAGGTTTCATGCCCAGATCCCCAGGATGATTGTCTCGTGTTTCATTTAAGGTTTGATGTTGGACAATCTCCTTCTACTGTTTTTATATCTGATATTTACAGTGTGTTCTGGAAAGTATTACTTGTTGTAAGGGTGAAGATAGTTTGGAAATGAGAGAGGAAAGGATGTTTTGAATTAAAGGAGGTAGCATATTAACCAGTGAAGCTTCAAATAGTCTACAGATTTCTTTCAGGTAATGATTTAAATCACGCATTCCTCTTTTTGCTTAGTTGTTTTTGTTTTGCCAAAGTCACAGTAACATGGGGTAAAGAAGCACTGCCATCATCGATGAGCTAAGGGGAGATTAAGGCATAAAGTGCTTTTTGAAATCCAGCGAATGATTTTTCTACTTCAAATACCCAGTGAGCCATTTCTTGGAGATTTGTTCTTATTTTGAGAGAATTACCCTTTGTTTTGTTTGATGTTTTTATTAAATGTGTGCTTATTTTAAATAAGTGAAATAAATACAAAAAGATAGAGAAAAAAAAGTTAATCTTTTTCCGTACTCCACCCCTCGCCAATTCTACCTAAACCCACCCCCACCTCCAGCCACAACCAACTTAACTTATATGTACTTTTTTTTCCAAAAGGCTACTAAGCGATCTTCCCTGGTGGTCCAGTGGTTAAGACTCCACGGTCCCAATGCAGGGGGCACAGGTTCAATCCCTGGTTGGGGAACTAAGATTCCGTATGCTACACGGCACGGCTTAAAAAAAAAAGAGGCTACTAAGAAACTTTTGGGGATGATGGGTATATTTATCATCTTGATTGTATAATGGTTTCACAGATGTATGTAAATGTTAAATGTATCGAATTGTACACTTTACATACAGTAAGGTTATTCCTCACTAAAGCTGGGGTTTTTTAAGCTCCTATATTGATAGGTATTTCTTTTGGTCTAGGGGCACAGTGAAGAAATTACTAAGACATTAAGGGCATTGTGAATCAAGAAGGTTTCAGAACTTAGAGCCTAGTAAATATTTACTATCTTTCTGTAACGTTTTAAATTAATTTTAAATTTACATTCGGCAAGATTACATTTTTAGTGAAGAGTTCTCTTGAGATTTGATAAATATGTGTAGTCATGTAACCACCGCCGCCACAGTCAAGATATAAAACAGTTTTATTACCCTCCAAAAAAGTTCTTCATGCTACTCCTTTGAAGTCAGACCTTCCCCTTATCCATTATCTCTGGCTACCACTAATCCGTCCTCTAGCTCTGTCATTTTGCCTCTTCCAGAATGTCATATAAATGGACTCAGAGAGTATGTAGCCTTTTGAGTCTAGCTTCTTTAACTTAGCGTAATCTGTTTGATATTCGTCCATGTTGTTGATGTATTAGTGGTTTGTTCCTTTTTCTCAGTAGTATCTCATTATATAGAGGTATCATGATTTGTCCACTCCCCAGTTGAGGAATATTTGGATTGTTTCCAGTTGTTAGCAATTAAGCTGCTATAAATATTCATGTACAAGTTTTGGACATAGGTTTGGTTTTTTTTTTTTTTTTAACTTGGGTGAGCACGTAGGCGTGGGATTGCTGGGTCGTATGATTAAGTATTCATTTAACTTTCTAAGAAACTGCCAAACTGTTTTCCAAAGTAGAGGTGCCATTTTTTGCACTCCCGCCAGCCACGTGCGTTAGTTCTAGTTGCTCCAATCCTTGTCAACGTTTGGTGTCTTCAGTCCTTTTATCTCATTTTGACTTTAACTTACATTTCCTTGATGATTAATGATGCTGAGCATTTTTTCCTGTGTTCGTTTTGTGTATCTTCCTTGGGGAAGTGTCTGTTCAGATCACCGGCCTGTTTTTTTAATTGGGTTGTTTTCTTGTTGAGTTTGAGACTTGTTTACATATTCTGGATACAAATGCTTTGACAGATAAGTGATTTGCAAATATCTTACTTCAGTTTGTGCCTTGTCTTTTTAAGTGTCTTTTACGGAGTTTTTCATTTAGATGAAGTCTAATTTTTGATGTCACGGATTGTGCTTTTGGTGTCATACATAAGAAGGCTTTGCCTAACCCAAACTCAAAAAAATTTCCTCCTCAAGATTTTCTAGTTTTACATTTAAATCTATGATCCATTTTGTCAGTTTCATTTCTTGGCCTGTGGATGTCCAAGTATTTGTTGAAAACCTTTTGTTGAAAAGACTAACCATACTCCATTGAATTGCCTTTCCACCTTAAAAATTAATTCACCATATTCGTGAGTCTACTTCTGGACTCTGTATTCTGTTCCATTGATCTAGGGATCCTCTTGCTTATGCCATACCGTCTTCATTATTGTCACTTTATAGTAAATGTTGAGATCAAGTAGTATGAATGTGCCAACCTTTTTATTCTTTTTCAAATTGTTTGGCTTCTCTAGTTATTTTATCTTTCCAAATAAATTTTAGTATCAGCTTGTCGCTATCTACAAAATATCCTTCAGGGGTTTGACTTGGAATTGTATTGAATATGTACATTTGGAGAGAATTGCTATCTTAACAATATTGAACCTTTCAATCTGTGAACACAGTATATATCCCCATTTTGATCATCTTTGTTTATAGTTTTCAGCATGTAGATCCCCTATGTATTTTTTTAGACTCATAAATAAGTATTTTATTTTTGGGTGCTATTGTAATTGGGGTTTTTTATTTTCTATCTCTAATTGTTTCTTGCAGTTGTATAAAGTGCTTCATATTATTCAGTGCATAACTATTAGTATTATTAGTTGAATTGACTCCTTTATAACTATAAAATGATCCTTTTATCATTGGTAATATTATTTTCTCCAAAACCTACTTTGTATGCTATTAATATAGCCACTCCAGCTCTCTCTTGACTAGTGTTAACATGGTGTATATTTTTCCGTCCTTTTATTTTTGACCAATTCGTATCTTTATAGTTAAAGGGGGCTTATTGTAGACAGCATATAGGTGAGTCTTGCTCCTTTATTCAGTCAAACAATCTCTGCCTTTTGGTTGAGGTACTCAAACCATTAACTTGCATTGTCAGTATTGATGTTGTTGGGTTTAAATCTACCATCTTGCTGTATTTTTTCTCTGTTTATCCCATCTGTTTTTTGTTCCCTTTTCCTCTTTTTCTGTTTTCTTTTGGATCAATTGAATACTTTTATGATTACAGTTTCTCTCTTTTGTTGGCTTTTTAACTATCACTCTTTATTGTTTGATCTCAATTATTTAGCTTTTCTAGAATGCATCTTTAACTTGTCACAGTCAGCCTTCAAGTGACAATACACCATGTAAATATCAGTTTACAGCAGCATACTTCTATTTCTTCTCCGCGAATCTTCCTGCTATTGTCATTTTACTTCTTCGTATGTTATAAACCCCACCATATATTATTTTTAGAAAACAGTTCTATTTTAAAGAGATTTAAATAATTTTTTTTTTAAGTCAACAACTTTTATTACAACTCACATATTTCATAGAAAAAGGAATGTAGCGTCAGGTCCGGTTGTATGAAAAACGGTAAAATGCAGGTTCGTCCTGGTTGCTCTGTTGACACCCGGGGCAGGCTCTCCGCGACATCAGGCACAGCAGCTGCACTTGTCCGAGGCCCCTTTGCAGACGCAGCCCTGGGCACACTTGGCGCAGCCCACGGGGCAGCGGGAGCAGCAGCTCTTCTTGCAGGAGGTGCATCTGCAGGCTTTGCAGCTGCAGGAGCCGCCAGTGGGGCAGGAGCACTTGGGGTCCATCTGGAGAAGTGAGGCCCGAGGTCCAAAGCAAGGGGCACAGCCGCTTCACTGGTCCGGTGGGGGGCGTGTCTTAAATAATTTTTTAAAACTCTTTTATACTTAACCAGATAGTTATCATTTTCAGTGTTCTTCATTCTGGTATCCATCCTTCAAGCAGAAGGATATCAGTTTCCTTCTGCTTGAAGGACTTTCTTTAATTTCTCTTGTAGCACAGATCTACCGGTGATTAATTCTTTTAGCATTTGTTCATCTGAAAAAGTCTTTCTTTTGCCTTTTTATTGTTTTTGACAGATCTTTATTGGAGTATAATTGCTTCACAATACTGTGTTAGTTTCTGTTGCACAACAAAGCGAATCAGCCATATGCATACACATGTCCCCATATCCCCTCCCTCTTGAACCTCCTTCCCATCCTCCCTATCCCACCCCTCTAGGTCATTGCAAAGCACCGAGCCTATTTCCCTGTGCTATGCTGCTGCTTCCCACTAGCTAACTATTTTACATTCGGTAGTGTATATATGTCGATGCTACTCTTACTTCGTCCCAGCTTCCCCCTCCCACCCCATGTCCTCAAGTCCATTCTCTATGTCTACCTCTTTATTCCTGCCCTGCAACTAGGTTCATCAGTACCATTTTTTTTTTTTTTTTTTTTTTTTTTAGTTTCCATGTATATGCGTTAGCATACGGTATTTGTTTTTCTCTTTATGACTTAGTTCACTCTGTGTGACAGACTCTAGGTCCATCCACCTCACTACAAGTAACTCAATTTCGTTTCTTTTTATGGCTGAGTAATATTCCATTGTATATATGTGCTCATCTTCATCCATTCATCTGTCGATGGATTGCCTTTGACTTTGAAAGAAATGCAGGCATACCTCATTTTATTATGCTTCACTTTATTGCACTTCACACATATTGTGTTTTTCACAAATTGAAGGTTTGTGGCAACCCTGCATCCAGCCAGTCTATTGGCACTGTTTTTCCAAAATCATTTGCTCACTTCCTGTCTCTGCATCACATTTTGGTAATTCTCAAAATATTTCAAACCCTCCAACAGCAAAAAGATTGACTCTCTGAAGGCTCAGATAATGGTTAGCATTTTTTAGCAATAAAGTATTTTTTTAACTAGCGTATGCACTTTTTTTTTTTGGACATAATGCTGCTGCACACTTAATAGACTACAGTATAGTTTAAGTATAACTTTTATAAGCACTGGGAAATCAAAAACTTTGTGTGACTAGCTTTTCTCTGACATTCACTTTATTGCAGTGGTCTGGAGCTGAACCCACAATACCTCTGGTGGGTATAGAACAACAGGTCAAAGTTTAATCCTTTAAAAATTTTGCTCCACTGTCTTCTCGCTTGCATTGTTTCTGATAAGAAATCTGCTGCCATTCCTATCTCTGTTCCTCTGGACATAATGTATCTTTTTCTCCTCTGGCTACTTTTTAAGATTTTTTCTGTTCTTTTTAAGCAAGCAACTTGATTATGATGTGCCTTGGTGTAGTTTCTTTCTTTTTCTTGTCTTTGAAGTTCATTTATAGTTTTTATGAAATTTAGGAAAGTATTTGGCCCTTATCTCTTCAAATATTTTTTTCTGTCTCCCACACCTTGTCCTTTAGAGGCTCCAGTGAAATGTGTTTTAGGCCTCATAGAGTTGTTCCACAGCTGACTTATGCTCTTTTTCTCTAAAGTCTTTTTTTTCTTTGTGTGTTTCATTTGGTGATTCCCTTTGCTGTCTTCAAGTTCAGTAACCTTTTCTGCAATGTCTCAGCTTTTGTTAATTTCCCTCCGTAAATTTTTCATCTCACATTGTAGTCTTCATCTCATGTAGTTTATGTCTTTTCAATATCTTCATGTCTCCACCTAACTTTTTGAGCACATAGAATACTATTTTAGCCTTATCTGTTAATTCTACCATTGTGTCAATTCCAAGTCAGTTCAGTTGATTGGTTTTCCTTCTTGTTATAAATGATATTTTTCATGCTGCTTTGTGTGTCTAGTCATTTTTTATTGGACGTCTGACCATGTGGATTTTGCCTTGATGAGTACTGCATACTTATATATTTCTATTAATATCTGGAGATTTGTTTGGGATGCAGTTACTTGCAAACAGTTTGATCCTTTTGGTTCTTGCTTTTAAGATGTGTCAGGAAGGACTATAGGCATAATCACTCTATGGCTAATGATCCCCCACTACTGAGACAAGACCCTTCCGATTATGAGCCCAATCCTCTGTGAATTAACGGATTTTTCCAGTCTGGTTGACGGGAACAGGAATTGCTCTGGCCCTGGGTGAGTACTGGGTCTCTCTGGTCTTTTCAGGTGGTTCTTTTTGCAGCCTCCAGTAGTTTGCTCACCCCCATGGGCTGATCAGTCCTCTTCTGAATAGTTCAGGAGGACCTCTGCAATCTCTGGAGTTCTCTCTGTGCAGCTCTCTTCTCTCTGGGACTATGCCTTGCAGATTCTAACCACCTATGTCTGCTGGACTTCACCCGGGTTCTTTCTCCCTGTGCTGCAACCTGGAAATTCTATCAAAGGAGAAAGCTGGGCACTTGTTTCCCATCTCTCAGAAATCTCTCTCTGTCTTGCACTATCTGAAATCCATGTCTTGCAAACCAGAATTCCATGTGTTTTTCCTTGGGTTTTTTGGTTGTTTCAGGAAGTTGGGCAAATCCCATTCCTGTTACTCTGTCTTGTCCGGAAGTATAAGTCTCTGCTTTCATTTACAGTAGATACTCAATCAGTACTTAATTCCCTCCACACAGGTGATCCAACAACGATTCTAAAAAACATACTAACCAAAGGTTATTTGCATAATTTATAATTTTGTAACTGTATGCATCTAGTCAGTGGATGGGGGGCACACAGCAAGAAAACAGTTGGCTCTACATATATGACTAGGAAATAAGTACTTTAGCTCTGAAGCTTCCCTTCCCTTTTCAGTTCATCTCTATCATGTAGAATGCAGAATGTATAGTTTTTTGTTTTGTTTTTTAATTTTTATTTTATTTTTTATATTTATTTATTTATTTGGCTGTGCTGGGTCTGAGTTGCAGCATGTGGTATCTTTTAGTTGTGGCATGTAGGCTCTAATTCCCTGACCAGGGATCTAACTCAGGCCCCCTGCATTGGGAGCACAGAGTCTTAACCACTGGACCACCAGGGAAGAACGTTGATGGTAAAATCTAGTTGGTGGCTATATCGTTAGTCACTATAAAATTCAACTGTTTTGCATTGAGGTTTTTCATAACAAGATATTAGGGAATACATCATTCAGAAGCCTTATGTAAAACTCACCTTTGGACCAGAGTAAGTAACTTAAGAAAAGCTTCCAGTTCCAATGTTGTGTTTAAATAACACCAATTGAATTATAAGTATTACAGATGAGTGGTTATCTTTTGTAGGTAAATTTTCTATTCTTAAACTCAAAAATAAAAAGTAAAGAATAAACTCCTATGCATAGTTATAAATGACTAGCATATTTTCATTTGAAGAAGATGCTATTATACACTTAGTTGTGAAATGGTCATAAAATTAAAAGTCCACTGTTTGAAAACTTGAGAGTAAATTTCCTTTATTAAGTATTCTACAAAGATTTGTAGGTATTTATTTCTGTATCTTTAACTTTGATTGAGAGCATATTTGAGTGATTGTGAAAATAGCAAGCTGTTCAAAGTAAGAGTTTAGCTTGTACTTCTTTTCTTCGGGCACCTATTTGGAGGTAAAGCTGCATCTTTGAAAGCAGCTCTTGCCTTAGAGAAAGTGGTGATGTGGATTTGTGGAAGAGGAGACCCAGCTTCACTCACCTCTCGTGCGAGTGCTTGCTCTGTGCCAGGCGGTGCCATGGGCCTTGGGAGGTGGTGCCAGGAGTGAAGACATTAGGCCAAGAATTACCCGACCATCCCGTTATATTTGAGACAAAGATCACAAAGAAAAGGGGCAGGATGATAGAAGAGCTTGAAATCAGGGACCCAATTGGGCCTGGGGTCGGGGGAGGCTCCCCTGACGAAAATACGCTGCAGCTGAGAGCTGAGGTTTAATCGGGAAGTTTTCAGGTAATTACTTGGTGGTGCAGTTAATAAGGTGACTGTTAGGTGCTTTTCCCAAAGGATCCACCTGCTCTCAGCAGGTCTTTGAGGATCTACTAGGTGCCGGGCGCTACGGCAGGTGATGGGGGGTCAGCAGTGAGTGAATCGTCAAGCGAACGTTCCCCAGGATGATACCTGAATTCTGCTGTGAAACCAGATTGAACTAATTCTACAAGTGAAGAAGGGGACAGTTCTTCCCTTTAAGATCGCTACTAGGATTTTTACCATCCACCTAAAAAACGAGTTAGAGTTCTATGTAAGATTGCTTTTAAAGTATAAATTGCTTTGTGGAGAAGTTACATCTTTGTGATACGATGTCATCTCACACTGGAGAAGGGAAGGGTCCTCATTCGTTCGGCTATCCTTCAGTGCCTTTCTTAGGGTTTTCATGCTCTCATTGAGGCCTTGTAACTGGGTTGTGAGTTCCTAGGCCCTTGGTCCTTTTTGTGGCCTAGTACCTGGGGTCCTCCTATCAGTTATGTTTCCTCGTTGCCTGTTGTTGGTGGAGAAGATGTTGCTGTTAGGTTTGGGTTTTGGGTTTTTGTATGGGTGGCCCAGCTGTGATGGTCTGACTGTTGTCTGTTGGTTTTTCCAGTTATATCATTTGCAACCAAATGACAGCTTTCTAATTTAAAATATAATGTGGAAGGGCTCCCTACCTCCCCACCTCCGAAATGTATCTCTTAGCAATATGACCCTCAGAACCTGGTATTCCTGTTACAGGAGGAAGAGCTGTAATTTGGCCTTTGGTGGACTCACCTTTATAAACCCTATCACATGAATAAAACAAAATCAATAACATAGTAGAAAACCCTTGGGGCGTCCCTGGTGGCGCAGTGGTTAAGAATCTGCCTGCCAGTGCAGGGGGCACAGGTTCGATCCCTGGTCCGGGAAGATCCCACATGCCGTGGAGCAGCTAAGCCCGTGCGCCACAACTACTGAACCTGCGCTCTAGAGCCCACGAGCCGCAACTACTGAGCCTGCATGTTGCAACTACTGAAGCCTGCGCGCCTAGAGCCCGTGCTCTGCAACAAGAGAAGCCACCGCAATGAGAAGCCCGCTCACCGCAATGAAGAGGAGACCCCGCTGGCCGCAACTAGAGAAAGCCCGCATGCAGCAACGAAAACCCAAAGCAGCCCCGCCCGCACCCCCCCCCCCAAAAAAAGAGAAAACCTTTGTGGTTTTAAACAGAGAACTGAATAATCAACCTTTCTTTCCTTGTTGTCTCTGAAATTAGATTATCAGCGTTTCTTTTTGGAGTGTATCCCTTCCTGTCTTAAACCTTTATATGTTCCACTGTACTGCAGTTGTGTCACAGCATGAATATTTTATTACTTCACCCACTGGTGATGAATATTACAGGTATAGAAAGGCTGCGTGTTATTGCTGAATTGTGAGAATTTTGCATAAACGCTTCTTGAGCCATTTTGGTTTGCATTTATTCTATAAATTTAGCAACTGGGAGAAGAACATCTGCAGGATCATTTAAATACTGAAAGTAGAAATGTCAAGAAAGCTGTAAAAGCAGGTGCTTCCTACTACCACGGTCAGTCCACGCCACACTCGGGGGCTGCGTGGGTCACATATGTGCACGCCTGCACGCATGGTGACGTGTCTGTTTCACACATGCCCGGTGCAAAGAAAGGATTTACCCTCTTTGAACAGGTGAGGAAACCAAAGCTTGAGCAGGCTTCTCAGTCTCGGGTCCTGGTCTGAGTGAGAAGAGGGCCTGGCGAGGCTGTCCCCTGAGGCCACGCTGCCTCTCTCTGTGCAAGAGCTGCTTCTAGCTCTGTGTCCAGGGATCACGGTGCACTCCGAATCAGTGTGTCTCAGCCGAGAGGTTGTGATGGGCCTGCGTGATCCGCATCAGATCTGAGACTTCTAGACCTACAGTAGAAACAGATTCCCTCCGGTTTCCACGGCGTGATGCTGACGACGATCGCCTTCTGTGGCTCTCAGGCTAAACTCCACGCATGTAGACAGCATGCCGATGTCAACACCACGGCGCTCAGCTAGTTTTGACCCCTGAAGCTGCTGTGCTAGGAAATGTTGGTGGGTTAGAAACCCATGGGCAGCTCAAGGTGGCCTGCTGTTTCCCTTCTGCTCTTTAATCTACGTATGAGTTTTTAGTGTCTTTAGCCTTTTCTAGAGGTGAGCATTAAATTAATGTGGTAGGAAAAGAGGGTAGAAGTTACAGCGTGAGGTTTTTGTTGTTGTGTGAAAGATATAACTTTTTATCCATTAGAGTTGGCCAGTAATAAAACTTGCTGGTTCGAGGATGGTCAGTCATCCTCCCAGGACATGAGAAGGGGACTTTCGCATTCAAAGCAAGTTGGTCTACGGCCCCTTGCAGGCCCCTGACTCAGCACCTGGGATTCGGTGAATGTGTAGGTGTTGCGGACGGGCTGTAGCTGACTGAACACTGTGCAGTGGGACTTCAACTTGAGGCTGGAATCATTAGCTTTACTACAGCAGGTTACTCAGGAATCTCAGCTGACCAGGTGGATCCGTCAGAGTCCTTCCAGAGAAACAGAACCAGGAGGATGGAGACAGACAGAGAGAGACAGAGAGAGGGATGGATGGATGGATGGATGGATGGGTGGGTGGGTGGATTTTTGAGGAACTGTCTTATGCCTTGTGGAGTCAGACGGGGCAAATCTGAACTCCGTGAGGCAGGCTCAGACGCTGCCATCCACAGTGGAATTGCTTCTTCCTCAGGGAAACCAGTTTTGCTCTTAGAAGACTTTTCAACTGATTGGTTGAGGCCCACCACGTTCTCCTTTACTTAAAGTCAGCTGATCTAGATGTGACCACAATTCCTAAACGCCATCACGGTGACACTCAGATTGCTGTCTGATTGAGTAATGGGTACTCTAAGCCGTCACACGGGTACGTTTTATTTTTTTCAGCCATTGCCTTTAATCACGATCTGTTCTGTCTCCCTTCCCTGCCCCTCTGGTTCCAGCTGTCGCACCTAGTTTATCGCTTCAGTCCCCGACTCAGCACGTCATCTATCCCCGCCTTCCCCTTGGGCAGCCTGGCCGGCGAGGGACCTGAAGCGGGAGAGGAGGGGCCGAGGGCCGCAGCGCCTGTGCCTGATGTCCTGCGGCAGCCTGGCCTCTGCCCGGGCGGCGGCCCCTCCCAGGGGGCATCTGTGCTCTGGAGAGCGTTGGGCTTCCGGAAAGACCCTCCCTGAGGGGCAGCCACCCCCCCTTGTGCCCCGGCCTCCAGCCCCTGCCCGGGCGAGCTGACCGCTGCTCTCTCCCCCCTGACCCCCGCGGCCCTCGCGTGCAGCCTCCGAGGTGGCCCGTGTGTGTGCTCCCCTCTGGGTGCCCTGTGCCACGATGTCACGGGCACGCGGGCAAGTCTCCCAGAGAGGCAGCACGGCGGTGCCCACAGACACCTCTGCCCCCAGGGACGCGGCCTGGATCCACGGTCCCCACCCTGGTCTCTGGGTGACTCTTGGAGCCCCCGATCACTGGCTTTGAGGGAGAGGATTGGGAAGCCCCCCCAGGAGTGCCGCACCCCACAGAGGCCTTGGGCTCCTTTCTGACCCTGTCCTCTCCACGCTCCACGGCCGGGGGTGACAGGGCTGGTTCTGCTGCCCCCAACCCCACCCCGCAGGCCCGGAGGAGACGGTGGCTGGGCTCCTTGTGTCCCCTTCCTCTGTTCTGTGGGCTTTGGGATCGGGGGGCCTGGGGACCAGCGATGGAGGACGTGCCGCTTCTACCGGACAACACGTGTCCCAGCCTGTGTTCACCGGTCACTGTGGTTTGGGAGGCCCCTTGCGGGGCCCTGTGCACACACCCCATTCACCGGCTCCAGACCTCCTCTTCTTTTTACTTACGTCAGAGGAGCATTACTCATATTTCTATTAAAAGATTTCTTTCATTCCTTGTTTCTGGCTTTCAGTTGCTTGTTCCAGCCATTCTCTGTTGCTCCCGTTCCCGGACTGTCTGCGTCTGCTCCTCTCACACGACGCAGAGAGCAAACATTTGATGCTCGGAGCTTCTAGAGCCCAGGACCTGGGCAGTGTGTGTTTTTCTTCATGGAAAATGGTGTTGCAGGAAGACAGGATACAACAAGACGGGTGCCATGGAGTTTTAGCTTGGTCTTTACAAGACTGTTATCTGAACAGCCAGGTTTGCTCTGAACTCTCCGTAGAGAGCCTCGCTGTTGTAGTGGAGTCGGATTCTATCTCGTAGGTCGGGTGTTTTGATTCTGTGCTTCTGGGCTCGGAGGGACGGAGGGCTTTTTTTGATCACTAGAGTCGAGCTCTGTAACTGGCATATGGCGTGTTCAAAGATTCGATGAGGTAACATATTTAAACTGACTCTGAAAGAAACATAGGAGGTTATAAATTGGTGATAGTGAAAAACTAGACTTCTACATTTATATCAGGAACCTGTCAATATATGTTGTGCTTTATTCACATTAACCATACAGGCAGTAAGATGTACCTACGCTCCAGAGAATTGTGGATTTTCTGTAGAAGACATCTGTTGTAAATAAAACACGCTGATTTTTATGAAATGGAGATTGATTGGAGCCTGGGGTGGGGGAGAGTGGTGAGGGACAGTACAGGGTGGAGAGCGGAGAAGAGGGCCGTGAGGCGTGTAAGGGAATCGTCCGGACTCCAGAGGAATCTCCTCTCTGTGGGTCCCGTCCAGTCCCCGGGCACACGGACCAGGCTGTCCCGTGGCGTGGCGACTCCTCTCCTTGCTAACATTGCGGCCCTTTCTCTGGAAGCGATCCTCTAGCCACCCACCTGGAAGTTACTCTGTCTTGACCGTTGCCGCTCTCGTCACTGTCACTGCAGAGGACTTCGGCAGGGAAGCTGTGCACGGCCTCCGGTGTGAAGCGGCCTCTGCCGTCTTCTCACCGTCTTCAGTTCTTTGATCTCTGCTGTTTCTTTCGTAATCTCACCCTTTTCTTACTAGCGCTTTGAACTTTCTCCTTGCTCTGCACTTACTGGATATAACAAAGGCCTTAGGTGTCATCCCTGCCCATCAGCATCTGTTGGCACTGGTTATCTGAAAGGTCAGGCAGGAACCTTGGTGGCTGGCTGTCCACGGCCGTGGGTCTAGCTGTGGCTTTGACCCAGGCTCTCAGGACCCACACCACTTGTGAATTCTGAGAATAAGGACGAGCCAGATAACCACTGGAAACAGTTGTCATTAGCATTCTTTATAAGATTGTTTTAAATGTTCTCTGTAAATATTTTTAATGTCCTGGTTATAATTATAGGATATGTGGATTTTAGTTTGCAGTTAACATGTTTCGAACATTACCACCTTCCTCCAACCCTACGGGAGCAGAATTTGACCCAGAGGAAGACGAGCCAACGTTAGAAGCAGCCTGGCCTCACCTGCAGGTACTGGACTCTGGGGGTGCACCAGACATAGAAGGGCGGGGGTCAGCGTGGGGTCGGGGGGTTCTCCGAAGCAGGAGCCCTGGGCCTGGGCCTCTCCAGCTGGTCGCAGATGGGCCTCTGCACTTCGGTGTCATAGACCCTGCAAACCTGTACATGCGAGAGAAGTATTTTAGCAAAAGACAGTACGTTTAATGGCTTTTTGTTTGTTTGGACACTCGGCAGAAACTACAAAGATACAGAATTGTCAGTATATTTTCAGTGAAAGTGACCGTGGAATTGGGGTCGGAGGTCTCATGCAAACATTTCTCAGTTTGTGTGCCTGCTATGCGCCCCGAGGCCCATCTGCTTGACTGATGCCTTTTTTCTGACACGTTTTTAAGGAGAAAGGTTGATTGGGCAGGGCGCATGCCCCACGAGCTAGATCGGGAGGTCTGGGTCGGCCGAAGGGAGGGGGAGACGGGGAGGTGAAAAACCTGGGAAGGAGCTCGATGGGGAGCAGACAGGAAGGGCCATCTCGGTAGCAGAACGTCCCCTCCCACGGTGTCACGTGTAACCGTTCGTGACGGGGGAGGAACGTCCCGGCCCTGGGTGACTGTGTCTGTGACCTGCTCACCTGACACCCCCAGCTTCCTGCCCACCTGGCTTTCTGCCGGGACACCTGGAGGCGACAGGCTGCAAACCCCACCTGGAATTTGGTCACAGCCCGGCTTATGGCTGCTGTGCGCCGTGGTCTCTGAGCACTGGTGACAACAGCCATGGAAATCATTTGTTCAAATGCCATTTAAGGGTTTAGTCTGCGGTTCTTAGCTAATAGATTAAACAATTACCATCCTCAGTTACAATTAAGCCATGTGATTTGACATAAATCCTTTAGATATGTGCCCTCTTTTTAAGGCTGATATTTGCAGACAAAGATTCAACTCATGGTGTATTTTTAATCTCCATTTAATAAAATACCATGTTATTTGACTCATTGTGGTTTTTTTTTTTCCTCCTAGCTTGTTTATGAGTTTTTCTTAAGATTTTTAGAGTCTCCAGATTTCCAACCTAATATAGCGAAGAAATATATTGATCAGAAGTTTGTATTGCAGGTAAGGTACAAGTTAGCTGAAACTACAAACGCTGTAATCGACCATTAGAGAGAATACCGCATCACTGAGTGTCTTTTTCTTCTTGAAGCTTTTAGAGCTCTTTGACAGTGAAGATCCTCGCGAGAGAGATTTTCTTAAAACTACCCTTCACCGAATCTATGGAAAATTCTTAGGCTTAAGAGCTTACATCAGAAAACAGATAAATAATATATTTTATAGGTAAGTCAGTGTGTGGGTGACATTTCCCTTTTTGCATGCTGACGCTCCTGTCACACTCGACGCCCCACCTCACCGTTTCCTTGAGCGAAGTGGCTGTTTCTGAGCAGCTGGCTTGCCGTGTGCAGCTGGGCCCCGTCTACGCCTCCGCCTCTGCGCCGGGCGGGGGCCCCTTCCCTCTGTGCCTGCTTCCCTCCTCCCCCCGCCCCCCAGCTCACACCCGGGATCTGTTCCGGCTTTCACCGGCAGGCCCGGCCACCCTGAACGTGGTTCCTTCTGGATGTGGACGGATCGGTCCATCCGGAGCCAGCGGTTTCCTCGCCCCTGGGTGGTGCTCGTGCCTCCCCGCTGAGTCTCAGTGAAGGAAGGAAGGAGTGAGGGGTGAAGTGGGGAGTCTTGGGAGACCCCGCCGTGCGCTGCTGGAAGCAGTGGCTGAGGCCGCGCAGTGTTCGGTGGCCGCAGCCTCCCCAGGCCTGCAGGACCACAGAGGCCTGGCTCTGCTTTCGTGGGGAGGGCCCCGCCCCAGGGCTCCTGGAGGAATGTTCTGACGGCCCGGCGGTGTTCAGCCTGACCCCGTGACCCCTCACACAGCCTCCCTGTCGCCACCCCTCTGAGTCTCAGGGCCTTAACGCCCCTCCATCCGCCGACTCCCATGCCCACGCGCTCCGCGGACGAGCGGGTGTAGGTCCTGGGCGAGCCCTCGGGTGCCCCTCAGGCTCCGGTCTCCCTCCACACCAGGGCCTCGCAGCCTCGCCTGATCCTCCTGGAACGTTCTCACGTCCCCTTCCACCAGCCCTTCTCCTCACCCTCCCAGGCTTCCGGAGACATCCCTGCACCAGGAAGGCCCGCAGCTGGGCGGACGGTCCGGCCTCCTGGGAGGACAGGCATCGAGCCGGCGCCAGCTTCCTGCCTGGCTCCTGGGGGCTCCAGATAAACGTTGATGGATGAAACCGTTAGCGTGGTTTCTTCTCTGTCCCTGGGACGCTCACTGCGCGAGCAGTTTACTCCATGAGTTTTTAGGGGACAGCTTGCCCCACATGCCCCTCACTCCAGGATGCCGCAGGTAGTGGTGAGTCCTGGCGGTGACGGGCGGCCTGTCCCTGCTGTCCCTCGCCCTGCCCGCCTGCGGTCACAAGGTCCAACGCCCCCCCTTACCTTCGCACGTGATGTGGCCTTTCGGTGTCGGAACCTCCAGCTTGCAGGTGGCTTCCCTTCAAACTCCCTCCAAGCTCCCCACGGCCCGTTTATATGATGGAGCCCAGGCTGGACACACCGGCTTAGGTGGTGGCATCGTGCTTCCTAAATGTTATACTCCTATTTTGTATTTCTTGGTGTCGTGTTTCCTTTTGAACAAGATTGTTCCTTGGCCGGCGTACTTATCTATCAAAACGTAGCATACACTATTTAATCACCAGCAGACAGGTAGGATTTCAGTTCCAGTCTTTTAGGCTAAAATGGAAGCTCTGCCTGAAGGTTTCTTCCCTGCGCACGTAGGTTCTGTGCAGAATTACCAGTCAGTGCCTGGGTGAAGGAAATAGAGAATGCCTCATAACCTTAAGGAACCTTGACTTAGTAACTGAAATTCCTAACTAGGCTGTTGTTCAGAAGTTACAGAGTGCAGCTCGGCTCTCCCTGAGCACTCAGTGCTGGAGTGTGTGGTGTCCTCACGTTGTTTTCAGGAGTCTTTTCTGTAAAAACCGTTCTTGATGCATACGATCGGGAGGAAGCAGGTTCTGTGGATTCCACAACCGGCCTGGGTCTCCACCTTCAGCACCGCCCCCTCCTCATTCCATGTGAGAAAAATTGCAAATGATCTCGAGAGCTCTATTCCGCTCATCTGCGTTCCACGTGGTGTAGCTACGGCTGGTTAGACAGCATTTCAGGCGTGTTTGGTCGACCTTCCTGAAAGCGTTAGTGTGAGGTTCCTACTTAACTTCTGTGGGTTCTCACTCTAGTCAACATCTTCACAGGCGAGTTAAACGCAGCTCTGGGTGAGGGATCGTGCCTGCTTGGCAAACAGTGGAGCCTGAAGTTGGGTGGCAGGTGGAGCCCGGGCTTCAGTTCTCTCTGCTGCCGAACAAGCCCCCGCGGCTTGGGGGCTTAAATCAGCTGTTTGCTATTCCTCTCATTCTGTGACCTGCCCGGGGCTCCGTGACCGGGAACGGGTGGCCCCGGGGCGGAGTTCTGTAGTGGCTGCCTGTGGTCCTCAGGGCTTGGCCGGAAGGGCCTTGTCCCTTTGTATCGATCAGAGCCCCTCGGGGAATTGAGGACAGCCCAGCTTCAAGGGGGAGTGACTTCCACCTCTGCATGTGAGGCACAGAACACGTCCTCCAGGAGGGAGAGGAATAGGTGGCGTCCGTTTTGGAGACCGTCCTTGACAGGCAGGTCCCAGCTCAGTTTTGGGGGAGTCCTAGTTCCTTTTTGCTGAAAGAGGGAGGAACGCTGTAGCCTGCTCTGCGTGGGCCCTTAGGGCTTCCTTCCTGTTTGGCACCCCTGCTTTCTTGTTTCCCTCTGGAAAAGAAAGAAGGGGAACTACACTTACATTCTCTTTCCTATACCTACTCCAAGTCTACAAAATAATCAGGAATGAAGAATTTACCGATGAGAATATAGCAGTGTTGATCTAGGAAAACAAAATGGCTTTTGGCTAAAGGCTGTCCTTACTTAAACGTTAGTACTGCTGGAGATAGATCACAGGTGGTGCCCAGGGGCTCGGCCACCTCCACGTGCCAGAAGCCGGAGCCGAGCACCCAGGCTTCAGGGGCCTCGCCCACCTGCTGCCTGCACAGCCCTCCAGGTGTAAACAAGAGGAAGAGGGACTGAAGTTGGGTGGTGGCACTATGACTTTGTACATCTAAACTGTTCTAAGTATTTCAAATAAAACAGGTGACGTGAAGGGAGCCCCAGGTGGAGTTTCATACACAAACTAAAGCGCCTCCCCGTGTAGATGCCCAGGGAGGCTGGGGCTCCCATGGGGCCGGCTTTCCATCGCAGGGCAGGGGCAGTGGCGGGGCCGACGTGTCTGAGGCTGACGCGGGTGCCCCACGCACGGCGCAGCCTGTCCCCTGCTGCCCTCGATCTGACCAGCCGGGCTGCCGGGGTCCCTCACGGGCACCTTCCTGCCTCGGCTCCGTGCTGTGGCCACATTTGTTTCCGTGTCACTGTGTTCAGCTGCTCAGTGGTTCTGACCCCGGTCCCTGTGGGCTCAACTCCGATCTGTCTAAGCTGGTGTCCGAGCCTCCGCGTGTCTGCCTTTCCCGCCCGTCGCCCACCTTTGTTCTAGCCAAACGGGCTCTCTCCCCGCTCCACGCCCCCACTTTGAAGGATCTGTCAAAAACCTAGAGACGTTAGACCCGCTCCTCAGGAGTACGTCACACTTTGTGGGTGTTTGACCTGTTCTGGACCTTAAGGTCACTCTTCCGTTTGTTTCAAACAGGGACAATGAAAAATTTTAATCATCACAAACACTTATTTTTGGCCTAGAGCTGGCTCCAAACTAGTAGTTTTTGTCTGATAGGCAGAACCTTTTTCAGACCCCAGACACCTCTCGCTTCAGGCAGAATTCGCTGTGTGTGTTGGTTTAGCCTGACTCCAGGTGAGCCAGGCTGTGGGGCAGGAGCAGGTTGTTTCTGAGGAATCCTTGGAGAGAGAAGATGCTTTCCTGTTTCCTGTCCCTGTTCCCTCTCCCTGGGCCCAGTTTATTCAGCAGTCGTGTTTCAAGCACCGGTCAGATGCCAGGCTCGGCCCTAGCACCAGGGACACGGTAACGATAAGTCCTCGTCCCCATCCTCAGGCTGACACAGGGTGCAGGAGCTGCTGGGAGCCCCAAGGAGCATGCACGGGGGCCCCGAGGGAGTGGCCTCTTGGGGCAAGTGAGTCGGGCTACTCAGGTGGGGGTTTCAGAAGATGGCACCTGAAGCAGCACAGGGCAAGTGTGAGGTGTCAGACAGGAAGCAGGGGAGACGACCCCAGTGGTGAGGAGGTAACTTGTACCCTTTGCAGAGACTGTGCTAAATATCGGAGGCTTTAAAATTGAGTAAGATGTCAGCTTACGTTGAAATGCAGCAAAAAATAAAATGGATTAAGGGATGGATAGAGAGATGTATGTGTGATAAAGCAAACAGCAAGTTGTTTGCTGTCAAATCTGGGTGGTTGAAATACAGGTGCTCACTGTAAACATCTTTTCACTTTATGTTTGAAACTTTCAAAATAAAACATTAGGGAGAAATGTGAGCAAGCCCATGCTCTCTGCCCTCTGAGTGTCTGCATGTCCAGGCTTTGAGGAGTCTCTCTGGTGACAATTAGCAGTGCCCCCGGAACGGTTTTCACAAATAGATTTGCTTATTGTTGCCTGGCTACGTGGTTTTCTTCCTAAAAGCATTGTTTTCTTATTCAGAGGATTTTAGTCTTTTCCAGCCATTATTTCAGTGTCTAATTCTAAATGACAAATTGCTTTTTCTAGATTTATTTATGAAACAGAGCATCACAATGGCATAGCAGAATTACTGGAAATACTGGGAAGGTAAGTTGTCTCTTTGTTATTGGTAGCGAAAGGCCTTAGATGGAATTTATGCCAAATGATCCAGTTCATTGCGTCCCACAGCCCCCTCCCCAAGGCAAGGCAATTTAAACCGTTCTCTAAAAGGACGTAAAGAAGCCTCACTTGATGGCCGGGGCTGGTGAGCTCTTGGATCAGAACTTAATGACACTAAATGACAAACCTCTCCCATCCCTATGGTTCCATACGTAGATTCTGTTTCATGTACCTCAGGAGCATTACTATGGGAACACAATTTCAATTATTTCCTCAAGAGCAGTGTTAAAAATAGTTACATTAAGAAGGTTTATATTTGACACTTAGAAGAAGAATAGATCGTTTATTGTACATTTGGGGTATCGAGTAAATGCTAATGTGTTGCTTTGATTTTATAAATTTTTCATATGTATACTTATAAAATAATTAACATTTCAAAATTTCATCGTCTTAATCCAGGTAGAGTTCTTGCTTGCTATCTTTTTTTTTTTTTTTTTTTAATCAGTGACCTATAGGTTTTCTATCAGACCTCCTAACTCACTGATTCCCAAACAGAGTTCCTCAGGGTTCCACGGCTGAATAAGCTTGGAAGTGCTTTCTCCCCAGCACCTTACTTGGGGATTCAGTGCATGTTAGCAGCTAAAGGTTCTGAGGAGTCCTGCAGGGAAGAAACTGTACTCGTGCTTCATGTAATGATTCCCAGAACTATCTGAACACAGTAAGCTTTTCAGAGGAGCCCTGTTGTCATCTGGTGGATCTGTGGTCCAGCCCTTCTGAAAACAACTCTCCTCGCTGTTTCAGATATAATGTAAAACAAATGACGGTCCGCGTGGGGAACTCTACACTGACACAGTCCCGGGTTTCTCTCTCCCAGCAGAGTGTAGTGAGGGCTTGAGTGGGTGCCCTTACTAGCTGTCCGGCCTTATTTAACCACTCTCACCTCCCGTTTCCTGATCTATAAAATGGAAAGATACTCATATTCACGTCTGAGGTGGTTGCCAGGCTGGGGTGAACCGAGTAAAGTGTCCAGAGAGCCTGCCACACCGCACGCAAGGGCCTCAGAGGTCCTCTCCTGTCCCCTCATTTGAACGCACACACCATCCTGGAGGCCACTTCAGGCTAACCCTGCCTGCAGCTCCCGTGTGCCCCAGGCTCATGAAGGAGGGACCAATTTAGAAATCGCTTGAACTGCTTCTACAGCTCGCAGGAACTTACCTTGTTATAAAGCCAGATAGATAAAATACTTGATGTCACAAACAAACGCTTCAGCTTGGAGGTTAAGAGCGGGGGACCCCCTTTCCTTGCGGAAGGGAACAGCTTTCTTGTTGATTTTGAAACAACGCCAATTTGCACACTCTGACTCTGTTCTGCCAGCACTAGCATGATGGCGCAGGATTTCTCTGGGCAAGTGTGAATTCCTAAAGATGGTGAAGGCCGGAGGAAGGTGCCACCCGGTCTTCATGGCCCTGCCTGAGGAAGGAGCTTTTGCCCCCCGGAGACTCCTGCTCTTCCGGGTAGCTGCCTGTAAACTCAGAACTTTTAAATTGTCCTGTAGTTACAAGATAAAAATGACTGTGCTTCCCTGAAGGTATTTAATGATCTTTTAATTTCTGCTACTCTCCTCCCTCCTTTTTTCCAACACACATAGTTTGCTTGCGCGTTTTCATGCTGAAAACAAAAACTGAAAGAAAAACAGAAAGATTATGTTTTTGTTTGTTTTGTTTTGTTTTTTAAGATTATGTTTTTTAATCTGGAATTTGTAAATATTCAAACTTCGGATAAATTCTGTTTTCACAGTATAATTAATGGATTTGCCTTACCACTAAAAGAAGAGCACAAGATTTTCTTATTGAAGGTGTTATTACCTTTGCACAAAGTGAAGTCTCTGAGCGTCTACCATCCTCAGGTAAGGGCTCCTGCCGTGATGTTGGTGGGCCCCAGGAAGGAGCTCGTTCGTCTCTGCTTGGACATCAGTGAACTCAGGATATTGAGCCCCAGCCTCTAACTGGGAGTGTTTTGTCTCTTATATCACAGTGTTGACTTGGGTGTCAGGGTTCTGGTGATGAGTGAAAGGATAAGGGAGTGAAGAGAGATTGCTTTTAAGAAAATCAGAAAAACCTCAGGAAAGGAGAATTTCAAAACTGGTTGTAAACACTGAGAAGGGAGTGGCTCACGCGATGAAGGGGTCAAGGAAGACCTCTCAGGAAGGCTTCCTGTGGTGGGATTGAAACCTAGCACCTCAAAGACAACGCCTCTGTGTCCACGGCCAGTAAAATGGCTTAAGAAAAAGTTGTTTGGGGACTTCCTGGCGGTCCAGTGGTTAGGGCTCCGTGCTTCCACTGCAGGGGGCACGGGTTCGATCCCTGGTCAGGGAGCTAAGATCCTGCATCCTGCGCAGCGTGGCCAAAAAAAAAAAAGTATATATTTCAAAAAATTAAAAAAAGAAAGGAAAGGTTGGGGTTTTTTTTTTAAAAAAACTGTGGGGTTTTTATGACTTTGTGGTTACACTGAAAACCTGGTCCCTAAGTGGTTTCCAGCTGGTTGATCAGCTGCATTTCCCCAGGAAGCTTACGTTTTCCTTCACTCTTACTGTTCTAAGCTCCCCGCAGACAGAATGTAAGCTCCACTGACTGCAGCACAGGAGGTTCTGGGGAGACGCCCGCCGTCACTGTGGGTGCAGGGCGGGCCCCACGTCTGGGTCCAAGGACCAGGAGCCCCCATTCTGCGGGACTTCCCTCGGGGAGTTTGCCTCATGGCATCAGAAGGTGTATCCTTCGATGATTCTAATGACACCGGCTTCCTGGGAAATCTTTCACTTAGAGTTTTTTCCTCTGATTCCTGTTAACTGGTAATATCTTTACATCCAGCCAGTTTGTTATCATGTTAGTTGTTCTGTATTAGAAATTAGTAGTTTGGGAATTTAAGATGGAAACAGATTTTAATTTGCTTTTTCCCAGGAGTTAGATTACTTGTCCATTACAGTCTCCAAAAAGGACACCAGAAAACTCCCATCAAACCTGGCCTGGCTTGTCAGTGTTGATCTAAAAGACTGTTTCCCGGTTTTTTTTTAGCTTTCTGATGTTCCTTTTGCAGTTGATCTGTGTTGCACATTGATCCTGGGGTCCCTCCCTCAGAGCCCCTCCCAGAGCCTCCGGCGGGGCCCCTGGAAGGAGCCTGTGTCCACCCAGGAGAAGGGCTGTGGGGGACAGTGCGGGCAGGGGACAGCACTGACCACGTCCGGCCCTGTCTCCCCACAGGAAGATGTCTAACGGTACAGCATTTCCATGTTAAAATGGAATATTAATACTTTTTCTCCTCTTACTGTAGCTGGCATACTGTGTAGTGCAGTTTTTAGAAAAGGACAGCACCCTCACTGAACCGGTAAGTACACCCTCTCTGGTCAGGGCCTTGTGACGTAGTGTGTGTGTCTAAGTGTCAGTATCGCGGTCCGGCTGCTTCACCAAGACAGCTTCTTCATCTTAAGTTATAACACTAGTAAACACAAACTGATTTCATTCCTGTGTTAAAAGTTTTCAAACTGTAGTGATTTTAATTACAAGTTCCCCTGTCGAAGTGATTGTTCATGTAAGAAGACGGCCGTCTTAATCCCTCATTGCATTTTACTCTGAACGGCATCCTGCTAAATCATGTGCGTTTAATACTCCCACGTCGCTTGGTTTAGCAGCATAGGTCACTGACTTCAGTCAGAGGAATTGTAGCAAGGATTCAACCTGCTTGTACTAAAGAGATTTTACTGTCTTGAAAATTCTTTCCAAGTTATAGTGTCACTATTTTATGGTCATTGGATCATAAATGAACGTTAGATTGCTACCGGTCAGTGTTTAGATTTCTAAGTTTCTTGGCATTTTATCTTTATTAAAAATAAAAAGGCTATTGTAGCCAAGATTCACAAAGTCGGGTGTGTCAGGTGCCAGTTGAAGCATTTGAATACACTTTTTTATCAGCTTTATTGAGATGTAATTCACATGCCATACAGCTCACCCACTCAAAATGTATGATTCATATGGTAGACCTAGGTTTTATATTTCTTGTGAACCCAGCCAGGAACTAGAATATAGCCTAGAATATAGTCCTATACACATAATATATCCTTAGAAAATACTTAGTAGTAATTTGATAATTATTAGCATCATGATTTAAATTAGTAGATACAGTACAGGAACAAATTTTGTTCTGTATGTGACCTGCTTTTCATATGATGGTATACAATTACTTTTGTTTACTTCTCACCAACCATCTTGCACCTTGCAATTTGGAGTTTTAGTCCTCAGCATTAAAATGTTTTTGGTATTTCTTCCTGTTCCAGGACAAAAATCAGAAAAATCGAAGGTATTTGTTTAATAAATTGCTGTACTTTAAAAAAAAAAAAAAGTATGATTCAATGGTTTTTGATACATTAGGTTATTAATTTTTTCAATTGTGGTAAAATATACTGTATAACAAAATTTGTTGTTGTAAGTGTACAGTTCAGTGGCATTAATTACATTCACACTGTTGTGCACCTGTCACCACTGTTTCTAAGACTTTATCATTGCCCCAAACAGAAACTCTGTCTTCATTAAATAGTAACTCCCCACTTACCCTCCACCCTCACCCTGATAACCTCGAGTCTACTTTCTGTCTGTGAATTTGACTGCTCTAGATACCTTATGTAAGTGGAATCATACAGGATTTGTCCTTCTGTGACTGGCTTATTTCACTCAGCGTAATGTGCTCAAGGTTCACCTATATTGTTGCATGTGCCAGAAATTCATTCTTTGTTGTGGCTGAATAGTATTCCATTGTATGGCTAGACCACATTTTGTGTATTCATTCATCTGTCAATGGAAATTTGAGTTGTTTCCACATTTTGGCTGTTGTGAATACTACTGCTATGAACATGTGTGTGCAAATCCCTGCTTTCAGTCCCTTTGGGTATATACCCAGTAGTGGGATTGCTGAATCATATGGTAATTCTGTGGTTAGCTTTTTGAGGAAATGCCATACCATTTTCCACAGCAGCTGCACCATTTTGCATTCCCATCAGCGGTGCACAAGGATTCCAGTTAATCCACATCCTCGCCAACACTTGTTATTTTCCATTCTTTTTTATTATAACCATCCTAGTGAGTGTTTTTTGATTTGCATTTCCCCAGTGACTAGTGACCTTGGGCATCTTTACACATGTGTGTTGGCCATTTGTGTTTCTTCTTTGGAGAAATATCTTTAAATTCATTGCCCATTTTTTAATTGGGTTGTTTTTACTATTGAGTAACAAAGCAAGAAGTATTAGATGCTAGTTTAAACGTTTGAACACTTTTAAAAGTCACTATTGGACCAGAAAAGGTAAATATTGTAAATCCTGAGTCTTTCCTATCCCTTTAGTGGTCTTTCACAGGTTTCTTGTGAAATTGTAATTTTCATAGTTAAAAAAAATAGAAATTCTTAATACTGTATTCTTGAATTAAACCGCTTCTGATTTCTCCTTTCTTTTTAAGCTTTTAAATTCTATGTGTAGCCTCCCCCATCGCACCCCAAAATTCAGGAAAAGCCCCTGATCATATCCCTCAGCTGCTGCCTACGGAGGTGACGGAGGCTGCCCTGCTCTGCAGCCCCTTTCAGAGTGACCCGTCCCTGTACCCCCTCCCTGGGGTCTCCTTGCGCCTCTGCCTCAGCTCTGTCCAACATTCTGGAAGCCCCCAAGAAAATGTACCAAATCTTATCAGACTTCAGTATCACACAAAGTATTTACTCCAATTTAGGGTGAGGATGTGTTATTTTATCCTCCTGCTAAACTGAAGACATGTTCAGATAGGGAAAGAAACATGAACTGGCGCTGATAATTTAAAAAGCCCTCTTTAATATCTTTCTTCAGTGGTGACACGTCCGTATTCCTGTCTGTACTTGATGGTCTTCTCCAAACTAAAGTACCATGTGAAGAAATCCTAGCACATACCCTGCCCTTTTCCTACTTCAAAAATAAGGAGAGAAAGAGTATGCAGTTTTCTGCTATGATTTTTCTTTGTACATATTTCTCATACTCTCTAGTGGCTAAAGAATTCACCGAATGTTACCCCACATTTCTCACGGACTAAGGGTCTCCCCACAAGCCCACTCCCTGCAGGTCCCGGTCCCCCGCCCCCGTCTGTCAGAACCTGGTCCTAATCCTGCTCCAGCAAGACTCAACGAGCGCATCCCACCCTCTTCTGTCTTCCACCTGAAAGTAATATGAAAGCTGATAAAGTTTATAAATTCCCACTAATAAAGCTAATACAGCTTTGCAGGAGTGAGGGCTTTTAATTGCGGTTGTCTGCAAGAAGGCAGGAGATGATGTGCTGGCTTCGGTGGGGTCCTTCCGTCTTAAATGGTAGATAGAAAACTCTGACTCGGCACGAGCACAAAGCTACCTCAAGCCCCCTACACCCAGTCCCGAGTATTTCCACCCAGAACCACTTCATCTCTTAATCTCCTGCAGCAGAGATAACATAATTGCACTCTTGATTACAGAAAGCAGATGAATTTTCTGCACATTAAAAATGTTCAGACCCTCGCCTCAGTAAATTCCTTCCTTTGAAATTTCATGTATTATGGCAATACAAAGCCCATTTCGTCTTACTTCAGCATCGAAAGCATGTAGGTAATTAGATGAAGGTGTAAACTCTTGTGAAGGTGCTGGGAAGGGCAGTCGGCATACGTGTGCGTCTCATGGTCCTGCACCTGTGGCACCCCGAAGTCTGTGTGTGTCCAGGCTGACCCGTTAAAAAGACGTTTGTTGCCCTGTCTGTAATCCGTAACTAATATTTTTATTTGTAAACTTTGTACAGTGCCCAAAAGCTTTCTGGGCACGTCAAACACTTTTCCACCCACCTGTCTCTTGAGGCTGATTGAGTTTTACTCTGTGGCCTTTTCCCCTGGTGTTCCAGGACAGGAGAGGGGCTCCCTGGGACGCCAGGCTCACCTGCCTTCCCGAGCCACCCCCTTCCCCCCCGCACTCCTGACCCGGAGCAGGCCGCCCATTGAGTTTCCCCAGGAAAGCTCAATCCTGAAGTGCGCCCAGCAGCAAACAGCCACTGTTGGCGCAGATTAGCATTCCCCAAGCAGACTCCCACTCTGCCAAACGCCGGCACCCTCGGAAGCAGCTGAAACGTTGGGTATTGGTCATAGTTCATTCCAAGTAGCGTGAAAAGTAAGCCCAGCGTATACCTCTGATTCCAGAAATAATACCTTTTCCAGAGACATTGAACGGCTAAATCAATTGTGTCCTATAGTTCACAGCTTAATGTATTTCTCCTAATAAAATTCCATTTGCCAAATGACAAGGAATGGTGGATTTGTGAAGTGATTTGCATCTGCTGTGTTCTTAAAAGTGATTCCAATACACAGAGTATAGTAGGTGCCCAAACCTCTGTTAAATGGTTTTGAGCAAAATGTAGGAAAATCATTAAATGATGCTTTTTTTAAAATAATCTCTCTTTATTTTTTTTTAATTAATTAATTTATTTATTTTTTGGCTGCATTGGGTCTTCATTGCTGCTCGTGGGCTTTCTCTAGTTGTGGTGAGCGGGGGCTACTCTTCGTTGCAGTGCGCAGGCTTCTCGTTGCGGTGGCTTCTCTTGTTGCAGAGCACGGGCTCTAGGCGCGCGGACTTCAATAGTTGCGGCACATGGGCTCAGTAGTTGTGGCTCGCGGGCTCTGGAGCGCAGGCTCAGTAGTTGTGGCGCACGGGCTTAGTTGCTCCGCGGCATGTGGGATCTTCCCAGACTAGGGCTCGAACCCGTGTCCCCTGCATTGGCAGGCGGATTCTTAACCACTGCGCCACCAGGGAAGTCCAATAATCTCTCTTTAAAGACAGTTGTGTCAGAAATTTTTACGTCAGACTTCAAAACTAGGAGCACTTTTAAAGTAAATTTTGGAGTTTTATAAAGTGTAAAAATATAAAGGATTATCCAGGAGCCTGAAGGTCAAAAGCATCAAGACAGAATTACCCTAAATGAATGTTGTTGAAAAGCCCCTTGTTTTTAACTGCGGTGAGGCCTCACAGGCTGGCCTGGGGGCACAGTTGGCATGATCTGCGGAGCCAGAAATGACCAGTGAATGGAAACCACCAGCCAGTCTGAAAGCATGAGCATTTGCAGTGATTTTCACAGCAGACCTGAGGCTGGGGGCCAGGATGATGGGTCCAGAAATCGCTGTGATAAGGCTAAACAGCTCCTTTAAGTAACAGGTTGCAGTTGTACAGTTAGGTGTGCAAGTATGTATATGTGCTTTACATATACGTACGTAAATGTTTTGGATCATTGTACTATTTTAAGTAGCTAAACTCTTAGGGGTATTATTAGGTAGCTAAACTCTTAGGGGTATTGTTAATCTGCGTTCCAAATCTGATATTTTGGGTGAAGAACCTTTACTGGTAGGAAATTTGGGAACTGCAGGAACACGATAACAGAAAGGTTGCCTGGCAGAAACTGCCCGTCTGGTGGGCAGGGAACACAATGCCCAACACTCACCAGCCGGGAGGCTGCTGCCGCCCGACTGGACGGCTTCACAGGCCTGCTCTGGGCGGGGCCCCAGCCAAGGCCCAGCTGCCACCCGCTCGCTGCGGCCAGCAACTCCTCGGGCACGTGCGTGGGTCTAGTAATAAAGTCTTCTCAGCAGCCCCAGGGCGAGGGTCTTCGTGCCCCCAGTCTTTGATGAGGGCTCTGGGGCACCGAGGGGTGGGCACCAGCCCGTGGCCACACACACAGGGCTTGCTGACGTCAGTGCTTGACGTCTCTCTTTCCGATGTGTTTTAGCACGACTGAAAACACTGTGTACACACACTATGTATGTATGTTTGTGTACAAATATATACGAACAGTCAGTGAATTTGAGAGAGAAACCGATTGTGCCTCTGTGTATATGTCTCCACACTAAGATATATATATGAATTCACATGCTCTGTGTTTCTCCACTGGTCTTGTTCTCTCTGAACTCTCCTACCTGCCTCTTTTTTTTTTTTTTTTTTTTTTAAGGATCTGACTCTTACTGAGATGGTAGTTAATCAGAGTGGGTCACATAAATTAAAACTGTGATTCTAAAGTATATAAAATTAGACCTACCTCTCTAATTATAAAAAACCCACATTCTGATTTACTGAATCACTGTTCCTTCTACAAGGAAAAAAGCACCACCTCATCTTGTGGCTTTGCAGAGGGGACACCTTAATGAAGAAACAGAAGACGTCACACTGTGTGCTGTCTCTTCTGTAGGTGGTGATGGCGCTTCTCAAGTACTGGCCAAAGACTCACAGCCCAAAAGAAGTCATGTTCCTAAATGAACTAGAAGAGATTCTAGACGTCATTGAACCGTCAGAGTTTGTGAAGATCATGGAGCCTCTCTTCCGGCAGTTGGCCAAGTGTGTCTCCAGTCCCCACTTTCAGGTATGTGGCCCAGAGACGGTGGGCTCGTGTCACTTCCCTTTGGAGCTGGTAGGTCGCAGTGTGTAGCTGGTCATGTTTTGCTTCTCGGGTAATTTGAAGGTAATATTCAAGCTTTTGCTTCAGTGTATTTCAGAGTAAGATCGTGAGACTTCAGCTCTACAAAATACACTCTAGCACCTCGTCCCCCCCTTGTCACTGAAAACGTGTTTCTCAATAAGAGTAATTAAAGACAGCTTCTCTGTAAACGACCTCTGTCTCTATGTTCACTGGGTTCCCAGACGCACACAACCTTATTCTCCACAACTTGAGTGATGGATGCTTACGGAGAATATAAAACTGTTTAGCTTTGCGTTCCCGCCCTCCATAAGCTCTTCATTTCTGACATATATGAGTTTGTGTCCCTTTACCCTTTAAAAAACAGTAATGGTTCTGATTTTTGTCCCTTCCACATTCCTGTGTGAGAGGTGCCTCGGTCATGCCACTTCCCACTTTTCCTGATTTCCTCTTCATACCTTCCGAGCCCCTTTCAAAGGTCATCATCCCCAGTGGCTTTTCCAGCCTGTCTGCCTCCTTTTAACATACTGGGGACCCCATCTTTTTGTATCGTTGAGACGGTATTTGTTGTGAACTCATCGTGCACAAGGTAGAAATCTAGGCACAAAAGGAGCAACACCTCACAGTCACCAGGGAGTCGGCAGCCCAGCGGGAGAGGGGAGACGTGTCAGCACGGCCCCAGGTGACATCCACGTCTGCGTGGCCGGCGGTTTCAGAACTGGCTGCCTCGGTGGCCTCCGCCCCTCCCGTGTTACCCGCCTTGCTGCCCTCCCTGCTGTCATCTCACGTCCCCTCCCTCAAGTGCCTCTGCAGGGACAGGCTCCGCCACCACCCATTCTCAGCGGAAGCCACGTTTCCGCACACACGCCAGCACTCCCTCCCCTCCCCTGCTGCCGTTCGCCGCACGACTTAACACTTCTAGTAAGTCAGACACTTCGCCCATCATTTGTTTACCCCCGTAGAACATAAGCTCCATGAAAGCAAGGATTTCTGCCTCTCCTGGTTCACTGCAGAATCCTCGGTGCCAGACAGCACTGCGCGTGGTGTAGACGCGTCATAGATGGGTGGTGGATGGCTGACGGATAGGTAAAACGAACTCATTTGACTTGTCTCCTTGGCATCTAGCCCATGTCTAGCAGAAACGTTCATTGAACTCATGAAAAAATGAGTGACAGTGATCTTGACAGACAGGAAATCATCGGCCTTTCTGTTGAAGGCTCTTCAGGGTTACAGTCTAGAGTATTTTAAATTGTAGAAATAATAATTTTCCAATCCAGTATAATTCATTTCCCTCTTTACATGTGTAATGGAACGCTTTAATCATCACAGACAACAGTCATGCCCTCCGTCTTTCAGGTGGCAGAGAGAGCGCTGTATTACTGGAATAACGAGTACATCATGAGTCTCATCAGCGACAACGCAGCAAAGATTCTGCCCATCATGTTTCCATCCTTGTACCGCAACTCAAAGACCCACTGGAACAAGTAAGAGAGAGCTGGCTGCCGTCAGATCGGGCCGTTTTTAAATTTTGCATATTTTGCTGATACTTCAATTACGATTGAATCCAAGCCTGAATATCAGTTAAAAAACAAGATGCCGACTTCTTTGTGGGCTGTAGTCAAGCAGAAGTGTGGGCTGTATCTTGGCCTTCCGTTCACGTCCTTATCCCCGTGTCGAGCCCACGTAGGGCGTATTGCCTCACTCCCCACCCCCCATCTCATCCCCGGCGGGGTCGGGAGCAGCATCTTCCGGGCCGCCTCTTAAGTTCCCTCCGGGACAGTTAAAGACTGTCACAACCTCAGGGCTCAGTCCCTGCAGGGGCACAGTGGCCACCCCACACGCGGGGGCCCCAGAGCCCTGCTGACACTCACCCTGGGGAGCCAGAGAGAAGAGCAGGTAACCTAAACACCACTAGGCATCTTGACGTCTGCCCCTGCTTCTCCCCTTTGTTCTCTCACTTACTGAGGATGAACAGACTGATTTACTCAGTGGTCATCTCCCGAGACCTCAGCAGTCAGTATGGGTGCCGTGTCATCCGTGGCATCGTCTCTGCTGAGCTGGTACTTGTGAAATGTGGGCCATTGAAATGGGCTGATAAGTTGGGAGAGGAAACAGTCTGTGGTGGAGGAGGGGAGGGAGACGGATCAAAAAAGATGAAGCATTCTGAGTTTCAACACGAAGCTTTCGTTACAGGACAATACATGGCTTGATATACAACGCACTGAAACTCTTCATGGAGATGAACCAAAAACTATTTGATGACTGCACCCAGCAGTTTAAAGCAGAGAAACTGAAGTAAGTTGCTCCTTTCAAAAGTTATTCTTTCAAGGATTTTTTTTTTCCTTAATCCTGAATAAACCTCTCCCATTAGTTTGTCCTAAGAAGTTATTCTTCACTTTAAAGCAAAATCAGCCCTTTTGTACTTGGAAAGCAAATTGAAACTTTGTTATGATAACTTATTTTCAAAGAACACATGTTTAAAGTTAGCTATTCTCTGGGAATTCCGTGGCGGTCCAGTGGTTAGGACTCAGCGCTTTCACTGCGGTGGCCCCAGGTTCAATCCCTGGTCGGGGAACTAAGACCCTGCAAGCCGCACAGCGCAGCCAGAAAAAAGAAAAGGTTAGCTGTTCTCTCCGTTATGCTACTAGTTTAATCATTGCAAAAAGTGCATGTATAGTCACGAATTTAACTTTCAGGATCTTTGCTTTTCTTAGGGGACACTTAAAGGCAATAATGTGTAGTAATTTTTCATGTTTATCAGGCAGGAATTTGAACTGTATCCTGTAAGGTTTATATGAAAGAGCAGGAATCTTCATCCAGCGTAGCTCTATTGTTCTAATTTGTTGATCTCCATAAATTCGGGCATTCTCTGGAATCTAGTGCCAGAGTCCCTCACAAAATCAGGGCCCTGCTCTCACACTGTGAGGACTTCAGAACCCACATCTGTCCAGGGACAGGCTAGATCAGGGGTCCCCAACCCCAGTTAGGAAACAGGCCGCACGGCAGGAGGTGAGCAGCGGGCGAGAGGAGCTTCCTCTGCCGCTCCCCATCGCGCCCCATCGCTCCCCGTCGCTCCCCGTCGCGCCCCGTCGCGCCCCATCGCACCCCATCGCACCCCATCGCTCGCATTCCCAGCTGATCCATCCCCTCCCCCACCCTCGAGTCCGTGGGAAAATTGTCTTCCACGAATCCGGTCCCTGGTGCCAAAAAGGTTGGGGACCACTGGGCTAGATGACTCTGTCCCTAGGCTGTGCTAGTAACAGTTTGATTCACTAATTATCAAAATCACATCTTCAGAGGCAGGTGTGGACGTGGGCAGATTGGATGCTCTGTCACTGGAAGCTGGCCGAGGGAGATAAACTTTGAATGAATGTAATTCAAATTACACTACATATATAACGAAGCGCCATGTTCATTCCTGAGACAGTGTGTGTTTACCTATGTGCAAGGCCCCGTTACGGGTTCTGGCAACACAGCAGTGGATAAAACAAACAAAAACCCTTGCCCTTATGGAGTTCACATTCTAGGTGGTGTGGAAAGAGAAAGACAGCAAAATACAAATGAGTAAGAGACAGTGTGTGAGGGACAATGACAAATGAAGCAGGAAGGGGCGCCGGGAGCCGACTGTGGGCTCTTTAAACCTTCAGGCTGCCTGGCCCGTTCCTGCCTCAGCCGAACGCAGTGTTCAGGTGTGAAATATGTGAACGTCGGGGCTTTTCTAACGGCACATCCTCTTTCATGGAACATCACGTTTCTGAAAGGGACCTTACAGATCATGTAGCACATTTACTGGATTAAAAAAAAGAGTTGGTCCCACGATAAGTAATGTACTGAAGGTCATGCGCCTTGTTGGTGTGGATCTACAGGCTGTGCCTTGGTAAGGACATCTTCACCTGGTTCCTTCACGCTGAGGTGTGGTCTCACTTTTCATGGGTATGTAAGCTTCTCACCAAAATCATATATGTCCTGTGACGAAGCAACAAAACAAGGGGAAGGAAGGAGACAGAGATGTGCTTGTGCAAGTGTTTCTAAGAGCTTAAATTCTTAGACATGTTAAAATTTTGGTGTATTTATGTTTTTAACTCTTTTCCTCTAAGCCCAGTTTCTTTTTTTTCCCCTTTATGTACCTTGTGGTCACCACTGTGACGTACGTGGAATAAGACCAGACAATGACAAAGGGGAAATAGGTGTTGTGTTGCTGCCCACGTTCCCCCTTAACGTTTTCTCTCTTGAATTTGATTTGTTTCTCTAACACCAATGACATTTTACTATTTTTCAGAGAGAAGCTAAAAATGAAAGAACGAGAAGAAGCGTGGGTTAAAATAGAAAACCTAGCCAAAGCAAACCCCCAGGTACTAAAAAAGAGAGTAACATGAAAACGTCTAGGGTGTAACTTGAATATTTTTATGAGATAGGAGTGTGGATTCATCGTGAGAGGGGAGGGAAATCAATTTCACTAACACTGTATATGAAAATATCTGCAATAAAAATACTTTTCAACTTTTGTACAAGTACTTATTTTGCCCCACAAAGGTTTTTACCACAGAATTGACATTTTTTTTATTATTATGCTTTTTAAATAAGATATGAACCTTATGAATATACTGTGGTAAAAAGAAAGTAAGGATACAAGCTCTGTTTTGGGCCAAGATTGTAATTTGCTTTCTCAGATGTCATAGATGCTGTAGTTCAAACAATATTTTCCTTTCTTTTTAATATCAAATTAATTCTAAAGGAAAAGAAATTAGATTTGAAATAGATTAAGTATGAAGTCAATGTCCTCTTTCCTCAAATGAGGTTTCTGCAGGCTGAACCTTTCTCGTTAAAAGTTGACCGACTTCTGTCATCTTAGCCGCTAATCCTTTCTCCCATCCCAGCACGCCCTGGCAGGTGGGTGCCAATGATGTGTCTTCTGGAACTGCCAGCACTGAAGCAGTGTCCCCCGATGCATTACCTCGGGCTGACCCCCGGGGACTGGGGGTTGGAGCCGTGTCCCGACAGACGTTCTTTCTGATGCTATGTGCCTGTCCGATTATCACTGAAAATCATTTGCCACGCTAAGAATTCTCAGGCTGTCCTCAGCTCCCCAGAAAAGATTTTACTTTCTGAGGAAAACTGCTCGGCTACCCCTAAAATCCTGAAAGGTTCAATACGGTGAACCAGGTTACAAGCTATCTATTTATTTTCTTTGGTGAGAGGTATGCATAAATCATTATTATCTCAGTTGCCATGTGGGTTTTAAATCTCTCTGATGTTTAATAAAAAGTGATACATGAATACAGAGTTAAAAGTATGTACTTTACCTATATAACAACATACTGACTTGTATTCCCTCTGATAAAACTATAATCAAGACACAAACCATAGGAAAATTGAACGACATCCTTAAGTGTATGTCCTTGATGCCACCTGAAACAAGTAACTGGCGTTTTTCTAACCATTTTTATTCCATGCTCTTACACAGAAATGCTATTTTATGTGAAAATAGCATGTGAAACTGTGTAGTAGTTAATTTAGGTAGATAGCTATGAGTATGTACTTTTAAGAATAGAATTTATGTTGAACGTGAGGTTAAAACACTGACTGACGTTTGCTGTAGGACACAGTACGTTTGTTGTAGGACACAGTAAAATCATACGTCTGGGGCAGTGTGGGTGGATGGACCCTGCCCGACGGGGCCCAGGCCATCTTGCTCTGTTCAGACGGCCCCATGCCGAGGGCAGACGGGTCCCAATCAGGGTCGTCAAGGACCCCCGTCACACACACCCTTGAGATCAACACCCTTGAAAAACATGTGAACCGTATACAGATCAGAGGGTCTAATTTTATTTATTCTACCTGGAAAATAGGAATAATCTCATAGAAAATCGCATAAAGCCTTACATTACAAACGAAGAGCTGGCTGTGATTGTATTAGCAAAGGTGGCCTGGTTTCACTGCTGTGCTGTAACAGATGTTCCTTCTAAACTATATATTGTCCTCATTTCTCTTTTTCTGAACTTTTCCTAAATGTTCTTCCATCACATTTTTATTCCTGTGGCTGCTCTGTTTTAAAATGTCTCGGGCCACAGCCTGAGAGTGGTGGGCTTTGCCTGCGCTCACCCCGCACCGTGCTGTGGCGCTCTGACCTCAGCGCCGTCCTGCTCGCGTCTGCGTGTGAAAACCGCCTGTGAGCACACCCCAGCAGGTCCTGTCCGCATGCTGTGAGCACACCCCAGCAGGTCCTGTCCGCATGCTCCAGTCCCCCGAGCAGTGTCTGAAACGGAAGGTACTTCGTGGGCTAATATCTCAAAGCTGGAAATGAGGGCCTTGGTACCCGCTGTTCACTCTCTCTCTCGAGAGTCCTTTCTAAGTTCTAGTCGTTGCTTGCTATTTACAACAGCAGCAAAAAAGTAAATAGTGTTGTGGGTAATACAGCTTGCGCGCTACTTCCGTAACGAAAACATGTAGGTGGGTTTTTGAAGCCCGATTCCCCATCTCAAATCTGCCGTCCTGAGAAATGATTTAATAGCTTCCTTATTTTAGGTGGGTTCCCAATCCCTCACTCTGTTCACTGGCGTGTACCTAGAAGTCTTCCTGATGCTGCCTTGTGTTTTCACAGGCTAAGTCTTTCATCTGCTTGGAGATGTGAAAGCAGGTCCCCGTTTAGGCTGGTTGGGATTTGGAAAGCTGTGGTCCTTCAGGATTTGGGTTGCGTTTGTTTTAGCAGTTGGGGCAGTTTCAGCTGGGGTTTCTTAATGTCAGATGTGATTTAATTTTTTTAAAGTCATGAAATAGTGAAGATTTCTAACATAAATGTGCTTTTCCTAATCCACCCAAAGAGACCATATAACAGTTTTCCTCCCGTCTCCCTTTTGTGGGGATCATGTGAAACGAAGACAAGGCACTTTTGTGAATTTTAAGTGTGGCTCTGGCTCAGTGTTTCTGCCCCTTTGCAATGACAAGACGATGCCATAGGCGGCCCAGGGCACAGAGTCTGGTTGCCTCCCTTTCCTTTGGGAGATCAGCCTCTCTGGGGAAATGTGCGTTCCTTATTTCACCTGTTGAGAACTTCAGCCTCGGGAAGGTTTTTATTCCTAGTGAGAATCCTGTGCCCCCCCACCCTGCTAGTGATGCTGATTTCCTATAGACATTCTGTAGCATCCTTGTGTGTACTTTTCTTTGCCCTGAGCCCCAGCAGGGCCTCAGAGCCCGCACTGCTCTAGGCACGGCCGCTGGCAGGGTCCGTGTAGAGCGCTGGTGTTCTCTTGGCGTGGCCGCAAGCTGAAATGCTGGTTAGAAACCATCCCCGCACCACCTCCCGAGCCCTGCAGCGTCTCTGCTCCGTCTGCCCCGCCCAGCTGAGCCCCGGAGGGCAAGGCGCCGTGCAGGCCCCAGCTCCCTGCGCCCAGCGGGTCACCACCTCTCTTGGCAGATGGGTGCCAGCTGCGCGTCCCAAATGGTAGCGCTTTCCCAGGATACAGAAATGAGAATGAGACACGGCCCCAGGTGTCAAGGAGGCGAGCCAGATGGAAGCAGAGAGAATCCAGTCCAGACGGTCAGATGGTAGCACACGCTGGGGGTTGTGCTGGCAATGCTGGCGAGAGGCCTGGTCGCGCCTTTAGAGGGAGACACGTAAAGGAAGGCCGGAGGGTAGCGTGGCCACGGCAAGGTGTCCCCACGGGCACCGGGACCTTAGCCCCCAAGAGTGCTGGGCCCCCTGGAGGTGGAGCCAACCTCTTAGAGGCTCACCAAGGGGCTTAACCAGCCAGGGGCTCAAGGCAGGGGAAGGGGCGACTGGGAAACCCAACTGTTCGTAGACGGAGCGTCAGTCATGGGGGAGGGTGGGTGTGGTCTGTGTCAGGGACAAAGCTGGAGAGGGGGCAGGACCCGTGGATTTTATCCCCAAAACAGTGCAGGTGTCACAGTGTCATCCAGAGCCAGTGGCCTCGGCAGGCTTGCGCTCAGAAAGCTCTTCCGACGCTCGGGGGCTCCTGGGGAGACGTGTGGAGATGACGCTGCTGGACGGGCTGACGGGGGCGGCAGGCTCAGGGTGCCGCGGGGGCCTGGGTGCCCATCGTGTGGAGGAAACGGAGCCAAGGGTGTGGCTCCCGCGAGGGAACGGCGCGTTTCCCAGGGTGGTGGAGGGGCTGGGCCAGGCGGCCACGGGGGCGGAGGCGCGGGCGAGGGTCAGCGAGACCTCGGGGCATGAGGAGGGGCACAGACTGTCGTCCCAGCAGTGACAGAGGAGCGAGGGGCTGGGGCGGCCGACGCCACAGGCCAGGGAAGGGGAGCTTCAGGGACGACTGTGGCCAGCGCGTGGCCACACAGCGGTCACCCACGGCCTGGTGCCCGGCGTCCTGTCGGAGAGGCGAGGCCCAGAGCCGCGGGGGTGAGCCGAGCGGTCAGGAGGAGGAGGGGCTGCTGAGAGCTGAGCGGCCCTCCTGGTCCCTCGCCTGGCGGGAGGGAGGTGGTGAGCCAGGCGGGGCGGGGCGGGTGCCGGGTCCCCAGCCCAGGCAGAGGGGCTCGCTGTGGCCAGGAGGGCGTGAGCCGGGCACAGGGCCTGGGGGAAGGGGTGCGAGGCTGCAGCTCGGAACCCCAGCTCCCCCTTTACTGGCCTGGGGCCCCGCGGTTAGCGTAGGTACCTCAGCGGTCCCGTCAGCCAAATGGGATCATAGCACACACTTTACAGGCTGTACTTGGAATAGCGCCCAGCTCGCGGCAGACGCGCAGAGTGTGGACGCCAAATGCTGAGGACAGTCAGGGCATTCCGTGTACCTTAGCTCACCTGCGCCATCCCAGCCACCTCTGAAGTGATCTCATCCCCACGTCCCACTCACGGAAACAAAGTCAGAAACCCGTCCTGCTCAGAGCAGAGCCGGACTTGGCCCAGAACCCGAAGGGAGTGGAGTCCCAGGGCGCCCCGTGGGGAACAGGAGAGGGAGCCAAGGGGACCCCACTGACACGTGGGCGTACCAGGCCTCCTGCAGGGCCGGCCACGGGGTTGCAGAGTGAGATGCGAGCTGTGGGACCGATTGGGGTTGTGTCGTTTGGGAGGAGAGCAGAGAGGGTGTGAGTAAAAGGGTGTGACCAGTGATGGGGTTTAGGCGAGTTTGGAAAATGCCGAGAACGTGAGGACCAGGAGCGAGGGCGCAGATAGAGGAGGGCAAGGCTGTGCGCAGAGGTTGGGGGCTGGAGGTGGAGGTTTCCGCGGGAAGCGTTGCCGTGACCAGACCCAGGCTCACGGGGAGTCAGCAGGCCGGAGGCTCCAGGGCGGGGTGTTGCCCAGCAAGGGGCTGGGACAGTCTGGAATGAGGCGACGCCAGGGGCCAGGCGCTGCAGGTGTAGGCCGTGCAGGGAGCACTTCCCTGCACGTGGGCTCCCTTCAGGAGGGGCCGCGGGGGTGGCTTGGGCCAGGAGCGCTGGAGCCGAGCCCTGAGCGCTGACCTGGCCGAGAGTGACTCCGCGCTTTGCATTGCAGTACGCAGTGTGTAGTCACGCGAGCGCCATGAGCCTTCCGGTGGCAGTGGAGACAGATGGGCCTTTATTTGAAGATGTGCAGATGCTGAGAAAGACAGTGAACGAAGAGGCTCGCCAGGTAAAAGTGCACAGAGCTAAGCTGGGTGCGCTCCTTAGAGACTTGCTTCAGACGTGCCTGTGATTTTAGTGATGTAATAGACAGCAGTGCCTCCTGTGTAAGCTAAAGCGAAAAATTACATGGTGGTAATCTTACAGGAAACATTTCATCCATATATCTTAGACCAAATTAGTAGAAACAGTTTTTAAGGATGAAGTATGTGCCTGAAATGTGTTTCTTCATTTACTTTAACAGTAATAATCCCAATTCTTAACTGCAGTCAAATGTTAACGAGAGCAAAGACTCAAAGGTTTGCGGTAAAGTCTTCCCTCTCTGCTCCCTCTGCCCCCTTGCGACTTCTGCTCTGGCCCAGAGGCGTCCCCTCTTACTTCTCCACAGAGTTACTGCCGGCCCCCGGGCCCCAGGACGTCAGGCAGAGCCCTCATCCTGTCAACAGCAGGGTCACGCTGCCTCGCAGGCCTGTGCCAGGGTCAGGGCTCTGTCAGGACCCTCATGCGATACCTACACTCAAGTAGTTCTGTTTCCACTTTGTGGAGATGCATACTTAGATCACCACCGATCCGAAGAAAGGCCCCTGTCACTAAATGGGGAACCTTTACGACTTAGGCTTTAAAGAGGGTAGTGGGTGGAGTTCCCGCGTATAAGGGGCCTTTCAGTTGCTGTAGGTCTCTGATTGTACCTCCTGTTCTCAACCCTTGCAGTTGATAAAGTGCTAACTGGATTTGGGGATATGGCCCTTTCTGACTCTGAAACTTTAATCCCCTTTGAGCTAAGAATACCTAAAGACATCCAGCACTACAATCCTGAAAAGTAACAAGTTAGGCTAAAATTATAACTGCATACTGAATGCAGATGGTTTCTAGATGATAGTGTCATTCTGAGCTCAAACAGAGAGGGTTTTTTTTTTTAACCTACTTGTTTTTAACTCAAGTAAATTGTATTCCCCACCTGATCAGACAGGATGAGGCATCACCAAGAGCACAGGCTCTAGACCACGCAGACTGCGCTACCCAACACGGCAGCCCTGAGGCACACGTGACATGTGGCCGTCTGCACTGAGCTGCGCTGCAGCCCAAAACACACACGGGAACTGCCAGGCTTCGTGTGAGGAAAGGACCTAGAAACATCTCCTTCATAATTTTCTGTTACTGATAACATGTTAAAATGATAGTATTTTGGATATACTGGGTTAAATTTTTAAAATATTATTAAAATAAATTTCATCAGTTGCTTTTCACTTTTTCAATGTGGCTACTAGAAAATCTGGAATTACATATGTGGCTGGCATCGTCTTCCGACCAGGCAGCGCCGTGCCAGATGCCTTTTTCTTGGTGCTTCCAGAGTAAAGCACCTGCACTGGCCCATCCTTGCCTCTTCCTGCCTGGCTAGCTCTTGGCCTCAGGTTAAGATAAAGGCAGGTGGACGCAGACACTAAACATACAGTGCAAGAGCATCAGTAACTCGTTTTCTACTTAATCCAGTTGGATTCCATAATTTCCTCGCCATATTCTTAGCAATGAACAGATTGAATAAAAAACATGAAAATCCTTATCTTTTTCTCTCTCTCTGGGGTGTTAATTTTCTTACTTCTTAATTTTTTTTTAAACTTGGAATTTGAGGCCACCTCTTTGATTACCATTTTGATTTTTTGGCTTCAGGTGGGCTAAAGACGTGAGCACTGGCCTCGTTACTGCAGGCAGTCAGAGGGAATCAAAATCAGGGCCCCTCCTACCAGCAAGCCTGCCCGTGGGTTTGTGACCACACGCTAGTCTTAAGGTCACTCAGGCCATACAACATAGAAAAGGAAACTGAGGTCTTACAAGCCAGTCTTTACACATTAAATATTTTTAGGGTTGGAGGATTTTTCTTTTTGGTAGGTACATCCTTTGACTTGATAACTAAAGCTAGGAAAAGAATAGACTATGCCCAAAATGTAATGAACGTATTACATAATTACGTAATCTATGGACCTGTTTCTGATTTAGGGCCCACTCTGTAGGAGATGAAGAACGCAAATTAAAATAGCATTCTCATCTTGAGTAAGACTGCCTCTGAAAGTCAGCTCTAGTATCTCCGTGGTGGCCGATCTTCCAGCGGCCCTTGGAGGAGGGTGTGTCTCCTTCCCTGCAGGAGTTACGGAGGAAGCAGCCTCTGTAGTCATCTACTCGTTAGTTCTGAGACACCATGTGTAGACAGGACATTGCTTGGAGAACTCTTTTAGTTTGCTGGTTTGTTTTCATGACTTTTGAAATTAGACTGTATGACTGAGTTTTCTGTGTAATTGACATTCGTACAAAAATTATCCCCCTACTCATAACCTTTAGATTTCTACAGATCACATTTCTGGGTTGGAAGACTCCATGCTATTAAGACGTCAGTTCTCCCCCCAAATTAAAGCAATCCAGTCAGAATCCCAACAGGCACTTTTCTTTTTTTTAAAGACATTGGCCAGTTAATTCTAAAATTCATATGGAAATGCAAAGGACCTAGAATAGCCGAAATAACTCTGAAAAAAGAATAAAGTTGGAAGACTAACACGACCCAATTTCAAGACTTACTGTAGATTTCTGTGGATCAATTGAATTTCCCCCAAATATCAAAATAATCCCACATTTCTTTGAAATGATTCGAATGTGGGCTCAGGATGCACGTGAGGTAAATGACAGTGTTGCCGGAGAATCCAGGAGAGGAGACCCTAATGCTAGTTGAATGTACTTGGTGGAATTTTGTGGAGGAATTCAATTATATATTTACCTGTCAGAACCATGATTTGGGTTTCTTTTGAGAAAATTGTGTAACCCTATATAGAACCTCCAGAATAAACTAGTAAAGTTCATGTGAATGACATTTATATCAGAGACATTTAAAATGTTTTACAATTCTCATTTTTGACAGTCGGTCGGGAGGAAAGCAGTGTCAACCATGCAGTTAAGGAAGGTGTAGAAAGACGGAAGGTGGGAAGTGAAGGTATTCCTTACTCAATACGTAGAAGTGTATTTAAGGCTTTTATATTTAGGAAAAGCACTGACAATGTTATGTACATGAAGTATTTTCCCTTTTTTCCCTGTCATTCCAGCTTGTGATGGTGAAGACAAAGAAATCTGGTCCCTCAAGAGATTTTTGATGAGTTCTGTCCTAAATTCAGTAGTAAAACATGCACTCTTCTGTATGATATGACCCACCCCGATGTTGTTTTCCCATTTACTGTATAGATTTAGCCTTTCAGAGCTGCCATTCTGCTGCAGACAGAGGCCGTTTCTCTCCGGCTTGCGTCTCCGTAGGGGCGTCTGGGGCAGCGTGTCCGTCTGTCTTGTCTGCCCACCGTCGACAGCATGCTCGGCCCACGCATCCCTCCACCAGTGTCACTCGTCTAGGGGGACCGTCTGCATGATGTCCCACTCTCCTGCTTCCCCTTTTTCTGATTTTTTTTTCCCCCTCGTCGCTTGTGAAATTGCTCTCTGCTTTACATACTGGCTTTAAATGGCTATGCAGAAAGGCTCAGATGGGTCCATCACACTCTCTGTCCTTCCAGAAGCTTCCAGGGTCATGTTTGCCTTCTCAATTTGCATTTATTGGTTCCAGGCATTTTCTATCAAAATGTTTCTTCTCTTTGGAATGCCTGTTGCGACATTTATTAAATATTTCAAGTATCTGGAAGGCTTGATTTTGTTTTGCTTCCCTTTGCTTTGTTTTACAGCTCTGCCTGGAATGGACATGAAATTCAGGGTAGAATTTCCCTCTGAGTTTTGCATGGGTTGAAGGCAAACACGCTGCACAGACGAGACCACTCTTACAAGGACTGTGACCGTGACAGGCAGCCCCTCGGGGACGGGGGTGGGTGACTCCACAGTCTTCTGACACGCAGGGTTGTCCTGAAGACATCTTACACTAGTTCCCAGGAGAAAGAAATCAGAATTCCTGCCTTTGCCATAAATGAACGTTAATATTCAAATAACAGTTCTAGAAATAATCCTAAAATGATGTCACAGAAAATTCCTTACAAACCTTGATATTATTGAGGTTGTCAGAGATAAATTTGCAAAGAACCCTAAGAAATATTAGCTCTGCAAAAGTGTGCACTTTTCATATATGGTGTCTGCAAGGCCTTGGCTGTTTCATTAACGCAAAGAGAATTACACTTTGCATGTCGTACCACCGATGTTGGCAAGCTGGGTGCTGTAAGGAGTGGTTAGGGATACGTTCTTTCTGTTGTCAAGTGGTTGACTTAATACAGGTTTCTTCTGGTAGGTGTTTGACCACCACCACAAACGTAACTTCTTCTCTTATATAATCTCCCCTTTGCTGGAGACACTAAACAGAAAGGAAGGCGTGGTTCTGGTTCAAGTTCCTCGTGCACGGGCAGCCTACTGGTACCTACGTCGTGTCTAGGTGATTTAGGTGGCTTGTTGTTTTGTTTCAGAGATACTGCTATTGATGCAATGGCCCTACTCCAAAACCGAATAACTTGTTTAACTATTATGCATGGAAATGGATGCTTTCGGTGTATAAACACCCCATATCAGGCCCCCCCCACCTTTCTTTGCAGACACAGATCTCTAAATCCCCATGCAAAAAGGGATTCATGTAGGGTTTTTTTGTTTTGGGGTGTTTGTTTTCGTTTTGTTTTGTTGAGTAAAACCAAAATTTCCTAACTTTAGGAAAAAAATGGAATGGAGAAGGGAGTCTTTTGTATCTTACCCTTAATATTAGGAAATTTTATACAAATAATTAAATACAGTTTTTCTGAATTCTAGAGGGTTTTTCCCCCTACATGACCCATTTAATACCTCTCATTTTAAGTATCGTTTTTCAAATTTGATAGAAGTTTTAGACCTGTTATTTATTGGTTTCGAGTCCAGTTTAAATATGTTATTCATTCTTTCTTTTTATTTACCTCCAAGGGAAATTTCAACTTCCTGACATGCTTCTGGAAGGGACATAGCCATAAAATGACTTCGGTAACATTTTATGAAATAGGAAGATTTTACCATTTATGGGATTTACTAAAACTGGTGAATTTGCAAAATAGCGGTACTCAATGCTCTGTACGAAACTACGCATTTTAGAAGACAACAGTGCCAATATTATGCATGCCGTCCTTGGGTTACCTTTAATAAACGAGGCGTTCTTGGTTAATGAGTGTGATAAGAGACATCCCGCCCTTTGTGTGCTCCAAATCCCCAGGGAGGCGCTGAGTGTGGGCACCGCTGGCTCAGTGCAGAGCGAGCACACTTCCAGGTCGCTGGGTCTGTAGCCAACGCCGTGCGTTTTTATTCCAGGCACAGAAGGACCTGAAGAAGGACCGGCCCCTGGTGCGCCGCAAGTCCGAGCTGCCCCAGGACCTGCACACCAAGAGCGCCCTGGAGGCCCACAGCCGCGCTGAGGAGCTGGTCCCCCAGGACGGGCGCTAGCCCCGACGCCGTGCGGGCGCCAGTCCTGCTCCGATCTGTAGAAAATACACGCTCTGTGTGCCATACAAATCAGTTACACTCGAGTCAAAGCTTTCTCCAACCCCGTTCTGTAGGCAATAACATCCTTCCGCCTCAGCTCGAGACTAGGAGTTCAAACAATGGTGACCACCCAGGGCCACATGCCGCCCATGGTGTCCCCTGCACGGTCCCAAGTAAGCCGGTTTTCCAAAATCAGAGCTAAGGAAAGCACCCTAGTCATCATCTTTACGTTCTCCCCAAATGGAATTTGCGATCATTTAAGATAGGTGGTCCAGGGATAATATCAATGTTTTTCAAATCAAAGGAGCACTTTAAAAAAGTATTACCTATTTTTTAAGACTTTACAACCCTTGAGATTGTTTCCACGTGATTGTTAACGCCAGCAGTTTCTTTCTGGGGTTTTTTGGTTTGTTTTTGTTTTTTAATCTCATTGAAGTGGTTGTTTGCTGTCATCGTTCCAACACAGCTCAACTGGGAAAGTGACACGACAATCCCCGGCCGCTGTCTTTTCCTAAGGTACTGCTTTACTTTGACCAATACCACGCGTACCACGTCCTGCTGCTTCTGTGTATTGCTAAAGCCATATTGCCAAGTCTGCGTTCCAGGACCAGGACCCGGGAGTGAGCTCGTAGGAGAGATTTGTTTTAGAAAGAGCTTTCTCTTGACTGGAATTGGAATGTTAAAGTGACGTGTTCGTGTTTTACTCTTTGCAGAATGATTTCTCTCTACTTACACATTGTTGCCCTTGAACAAGGCTCTTCAATTAATAAAATTATATTCTCTGAGAATTCCACATTTTGTAGAAAATTAGGACGAGATCATTTTGAGTGAGGCCAGCTCTCGGCCTGATGCAGGCCACCGCTGCCTTTGGGCAAAAGTAGCAGAAACAGCGCTGTGGGCAGGCACCCCCCCTCCCCACAGTGTGGCCCTGAGGGCTTCGTGGAGGAGGCAGCAGCGACGGCTTCCAAGGAGTCTCTTTGTGTTGAAAAGAGCGCACGTAATAGATGCCTCATAAGGAAAATACAGCGTCTTGAGTTTTCATCGGTCTTCAATGCTGCTAAATATTTCAGACTTCCTTGCATGTATTAAGCTTTTTGTTTTTGACGGAACAGCACGAGGAGAAAAATCTTTAAACTTAATGCTTTGTTCTTTATTTCTCTCCGGGTGGCCAGTATTTTGACTTACTTATCCTGCTTGAAAGCTATTTGAGATGCGTACTGCTGCTCTAAACCAGTGATTCTAGTTTCTTCTGTCTCTGGCATAAGATTCTATAACTTGATGTTAAATGTCTTGATGCATCAAAGGTAAAACGTGGCTTCTTTCAGGATCTGTTTTTTAGTTGAGGTCTCGGGAATCCACTCAGACATTGTGAGAAGCGGACGTGGTTCCCTGTGCAGCTGTGGTACCTGCTGCCCGTTGGTTTCACTTAAATCCTTTGATGATGTTTATTTCCTTGTTTCCTGTAGGAAAATCATTTGGAGGGAGGGGATTTCTTGTGTTCAAAGCAAGTACTGAATCAGAAGGCTGCCCCAGCTGAAAGGGGAGAAGCCCGCTTTGTGAGGAGGAACACTTCCTGAGAAACTTGACAAGTATCCATCCACTTTACCATGATGAAATTTATCATTTAAAAAAAGTTTAGATGCCTTCTCCTTTTGAGGGAAAAAGGGTGCTTTTTATTGTATAAAGCAGCGTCTTATGTATTTTGATAAACCATTGTTTGAACTTCCGTCTTTAGCTGATAGATTCTCAGATACACTTGATTTGGATGTTCTCAGTTATGTTTGTGACAGAGGTTTCTGCGAAGCCTCTCCTCTTGCCCTAGGGAAAAAGCAAAATCTCAGTGTTTGGGTGATGTGGAAAGCTCAGTGTATAAGAACATCTTTTTGTCTAGGTTTTACTTCTGCTCTTTATTGAAGACAAACATTCACCAAAAAGGGAGAAAAAAAAAAAGTTTTGAGAGAAACTAATTTTCTTTGACAAGAGTATTATTTAATATTTTGGCCTATGAAAGTTTTCCTAGTTAGTACTCAGATTCCATGTGCTAATTGTTCAACTGACATATTATTACATAGATACACTGTTTATTCTGTACCAAATTGATTTCAGAAGTACTACATTGAAAATAAACTGGTGACTGTTTTTCTTCATAAAGTTCTGCGTTTGGCATCTTCACTCTTTCTGAAATGTATCTGTACATCAGAAATGTCACTATTCCGAGTGTCTTTTTAGTGCAGCTTTAGTATGGCTTCCTTTTAATATTGTACATACATTGTACCTTTGTTTTATGGTAATGAGTAATAAAAATGTAGACTTCATATTTTGTACAAAATGTCCTATGTACAGAATAAAAAAAGTTCATAGAAACAGCAAAAATAGGTAAGTGGCACAATTATTTTTCTTTAGAAAATATCTGTAACTTTATGCTTTAGTGAAATGTTAAGTACCTACATATTTTTTAACATTTTGTAATTCAAAACTTTTTGTTTTGACATTGTTTATGAAGAGAAACTTCATACACTTGCCATTTAATATGCTCTTTTATCTAATTTTAAAAAAAACTCTAAAAATGGTGTATTATATGGACTAAATAAAGAACATGTGAATTTTACTGCTCATCATGACGCTAAATTTAGCCGTGGTGTTGGGCAAGCCGGTTCTGACCTCTGCCCGGCGACGGTTAGGGGCAGGGCGGCCCCGCCAGGGATACCGGCTGGAAGTCCCTCACTCAGCACTGGCTGGGCACCCACCCTGCCGTCCGTCACAGCCACGTCTTTGCTGAGCCCTCTGTAAGGTCATTTTTCTACTTTTCTAATGGGAAAAAGTAGAGATGACCTTTTAACGACCACCTCTTGTTTTGTGAGTAGGCAAATGTGAATCAGAACACAGTTTATAGAAATGGAATTATCTGAGCCCTAACCATGATGTTTAAAATTATTCCTGAAGAGACACTGAAGTCCTGAGAACAGAGTCGTGTGGCTGAGACTATGAGTTTGGGATCCTCGCTGATCCACTCCCTTCTTACTGGGGCCTCGCTGTCCTCACCGGTGCTGTTACCGAAAGGTCAAGGTCGCTGGGGGCAGGTCCAGGATCAAGTTGCTCCGTCCCGTCACTGCGATGACCTCGGCCTCCCAGCAGGCGGGCTGTGACCCAAGCCCCTCAGTTCCTTTATCTGCCAAACGGTCCCTGTGACTCCCCCCACCCCAGGACAGAAGTGCAGAAGTCGCCGTTGGAGCTGGGGTGCAGTGACAAAGCCAGGGGATGTCCCCGGGTGTCTGTGGCCTGAGCATCTGGTGATGGGGGCTGTTTTGGAGACACACGCACACCCCGCTTCCACCTCGGAGCAGGCGCCCGGGTCTGAAGGCACTTCAGCCCGGGTGCACCTGCTGAAACTGCTGTGTCCTCAGATCAGACCTGCCTGTTCCCACCCCCCTCTGGCTTGCTCGCTCTCTCTGACACAGACACACCCCGATGTGCTCACACTGGCACTGCACACAAGAGTCAGAATATGCAGGCGAGGGGGCACTGGGTAAGGGGCTGGGTAGGGCGGACCCCGGCACCAAAATGTCACAGTGAGAAGCCAGCCTAAGGCTGACCTCCGTCAGGGCTGGCAACCTGACTAGAGTCTTCATCGCTGTCTCCAAGTGCATCTTTTAGAAACCTGCCTCAAGTTAATTGTAAATTCAAGGGCGCCTGCTGACTCCCTCCTGCAGCCCCAAGGCCCACTCCGGCTGGCTGTGAGCCGAAGCTCCCACTTCGGCCCAAGCAGGCAAGAGCCCCAGGGAAGCTGTTCGGCACACGCCAGCTTGGAGGGTGTGCAGACCTTACTGAAAACAGTCCTCATCAGAAGTTACCGCGGGGTGAGCGCACCGACACCAGAGCAAGGGCACCTCCCCCCGACCGGGAGCCCAGCCTCCCGCAAACCGCCGAGCCGGGCCCCGGTGTGTGCCACGCCACGGCTGGCCAGGAGCCAAGGGCAAGGCATAGCCAGAGCAAGTGTTACTGGTGAATGAAGAGCTCTAAAGCTTTCTTTTTTTCAGTGTTGTCAGAATCCAGATGCTTCCGTAGTGAACGCTCTTGCCAGGAAACCTAGAGGTTGCTTCTTTCAGAAATATTTCTTCTTGCGTTTCAAGAAGACTAGAATAAAAAGACTTCCTGGTGGTCCAGTGGGTAAGACTCCACGCTCCCCATGCAGGGGGCCCGGGTTCGATCCCTGGTCGGGGAACTAGATCCCACACGCCGCAACTAAGACCCGGCGCAGCCAAAACAAATAAATAAATAAATAAATATGATTTTTTAGAAGGCCTGCTGTGGAGAATGAACTTGAGCAAAACCCAACTCCAGGGCAGGTGGCGGTAACAGGCACCGTGGGCCGGGGGAGAAACAGGCCTCCCCAGGCCCCGCGCCCAGCCTGACACTTCCGAGACCGTCCGTGGGAGGGCTGTTGCCAAGTTTGGGGCGTCCCCGAGAGCACGCTCAGGTGCACTAATTCCCTGGCAGTACACGCACAAGTGAGCCTAATTCCCTGGCAGTACACGCACAAGTGAGCACAGCTCTTGTACTCACGGTGACGATGTATGACAGCGAAAGGGTCCAGATGGAAATCAGCGCGGGAAGAGACGCACGGGCCAGCGGGGTGGTCCGGAGACCCGGCTCGGAGCTCGCCACCGTCCCCTCCCCATGGAGTCGCGCGGACAGCCCACTCCTCCCAGCCAGTGTGGCCCCAGCCTTGGCGTCCGGGGGTCGGTCACATTGACTGGCTGAGTAGCGTCCAGCCCCTCCAAAGGTGGAGCTGATTCTGTGCGGTCCGAGCCCCCAGCCCAAATCCCACTGTTAGCACAGACTATCCAGCGAGGCCCAAGGCCCCCGGGCCAACACGGACACCATCATCAGGCAGGACCTTCCCAGGGCTTAGAGGTGACCTGCCGGGAGCAAAGGGCAGACCCCTGTTTGGGCAAGGAGAGCCCTTCGGGGCACAGCTGCCTGGCCATCGAGGAGCTGGAAGCACAGAGAGGTTCGTTAACCGGCCCGGCCATGGCGAGCACGGGGAGAGAAGGGGGCCGGGGGCTCATGCATGCACGGCCTCTGACTCACAGCCACTTGCAAACAGAAAGGAAGGGGCTGCGGCTAAACTGTGAGAAGTAGACGCTTCCAGAGACGAGATTCGTCAGCTGCCCGGCGGAAGGACAGAACCTAAAGAGTCAGGGCAGGTCTCCATCGTCCTAAGAGGCAGTAGCTCCAAACCTTGAAATGGCTGAGGGATGACTTGCATTTAATATCAACATCAAATAAACATGGAACCACGCCTTGTTTTATTTTTCTCCCCTTCAACTCAGAGTCTGAATGTGGGGGAAATGTGTTCATTGCTCCCTAGGCATCTAGAATAGGCCATTTGGCAAAGGACATGCTGGTAATGAGTAGCGGAAGGGGAGGTGTCTAGGTAACCAGTCGTCTCGGTTATCAGTCTGGCAAGGTAAGGGCCCAGGCAAAGTCTCCAGGGTGGGAATCTCTGGCAAGAGACTTCCTGACTTCACTTACTCATTCAAAACACGATGAACAGGCCCACTGCCCAAACCAAGAAGCAATCCAGTAACCGTAACTTACATCGACATCCCTCACGAGCTTTCTTCTCCAGCCTGGAGACTGGCATGACTTCATCCCATAGCAAGTTGCTTCGTGGGTGAGGAGACCCAGGTCCCTGGAGGCTCAGTGAGCGTAAAAGCCACGTCTCCCAATTCCTGGCCCCTTGCTCGTGCCGACATGATTTGAGACCCCAGATCTTCTCCACCTAAGGTGATGCTGGGACTGTGTCGCATCTCTGATGGCTGTTGCACGGGTTCCCACCACCAGTCTGCACACACCAGTGCTGGGCATGATAAAGGGCTCCCCCGTACTCAAGACAAAAGGGCAACGAGCCGGTTCCCTTCCATTAAAGCCCTATCTATCCTTTAACTGACATGCTTTTCCTCTACTCTTGGCATTAAACCTTCAGGAAATGGCAAACAGGACTTCCCTGCTGGCCCAGTGGTTAAGAATCCTCCTGCCAACACCGGGGACACGGGTTCGATCCCTGGTCCAGGGAGATCCCACGTGCCACGGAGCAACTAAGCCCGTGCGCCACAACTACTGAGCCTGCGCTCTAGAGCCCGTGAGCCACAGTTACTGAAGCCCGCGCGCCTAGAGCCCGTGCTCCACAGCAAGAGAGGCCACCGCAATGAGAAGCCCGTGCACCGCAATGAAGAGTAGCCCCCGCTCGCTGCAACTAGAGAAAGCGCATGCGCAGGAACGAAGCCCCAACGCAGCCAAAAATAAATAAATAAAATTTATTTATTTATTTAAAAATTAAAAAAAAGTTTTAAATGGCAAACATAAATAGCAGTTTCTTAGTAATTCCCTACTTGAAAACAGTTGGCAATACCGTGTGCCACCCTCCACCACCCGGAAAAAAATAATACGGCAACAGGGCAGATCAGCCTCCTGACCTGTGGAATCTGGAATTCTGGGAACCCCTGGTCTAGTTCAAAACCCTTGTTTTACAGAAAATGAAATAGACCCAGAGACAGGAAAGCCCGGAACTAGTGGACGCTGGCACCCGGCCCATCGTACATATTTAATGGGATCTCAGAGTTGTGTGCTTGTGGGTCGTCCTTTATGTTGCCTGCCACTTGCATTCTTTCTAGGTTGTGAATTTTTAAAATATCTCTAGGAAAATGAAAGATTTACTTGAGATAGGCAACAAGCTTCATATGGAAATGTTTTTAACAAGTAAAAATTTAGGTATTTCCTGAATAGAAAAAAATGCCATATTAAAATCCAAGTTTCTCAGAACATTTGAGGAAAGCTTTTTGGACTCATCCGTGCATTGTACAGAATGTACCAGAAATGCTCAGTCATTTATAACCACACATTTTCTATTTAAAAAAAAAAAAAGGTACCCATATTTTTCACCCGTTGATCTTGCAAAACTTGAGTATAAAAAAATTAAAATCAAACACAGGCCCCCTAGGGTGAAGACTTGACCCAAGTGAAGATAGTGGAGAGAATTCCAATCAACAGATGTCTGTGCGCGTGTGGGCGCTGGGCCCTCAGGGTGCCTGGGACGGTCTTGACACCCACACACAGAGGGGCCGGTGCTGGCAGGACAGGCCACACCCGCCTGCCACCTCCCAGCCATGACCCTGCACTCGTCTTCATCCCAGGAATTGGTGCTGTCACTACTGCTGGTCAAATCCGGAACACGGCCTGGATTCTCCCCGGACTAGGGATTCTTAAATCCCAGAGACCGCGCCTCCCGGGTGCATCTCTGTCCAATTGCCTTGCCCCAGCTTCCATCATCCCCTAGACAGTGTGACAGCTTTCTCTCCAGAGCATCTTAAACAGTGATCACGTCACCCTCTTGCTTAAAACCCTTGAGTGGCTTCACATGGCACTTAAATAAAGCCTGAACTCCTTGCCATGGAGATAAGAATCTCTGATCTGACTCCTGCTGACCTCTGCAACCCGTGTTCAATGTGTTCCATCAGTGGCCTCCACGTCTCACCCGATGATCTCTTTCCCACCGCAGGGCCTTTGCACAGGCTGTCATGCCCATCCCATCCCCCAAAGTGGCCTGGCTGACTTCTTTTTATCCCGCCAGTCTAAACGGCAATGTTTTCTCTGAAAGAGTCCTTCTCTGACCACCCTATCGAGTTGGACACCCCCGTTACCCTCAGCCCACCCCCTTTCCTTCAGAGCCCTGATACAATTTGTAATTATATTTGTTTCTTAGTTAAGTGCCTCCACCATCAGACAGGGACCTCATCTGCTTTTTCATCGTGTGTCCCCAGTGCCCAGCTCTGCCCCTGGTGCAGACTTTGTTCACTTTGTCAGGCGAATGAAGGTGCAAAATGCTGGGATGCCCACCAGGGAGGGGCTGGGCCCCTGAAGGAGGCAGGCCGTGGGGAAGGGAGTCTCGCTCACTGCTCATCCCATCCCGGGGTTTATGGGATGTGCCAGACAGTAATGGTGGTGATGAGCTTCACAGACATCCTGCTTCTACGGAGAGATGCCCAACAAGTCAGGATCACGACAGGGAGAGGGCGGGGCGCTGCAGGGGACGTCTCATTGGGCTCCACTCAGTGAGGGTGGAAAATGTTCCAAGCAAAAGGATGTGTACAAAGACCCAGCGATGGGGGAGGCATGAAGTTTTGCTGGGGCTACACGGTCACCAGAGGGACCAGGGAAAGTGGCCGAGGAATGAGGCTGCAGACGTCGGCAAGGGCCAGCTCGCTGCGGAATGTGGACCTTAGCCGATAGGCGGCGGGGGGAAGAGACACCTAAGCCCCTCAAATTGAATGAGCTGGGGAGAGTGGGGGCCCCGTGCAGGAGGGCCAGGACCGGCCGGGAGGAGCCAGAGCCGCCTCGGGGTGCGAAGTCTCTGCTACCGCTGGGACTCGGGGCGTCTGGCTGTGGGGACCAGGCGTGAAGCCCCTGCGTTCCCAATGCCCGCGTGTCAGGGAGTCGGGCCGCGATGGCAAGGGAAGGAAGGCTGGTGGCCGGAGAAGGCTGTGCAGGGTCCCCTTGCACAGAGGGTGGACGGGGTGTCCACGCGCTCTCCCACCACCCCAGCGCCAAGCCAGGGGGCAGCCCGGGGACAGCCCGGGGAAGGAGACTCGGAGGGTGCGTGGCCCGCCCTGTTCTTAGCAGGAGCGAAACTGGTGCCTCACCCGGGTGGCGGGGATCCTAACACCGCTCTCATCCTCCACCCGCCCCTGCCCGCCCAGACCCCGGCCAGACGCGGGAGGCACACAGGAAGGAGAAGCAGCGAGGCGACCCCGAGCTCAGCTGGGTGGCGCTGAATGGTGATGCCATTCGACCTCACGCATTTGGTCCATTCCCTCCACACACGTCTTTGTTTTATTCTGAGCGGGATGGCGCTATCCTCGAGCACCTCCCCGTGTGCAGAAGAGAATGAATTGACATCAAACAGGTGATTACCCCGTAATGCCCCCCGAGGGGCAGCTGGGACAGATGCCAGAGGGCCCCACCCACTCACGGCAGCTTTCTAGCTCACCCTCCGAAGCTGGGCTCCAGGGAGGAAGGCGACTTGCAGCCTTCACACTGGGCTGCGATTCCAGCTCCATCCCGCTCCGTGCTCTCATCTGTGAAATGCAGATCATGATTCAGTCCTTGTAGGTGTTTGGGAGGATTAAAGAAATGATCATTTGAAGTGGGCAGAGGAAGCTCAGCAGACGGCCCCTGCTGTAACTGTTACGTGTCCTCGCCCCGTTCCGCAGTGAGAAAACAAGGGCTCCGCGAGGGAAGCGGGGGCTCATCCACGGAAAAGTCAGCCACGCTGGTGGGAGGAGCTGGTCACCATGGACCCGAGAAGGAAATTCCCACCACAGTGGGGAGGCTGGGAGGAAATAGCATTTATGTTTATTGTGATGGATATGCAAACTTGTACAACTCCTTGGAAGGGCAGTTGGGTAATGTTTAAAATATTAAATATTAAAACTATTTTAAATGTCATGCCTTTGACACTGCAAACCTGCTTCTAGGAATTTAGCCACCAGTAACACTCGCACAAGAGAATGATGGCTGTAAGCCTGAGAATGTTCATGGTAGCCCTTATTCTCCATAGTGAAAAGTGGTAGAAGCCACAGAGAATGTATTAAATAAATACAGGTGCATCCTGAAAACTTAGAGCTCCTGGCACATAATGGCTCCATCCAAACCCTGGCACTGAGAAGACTGAACTCTAGCCCGGTTCTAGCAGCAGGAGGCTGTGTCCCTAGGATGACCCCAGCCCCTCATTAAAATGCCTGCCTGAGAAAGCCCAAGGCTGCCAGGAGAATTTCCCATTTGTTCCAGCCAACCCCTGACCACAGGCTTTGACCTGCCTTCCTCAGAGCATTTACTAAGAAGGGCTTACAATTATGAACCTTCCTCGGTCCCTTTGAGGTGTATGTGTACCGTCCACAGCTCAGGGGTCTTTCCCAACGACCTGAAAGCCACTCCCTTGAAACGGACTCATCAGGAAGGATAGGGCTTTTATGGAGGGTAGAATTCTGACAGCCCGGTCTCATCTACACTGACCCACCCTTGGTGATTTTTCACTTGAGCGCCACTGCCCACAACCCCCCCCCCCCACTCCCTCATCCTCCCTTTAAAACACCAGTCACCTCTGAGGGACTTCCCTGGCGGTCCAGTGGTTAGGACGCAGCGGTCTCACTGCCAGGGGCCCGGGTTAGATCCCTGGTCAGGGAACTAAGATCCTGTAAGCCACGCAGCATGGCCAAAAAAAATAAACGCAATAAAAAAAATTTTTTAATAAAAATGGGCATAAATCAACTATACTCTAATACATTAAACCCTGGTCACCTCTGCACAAATCAGAACAGAACTCAGCTCTTCCCCTCCTGTCTGTAATGACTGAATAATATCTATTTTCACCACTTTAACTAATGTCAGCTGTATTTATCTTCGACCAGCCATAGAATGGAATAGTATGTAAACTTTAAAGAAGGTTCTACGTGGGGACTTCCCTAGTGGTCCAGTGGTTAAGACTCTGCGCTCCCAATGCAGGGGGCCCGGGAACTAGATCCCGCATGCCGCAACTAAAGATCCTGCACGCATCAGTGAAGATCCCAAGTGCTGCAACTAAGACCCGGGGCAGCCAAATAAATAAATAAATATTTTTTTTAAAAAAAAGAAAGAAGGTTCTATGTGGAGAAGCACTTAAGAGTAGTGTCTGGAACACATTAAATGTATTAACTATTATGATTATGGAGATTAACATTTTTCATCTGTTGGAAAAAAGAATGCATTATGGGTGTATACATATATAAAAATGTATTGAGCCGCAGACTTAAGATTAGTATATTTTATGCTTTCAACTGTTCCATAAAAGTTTTTAAAAATGGAGACTGTGTTAAAACTATATGTTCTTACATGGAACGTTATTCAAAATATATGTTTAGATGAAACAAGCAAGTTCCAAAACAGTTTGCTTAACAGAATCATATTATATGCATACACATATATAATATCCCCAAACAGAATATATATATCATATACTATATATAACGTCAGTATGTGCCAAAAATAAATATTTCAAGAGCTTATATATTTCTGGAATACGTGCACTAATTTTACAAGTGTACGTTTTACATTTTACAAGTGTACATTCCTGTTCCAGGTTGCAACACTTGGAATCAGCCAGGTCCTGATGCGAGACGCTCAGGCCGTTCCGCTGACACGCAGTCTCCCTCCTCACCACCAGAGGGCCGCCAGGAGCACCCGCCGGGTCGCGCCACCGCCTCCCAGCACATGGGATGCCTGCCTTGAGCCTCCTCTTGCTCAGGTATTTTTACATAATCGCTGGTCAGATTGTACTGTAAACTGGACACGCTGTGCTTCTTGACGCGTTCTCCCTGCATCACACATTCTGAAAGCCTTTAAATGTTAAAAACAAACATTAACTCGGTTATGTTTCTCCAGCCTAACAGTCATGGGTTCTTCAAAGCTAGAATAGGAGAAAGAATGAAAGTAATTTTTTTTTTTTGATTGAAGTGTAGTTGATTTACAATGTTGTGTTCGTTTCTGCTCTACAGCAAAGGGATTCGGTTATACATATACATACCTTCTTTTTTATATTCTTTTCCATTATGGTTTATCTCAGGATATTGAATACAGTTCCCTGTGCTATACAGTAGGACCTTGTTCTTTCTCCATTCTGTATGTAATAGTTTGCATTTGCGAATCCCAAACTCCCAGTCCGTCCCTCCCCCACCCGGAAGTAATTCTTTCTGAGCACCTACCACGTGCTGGACTGTCCCCCCGCACACAGCATCTTATCAAATTCTCACAACAATTAGGTTGGTGGCGTTAATCCCCATTTTTCAGATGAGAACACTGAGATTCTGAGGGATTAAGTGATTTACCCAAGCTCACCAGCTAGTCACTGGTAGAATCCGAATCCCTGCAAGCCAGCAGGGTCCTAAGATTTTGCTTTACCCTCTATAAAGCCCCCACTTGTCTCCACATTTATGAGTGAAGAAAATAAATCCAGGGTGTGTTGGTGGGAGACCTCAATCAGAACTCAGGTGTCCAGATACCCAGAACGTGCCCTTGCTAATGTGCCCTCTGCCTTCAAGTCTGGTATGCCCCTGGCTGTGACCAGTGCAGAAACACGAAGGCCTGGCATTGCTCTCTGACTTGCCATGTGGTTCAAAATTCAAAAAGAAAAACAGTAAAAAAAAGAAAGAAAACAACTTTCCTTCCTCTCCTCTCTGCCCTCTCTGCCCTCTACCATCCACTCACCCAGTTCCACTCCCTGGAGGCAAACTTGCTTATTTTTCCAGAGATTATTTTATATGTATGCAAATCAACATTGTAGTTGTTTTTTTCTGAGTTGCAGTTCCCTGGCTACGGTATCCCCAAAAACCCAGAGACAGTGTCACCTAGCATTATTATTACTAACTATCCCCATATCACAAAGACAAAACCTGAGCCCTTGGGAGCTGGAGTGAACTGCCCAAGGTCCCACAGCAGGACAACTGAGGATCTGAATCTAAGGATGGTTCTGACCTGGGCAGGCCCCTGGGTCCTGCTCTTCCCAGTGTCCCTTTTGTGTTTGTGTCACTCTCTCCCGCCTCCCTTCCTTCTCTCTCCCTGCTGTAATCACTTATAAACCCTCACCTCCCTGGAGTGTTGCTAAATTCGAATCACAGGTGGGAGGACCTTAAAGGTGGAGTCCAGCCCTCACACTTTACAGACGGGCAAACTAAGGCCCAGGAAGGCTCCTGCACATGTCGGATTTCTACAACCAGCCCTTGCTCAGCCGTTCCCTTTCCCGCCTCTGTCTGCCCAACTCCCTCTTGCTCTTGCATCCCTCACGTAAACAGCCAGCCAGCTCTTCATGTGAGAGCACCCCTGGTTTTGCATCTTCCAAAAAACTCATCTCATCAGTCCACACCTTCCTAGCAACGCTCCAAGGGTCAAAACGCTGGCCTTGCACCTTCTCTTCTCTCCTCTCCTCCTGTGACAGGCCGGAATCTTACCCATGCTGTTCCCCCCTCACCCTGACTCGGTTATTAGCTATTTATCCTTCAGTCTCAGAACTCCCTGGTGACCAATCCAGAGGCGCTCACGGCTTTTCCCTCAGCTCCAACCTCCCTGTGTCTCCTGGAGACCATGAGCTCAGAGGGAACAGCGCCTGGGCCTGTCTTGTTCACCACTGTGTCTCCAGTGTCTGGCGCTGTGCTCCACCCCTCCACTCGCTAGTTCATAGGCTCCATCACGGTTTGATGGAAGGATGAATGAATGAACGATCCGGCAGAGGGAAGAGCCTGATCGCACCAGGGAGGTGTGCAATCAAAAGCTGTGTGCGGTAATACCAAGTCTTCCTGTGAAGTAGACTGAGGAGTGTGCAGAGGGTAATTAGGAGAAATAAAGTTAGAATATTCTCTTCCCTCTAATAAGCATCTGAGCACGTCTGTGCCAGGCCCCGTGCTGAAAAAGAGCCCACAGACGGACCAAGTGGGGCCCTGTTAGTCCTGTGAGGGTTCTCAGCACCTAAGTCTGATGAAAGCCCCTCCGCCCCACCAATCCCCAGGTGCTCCTACACAGCCTATTCTGCATAAACCTTGAAGCGGATCACAGCCCACAGAAGTCCAGTCAAGGACCACAGCTTAAGTATCCCTCCTCTAGGTGGAACGAGAAAAATCAAATGAGTGCTTGGAGCGCTAGCCACGCCAAGACAGCAGTGAGGGCGGAACCCAGCGCTTCGGAGACGGTTGCGGGGACAAGGCCTTAGGGCCAGGGAAGGAACGGCGATGGGAGGCCCTTGGACCCGTTTTAAGAAACTTACCCTAGTCTCCACAAACGGGGAGCCGGGCAAACTTTCCGCGCCCAGAAATACCCTAATCTCCAGGCAGGCTCGGAAAGATGACGCAAGCAGCGCGCGAGGCCGTGCCAAAATACGACAGCCCCGCCCCCGCCGGTGCATTGTGGGGGGGGTTTAAAGGCACCAACCGGATACCGGTCTCGCGAGCGAGCGAGCGAGATTCACGCGGATGACAGAGATTGGGTGGGGAGGGGAAGGCAAGGCTTCTACTCTCCGAGCAAGAGTCCCGCCCCCCGGCCGGGCTGGGCCAATCCCAAGGCCTCCCGGTCCTGGCCCTGGGGATTGGTCCGAGGGCTCACATGGTTAAGCGGGCCGTGGGGCCGTGGACCGAGCCGACTCCCGGGCACTTGACCGAGGCGGCGATGGTGTCTTTGCACAGCAGCGAAGGGCCGGAGAGACCTAGACTCAGAAGCTCGCGGGCTGCCGGCCGGTCTCGGCCTCCGCACACGGCCGTGGGCAAGTCGAGTTCGAACACTTGCTGAATAAAGAGCCCGCCTAAAAGGTGATCCGGCCCTCAGTTACCTCGCCTGTGACATGGGTACAGTGTTGCCGGGAGAACAGGGTTGCCTCAGGTCTAGGTGAGGCGGGGTGCGTGGAATGCCTGCCAAGTAAGAAGCGGGGCGAAGGCCTGGCGGGACGCAGCGGCCCGGGGAAACGGGCACCCTGTTCATCTGCCCAGAAAGCTGGCCGTGGATCCCGTGTTGAGCCGAGCAGCGCTCCCTGTCCTCGAATGACTTCAGGGACCAGTCGTAGACAGTGGGTATGTGGCGGGCCTGCACCCTCTAGGTGCGAACCACTTGACTTTTGTTGTCTTAACTAGATCTTTCCAACAGCGGTGCGGGATCATTGTCGTAGACGGGGAGACTTTGCTGAGGCCGCACAGCCTGGAGTGAAGGAGCCAGGGTTGGACCCAGGCATCAACCTGCCCAACCCGCAGGCCTTCTAGCAGGTGGCTCCTGTACCCCGAGGGGGGCCTGTGCAGCGCCTCCAGAGGGGACTCGGCCCTCGTCCATGAGACCCACCTGTCACTCGTGTCCCCTTGTTTCCATCATCAGCCCCAGTGTCTGGAAAACCTTTACAGGCCCGTGGTGTTCTAGGAGCATAATTAGGATGCTGGAACCACGGCCCAGAGTCGCGAGTTTCACCGTACAGGATGGGGCCTGCCCCTGAGCCGTCTAGGCATGGCCACGTCGGGATCCTTTTCCCCAGAACCAAAGGCACCCACCGCCCATTAGGATGTCTGGCCCTCGAGAGGAGGGGCTCTCTGACACATGAGATCATCACAACGGACCCTGCCTCACTTTCTTTGTTATTAGACTATATTAAGAAAAAAAAAGGGACTTCCCTGGCCGTCCAGTGATTAAGACTCCGAGCTTCCACTGGAGGGGCACGGGTTCGATCCCTGGTCGGGGAACGAAGATCCCGCATGCCCCGCCACGTGGCAATCAATCAATCAGTTTTAGATTTACTGAAAAGTTAAGAGTCGGGAGTGCCCTTATTACAGCCCCCCACATACACACATATACGGGCACACACACCATTTCCTTTATTGTTAACATCTTGCATTAGTTGTACATTTGCTACATTTGATGAGATGATATTGATACATTATTATTAACTAGAGTCCATAGTTTGTTCAGAGTTTCTTAGTTTTTCCCCAGTGTGTTTCTTCTGTGTCAGGATCCCATCAAGGATACTGCGTCACATGTAATTGTCCACCTCACTTTCTCATTGTGAAGGTGCAGTATTGAGAGAGGAGGTTAAAGAAGCACGTAATTGCTTAACTTGTTCTTGGCTTTAAGTCTGAGAAAATGCTAGGGAAGAGGCTGCTGCTGGGGGCTGCGTTTTGGTGTTGTGTCTGGCGGGTGCCAGCCGAGTGGGGCACCGGGTCCTGGGGAAGGGCGGGGCCCTGAGGAGGGGCTTCCCTCCAGAGCGACCCTTCTCAGAGCGGCCCCTCGGGTTGGGGTGATGGCAAGTTATGTTTGGAGGATAGAAAATTTCAGTTTGGTGTGATGAAAACATTCTGGACATGGATAGTGGTGATGGTTACACAAATTTACTTAATACCACTGATTGTACACTTTAAAATGCTTAAGTTTCATGTATATTTTACCACAGTTTTTTTAAAGCTGAAGAAATAAATATGCAATTTAAACAAGACATCCATTTTTAGCTTTTCAGTAAAGAAAACCTATATGTATATATTTCAAAACTAAACAGAACTGTTCTTTGGAGGCCCTACATTCCTAGAATAAGGTTCCTCCACAGACCTGGGATGAGGGCTCAGTGCAGACCGGGCTGCAGCACCGCCATCACTATTACTAATAACAGTAACATTAAAAAGAGCTGCCCGTGAGTGGCCAGCTGTGCAGGCCACTTTGTCTCATGTATTCCTCTCATAGCTCCAGGGGCAGTTACACTCATTAGCCTCATTTAAAGAAGGGGAACTTGGCACAGAGAGGTTAAGAGACTCACCCAAGGTCACACAGCTGGTAGTGGCAGCGCCAGGTTCCTACCAGAACCAGGACTTTCTCACTACCCACTGCCGTGCCAGCCAAGCATTCCAAACCCCTCCAAAGCCAGCTTAGTAACAGGAGAAAGGTGTCCCTCAACAGGCCTGCAAGTGAGGCTGGTGGGTGACTGCGGAATCCTCTTTCTGGTCAAAGTGAGGACTAACTATTGGTGGGAAGCACTGGTTGCCTGCTTTTTCAGAAAGCTGCAGTAGTGGCCCGTGGTTATTAAACACACGGGTCTGTTCTACAGCAGTGTTCTCCAGGTATCACCTGTAAATCTCCAGCCCCACACTGGCTGGATTTTGATGTTGCACCAAAAGAGTTCCATAGCCAAGGAATTTAAGAAACTACACCTCCCCTGCCCCGCAGAGATTCACAAGGCCTTCTAGAGGCTCTGAAAAGTCCTGTCCAGAAGGAACTCGTTAAGCTTTGTCTAACGTAGTGATTCCCAACCTTATTTGACCCCAGAGGCCCATTTTCAATGCACGACCAGCCCCCAGCCTCCAGGTTGCCGTGCACAGCTGCCCGGGCGATACTGGGAAACGTGCTGCTTGTAAACAAGGGGTCTCACGTCTTCACTTCGTGGATGAGGCACAGACGTGCAAAGAGGTTAAGTGGCTTAACCACGGCCCCTCCTGGCTCAACTTAGAAAGTCAATATGAAATTGTTTAGGTTACAGAAACAGCAGTTGTCAAACTTACAAGAAGGCTGGCTGGCAGTGCAGGGGGATTCCAGCAAATGCTGGGATCAAGGAACTAGTACATGTTTTCTGATGAAACCCTTTAGATCCTACCACTTTCAGGGCAAAATGGGGGTTTTGTCTTGTCAGTGAAATCGTGGAAGTGTCCCCCCTCTGCCCCCACGGTGAAAAGGGATCATTGCACTGAGGTTCAGCAAAGTCCCAGCCTAGCAGGACACTGTGCCCCGTGCTTTACACCTCACCGGACAGGGAATTCCACTGGAAATGTGGGAGCGCCCCTGTCAAACGTTTCCATCCTTTGGAGTAAAGGAGATTCTTTCTTCAAAGTGAACACTCGGATGCTTAACCCTGTGAGCGGAGTTTTGGGTGGCTGTGCAGTTGCTCTGGGCCAGTGATCACTGCTTTACAGACGGAAAGTAGAGGTGGGCGGCGCCAGGGGACGTTCGGGAGAGAGAGGGTGCACCGGCAGCCCCCCTGTGCTTGGTGCCACGGTGGAGACTGGGAAAAAGACAGTCCACACCCTCCTGGTGGTTAGAAGCCTCTAGACACAGGCAGTCTCTGAGTCTGAACTCCTCCTCTGCCTCTTGCTACCTGTGAGACCTTAAGCAGGTTACTTCTGCCTTCGGCTCTATTACCCCATCTTCAAACTGCGGCGATAATAAGCTACCTCGTTAACATTGTGGATGTCGGATAAAGCCGTTAGATCGGGCCAGCTCATGGCGGTAGCACAGCCGTGATTATCACAAGCATGACTCTCCAGCCACAAACGTGTGTGCGGGAAGTTCCACTGGCTCTGTTTTCTATAACAGCCTAATTTCTGACCCCAGTTCCCATTCCACGATTCCACGGGCTGGCACATCACAGGAGTCAGTTCCAGAGTTCTGCCCCTTCCTAAGTCAGGACTCCCACAGGGACAGGGCCCGGGGAGGGGAGAGTGGGGACCTGCTGGCCACTCATCGTTTATCCACACAGGTACTGCAGGCTCCGGGTCCCATGCCACAGTGCTGTCCCCAGCCTCGAGGGCCACTTTGGCCAGCCTGCCTGGAGTCCTACCACCTGGGTGCACAACCTGCATTGCTCTCTGGGGGCTGGCGGGCAGCAGGCCTGGGACCTTGTCACCTGCCTTCCCACCGCAGCCCAGGGAATCTTCCCATGGCCCAGGATACCTCATTGCCCCCTGCTTCTCCAGGACAGTTTGCCCACAAGGGAGACTCCAGTTCTTCCTTCCTTTTCCTTACATCCTTGTTTTCCTAAGGGCTAGGACTCTGGCAAAAACCAAAATCTGAAAGACCCACAGACACCTGCTTTCAATCCTAGGACAAGGGACCCAGGCTGGCTCCTGCTTGCAGGGGGAGAAGGAGCAGGAAGGCGGAGGGAAAGTGGCAATGTAGGTGGTCCCTGCTTCGCACAGTTCCGATGTGCACAGATTTTAATTACTGTGGTCTAGTTAAATAACACCAGTCCCCAACACGGTTCAAATATCAGTTACCTCGATGTGTTAACGTGAGTTACTGCGTCAAGTACAAACTGTGCTGCAAGCTATTCAGTCTGCAAATCACCCGCAGGTGTGCCTCAGACCCACAACCCATCATGGCGCTGCTTTCAAAGTCATTGGTCAGGGCTTCCCTGGTGGTGCAGTGGTTAAGAATCCGCCTGCCAATGCAGGGGACACGGGTTCGAGCCCTGGTCCAGGAAGATCCCACATGCCGCAGAGCAACTAAGCCCGTGCGCCACAACTACTGAGCCTGCACTCTAGAGCCCGCGAGCCACAACTACTGAGCCTGCGTGCCACAACTACTGAAGCCCGCGAGCCTAGAGCCTGTGCTCTGCAACAAGAGAAACCACTGCAATGAGAAGCCCATGCACTGCAATGAAGAGTAGGCCCCCGCTTGCGGCAACTACAGAAAGCCTGCACACAACAACGAGACCCAACACGGCCAAAAATTTTAAAAATAAATAAATAAATAATTTTTAAAAAGTCGTTGGTCACCACACACCTGCTACTCAGTTCCTACACAGCCAGCAAAGTGTGAGTTGTGTTGCCTTCTGTGATAAACCCACTTAATGTGTTACAAAAATGCATCACTGACACAGGGAATTGGCCAAAAGATGGAAGTGCAGGAAAGGTACCAAAAACACTAATAGAGCTGGCAGTGCAATTGGAGTGAAGGGTGACGGTCCTAGAAGGAAAGGAGGACAGGGGAGGGTGGAGGTGCGGCTCTGCCGCTGCGCCAGGGCTGGAGGTGTGTGGCTGAGGGACCTGGGGAGGGGCGAGAAGGAGGAAGACGCCGAGGAAGTGGTGCCGGCAAAAACCTTTGCGGTAAAGGAACTCAGAGACGCTTCAAATCACTGAGCGTGCAAAGGTCACGTTGGAGGCTGGCCCAGACCTAGAAAAGATGATGATGGTTCACCACGGCAGAGAAAAGATGCTCATTCCATATCCTAAGTTATACAATGAGAAGAAGGCGAGCACTGTTCAAACTACTCCTGATAAGTTTTTTTCTTAAAATTGTGGTTAAATACACATACTGTAAAATCTACCACCCCGTCCACTTCCAAGTGTACGGTTCTGTGGTATTAAGTACACTCACACTGTTGGAAAAATTCAGAACACTTCATGAGTTTGTGTCCCCCTTGTGCAGGATCGTGCTCACCTTCTCTGTATCCTTCCAATTTTTTTTTAATAAATTTATTTATTTTTGGCTGCATTGGGTCTTCGTTGCTGCGCGCGGGCTTTCTCTAATTGCGGTGAGTGGGGGCTACTCTTCGTTGTGGTGTGCGGGCTTCTCGTTGCGGTGGCTTCTCTTGTTGCAGAACACGGGCTCTAGGTGCGCAGGCTTCAGTACTTGTGGCTCGCAGGCTCTAGAGCACAGGCTCAGTAGTTGTGGCACGTGGGCTCAGTAGTTGTGGCTCTTGGGCTCTAGAGCACAGGCTCAGTAGTTGTGGCTCACGGGCTTAGTTGCTCCACGGCATGTGGGATCTTCCCAGACCAGGGCTCAAACCCATGTCCCCTGCATTGGAAGGCGGATTCTTAACCACTGTGCCCCCAGGGAAGTCCCTAAACAACTTATTTTAACTTAAACTGTCTAAAAGAAAATATATATATATATATTTTTTTTAATATTTATTTATTTATTTGGTTGCACCGGATCTTAGTTTCAGCAGGCAGGCTACTTTGTTGAGGCTCCTTGGTTGTGGCATGCATGTGGGATCTAGTTCCCTGACCAGGGATCGAACCCGGGCCCCCTGCCTTGGGATCGTGGAGTCTTATCCACTGCGCCACCAGGGAAGTCCCCCCAAAATATCTTTATAAATAAAAGAACATTCCTGTATTTGCCAATTTTACTGGATACACAGCTTCTTTCAAACCATATTTAACCCATTATCTATTGCAGAGGCAGGAAAACTTAAAAAAAAAAAAAAATCTATGTTTTCCAGACTCTCTTGCAGCTAGGATTCTGTTGGAGATATGGTTTTACCAATTAAACACACCCATGCAAGCCTTGGGAGGTAATCTTTCCAAAGAGATTAGCACAATGGGTGGCAAGCAGGCTATGGCAGGCATGTGTGTTGGCAGTAGCTGGACCCACGTCCCACTGCCTGGTCACCTGCTTCATGGTGTGGGTGACCAGACAGGAGCAAGCCCCTGAATTCTGGGTGACAGCTGTGGCAACAGAGACATAAAGCACAGGTCTAGGGCAGCCCTTGATGTCTGTGCCTTTTTGTAAGCACTTAACTCCATCTATGAAATCCCTTTCTACTTGAAATACCTGGAGTGGTTTGTTTCCCGCCCTGAACGCTGAATGAATCAACAACGGCTTTCATGTGAAGCCCAAAGCCTTTTGTTTGGGGAAGAGTCCACCGATTCCAATGCCACACCATCTCTCATGCACAGTCCATACACCAGTGATAGATTGTGTATAATTTCCAGTCTTGGTTTCTTTAAAGTGGAGTGAGGACTGAAAGGCACTACGTTAGCGGCTGACACACAGAATCCTTCTAGATGTTTATGATTTCCCCCAATGTCTTCACCTGTCTGACTCGAACGTAATTCAACAGTATTTTTAGGGACTTGCCTTTATCCAGTCTTCCCAGATAAGAATTCAACTTAGTTTTCTTAGAAACAACAGCTCTGGGGATTCCCCGGTGGTCCATTGGTTAAGACTCTGCCTTCCAATGCAGGGGGCGCAGGTTTGATGCCTGGTTGGGGAACTAAGATCCCACATACCATGTGGTGTAGCCAAAGGAAAAAAAAAAGAAAAGAAACAACAACTCCTTTTGCCCTCATATTTCACTGACTTACTGTAGCATTTCATTTCCCCTCCCTGTGAGTTTATACATCCTGGTCCATTGACATCACGCTTGGCCATGTGACTTGCTTCAACCAATGGAATATGAGAGGATGTGACATGTGTCATTTCTGAGCAGAAACCGAAGAGCCAGCATGTAGTTCTCTCCATAGCTCATTTCCTTCTGCCACAGAACAGGTGCTATGGCCTGAATGTGTCCCCTGCCCCCAAAATTCACATGCTAAAGCCCCAGTCCCCAATATGATGGTATCTGGAGATGAGGCCTTTGGGAGGGAATTAGTTCATGAGGGTAAATTCCTCATGAATGGGATTCGTGCCCTTATGAAAAGAAACACTAGAGAGGTGATTTCTCTCTCTGCCATGCCAGGACACAGCAAGAAGGGAGCCATCTGTAAACCAGGAAGAGAGTCTTTGCCAGAACTGGACCATGCTGCCCCCCCAAACCCAGGCTCCCAGCGTCCAGAACTGTGAGGAATAAATGTTTGTTGTTTAAGTACCCCCAGTCGATGGTATTGTTATAGCAGCCAGAACTGACCAAGCAACAGACAGTGCTCCAGATAGAAGCTGTTCCATCAGCCCGGGTCTCAGAATAAGAGCAGGTGCGGCAAAGTCACAGCCAACCCCGGATGGACATGTAGCTGGGGCAAGAAATGTTCTAGCCGCTGAGATTTGACTGTCATTTGTGCCTGCAGTATAACCCAGCCTCTCATGATTGATACAGTTACCCTTACTTTCCCTGAGGTTGTGTGTTGGAGTTTGCTCTACTGGGTTCTGTGACTACAAGTGCAGAGATCATTTCAAAAACCTTCCCCCGGGTTCTCTAAAAAAAAACTAAAAATGGAACTACCGTATGATCCAGCAATCCCACTCCTGGGCATATATCCAGAGAAAACCATACTTTGAAAAGATACATGCACCCCCTATGTTCATAGCAGCACTATTCACAATAGCCAAGACATGGAAGCAACCTAAATGTCCATCGACAGGTGAATGGATAAAGAAGATGTGGTACATATATACAATGGAATAGTACTCAGCCATAAAAAAGAATGATATAATGCCATTTGCAGCAACATGGATGGACCTAGAGAATATCATATTAAGTGAAGTAAGTCAGACAGGGGAAGATAAATATCATATGATATCACTTATATGTGGAATTTAAAAATTGATACAAATGAACTTATTTACAAAATGGAAACAGACTCACAGACATAGGAAACAAACTTACGGTTACCAGAGGGGAAAGGGGGGTAGCGGGAGGGATAAATTAGGAGTTTGAGATTAACACATACACACTACTATATATAAAATAGATAATCAATAGGGACCTACTGTAAGGCACAGGGAACTCTACTCAGTATTCTGTAATAACCTATATGGGAAAAGAATCCCTCTATGGGAAAAGTGTTTGTAGCTAACACTTGCTGAGTAATACTGGTTTTTTTTTTTTTTTGGCTGCACCGCGTGGCATGCGGGATCTCAGTTCCCCGACCAGGGATCGAACCCGTGCCCCCTGCATTGGAAGCGCGGAGTCTTAACCACTGGACTGCCAGAGAAGTCCCGCTTTTTTTTTTAAACTTCTGTTCTTTTAGAATCACCCTGTAATTCACCTGGAGGGAACAGAATTACTCTATTTCCTCAGGCCTCAAAGATTCCCTCGTCACCCACAGTGAGCAAGACGCAGTTCCAGCCACTGGCCCACTCTAAGATTCAGTGTTAACCAGAGCAAGCCCTGGACCTCATGGAATCACATTCTGGTTGGGGGCTCAAACCCTAAGCAAGAAGCACAAGTATGTGTCGTGCAGGGAAACATACTCTGGAGGAAAATGAAGCAGTAGATAAAGGGTGAGCAGTGGTGGTGTTGTTTTGAAGGCCCCGCTAAAGGGGGTCACGCTTGAGCAGAGGTCTGGCGAAGAGAAGGAGTGAGTTCTTTAGGACCCTGGAGGAAGAGCATCCTTTTTATTTTTTACTTTTTAAAATTTTTTATTGAAATATAGCTGATTTACAGTGTTGTGTTAGTTTCAGGTGTACAGCAAAGTGATTCATATATATTTTTTTTTTCAGATTCTTTTCCATTATAGGTTATTACAAGATATTGAATATAGTTTCTCATGTTCTACAGTAGGACCTTGTTGTTTATCTATCTTATATAAAGTAGTGTGTATCGGTTAATCCCAAACTCCTATCTTATCCCTCCCCCCCACCCCCCTTTCCCTCCTGGTAACCATAAGTTTGTTTTCTATGTCTGTGAGTCTTTCTGTTAGGAAGAGCATTTTAGAAAGAGGGGAAGACCCTCAGGCTGGGGCTGGCAGTGCAGGTGGGGAAGAGACGTCCGATTTGGGAGGCGTCCGGGGAGAGTGGCAGGCTTTGCTGCTGGATCAGATGGAGATGTGAGGAGCTGGGAGTGTTTTCAGAGACACCAAGGAACCCCCGAGCACCTGGCTGAGGCAGGCAGTGTTTACTGAGACGGGGAGCTCTGGGGGTGTCGGGGAGCGGAATCACGGGCTCACTTCTGGACAGAGAACAGGTGGGACAAATCGAAAACAAATAGCAAGATGGTGACTTCACCCAGCCATATCTCTAACCCCACACCACCCCGCAAATAAAGGGCAGAGATTGTCAGATAGGATTTTCTAAAAGCAAGAGCCAACTATAAGAAACCCACTTTAAATACTGGGTTGGCCAAAAAGTGCCTTCGGTTTTTAAGGAAAAATAAAAGACACATTTTTCATTTTCACCAAGAACTTTATTGAACAAAGTAGTCACACTTTTGTTCCACTACCTTCTGCCATTTTTCAGGCAACTTCATAATTCCATCTTCCCCAAACTTTTTATCTTTTTGATAAAAGGTACTGTTCTGAGTACCTTTTACAGTCTTCCAGGGAATTGAAATTTTTTTCCATTAAGAGAATTTTGTAAAGACCGAAATAAATGGAAATCCAAAGGTGCAGTGTCTGGTGAATATGGCAGATGAATCAGAACTTCCCAGCCAAGCTGTAACAGTTTTTGCCTGGTCATCAAAAACATGGCGGTCTTGCGGTATCCTGATGGAAGATTATGCATTCTCTGTTGACTAATTCTGGACGTTTCTCATCAAGTGCCGCTTTCAGTTGGTCTAACTGGGAGCAGTACTTGTTGGAATTAATCGTTTGGTTTTCTGGAAGAAGCTCATAGTAGAGGACTCCCTTCTAATCCCACCATATACAGAACATCACCTTCTTTGGATGAAGACTGGCCTTTGGTGTGGTTGGTGGTGGTTCATTTCGCTTGCCCCACGATCTCTTCCATTCCACATTGTTTTACAGTATCCACTTTTCATTGCCCGTCACAATTTGTTTTAAAAACGGAACATTTTCCTTACGTTTCAGTAGAGAATCGCATGGGGAAATACGGTCAAGAAGGTTTTTTTCGCTTAACTTATGTGGAACCCAAACGTCAAAGCGATGAATATAACCAAGCTGGTGCAAATGATTTTCATAGCTTGATTCGGATATTTTGAGTATGGTGGCTATCTCCCACATGGTATAACATTGATTGTTCTCAATTAATGTCTTCATTTGATCGCTATCAACTTCAACTAGTCTACCTGACCGTGGAGCATCGTCCAGTGAGAAATCTCCAGCACGAACCTTCAAAAACCACTTTTGACACATTGGATCAGTCACAGCAACTTCTCCATACGCTGCGCAAATCTTTTTTTGCATTTCAGTTGCGTTTTTACCTTTCCTGAAATAATAAAGCATAATATGCTGAAAATGTTGCTTTTTTTCTTCCATCTTCCATATTAAAATGGCTGCACAAAAATTCACCAATTTTGATAAGTTTTTTTTAAATGCACGCTGATGTGACAGCTGTCACGTACAATCTAACAAAATTGTTTCGAATGAAGTTAAAGACAACTAAGTGCTACTAGAGCCATCTTACGGAAAAAAACGAACGAACATTTTGGGCAACCCAGTATAAAGGCACAGATGGGGTAAAAGCGAAGGATGGAAAAGACATCACACTAACACTGATCCAGAGAAAACCAGCCAGAGAGACCATGCTCATATCAGATGAAGTAAATTTCAGAGCAAATAACACTACTAGGAATAAAGTGGGGTGTTTCACGGTGATCAAGGGGTCGATTCATGAAAAGGACACAACAATGCTTTATGTATCTAATAATAGAGCTTCAAAATACAGGAAGCAAAAACAGACTGAACTGTGTGGAGAGAGACAATTGCACAGCTATAAGCCAAAAGTTCAACACCTCTTTCAATAGGTAGAACAAGTAGCACGGATATAGGTCTTAACACTTTCAGCCAAGTTGGCCTGATTGGCATTTTCTAGAACACTCCACCCAACAACAGCAGATGTGACTTCTAAGGTTGGGACTCATCGGTGTGCAGACGTACTGAGTGTCACAGGGCTGGGAGGGAGTGTTGACAGCACACACAAGCCGCGCGGTGTCAATGGCGTCCAAAGGTCGAGCAAGAGAAGGGCCCAGAACTGGTCACTGGATTTGGCCACGTGGAGGCCATTGGTGACCTTGACAACAGCACTTGCGGGGGGGGGGGCGGGGGAGTGTGGGGTTGGGCTGGGTGAGAGGCAGTCCCCACCTATGCTCATTTTCAAGGAGTTTTCCTGAAAAAGTCAGCAAAGCATGAGAAGTGCTGGCAGGAAGCTGTGGCAGGGGGTTCTCGAAAGAAGGGATGCATTTGGAGCAGCTTGGACGCGGCCGGGAAGAACCCAGGAGGGAGAAAGGGAACGTCTGAGGGCGAGGGGAGGATTTCAGAGACGAAGTCCATGAGAGGCGGTGGGGTCCAGCGTCCCCAGGGAGCGGTGACCTTGGCTGGGGACACAGACCGTTCTCAGGTAAGAGAAGAGGCTGGGTACCTCCAGAGGAGCGGCCAGGGCAGCGGCAGGCGTCCCGGAGGGCTTGCGCGCAGGAGAGAGACTGAACTTTCTGCGTTAGAGGCAATCTCCTCTAACTTTATCAATGGGCGGTGGGATGCAGGCTGGACCACGGGCTGGCATTCCCCTCTGGTCGCCGCCATTGCTCGCTTTGCGACCCTGGACGAGTCATCCGGGTGACCTTGGGAAGGTGAGCCTGGAGGCGTCCCCGGGACGGATGGGGCAGCAGGCTGGGAGGAGGCGTAGGAGCGACAGGAAAAGATTCCGGGGTGCGCGTCCTCCGCTGCGCCACTAGAGGGCGCCAAGCGACCGCTCTGTTCCTTAGGGGCGCTTCCCACCCCACCCCCGCCCCGCCCCCCAGCCGCGTCCAGCCCGGCTCAAAGTCGCCAGAAACCCGGGGTGGTTCCAGACTCACCCAGAGGCTCATTAGACAAGGAACCGAGACAGAAAAGGGGGGGGATGCCAGGACGAGCTTCATCAGAAAGTGTCCTGTAGCCCGGTGAGCGATAGGTGGGTGGAGTCCCGCGCTGGCGACGGAATGACGCTGCCTGGTTTCGAGCAGCTGGGAAGGTCAAAATCCAAACTATGCCCTGTGGACCGGCCGCCGCTGCCACCCGGCACCGCGTTCCCGGGGAGTGAGGCGTTGCTTTCACAGCCATTAACCAAGCACCCACGTTGCGCCAGGCCCTGCTGGTGCTGGGAATGAGCCCATGGAATGAATGAATGAATGAATGAATGAATGGGCGAGCCCAATGTGGAATTTCGAGAGGGAAGAGGGGGATGCCAGACGCGGGGCCTGAAGGTGCTGGGCCAGCCGGACTTCCGCTGAGGGCTCAGTGTGGCCCAGGGTTGGGAGAGGGAGAGGGAGAGGGAAGATGGGGATGAGAAGGAGCCCCCAACTTGGATTTGAGGAGCCATCCGGTGCAGTACTTGAAGGAGAAGGGTGGGGACAGTTCAGCACCAACTTCTGATAAAATACATGTGGCCCAGCAGCCACTACCATCCCCCATCAACTTAGAAAGAACTCTCTCTCGCCAGCACCCCCTGCCTACTGCCAACGGAAAGCAGACTCTCCTATGGACATGAGAAAGCGGAGATGCCAAACAGAGTTTGCAGTGGGAGAGGCCAGGTTTGGGTGGAGGGCGCCCCCCCCCCCAACACACACAGAGTCAGCTTGGGGCAGAGTCCTGCCCCAGGAGGCCAAGGGAGCATCTCACAAAAATATCCCCTTCCCTGTCAGCCAGGGACAGTCTAGCCAGCCCCCAGGGTAAGGAATTTAGAGTGCTGGGCACTCTCTGTAAGCAGTCAATCAACATTGACCATTCTTCCTACGATGTATCTATTCAACACAGCAAACATCTTTAGAGAACAGAAATGCAAGCACATTTGATCAATGTATGGAGCCTTGTAGACAGATTGTTCAGGTTCCTCTGATTTCCATTCCCTTAGAAACAACAGACACTTTTAATTCTGAGCCTATCACACATGTAGGGCTGCACATCCGGAGCCCGCTGCTCTGCTGCCCTGGCTCGGAGCCAGATTGCAGATGTTTGAGTCCCTTGGACGCCCAAATGGCTGGCTGCGTCTCCTGGGTGGTGCTGACTCACGGTGCAGGCTGCAAGCAGCCTCTCTCCATCTGCCAGTTTGCTGCTGGGTTTCTGGGGCTCCAATGGTGTGTGGTCAATTCAGAGTTCACTAACCTGCACCTAACAGATTTTCTTCCATCCCTGTTCCTACCCCAAAGGACATGGGGCAGGGGGCAGCCCTTAGCAGAGTGCCTGGTATTGAGTGAGCTCTCAGTGTTAGTTGTTGGTGGCGTTACTATTATTCATTACCATTATGATCATAGCACAAACTCATTGCAGTGCTTTATATTTTTCCAGGAAGTTTATTTAGATCTGCTCGGGCATATGATATAAGACTGGACTAGTGTGAAATAAGTCAGACAGAGAAAGACAAATATCATATGATATCATTTACATGTGGAATCTTCAAAAATGATACAAATGAACTTATTTACAAAACAGAAATAGACTCACAGACAGAAAACAAATTAATGGTAAACAACAAGGACCTATTGTATAGCACAGGGAACTACACTCAATATCTTATAATAGGGATTTCCCTGGTGGTGCAGTGGTTAAGAATCCGCCTGCCAATGCAGGGGACACAGGTTTGAGCCCTGGTCGGGGAAGATCCCACATGCCGCAGAGCAACTAAGCCCATGCGCCACAACTGCTGAGCCTGCACTCTAGAGCCTGCAAGCCACAACTACTGAGCCCATGTGCCACAACTACTGAAGCCTGCGCACCTAGGGCTCCTGCTCCGCAACAAGAGAAGCCACCGCAATGAGAAGCCTGCGCACCGCAACGAAGACCCAATGCAACTAAAAATAAATAAATTAATTAATTTTTAAAAATCTTATAATAACCTATAACGGAAAAGAGTCTGAAACGGATATATATATATCACTTTGCTGTACACTTGAAACTAACACAACATTGTACGTTAACTATACTTCAATTTTTAAAATTCCACACAAAAAAAAGAGTGGACTGATGGAAGGCAGGAGGAGGATGGGATATTAATCTGTCCCCTCTGCCATGAGCTTCTTAAAGACAAGAATCATCTGATTAGTCTTCATGTTCCAGCAGTTTCTGGGGCTTGGCACTGGGTAACTGAGCAAGAATAGGCATACTGCATGTTTTACAGTTTTCCAAAGATGATTTGGGGAAATCAGATCATCCCATCATCATTCTACCAATCAGGATTCAGCTCTCTGACTGTGCACTTTGATATAAAAATAGCTCCTTTGGCTTCCCTTCCTCAGCCCAACTTAAGAAGCGAGTGATGAGTTTGAACTTTCAAAAGCCAATTAATGCTCCTTATAATAACTGTCATTTCTAAACCAAGAATGTGGGCAGCCTGAATTCTGGCCCTTATGTCATGTCGGTGTACTGGAGGAGGTCCAGGCAAATGGGAGCTGGGGGGAAACTTATTGGGCAGGCACGGCAGTCCCTGCCTTGTGTGGACCCAGATGCTGAGGCCATCGGAATGACAGCGTCAGCCCGGGCTGCTATTCTGGGTGGATGCTTGTAGGTCTCCCCCGTGGTCCTCACGGCATTCTGGGGGGAATTATTTGCCATTAGCAACCAGGACCCACAACAGCCAGGCTTCACCCCACCGTTCAGGTGTCACCTCCTGGCTTTCCCGTACATCGCTCTTGCAGTCAGGCCTCTCTGCTTTTGCAGAAGCTGCTTCCTGCTCTGGGAATGTCCCCTCCCAGCCTCCCTCTTTCCTAGCAATGTGACACTTCCCTCATCTCCTCCCCCTCTGAAAAAGATCCTCAGTCTCCCTATGTATATTTAGTAACACAGATGACTATATTCTAGCTCAACACATCGTAGTCATTCATTCGTTCAAAGAAACTACACGGGTTAAGTGCTTAGAACAATGTCAGGCACAGGCTAAGTGCTCAAAACACGTTAGCTCGTTAACACCATTCACTCATTCAGTATTAGTGCAGTGTCTCAGGCTCTGTGCTGTTCGCTGAGTCCACAGCAGTGAACAGGACAGACGTAGTCCCTGACCACCTCTCACCGCCCCCCGCAGGTTCCCACCTTTAGGGCTTGAGGTGTGGGTATTGCGGAGCCCCGCCCAGCACTGGAACTACGAGTCCCAGAAGGCTGCGCGGCGGAGTCACCCGGGCCGCTTGAGCGCGACGTCGTGACGTCGGTACCGTGAGGGGGCCCAGTGGCTGCGGCGGGCGCCGGCCGCGGGCGGCGGGAGGCGGGAGGCGGGCGGCGGGCGGCGGCGGCGGCGGCGGCGGGGCGGGGCCGGCGGGCGGCGGCCTTTAGGGAGGAGTCGCCGCTCACTCTCTTCAGTCAGCAGCGGGCTAGCGGGCGGTCGGCTTGTGCTGCCCGTTTCTCTCGTGCGCCCGCCCGCTCGCTCTCGCGCCGAGTCGCGGCCGCCTTCTCAGCGCTGCCTGCGGGTCCCGAGCGCGGCGCCATGTCGGAGCCCGGGGGCGGCGGCGAGGACGGCTCGGCCGGCCTGGAGGTGTCGGCAGTGCAGAACGTGGCTGACGTGTCGGTGCTGCAGAAGCACCTGCGGAAGCTGGTGCCGCTGCTGCTGGAGGATGGCGGCGAGGCCCCGGCCGCGCTCGAGGCGGCGCTGGAGGAGAAGAGCGCCCTGGAGCAGATGCGCAAGTTCCTCTCGGACCCGCAGGTGCACACGGTCCTGGTGGAGCGCTCCACGCTCAAAGGTGCGGGGCCGGGGCTGCGGTGGGTCCCCCGGCGCCCCGCCTCGCTCCCGCCACACCCCTTGCCGCCGGGGCCCCAGGGTGCCCCCTTCCGGGTCGCGGGGACGGAGGAGGGCGCCCAGCCTCGCCGTCACCCGCAACAATGGGATCGCTTTGTCTGCTCGGCCTCAAGATGGCCGAGTTGGGTGGAGACAGCGTCTCCCGGGCTGAGAGCGGGCGGAGGCCGCATCCCGGCCTCCAATGTCACATGGGCTTTTCGGTTTCGATTTGTGTCCAGGCCAGGCCGGCCTCGGGAGGGATGTGTCAGGGGCGGCGCCGGGGGCAGCCTGGATCGTGGTCCTTCGGTCGTCCGGGTGTAGGGGGAGATCCTGGCGAGCCGGAGCTGGCGGAGCCCTGGCCGGCGGGCATCCCAGCCTCTGCCTTGTGCGGACCCAGATGCCGAGGCCCGAGGAGTGACAGTGACAGCCCCGGCTGCGAGCGGGGCATCACTGTTCTGGGTGGATAGCGCATGCAGGTCTCCCTCTTGGACTTCATGCTGTCCCTGCTGAGTGGGTGCATCTGCCCACTTCAGACGCGAGAAAACTGAGGCTCAGTCGAAGTGACTGCCCCAAGGTCACACCGGCTAATCCTACTCCCTAGGCTAGACTCAACATCTCAGTTTGCAGTCCATTGCTTGTTTTCCTTCATCATGCCTTGTATTTGTGTGATGCTTAGATGATCCTAATGATGACCCCATGGTCTTTGAATCTATTTTACAGATCTTAAAAGGAGAGAGACTTAGGTTAGGCACCTAGTGGAGGGACGGGACCAAAGGTTTGCATATTCCAGCAATCTCCTCAAATAGTGACCTCCCAAAAGCAAGCCTAGGTTCCTCTTCGAGAGTGGAGCTTGCCTTCAGGGAGGGTTTCCCCTTGATGCTTTAAGACCATTTTGTAGCCAGTGTCGAGCTTATTTGACAGCACATGTATGGGTGTGGCACCGTCCCTCCGGGAAGCCTAGGATGATGTCCAGGTAAATGTTAGCTTAGCACCAAGGATTGGGCATTGTCTGAAAGTGTTCGGAGACAAGCTTCTTATAATCTCAAAAGCTGTATGGTTCTGTCAGTAAGAGAAGCTCAACTATCTGCCTCACCACCCCCTCTCACCGCTACACACACTTCCTTTCTTGCAGATAGTTTGTTTCTTTCAAAGGTTTTTCCTACTCAGGAGATGCCTCATTGTAGCATTGGCCTCTGCAGGAGGGTCAGCGAGTGTGAAAGAGTATTTTTCTTAGATCCACAAGGAATGTTCAAAGCAAATAAGCCATCCAGGCATATTTAGAGTATTAAAGTTGTTTAGGGTTTTCTTTTATGTTTGGGGTTGTTTTCCCGCATGGAAACCACTACTGTTTAAAAAAAATTTTTTTTAACTCATCTATTTTCTTTCAAAAAAAGTATATAGTCACGATAGAAAATTAAAGTGTACAGATAAAATTAAAGTCACCTGGAATCCTTCGACCTAGATATGACCACTGTCAGCATTTTGGTATCTGTCTTTCTGGTCGTTTTTTAATGAATATACATTATTTTATTAAAATACACTTTAATCTGCATTGTTATTGTATTTTGAGTAGCTTTACCTTGGCTAATTCTTGATCATATTTTCATTGCACAGTTTTTGTTTTGAAATCAGTGATTCCTACCTTAGGTCTCAGTTTCTTTTTTACAGAAAAAAATTGTAGGTTTTGTTCTTTGCTTCTAGAGCGCTCCTCAGTGATTCACTTTTCTCAAACACCTTAGAATTGAACTTGGCTAAAATTATTGGAGGGGGACCCGATTTCTGTTGAATGCTTTCTGGCGCAGATCACCTCTGTTTTCTTGATGGGTACATTTTCTCCCTTCAGCAAAGCGAGTATCCACGCATCCAAATCTTGGCTCCATAATGACTTGCACTTTTGAATGTTGACTAGGTAATGAGACTGTCTACAGTTGAAATCCTATCTCATTCCTGGATTTATAAAAGTCCTGGGAAGTATTGCTAGTAATTCAACCTGTCTTAACTTATTTTTCACTTAGAGAAATCTGAGGAAAAACTATGTGGCCCCGTCCGTCTTCCTAGCATCCTGGCTACACTACATAATTTAGGTATAAGTGTTAACCCAGCTCACTTAGAAGGAGGGCTGGTTTTCACGAGTTAGCATTGCCATTTGCACATTTAATCAAATTCGAACATCCAGTAGTTATTTACGGTGAAAAGGCAGGCTTGCGTTATGATACGGAGAATAAATCTGAATGGTTTAAACTGAATAAAGACCGCCACCACCAATGAAGTCATATAATTTATTTAATGAACAGGAGAAGTTACTTTTACTTTATCTTCCCCCCACTTCCCCCCTTTTTTATGGAAAGAATTTTCCAAACACATGTAATTGAATATAGAAGCTTTTTTTTATATGAAGGTCTATCTCTATATGTTTTTTTAAGTACTCCAGCTAGCTTTACACTTCTTTTGTTAAAGTAGAGCCTTCTTTAAAGTGTAGAATAAAGGTTGTGACTGTAACAGTTTATGATTTTTTTTTTTTTTTTTTTGGCCACACCGCGAGGCATGCGAGATCTTAGTCCCCCATCCAGTGATCGAATCTAACCTATGCCCCCTGCAGTGGAAGCGCGGAGTCTTAACCACTGGACCACCAGGGAAGTCCCCCTAACAGTTAATTTTGATAGTGAAGAGTTGGTGAAAGGGAACGTTAAATTGTAGCTCCCCGTTTTAAAAAGAGAAATCTCCTTCCTGTAATTCCTGGCCTATAGAAAATTGTTTTCCTCATAGCGTACTTCTAAAAGTATGACCAGGTAGGTGATCCCTACGTGATAGGCATATTACGATGTTAATGGCACTTCTGTAGCGCTTTTTACCTGAAGTGCATTTTGGGGTGTGTTCCTTCCTGTGAAAGGTTGGGTGGTGAAGGTAGGGACCGGTAAGGATGTTGCGGTGTGCAGCTGCTGGAGTGGTGGTTCCAGGGCTTGTCTGGGACCAGGCTGGGAATGGGTGCTGTGGGGTTTTGGTTCGGTTTTGTTCCACTCAGATGTGTTACCCTTGGAGCTTTGTCTTTAAGACTGGAAGTAGTGGCTGCCTTTAGTCGCTGCTTCCCCGAAGCTTGGGCTTTTAGTTGTTCCTGACGTACATAGCTCAGGGGGTTTTACCCTCTCTTCATTAGTGCGGAGATGACTGGAGTTGGAAGACTCCTGACTGGAAGAAAGCCGGTGCTCCTTACAGGACTCGGCTTCCTAGAGACGTGGTGGCATAGGGAGATGTGTGGGGAATGTTTTTGTGGAGTTTTAAACATTATTTTTCTGAGGACTTAATTTCCCTAAAAAGAGAAGAAATGTAGTAGATTGATGATTAAAAAGTATCCATTTCTGGCTTAGACCCCAAAATGGTTAATAAAATGATTAGTAAATTAATAGGACACATTTACTGTGACCCGGCACTGTCTTGGAGCACTGGGCCAGGAGTCCATCAGCCTGGGTTCTTGCTGTCCTGCGCTGTCACGCTGTAGGTGGGCCCTCCACCCTCTGGAGGACAAAGCAGTCTGCAGCGAGATGCGTTTCAAAGTGAGGTGTTTCGTAGTGAGTGAAATTCATGCACAGGAAAGGGAAAGCAGTCATTACTTCTTTTTAAAAAGTAAAGACAGATGGAAATTTCGTCTCTCAGCATCGTGGAGTATCAGGCTGGGAACGGCGGAAGAGATTTAGTCCAGCGCCTCTGTCACGAGTGAGGAAACCAAAACCGCAGGATTTTAAGACCCAGTTAGGAAAAGGATGTTTTAAGAAGGATTCTGAAACCTAAGAACTAATTTCTCTGTTGAATTCCTTGGTATCCATTAAATAGGAGTGTTTGTTTTCATTTACTTCATAGCAATTATTTCTTTTGAATTAGTGTTAGCCTTAAAAAGCATGAAGTCTTAAATCCTTTAGGCATTACTGACTTAGTTGTTTTCACTTCCTTCTCTTTTTTTCTGGAAATGTCAAAAGGAGCCCCAGTTTTACCTTGTGTACAAGGATTACATGGGGTTCAACCCTCCTTTCAAATTCCCAGCAATGTTATGGATGGAAGAGAAGACTCAAGGCTCTCACCACGCCCTTAGCCTCGTGCAGGGCAGGGAGTGGTTGCGAAGAAGTCACAGCCTCAGCGGGAGGACAGAAGGGTGGGTGGGCGTTGAGGTGGCCGGAGAAAGTACCAGGGATGGGAAAGGGGAAAGCTAGAGCGACCACTGGAGAAAAAAGGGGAGGGTGTGTATGACAGTGATCGGCCAAAATAATGTGGTATTAGAAGTCTGTTTGGATTTTAAAGGGAAAAGAAGAGGAAAGATAAAGAGAGCCAGGAACATGTAACACATAATCTGGCCAAAGAAAATGACTGGCTTCATTTGCTAGAGAAGAGGCTTGCCCTGTGGCTGGAGAACGTTGGGAGGGGAGAGTGAAGGAGGGGATGACCAAGGGCAGGGGAGCCGACAGCCTCCCCTCGCCCTTTTGCAGTTGCCTGTTCACCAGTCTGTGGACACATACCCATCTACCTAGGAGAGGTGGTATGAGCCTTAAGGTAATTGAATGTGCATCTGTTTGTATTTCATTAAATGAGGCATATTGCTCACCTAATTCACAATGCAATGATACAAATCACTCGTTCTTTGAAATACATTCATCTTTCAATAGAAGCATACGCAGAATAGTGCTAAATGACATTTTGAACATCTCTAGAAATTTGATAAACTCCCAGAAGTTCACCAAAGAAATGTCCACAGGGCGCTGTAATGTGTATCAATCAGTATGGCTTGCAGCACAGGAACTCGAGAGTCGGGCGCAGCACCTTCTGTGCTGGTATTTTAGTTCCCTGAATGTGTTAATAGGCAGCACAGTATCAGTCTGTTGTGTATTAACCAGTAACTTTAGCATCATTAGGAAACTGGTTCAAACTTTACCCAAAGTGGTATTTCCTGATAAACGTGCAGATTGTGTTCGTATATAAGCCTCTAATATAGCAGGTACCCTCTTTGTTAGGAATCAACTATTAAGTGTCTTTCTCTCCTTTAAACAATTTTTTTAAAAAGTTTCTGCAGAAATAGAATTATTGTTATTTGGAAAATATAATAATTTATAAAGAGGCAGGAAAGTTTAAATTGTTTGGCAGTTTATGAAACAATGTCATGTGTTCTTTATAATGGGAATCAGACATCCTCAGACTTCATATGATCTTCGTATTTATGGGGAATAGCGTTAAAAAATTAATCCAAAATGTAGTCTATGGCTGATACTAATAATGACTTGCATAAATTACTGTCATCAAAGGAAGTTAGAATTTTACAGAGCAGTAGAGGACACCTATTTTGCATACCCATGTCTGAGGATTATGTCATCGTGTGTGCATTCCCGAGCCCCAGCCATCTCCTGCTGCATTGCAGTGTTATTCCTAGTGCGGGCTGGGCTGGGCGTTCACAGTGGTCCGGAGACAGCCGTGACTCATCGCCTGGCCTGCCGCCCGGTTCCTTTAACCCTGTTTGCATTAGGATGTGCTGGGGATGTGGTTAGATGTTGTGTCCAGTCGGCATGTTTTCTATATGATTTTATTTGTATAGAGGATGCCGCTCTGCTCTGTCCGGGAGGAAGAGATGATTCAAAGTTACAACATATTTTTACTTAGTAATTTCCTTTGGTGATTATAGAATGTTACTTTTATTGTCTATTTATTGTTTGGGTGTTATACTAATGGCATATATTTTATATAAATCATAGAACAGCATTATTGAAAGTTCCAAAAATCAAGGGAAAAAATATTTCATAATCCCACCACCCTGACAACTATTTTAGTTTGGGGGTATTTCCTTATGCTCTTTGTCTTTGTGTTTTACAGATTGCAATTATATGTTTGGTTGGTTTCAGGCAGTATGATTTATCTTATCTTGTGGTATGTCCACATTTCAGTAGTTAGAAAACTCGGTTGGTTGGTTTGGGGGTTTTTTTTGAGGTAGTTAGTAATTTTAAAAAACAGCTAGGAAGTCACTGGCATGCGAAAATGTTCTGCCACTCACTCCTCCTCTCCTTCCTAAAGTTACACTAAAAACAACATTTTGGAAGAGTTATTGTCTTGATAAATATATATTTATATATATATAAATAAATATACTAATATTTTATATTCTTTTAGTGTGAATTTTGTATTTGTCTCATCTTAAAATGAAAGAAGCAAATAGCTTTTGCTCAGAGTTTTTAGCATTTATAGAAACCTTATAGACCACCTAATTTAATATCCCACCCCCCTCCTCTGTTGCTCCTTTTACGTTTTACGAATTTGAAGCTGAGAGGAAGAAAAATGACTTTCCTGAGATCACTTAGTTAAGTCTACTGCCTTTGTTATTACACCATGACTTAGAAGTGAAGGCGAATCGTACATATCAAGTTAGAATAATCCTTCGATATTAATTTTTGCTAATGCAGTTATTCCATACAGTATGTCGTACCAAAGATAATTCAGCTAGAGGGTGTACGCATCTAGCTGATTAGTACTAGATCTAGAGGTTTGTATTACTTCCCATTTTTATGATTTTTATATTAATTTTTCAATTTTCATTTTTAACTATCTAGAAATGGTATTCACATGCATCTTGAGTTATCTTAGTATTAAATTCCAGTAAGCTTTTTCAAATTACTGCTGTATTCATAAATTGACCCCAGAGCAGGCTCTGAAAGCGCTATAAGAGCAGAGAGGACAGCCAGGTGAATGCCCCCTTGGTGACCTGGGGATGTTTCTTGATAGCAGTTTTCTTGATGGGGGTTTCTCTGTAGGGGCCTTAAAGAGGGAAGAGGGCAGGCTGTGTACTGGTGAGGACCCGGGGTTTGGAATCAGACTTCTGAATTTTCACTCTGTCCCTTTCCAGTCACATGTCTGAGGGCAATTTACTTAACATTACTTGCTTGGAAAATAATAATAGTCATGCCAAGCCCCATAGTGTTGCCGTGAGGGGTAGATGTGTGATGCGCCTGAAGTAATGCCTGTCGCGTAGAAAGTGCTGAGTAGACACCTGAGCAGAATACACTGGGGCTGGGGGTGGGAAGCGACCTCTGACTGGAGCACAGGGGATGAGACTGCTGGGATGCGGTGGGGGAGAACTTGGGCTTATCGGACACCACCTAGCACCGCCGCCCTGGGGCCAGGGCCCGCTCTAGGCAGCGGCTCAGTCAGCCATTCAACGACCCAGGCATGCCAGTGCGTACCCGGTTTACAGACAAGGAAGCGGAGGTGCCAAGAAGTTAAGAACCTTGCCCAAGATCACACAGCAAATAAGTGCCTGGGTCAGCAGTCAGAAAAAATGGGTGGAAGGGAGAATTAAGTAGAGCCAAGTCACGTAGGGGTTTAAACGTGAGGCTGGGGTTGGGGTGAGGCTAATCGTGCTCTGAACAGTTGATGAATTAAAAATTGGAATACTGACATGAATTTGATAGAATGTTTATTATGATTTGTAGAGGATGTTGGTGATGAAGGAGAAGAAGAAAAAGAGTTTATTTCCTATAACATCAACATAGACATTCATTATGGAGTTAAGTCCAATAGGTGAGTAGTATGAATATACCATTATTCTGGACTATAAACTTGTGAGGATTAAATGTAAATCCTAATCGAGTCAGACAAAGATACCAAGAAAACACTCAGAAGATTTCTGCTCTTTAGTTCAGTTTCTTATCTTTGATTTTATTTATTCAAATTAAGAGGATCTCCAAGTCAGTATAAAATCTAAAATATTTTTATTTTACTTGCCATACCATGGCATCATCCACTCTGGGTTTGAGCCATAATGTGCTTATAGCACATCTAATAATGCTCTCAGAGTGTACCTGAGTGTTCATCATTATAAGTAAGCAGTAAACACCCATAGGCACCGGTCTGATTCTTTCTAGGGTAAATCCCTAAAGATAGCAGTCCTGGTTCAGATGCGATGCGTCATTGAAGTCTTTAATGTGTGTTACCAGATTTCCCACCTTTTAAAAAGGTTGTGCCAGTTTATACTCCAGTAGACATATTCAAACTCAAATGCGTAAATGTTTATTTTGCATTGCCTTTTTAAAACTTTTTATTTTGAATAATTTCAAGCTCACAAGAGTTGCATGGATAGCGTGTAGAACTCCCAGATGTCAGTTAACATTTGCCACGTTTTTTTGCATAATCATTTTTTTTCCTGAACCATTTGAGAGTTATAGACAACCTGCCTCTTTATCCCTAAATACTTCGCAGCATTTCCTAAGAACAAGAACATTCTTGTTCATAGCCTCAGTACAATTTTCAAATTCCAGAAATTTTGGTACAGTATTACTCTAGGTATAGTACATATTCATATTTTCTCAATAATGTCCCCTACAGTATTTCTCCCATGATCCAGAATCCAATTCTGTGTCTTTCTTTCTGTGTCTCTGATGACATTGACATTGTTGATAAGTGCAGGCCGGTAGTTTGATGGACTGCCCCTCCATTGGATCTGTCTGATGTTTCTCCATGGTCACAGTCAAGGTGCACATTTTCAGCAGGAATACTACTGTGCTGTGTTCCTTCTCAGCGTGTCACATCAGGAAGCTTCACTGACTTTTTAGAATAATGTGAAGTATTATGTGTAAAGTACATATACATAATATGAGAACTGGAAAATTCAAATATTGCTTCTGTTGAAGCTGTTAATTCAACCACCTTTGAGCACCTGTTATGTGTAAGATACAGCAGTAGGTGTGCAAAGGAATAAAACATAGTTCCTTTTCCCAAGAAGTTTATGGTCTTTTGGGAGAAAGGCTGGCACATACACAACTAGCTGTAATACTTGGCAAAATCTTAGAGGTGTAGAATACCATGAAACATGAAGACTGGGGAGATTGCTTCTGCTTAGGGATGGCCCCATGGGAGAAGTGATGCTGGAGTTGGGTTTTGGGGGTTACTTGGAATTTCAGCAGATGAATATAGGTTTCTTAAGCAACTACACAAAAGCACATGAAGTTTAGAGAATGGACCATGTAGTTTAAAGGGTGTCTCAGGTTGGGTAGGGGGTGCGTAGCAGGAGATGAAACTGGAAGGGTTGGTTTAGGCCAGGCTGTAGGGGCCCGGAATGTTCTCTCGTCACTTCAACCTGCAGGTGACTCTTGTTTAGTCAAGTTGACATGTGATTCAATGCCATAAATGAATGGGACAAATTATTATGAGATCGGATTTAAGTTAATCGGGGCTCGTAACTTTCAATTGCTAAGGAGGTTAGTTTTCCTGAGGGCAAGGTTATGAACTCAACCCCCATATGAGATAAACTAACTTGGCCTGCTTTCATGGTCACATGTTATGACCTTAACCTTGATTTGCTAGTTCTCACTTAGGTGAGTAAAGAAAGAGAAGCAATGTATTTCACTATTAGAAAAGCAACAATTTGGTCTATTCCTAATATGATTTTTAAATTAAAACATTCAAATGAATTCTTAGTTTGCATGCCACACAAAGAAGGCTGCAGTTTTAAAACTGATGAAGAATGAGACTCCTTGTTCTAATTTTTTCTTTTCCGTTCTTTCAGCTTGGCATTCATTAAACGAGCTCCAGTGATTGATGCAGACAAGCCAGTGTCTTCCCAGCTCCGAGTCCTCACACTCAGTGAAGACTCGCCGTATGAAACCTTGCACTCTTTCATTAGCAATGCGGTGGCTCCTTTTTTTAAGTCCTATATCAGAGAGTCTGGCAAGGCAGACAGGTAAAAACCATTCCTCCTTCGTTAGTTTGAATGCCGTATTTTACTTAATGTTCACAACACACTGTGGAAGATGATGTAAAATTCAGAAATCGGGAGGGAAAAGCTAGTAAACCAAGAGGATGTAAATCTGTTGCATTAATAAAATGTATATTATTAATATTTGACAGACCTGAAATAATAGAATCTCTTTGGAGACCAATAGCGCACTAAAGTTTGAGGTATTTCCCGTCTTTTTAGGGATGGTGATAAAATGGCTCCTTCAGTTGAAAAAAAGATTGCAGAACTTGAAATGGGACTCCTTCACCTGCAGCAGAATATTGAAATTCCAGAGATCAGCCTGCCCATTCATCCAATTATTACAAATGTTGCAAAACAGTGTTATGAGCGTGGAGAAAAGCCAAAAGTTACAGACTTTGGAGATAAGGTTGAAGACCCAACTTTTCTCAATCAGTTACAATCTGGAGTTAACCGCTGGATCCGAGAAATTCAAAAAGTAAGAGCACAGTATTGAAAATATCATGTAAAATGCTTTACTCTTCAATATCTGTCAGAAAACTGGTCCGAGTTCTTGTCAATGAGGTGAATTCTGTGATGACCGTTAGCAGTACCGCCCACTGGTCCTGGGAATGCTCAGTGGAGGATTAATGTCGGCCCAGGTGGAGTGGAGTGGTCAGGGTACCGTGTGACATGGTTTAAATACCATCCCTGAGAGAACGCTAATCTCAGCTGTCTCAGACTTTTTTTTTTGTTTTGGTTGCACTTTGTGGCATGTAGCATCTTAGTTCCCCAACCAGGGATCGAACCCGCACCCCCTGCAGTGGGAACGTGGAGTCTTAACCACTGGACCTCCAGGGAAGTCCAGACCTTTGATTTCAAACTAAACCGCTTATAATACAAGGAAGGAAATCTACTTGAAATATAAAAACTAAATAATAATGCATGTTTTTAGTTAACGGTACGTTTTCTACCTTTGTTTAAATGCTGAATACTCTTGAATGTTATTTTATATTTAAGGTGACCAAACTTGATCGAGATCCTGCCTCAGGAACTGCCTTACAGGAAATTAGTTTTTGGCTAAACTTGGAACGTGCGTTATACCGCATCCAGGAGAAACGAGAGAGCCCAGAAGTTCTCCTGACTCTGGATATCTTGAAACACGGCAAGCGTTTCCATGCCACCGTCAGCTTCGACACTGACACAGGTAAAAACTAGAGCTGATAGTCTGATCAATAAGCTGTTGACCTGGGTTTTGTGATGAAAATTAATAGATGTACCATCTTTCCTGACTATTTACTCCTTTGCATCTTATCTCATCTTTTCCCCAGCTCTAGGTAATGAAAATGACTTTCCCACATACCTCCCTTTCCCTTCCGGGGTTTTAAGAACATAAGCCAGTTTCTAGGCATGAGTACAGGGGACCCTGGGAGCTTCCCTCCTGTTTCTCAGTTACTTGGTTCCTTGAGTAGGCTGTACTTTTATAGTGTAAAGTCAAGTGTGCTTTTGACAATCCAAGCAGAAACATGGTTTACGTTAAGCAGAAGTTCTCTGCCCACAGGTCTGTGGAAGGAGAGCTGGTCAGTACTTTCTCTTCCGCTATTTACCTGCCCCTTTCCTCTGTTCTGTGCCCTCCTCCCTGTTCTGAAAAGTGGTCAAGATAAAGTTATTTTCTGAACGGGCAGCAGGGGGAGTGATGTTGAATGAGCATGTACCAGGCACACAAATGTGGAATGACCGGCCATGGGTGGACGTTGCTCTACCACTCTGTGCCCGCCAGAGACGTGTTAGAACAAGTCATCAGGACTGCAGTAGTTGTCATGTTCTTTTCCTTCCCCTCCAAAAAAGGTTGTGGTGCCCACATTTTAAATGTTAGAGGGAATTCCGGGTGGAAACCTTCAGGTACTTTCATCATACTGCATACATTCACTAGGATATGGGCACTCACTAGTACTGAAATGTATGCCTTGAATTTTTTAATACCTCTGAAACCTTTATTGCTTTCCTAATACATTTCTTTTGTAAATCTTATGCCAGAGGAAGTTAAAAAAAAAAAGACCAGGAGCCAGGTTTTTCTGTGATTCCGTGTCCATAATACATTCCCCTAACTTGAGCCATGGGTATAAAATTTAAATTTTACTGTTCTTAAGGATGATAAAATTCTAGTTTTTTTAAAACTAAAGTGGTGGGAGATGCAAGAGGGAGGGGATATGGGGATATATATATGTGTATAGCTGATTCACTTAGTTATACAGCAGAAACCAACACACCATTGTAAAGCAACTATACTCCAATAAAGATGTTAAAAAAATAAAGTGGTATTACTAGAATGTTTAGATAATATAGAAAGCAAAAAAAGATGAAATCTTTGGGGCTACCACTCATAGCCTTTGGAGTGCATATGAGTTGACTGATATTCTTAAAAAAGCAAAAATGAGACCACACTGGGATTATCTTGTTAATAACATTCTTTTCTTTCAAATAGCACAATTTCTGTGTCACTAAATCTTTTGCAACATCAAAATGTTCTGTTGTGGGGATACACTTTAGTTTACTTAACCAGTATTTAAACCTAAAAGAAATATCTTTCTGCTTTTTTTTTTCATTGTGCTATCACTGACATATAACAACATTATAGTTGTATCACTTATTGTGAAAACCATTAACTGTTTCTCTGTTAATCTAGGTCTGAAACAGGCTTTGGAAACTGTGAATGACTACAATCCTCTGATGAAAGATTTTCCTCTGAATGACTTGCTGTCTGCCACTGAGCTGGACAAGATAAGGCAGGCACTTGTTGCAATTTTCACCCATCTGAGAAAGATCCGAAACACAAAATACCCCATTCAGAGGGCACTGCGTTTGGTGGAGGCGATTTCAAGAGACTTGAGTTCTCAATTACTCAAAGTGCTGGGCACTAGAAAACTGATGCATGTTGCTTATGAAGAATTTGAAAAAGTGAGTTGTAATATATCAGAAAAGCAACCTGAGGGCACTGAGATGAAAATATGCTTTAATAATAAACTTCCTTTCTTAAATTACTTACCAGGTTATGGTCGCGTGCTTTGAAGTCTTTCAGACTTGGGATGATGAATATGAGAAACTCCAGGTGTTGTTGAGAGACATTGTCAAAAGGAAAAGGGAAGAAAACCTGAAGATGGTGTGGCGAATCAACCCTGCTCACAGGAAGCTTCAGGCTCGCCTTGACCAGATGAGGAAGTTTAGACGCCAGCACGAGCAGTTGAGAGCTGTCATTGTCAGGGTCCTGAGGCCACAGGTGTGATTCACATTCTAAAAATTCGTATGTGCATTGTTTGAATGACCCTCTCTCTCTTTTTTTTTTAGATTTAACTACTTGTTTCTGTTTTATACTGTGAAGTACTTCTTTAGCTCCGTTTTCACTCGTCACTGTAATCTTTAAGATCTAGTGATTCTGAATCATAGTGTTTCAGTTCAGATCTTTAACATTCTCCATTGATTCATCCTCATCCCCAAATTGCATGGACCCCAGAGCCAGACTTTGTGGGGATTAAATCCTAATCCCACCATTGAACTAGCCATGTGGCTGGGGCACATTATTTAACCTTTTCCCCAGACCCCTTATCTCTAAAATGTGGATAATAATTGCATTTGCCTCAGATTTATTAAAAGAATTAAATGACTCCTTTTCTTTGTTCGTGCTTTTTTATCTCTTCTCAGTTCACCACTCTTCTTCACCAATGCTTTTCTCCCTTTAAAAAACCCAGTCCAGAAATACTTATAGGTAGAGGAGTTGGTAAATGGATAGATATAGGATAAAGCCAATATAGAGCCAATGTTAATTGGTTGATGTTAATTATAGGCTCTAGGTGGCGGTATATGGGTATTCAGTCTAGAATTCTTTCTACCCTCTTGTAGTTTGAAAATTTTGTAATAAGCTGTTAGTTGGGATGGGGGGGATCCAGTCGAGAAATTACGCCATCTAGAAAGGTTCATTCTCCGATTAGGAGTGCCTTCTATTCAGGGTGGAGCAGATTCTTAATAATGCATCCTCGGCATCTTTTTACTCAGTGTGGTACTAATTTATGTGTACACATGTGCGTGTGTTGGTCTAAATGTTAACCCTTTATTGTGTCCATGAGAGACTTGAGACTGGGGCTGATTCGTTCTGGCCTAGGGTGTCTCGACCCTTTTTTGCCACGTCCCTCTTCTCAGATAATCATTGTTTTAAAAGATCATTGTCTGCTTTCTTTTTGTTTGTAAACCGTATGGTATATGTACGTCCTTTATATTTGTAAAATGTATAATAAACTCAAGTGTGCAGGCATACATTCTCAGAACGGTCTTGGACGACTTAGTCTGTTCACATTTAAGATAATTATTGATATGGTTGGATTTAGACCTGCCATTTGCTATTTGTTTTCCATTCGTCTCATTTTTGTTGTTTCTCTGTTCCTGTACTGCCTTCTTTTGTGTTATATTTAGTATATCTTTTTTTTTTTTTTTAAGCTATAACACTACATCAATATATTATTTATTTTATTTTTTGGCTGTGTTGGGTCTTCATTTCTGTGCGAGGGCCCCCTCTAGCTGCGGCAAGCGGGGGCCACTCTTCATCGCGGTGCGTGGGCCTCTCACCATCGCGGCCTCTCTTGTTGTGGAGCACAGGCTCCAGACGTGCAGGCTCAGTAATTGTGGCTCACGGGCCTAGTTGCTCCGCGGCATATGGGATATTCCCAGACCAGGGCTCAAACCCGTGTCCCCTGCATTGGCAGGCAGATTCCCAACCACTGCGCGACCAGGGTAGCCCCTAGTATATCATTTTAATTCCTCTATAGACTTGTAGCTGTATTTCTTTGAATTTTCTTTTTTAGTGATTTCTCTAGGGATTACTATAGATCTTTAATTTATCATGATATACTCAATACTGACTGAACCTCATAACCAGTATAGCTCTGTCTCCTCCTGCTTGTCATATTTATAACAGTGGAAATAACACTGTTCTTCCCATACATATATATTACATACCTATTACATATATTGTAAACCCAGCAATACAGTGTTACAAGTTTTGTTTTAAACAGTCATATATATCTTAGAAAAATCAGGAGAAGAAAAGAAAAATAATAATACAATCTTTTACGTTTGTCCCCGATTTATATTTTCCAGTTCTCTTCATTCCTTCCTATGGCCTAAGTTACTCTCTGCTGTCTTATCTCTTTAGCCTAAAGGACTTCCTTTAGTATTTCTTGTTCCATAGGTTTGCTGGCAACAGTTTCCCTCATTTCTTGTTTATTGGGAAAAACATTTCACTCTCATATTTGAAGGATAGTTTCACCGGTTATAGAATTCTTGGTTGACAGCAAGTTGTAAATCTGCCCAGACTTTTCATTCTTGCAGGACTCCCCAGGGTCTCCTGTGTGTCCGTGTAATTTAGTACCTCGGCCCTTGTCAGGCTGTCTTTTCCAGAATCTCCCCTTTATGCGTATTGCTGTTGTGCTCCCACCTGCGAAGCTGCGGGTTTTCCCGCCTGAGCTGGCGGATGGGAGCCCCTCCAGGCAGGACGGCCGTCAGCTCACTGCTCTTACCTGCTACAAACACAGCTCAAGGTGCTGGCTGCCGTGCCTTGTTTTCCATTGTCCTGAAATGGCTGCTTAATCACTGTGCCCAGTTTTTGCTCCTACACTGTCATCACCCGGAGTCCTCAGAATGGTTTTAAATACATAAACTAAAACGCACAGGTTTACAAATAAACAGTTGTCAACAGTTCTGAAGTTGTGATCTAGTAATCTGTGTGCTTCTCCATGAACACGTAAAAGAACAAGACCTAGTGACAGGCCTAATACCATAATTTTGAAGTAGTGAACATAAACAAGATCTTAGGATGTGTACAACTGTAATGTGATGAGGCAGGATTTATTGATGACAGAGTCGGAACTGTGAACAGCTGTGGCTGTAGCCCACATTCATAATTGAAGGAAATGCTAAATTTAATTAGGGAGTTAGTGAAAATAATGATTTTCCCCAGACAAATTCACAGACTGTCTGAGTTTCATCCGAGGCATCTGTGGACCCCAGATCAAGACCCCTGCCTAGCGTTACAATTCTGTGAGAGTGTGGGCCTGAGATAGGCCTGGAAGTCTTAACATTTCCTGAGGCAAAGATCCTGTGTGTACTCTGCTGTCTCTCCAATAGCATGAAGGGAACTGAACGGACTCTTCTCAGTTACTGTAGCACTTTATCTGTCCCTCTGCTGTGGCATGGACCGATGGATTATAATTTAAAGTTTAAAAAAAAAAAGGAAAAGCATGTTGGATACTGAGTTTGTACGTAGCACTCCTGTGAATTCCTGAGCTTTCCAATGCAGTTTTAATCATAGTCTAAACACTGAAGAGGGAAGAACCCCAAACTCAGGTTTTAAGACATGTTCTTTTAGCTTAAGCAACGAAACTACATTGTCAGAAGATCTTTCCAGCACAGAGTTAAAACATACCATATAGTGTCTTACGTGGTCTTGTTGAGTTGTAGTTGTAAAATGTTTGACTAAACGTTGAACCTACGTGGTGGACGGGTCATTTTGTGTGGTGTGTGCTGCTTGTGCGCGACAGGATGAGTCTTCATTTGGCAGACCTTTTTTGTTACGAATCCTCTCCTTCCAGGTCACAGCAGTTGCACAGCAGAACCAAGGAGAGGTGCCCGAACCCCAAGACATGAAAGTAGCCGAGGTTCTCTTTGATGCTGCTGACGCAAATGCCATAGAGGAGGTCAACCTCGCTTACGAGAACGTCAAGGAAGTGGACGGGCTCGATGTCTCCAAAGAGGGCACGGAGGCCTGGGAGGCTGCGATGAAGAGATACGACGAGAGGATCGACAGGGTGGAGACCCGGATCACCGCTCGCCTTCGGGATCAGCTCGGCACGGCCAAGAACGCCAATGAGATGTTCAGGATTTTCTCCAGGTTCAACGCGCTGTTTGTCAGGCCTCACATCCGTGGGGCCATCCGCGAGTACCAGACCCAGCTGATCCAGCGTGTGAAGGACGACATCGAGTCTCTGCACGACAAGTTCAAGGTCCAGTACCCGCAGAGCCAGGCGTGTAAGATGAGCCACGTGCGCGACCTGCCGCCGGTGTCGGGCTCCATCATCTGGGCGAAGCAGATCGACCGACAGCTGACGGCCTACATGAAGCGCGTGGAGGACGTGCTGGGCAAGGGCTGGGAGAACCACGTGGAGGGGCAGAAGCTGAAGCAGGACGGAGACAGCTTCCGCATGAAGCTCAACACGCAGGAGATCTTCGACGACTGGGCCCGCAAGGTGCAGCAGCGCAACCTGGGCGTCTCGGGCCGCATCTTCACCATCGAGAGCACGCGCGTCCGGGGCCGGTCCGGAAACGTCCTCAAGCTGAAGGTTAACTTCCTCCCCGAGATTATCACGCTCTCCAAAGAAGTTCGAAACCTCAAGTGGCTCGGTTTCCGAGTCCCACTGGCGATTGTGAACAAGGCTCACCAAGCAAACCAGCTCTACCCGTTTGCCATCTCGCTGATCGAGAGCGTTCGGACCTACGAACGCACGTGCGAGAAGGTGGAGGAGCGCAACACCATCTCCCTGCTGGTCGCGGGCTTGAAAAAGGAGGTGCAGGCTCTGATCGCGGAGGGCATCGCCTTGGTGTGGGAGTCCTACAAGCTCGACCCCTACGTGCAGCGCTTAGCGGAGACTGTCTTCAACTTCCAAGAAAAGGTGTGTGCTGCTTTCATCCTCCACGTCCGGGGAACGAGCTGAACCCAGCGGTGGCTGATCAGTTAATACATTAGCTCCCCCGCAGGGGGCACGCGTGATCCCTACAGCTTAGGGCCGAGTCCGCTGAGAGGGAGAAAGCAGCCTTTCACTCGCCGGGCTACTGGATGCTGTCGCGGCTTTAGGGAAGCCGTCAGGTGACAGCCCGAGTTCAGGTAGAAACCAGTAGAGAGGTGAAGGGCACGAGAGCTTTATTACTGGTAGAGCTGCGTGGAGAATGGCCTCTCGATCTGCAGTCATGGTGCTTGCGGTCAGTCTGCCCCAGACCTGGACTTCCTCCCCAGACCCTCGCCCAGCTGCCACCTCCTGGCCCTGCGCCTGCCACTGCGGGCAGGACAGAGTCCACTGGTCTGGTGCGTGGCCGGCTCCCAGCGAGGGAGAGCGCTGAGCGGAGCGCGTCGGTGTCCTGCTCCCAAACTGACGGTCAGAGGTCACCCCTCCCGGGAGCAGGAGCGGGCAAGGGGGGAGGCTGCTCATTTCCATACGTTTCCCTTCCTCCACAGAGACACAGGTGTGTTCTCACGCCAACACGTAGGATTAGCTAGTTGTGGGAGAACTTCTCTGCCTCGGACATTTATTAATGGAGAAGCATATACGTAAGATAAAGGAATAGAGTAAGTGGATGTTTTAAATACTAAATATACCTTCCTTAGGTGGATGATCTGCTGATTATTGAGGAAAAAATAGACCTGGAAGTCCGGTCCCTGGAGACTTGCATGTATGATCATAAGACTTTCTCCGAGATCCTGAACAGAGTGCAGAAGGCCGTGGACGACCTCAACCTGCACTCCTACTCCAACCTGCCCATCTGGGTCAACAAGCTGGACATGGAGGTGGGTACGGGGCTGTCACACACAGTGCTGCCCACTTGTCTGCTGTCTGCGTGGGCTGGGCCCTGTTCCATAGCCGATGAGTTTGTCGCCGAGAAGCACGTGTTTCCCTAGACGTTACCAGTGACGGTCCAGCTCTCTCCAGAAACCCCGTGTAGCTAATGACAGAGCTGAACGGTGGTGTTGGCCATAGTCACCTTCTTCGTGAGTTGGAAGCAGGGAGCTATGGGGGAGGAGAAAGAGTTCTATTTTCTGGATATTTGACAACCTCCTACTTGCCCTTCCCTGCTCTGCTGATAATTTAGGTGGTTCTTCCTGGCCCTCTTCTCCTGGCGCCCTTCTCTGACCACCTTGTCCCCCTCCACCATCCCACCCAGCATCCAAGAACCTCTTATTCCTGGTAGAGAGGATCTTGGCTCACCCGTGTAGTGGTGTGGGGGGGGCGGGAGGGTGTGTGTGTGTGTGTGTGTGTGTGTGTGTGTGTGTGTGTGTGTGTGTGTGTGTGTGTGTGTGTGAAGCATACTTACCACCCCCTGTGGCTTTCTCATTGGTGGATGTCAGAGTGCAGCTGTGAAGTGTCTAGAAGGAGGATGTTTTATGGCAGAGGTCACTCAGGGGACAGATGGTAGTTGGTCAGTTCTGAAGTTGTTGTGTGTGGGTCACAGATTTTCTCCTTTAAAATGGATACAGAAGTCGCAGTGTATCTACCAGTGGGACCCAAACAGAGTGAAAGTTCACAGGCCCCCCTCTTTTGAATCGACTGCAAGTCCCAGTTTATCTCAAGCCGCCCTCGCAGCATTCCCAGGATGGTTGTGTGGCCAGACGCTAAACAAGACATACAGACGTCCTAGTCATAGGAAATCTATTTGTCTCGTTACAGATCAGAAGAGAATTCTGGCTTCTTTACTTGTTGAAAGAAAATGGTCACTGTTTGGTGACGAATGTTAACTAGACTTATTGTGGTGATCATTTTGCAATATATACCAATATTGAATCATTATGTTGTATATCTAAAAGTAATAATAATGTTACATGTCAATTATGCCTCAATTTTGAAAAGAAAAAAAATTGTTTAATCTCCAAATTATAGTTTTCTAGTTTTATCTCTGAGGCTACCAGGAAAATGCTTTTGTTTTGTAAATTGTCTATCACACCGAACAAATATCAAGACCTTCGCTCATCTGCTGCGTTTGTGTTAGTATCTTTATCACTTATAAGTGGGGATCCTGCAAGTGGAAAGCACAGTCAGCCTAGTAGACGGTGATCTGAGGCTGGAAGGTGAGGAAATGAGGCTGAGAAGCAGGGGTGAAGGCTTGTAGTGAGAAACAGTTCGTCCTGGACCTAAAACATCGGCTTTCTGTTAACGTGCTCTGTGAGCTAACTTTTGAAAGAAACACTGTTCTTGGACATGTTTTCTCTGTAGATTGAAAGAATACTGGGCGTCCGCCTGCAAGCTGGCCTGAGAGCTTGGACCCAGGTGCTCCTTGGACAAGCTGAGGACAAAGCAGAGGTTGACATGGATACGGACGCACCTCAAGTTAGTCACAAACCTGGAGGAGAGCCGAAGATCAAGGTCAGTATTTCCCAGGGCAGCCGATTCGATAGTAAATTAAATAAGGTTCTCCCCTTAAAAACTACCAGGGAAGAGGTCACTTTACAGTGGAGAAACCTGACAGGTGCCACCACGCCCAGCTGACCCAAGTCAGCATCCCAGGGGAGATGTGTGGTGTCACCTGTGGTGTGATGAGAAGGGCTCTTCACCCCTATGGTCTTCCCCCCAGTAACCATGAGGAAAACATCAGGCAAACCCAGGTGGAGGGCCGTCCTGCAGGACACCAGAATGCCAAGGTCATGAGAGAGAGACAGGAAAAACTGAGAAAATGTCACAGACTGGAAGGGAGTGAGGAGCTGCGACAAGTAACTGTGATGTGTGTCCTCATTAGATCCTGGGGAATCGGGCTGAAGTCAGTGTTTCAGTTCCTAGTATTGTATCAGTGCTAGCGTCTTCGTTTTGGAAATTACACTACATTAGAGGAAGCGGGTGAGGGTGTATGGAAACTCTTCATACTTGCCTTAGAACTCTCCTGTAAGTCTAAAATAGTTTCAAAAACAGAAGTTTTTTTTAATAGAAAATAATATTTAGAAATAAATTTACAATGGGAAAAAAATCTCTGCTTTCCAAGCATATATGATATGTAAGAAATCATTTCCAGAACTGAATATGATAATCTGCTACAAGCAGATGTTCAGACTATGACCCTAAAATGTCACTGTTTTCACAAAAATCTGAATCGAATTCTTGTGGGAGAATGCAGTAGCACACTGATCAGCACGCTGGACAGCAGTCTTTGTCTCCAAGCCAGCTGTTTCCCATTCGTGTGAAGGAGTGGTCAACGGGGGCCTAGCAAGCTTTCCAGAAAGTTCTGTTCAGACTCTGCAAGTAGGTCCCTGTCTCCTGTCGTGGGTGGTAGTTATAAAGCTGTCCACCTTACACTAATTCATTAAGCCATGTGTTAGTTTTATGTAGTTTACAGTATGTGTGTTATATTTACCAATAAAAAGGTCTCACAAAACAGAAGCCTGGAAGAACTGGGCAAGTAAAAACTTTGATCTGGGAGAAACAATTGGCTTTTTTTTTTTTCTACGCAGACTTTATACCTTTTCTTTTTTTTTTTCCGCTTTTATGCTTGAAAAATGTTTTCACTTTGGAATATTACAGATATTCATCCCCAGAGTGTGCTTTTTTAAATAACTGAGATGCAGAAAAGCCAGTGAGTGTGTCTGAGTGGATACAGTATCTAGTGGAGACTGAGCTGGAATTCTCCATTAGCTTAAAGCACTGGCAGGTGGCACAGACTGACCCCGACTTGTAAACATACAGAAGTAAAATCGGCCTCGTGTCACTGGTTTCTCAGGTCGCGAGGTCCTCGTGTCCAGATATCATCACGCACGTCAGATCCGATGGTGCTTCACTGAGCACCTGTTGTGTGTATGACACCCAGGCACTGGGGGACCCAGGAAGGACCCAAGCGGGGCCTGCCCTCTGACCTCCTCTTCCTTTGGGGAGGACACAGGCCACAAACATGAAGTCAGGGAAGACCGGGTCTGTTAATAAAGTAACAGACTTTGTGGTTCAGACGGAAGTAGTTGAATAATTAGAGAGAGAAAATGCTCTATATCAAAGCCATTTTCCTGAAATAGACTGCTGAGTGAAAATGAAATCTTTGCTTCATAGAATGTCGTGCATGAGCTGAGAATAACCAACCAGGTCATCTATCTGAACCCGCCAATCGAGGAGTGCAGGTACAAGCTGTACCAGGAGATGTTCGCCTGGAAGATGGTGGTGCTGTCCCTTCCCAGAATCCAGAGTCAGAGGTACCAGGTGAGCCCCGCGCCCCCTCGCTCTGGGGCGCCGCCTCCGCGCGCCTCCTTACAGAGCTCTTGACGCGTCCTTTCAAACTCCAGACCTCAGCTCGGCGCTCTGGGGGAAAGCTGGAGGAAGCTCTGTGTGGCCTGACGTGTTTCCCGGTAGTTACTTTTCCACACAGTCGGGTTTGGAGCTCCGGTGTCAGTGGTCTCTTAGAAATTCCCTCCGTGAACTTCTTTGGGAATTTTAATTCCTGCTTTTCCCCGCCCACCCTCCCACTTGCATTTTATCATGGGAATTCGCAAACATACACAAAAGCAGAGGGAATCATATGAGCTCACACCACTCCGCTTTATTTATCAACATGTGGCCAATTTTGTTTCATTATATTCCCTTCCCCACCCCCCAGCAGCAGATTATTTTAAAGCAAATCCCAGATATAGTACGCTCTTATTAGGACACTCCTAGAGCAAAAGGAAAACTCAAGAGACCGTTGCATTTAGTCCCTGGTCTCTAGGCAATATTACTTCTAAATAGGACCAGTGGTTTTCAAATAAACATATTCCACAACCTCTGCTGTAACCGACTTTTCTAGAAAACAGTGATCCTATCCAGAAGCATGTCTCTTTTCTTAACTGTGAACGTAAGCTCAGTTCTCTTTTTCCTGCCCCCTCCTTGCCACACTCTTTTTACCGGGCTCTCCTGGCTTTCCTCGACCTCCCTGGCCCACCTGCTTCACTGGCTCTACGTGTTCAGCACCGTCTCCACCCCACTCTCTCTGTGTCTCATCCAGCCTGTTGGCTTTAAATACCAGCCAGCTGCGCACAACTCCGTGTTCCTGTCTCCAGCCAGGCCTTTTCCTGAACTCCAGACGGCCTGTCCCTTTGCTTCCTTGGTGTCTCCATGTGACCACCTGATGGAGATGTCAAAGTGGACTTGTCTCTCAGTCCCCTCCCTCAGATTTGCTCCTCCCCCAGTCTTGCCTTTCCCATCCTCCAGCCTGCTCCTGGACGCCCACTGTCGCTATCTTCAAAATTAACCCTAATCGGGACTTCCCTGGTGGCACAGTGGTTAAGAATCCGCCTGCCAATGCAGGGGACACGGGTTCGATCCTTGGTCGGGGAAGATCCTACATGCCACGGAGCAACTAAGCCCGTGCGCCACAGCTACTGAGCCTGCGCTCTAGAGCCCGTGAGCCACAAGTACTGAGCCTGCATGCCACAACTACTGAAGCCCATGCGCCTAGAGCCCGTGCTCTGCAACAAGAGAAGCCACCACAATGAGAAGCCCACGCACCGCAACAAAGAGTAGCTCCCACTCGCAACTAGAGAAAAGCCCGCGCGCAGCAACAAAGACCCGACGCAGCCAAAAATAAATAATTAATTAATTTAAAAATTTTTTAAAAATTAACCCTAATCTGTTTCTTACCACATCCAGCGCTACCACCGTCCAAGGTACTATAATCCCTCAGTCGGATTATTTAAGCCCCCTCCTGACTGGTCTCTCCGTGTCTGCTTTTGCCCCCTACAATCTGTTGTCAACACAGCAGCCAGAGTGCATCTTAAAACTGTGTGTTAGCCCTGACGCTTCTCTTTTCGGAGCCCGTTAACGGCTTCCTGTCTCACCCACCACGGTGCCTTGCTGGGCCCCACGTGGCACACCGCCTCCCTGACCTGCTTCTCCCCTCGCGGCTCTGCTGCAGCCGCGCTGGGCTCTTGCTCATCCTCGCGTGCGCCGGGCGGACTCCTGTCCCTGAGCCTTTGCGCTTGCTGATCCCCTTGCTCGGAAGCCCCGGGAGCAAATACTCACAAGGCTCCCTCCCTCCACCTGCTGGCCTCTGCCCACGCGTTACCTCCTCGGTGAGGCCTTCCCTGACTCCCCTGCTCAGAAGGCATCCTCCCTGCACCCGCATCCCCTCGCCCCTCCTCCCTGCACCCGCATCCCCTCGCCCCCTCCTCCCTGCACCCGCATCCCCTCGCCCCCTCCTCCCTGCACCCGCATCCCCTCGCCCCCTCCTCCCTGCACCCGCATCCCCTCGCCCCTCCTCCCTGCACCCGCATCCCGTCGCCCCCTCCTCCCTGCTGTCCTCATGGCACTGCTCCCCCTGGGACATGCTGTGTACTTTGCTTTTCCCTTAGTTGTCTCTCTCCTCCCACAGAATGTAAATCTATGTGAGCGGAGGTTTTTGTCTGTTTGTTGTACCTACAACAGTGCCTGGCACATGACAGCCCACAAATGGTTGAAACAAACGAATGACTGTGTCGCAGGTTCCAGCATCCACGTTGGTGTTAACACTTGGTCGTGGTCATCTCACGCCCTCTTAGGCGCCACCTTCAGTCCTGCCTTCTTGGATGAGAGGCTCCGGTCTTGCAGGGCCCCGCTCTGGGGCGCCGGGCTCTCTGTTCCTAGGGCTCGCCTGCTCTCTAACTGTTTTTGCCTTGTGCCAATCATGACGCCACATCTTCTGGCTTGTGGTTGATGTTCCTTTCGTTGGTTTGAGGAGTTATATTGTAAGTAGGCTTCTGGTTACCTGTGACTGGGATAAGTGAATGTTATCCCTTAAATACAGTTTCTTTCGGTTTATTTTAAGTGAAAGTGACTCTGAGATTCACGTTTTTGTGCACACTACCTGCGTTCATTTCCGGCTTTGTTTGGTTAGGTGGGTGTCCACTACGAACTGACTGAAGAAGAGAAATTCTACCGGAATGCTCTAACACGGATGCCAGATGGCCCCGTTGCCCTGGAGGAATCCTATTCTGCAGTCATGGGCATCGTAAATGAAGTCGAGCAGTATGTCAAGGTGAGAAGCTAATTTCATTCAAATATGTTGTCTTATACACTTAGGAGTATGAGATTTAATGAATATGGAGCTAAAAGGTCTTGACTATATGTAATGTGAATGATGAGGTAATATTTGCTGTCTTAAAACAAGGAGTGAACAATAGGGCAAACCTTGTGGGATATTAATCATTTTGGAGAACAGGAAACTATTCTCTTTTGATAGGAAAATTCTGAGAATTTGAAGTGAGAGTTTTCCTAACGGCGATGAAAGAACATGAGCCTTTTAACAGAATATGAAAATATATGTTAATATTTTACAAAATGAAGAGTCAAACTGTAGTATTTAACTGTGTTCTTCTTCACTTGCAGGTTTGGCTTCAGTATCAGTGTTTGTGGGACATGCAAGCTGAGAACATCTATAACAGACTCGGGGAAGATCTCAACAAGTGGCAGGCACTCTTGGTGCAGATAAGGAAGGCCCGAGGAACCTTTGACAATGCAGAGACCAAGAAAGAGTTTGGACCAGTAGTCATAGACTACGGCAAGGTGAGCTCTGCTGTCTCATTGAAAGGCGTCCGGGGAGCTGGGACGGCAACGTCCAACTGAAATGAAGCTGAAGCATAAACGCTCCAGCGTGAAAGACTCGCTGATCCGTTGTCGCGCGCTCCTTCCCCTGCAGGTCCAATCTAAGGTGAACCTGAAGTACGACTCTTGGCATAAGGAGGTCCTCAGCAAATTCGGGCAGATGCTCGGCTCCAACATGACAGAGTTCCACTCCCAGATCTCCAAGGTGAGGCGGCAGGACCCTGCCGGTGTGGTGGACCCCCCGGCGCCCCTCGGCCCTCTGCTAAACGCTGCGCTCTCTCCGGACAGTCCCGCCAGGAGCTGGAACAACACTCAGTGGACACGGCCAGCACCTCGGACGCCGTGACCTTCATCACCTACGTGCAGTCTCTGAAGCGGAAGATCAAGCAGTTTGAAAAGCAAGTCGAGGTGAGCCCTGTCCCTCGCTGTGTCTCAGGTGGGGTCCACGGGGCGTCTCTGTCGCGCCCCTGCCGTGCTCGTAAGGGTGGACAGGTGATTCTTAGGCGCTTCAGGGTTTGAGAACCACAGGCTCCTGTCTTTTAAAGTCTTTTGCTGTAGTTGTGGACCTTCAAGTCCTCAAACTTGAATTACCTTCTCATAATTTGGAAGGAGGGTGTGACGCGCAGCTCCAGCGCGCTTAGACCCTGCTCAGGGCCACTCGGTGCCGCCAGGAGCAGTCACGGGCCTGGCCACGGCGCCGTCGGGAGGGGAGCACGTGTGTTCCGTAGCCGCGGGGTGCCTTCCCGTTCGTGGGAATCTGACAGCAGTCTCTGCTGCCCTTGTGAAGGAAAGTGCTCAGTGTATTCTGTAACCCTCAAAGCTCTACCGCAACGGCCAGCGCTTGCTGGAAAAGCAAAGGTTCCAGTTCCCGCCTTCCTGGCTTTACATTGACAACATCGAGGGCGAGTGGGGGGCCTTCAACGACATCATGCGGCGGAAGGACTCTGCCATCCAGCAGCAGGTGGCGAACCTGCAGATGAAGATCGTCCAGGAGGACCGGGCCGTGGAGAGCCGCACCACCGACCTGCTGACCGACTGGGAGAAGACCAAGCCTGTCACGGTGAGTCTCGCCCCCGGCGCCGCAGCTTCTCCCGAGCCGGCAGCAGGTGACCTGGTGTCTCCGCTTTCAGACTTAAAAGGCCCTGCCATGGCTTAGCTTTCCAGAATGAAGACTTTCCCTTGTAATTAAAAGGAGCAGTACTTGCAGGTAGTGGCTTTGAAAACACGAAAGCCGACTTAGACCTCTTTTTACCCGGAACTCCTCATGACAGTCACTTAAGTCAGGGAATTGTTTTAAAGACTAACGTTTTTCTGTTTGTAAGTTATCCTCTTACTTAGGCATAGTCAGAAGTTAGAATTTCCTTTCTCGTGGACACAGGCCAAGCATCCCGCTGCCGCCACTGCTAGGTCTGTGCGGTGGGGGGCAGCCCTGAGCTGTGACGTCATTGTCGCGGTCGTTAATGCTTTCTGTACCGGGACCTGCCACACCCTGGTCTCTGGGTTCATTCAAGTATTTATTGAGCACCGACGACATTCTGGGCAGCAGAGATACAGCGGTGACCTGAAAGGAGCCCTACCTGCATGGAGTTACGCTCCAGTGGGGCACGGAGGGTAAAGAGTGAACGAGAAGAACATGTGTTTTAAGTCAGATGGTGATACGTGCCGCGGGAAAGGGGTGTTGGTGCTTTCCTGCTCTGCAGGGGGTTGACATGTGGAGGCTGAGGGAGGGGCTGGCAAGCGTGCCGTGGCCGAGGGGGCGTCCAGGCAGGGGGACGGCCAGTGTGGGGCTCAGGCACGTAGGTCACGGCCTGCCTGGCTCACTGGGTGGAATTCAAACTTAGACATACACGTACGCATAGAAGGGGAAGGGTTTTGAAATGCTCTGAACGTCAGTCTGGTTTTGTAGTGAGGATGTAGGTTCTCCGCACCAGTCCTGGGGGCTGATTTGGCCGCCCCACGTCTACTGGGTTGGCCTCTGTCCTGCCCGCAGCCCTGTCTGTGCTGCTGGGCCCAAGGTCCTGCCTAGTGTTTCATTTTGGCTGAGGGGCCCCGGTGTTAAGCAGGCTTGTGCTTTTGCTAATGCCAGTGCTTCCAGGCTGTGCAGGGGAGTGAGTACTGATCACTAGACAAGAGTGTGATCACCTGAATTTGAATATCTTTTGTTGCCTCACCTTGCTAGTAATGAATGTGTTACAGTGAAAACTTTGATATTTTGTGTAGTCATTCTCAAAGGTTATCAGAATGGAGAGGAAGTGTGTAAACAGTGTTAAGGCTGAAGCAGAGTCTCCTCCAGTGAGAACAGTGCTTTCCTTTTCCTTCTTCTCTCGGTAACTGATATGACGACTGTGCACCTCCTCAGGGAGGGCGTGGCTGGCAGCCCCAAGCGCCCTGTCCCCTCGGTCAGGAGTGTCCTGCTCCAGGCCCAGGTCTGTCCTGACTCTTCTCTTCCGTCTCCCACGGCACTTAGTGAGGGGATGGCTGAGTTGAGAGGTGCTCCACCTTTCCTGTGTCAAGTCTGGAAGCAAAAGTTCATCCAGTAATGGACGCGCATCACCAGGGAACAGCTTTTGAATGTTTACGTGCGTAGACGTGTTCAAGGAATCACAAATCCTAGAAGCCCAGCAGGCCCCCTCCACCATCTCAGAGCCAGAGCTCGTCTGTCCTGAGCCCCGGCTCTGATTCTCTGGCCTTGACTGCTTCAGGGCAATCTTCGCCCGGAGGAGGCGCTTCAGGCTCTCACCATATACGAAGGCAAGTTCGGCAGGCTGAAGGACGACAGGGAGAAGTGTGCGAAGGCCAAGGAGGCGCTGGAATTGACAGATACGGGACTCCTCAGTGGCAGCGAAGAGCGCGTCCAGGTACGGCGGCTCCAGCGGGCGGGGGGTGGGGCCGGGCTGCTCGTGCTCACGCTGCCTCTGGCCCGGAGTGTCTCAGGAGCCCTGGGGTGGTTCTGCTTCCAAGTTCAACTGCTTTACTGTGCTTCATCGCAGGTGGCCTTAGAGGAGTTGCAGGACCTCAAAGGCGTTTGGTCGGAGCTTTCTAAGGTCTGGGAGCAGATTGATCAGATGAAGGAGCAGCCGTGGGTTTCCGTGCAGCCTCGAAAGGTAGGTGTCGCTAAAGACAGGTGCTGTGTGCACCTTCACGTACTGAAAGGTAGATGTCGTTAAAGACAGGTGCTGTGTGCACCTGCACGCACTGACAGGTAGGTGTCGTTAAAGACAGGTGCTGTGTGCACCTGCACGTACTGACAGGTAGATGTCGTTAAAGACAGATGCTGTGTGCACCTGCACGCACTGACAGGTAGGTGTCGTTAAAGACAGGTGCTGTGTGCACCTTCACGTACTGAAAGGTAAGTGTCGCTAAAGACAGGTGCTGTGTGCACCTGCACGCACTGACAGGTAGATGTCGCTAAAGACAGGTGCTGTGTGCACCTGCACGCACTGACAGGTAGATGTCGTTAAAGACAGGTGCTGTGTGCACCTGCACATACTGACAGGTAGGTGTCGTTAAAAATAGATGTTATGTGCACCTGCATGTATTGACAGGTGTAGACTTTACTCAGAAACCTGGCAAGCAAGGAGCTGTATTGTGAGTTCACAAAATGTCACTTAATGGTCGTTTACATTATTCATCCAGATTAATGTAAAATTTCTTCTAAAACCATTTTTAAAATATTTCATCGTTTAAAGGAATGTTGGCAACCTAAATACCATCTTGTGTTTCTCTTGACAGCTTCGGCAAAATTTAGATGGCCTCTTGAACCAGCTGAAAAACTTCCCCGCACGATTACGGCAGTACGCGTCCTATGAGTTTGTCCAGAGGCTTCTGAAAGGTTACCTCAAGGTCGGTGACTCAGAGCTGCGGTCACAGATGTCTGCTAGAAACACGCTGCACGGGTAACGTGGCTCACTCTCTCCACAGATAAACATGCTGGTGATTGAACTGAAATCTGAAGCACTTAAAGATCGACACTGGAAACAGCTGATGAAACGGCTTCACGTAAACTGGGTTGTTTCTGAGCTGACCCTCGGCCAGATCTGGGACGTTGACTTGCAGAAAAATGAAGCGGTTGTCAAGGATGTGCTGCTTGTAGCACAGGGGGAGATGGCTTTGGAGGAATTTTTGAAGCAGGTAAGTAATAGGCTGATGGGCATTCCATATCATGTTTCAGGCTGTGACATAGACTGACGTAGATCTGAGCCTCATATGTGGTCCCTTTTGTCTCCATTACACTTGGTCACTCGTGTGACTGGCGAACGCCCACGTATTGATGATGTGCCTCTTTCGGTTTCAATTCAGATACGAGAAGTGTGGAATACTTACGAATTAGACTTGGTTAACTATCAGAACAAGTGTCGCCTGATCCGAGGCTGGGACGACCTCTTCAACAAGGTCAAAGAGCACATCAACAGTGTGTCCGCTATGAAGCTCTCTCCGTATTATAAGGTACCGCTGCGGGGAGATGTCCCTCCCGCACATCCACTGTTTTACCTTCAGACTTAGAGTCAGGGCCTTCCCTGGCAGTCCAGTGATTAAGACTCCGCGCTTCCACTGCAGGGGGCACGGGTTCGATCCCTGTAGGGGAACTAAGATCCAGCATGCTGTGCGGCCAAAATAAATAGATTTTTTAAGAATAATTAAAAAATTAAAATGGCCAGACTCACAGTTACCAGGTGCCTGGTAGAAAATGTGAGTCACATAACTGGACAGGATCTTTACCTGCATATTGGGGTAAGTTCTGGTGTATCTGAGAGTGGAGAGTTAAGCAGTTGAGCTCTGCCTCCCATCCACCCGCTAGGTGTTTGAAGAGGATGCCCTGAGCTGGGAAGACAAACTGAACCGGATCATGGCTCTCTTCGACGTGTGGATCGACGTGCAGAGGCGCTGGGTCTACCTGGAGGGCATCTTCACGGGCAGCGCGGACATCAAACACCTGCTGCCGGTGGAAACCCAGCGGTTCCAGAGGTACAGCCTTGAGCCGGGACGGGGGGCTGAAGGGTAGGCTTGGCTGGTGACCACCCTTTGCACGAAGGCTGACGTTAACCTCGCTTTTAATTTGATTTGTAGTATCAGCACGGAATTCTTGGCTCTCATGAAAAAAGTATCCAAGTCTCCCCTGGTCATGGACGTTCTGAACATCCAGGGGGTACAGAGGTCTCTGGAGAGATTAGCAGACCTGCTAGGAAAGATCCAGAAAGCCCTGGGAGAGTACCTGGAAAGAGAGCGCTCATCTTTCCCCAGGTGAGAGGGTGGTTTTTACGGGGACTGAAGGGAAGGTCAGCTCCGGCGCCTCCTTCCCGCCCCTCCCTCCTGTCCTGTGTGTTGGTCACTCTGACGTCAAGGGTTTTGTTACCAATAACCGATTTAGTGAATACCGTTTCTCCTTCATCCATTGATTGCTAATTATAACAAATAATCCTTAATTTTCTACCGTGGGTTCATTTACTAAGCTTCATTTAAACTATTTTTCACCCTCCCAGGCAGCTAGCATCTCTTAAAAATTTAGCTGTGATTCTTTTTTTTTTTTGGCCGCACCGTGTGGCGTGCGGAACTTCCCTGACCAGGGATCGAACCCGTGCCCCCTGTGGTGGAAGCAGGGAGTCTTAACCACTGGACCACCAGGGAAGTTGTATTTTATTTTCTAAGTGGCATTCTTTTCTTTCTGAATAGTTTACTTAGTATAAATAGAGCAGGTTTCATTCATAAGGTGAGGTGAATTATGTGAAATCCATTGAATTTCTCTTCAGGATCTTGTTAGGTGAGGGCTTTTGCTGAGGGCTGGAAGAAATTTGGATGTGATCTGAATTCAGGCTGGAGATAGTCCACCACCATCCATATCCACTTTCCTTTCCTATACAATTTGAAGTTTTGCCTCGATTCCCCTTATTTGTGTATATGTAATGTTTTAGCAACTTAAATGCTATTTTAATTGTAGGTTTTATTTTGTGGGTGATGAAGATTTGCTTGAAATCATTGGAAACAGTAAGAATGTAGCCAAGTTACAGAAACATTTCAAGAAAATGTTTGCTGGTGTTTCCAGCATCATCCTGAATGAAGATAACTCTGTCGTCCTGGGCATTTCGTCCCGTGAAGGAGAGGAGGTAGTTACATTTATTGATTGTAACTTAGAAAACTTCACTCCCATCTTTGTGCACTTTAATTCTTAGATTTTCTTTATTTCAGGTTATGTTTAAAACTCCCGTGTCAATTACTGAACATCCCAAAATCAACGAGTGGCTCACCCTAGTAGAGAAGGAGATGAGAGTCACGCTGGCCAAACTCCTTGCCGAGTCTGTTACAGAAGTTGAGATTTTTGGTAAAGCAACTTCAATTGACCCAAATACCTACATCACCTGGATTGACAAATACCAGGTACTGTCCAGTAGAAGGGGGACAGTCTGAAGGTGAGGGCACTGGCTGATCTTTAAAACCATCCTTTTGGGTCTTGTGTGCCGTGCCTCGCAGGCCCAGCTCGTGGTCCTGTCAGCCCAGATCGCCTGGTCTGAGAACGTGGAGACGGCGCTGAGCGGCATCGGCGGGGGCGGCGACACAGCCCCCCTGCACTCCGTGCTCAGCAACGTGGAGGTCACCCTCAACGTGCTGGCCGACTCGGTCCTCATGGAGCAGCCCCCACTCCGGAGACGCAAGCTGGAGCACTTGGTTAGTCCCATTCCTCCCACTCAGGTTCCTGGGCCTTCGCCTCGGACAGCCGAAAGAACTCACGCTTGAGAAAGATCCTAATTGGTGTCAGGGAGAAAAACAAGTGGATGCCCTGTTGACAAACGCTGGGGTGTGTCCTTGGCTCGCTGGTCCCGTTGAAAGGCAGTCTTGGGGGACAGGAGTTAACACACACGACCTCCTGACACAAAGGGGTGACACTCGTCCCTCTGGGTCTTTCACACTCTCGTCCTCTCCTTCCCAAAGAACGTGTCCCGTGGCGGACCAGCCCAGCGCGTCTCTGAGCCCGAGCTGCTTGCTGCTGCTGGGCTTTGCGCCCCCGTGTGCAGCAGATGCACTGTTAGGGCAGAGACAGCTGTGCTCCCATCACGTTTCACGCTAGTTGCAACTAGCAGAGTTCTTGTTTGTTTGTTGTTTCTTTGTTTTTGTTGCAGCTCTTGATTCTGTGTAATTCCATTGTGTGAATAACAGTTTTCTGGTTTTTAAAAGTGAATAACAGTTCTGTTGTTTCTAAAAGTGAATATTTACACTGTAACTGGACCTAGAATCTCAATTTAAAAGTCTACTAAATAACCCCTGCACCCCGAGGATACGCTTATGTACTTTAGTTTACATACTTTAGTTCTTGAAATGTACTTTCTGATAAACGCTTTAAAGTGACTCTTTCTTCAGATTACAGAGTTGGTTCACCAGAGAGACGTCACCAGGTCCTTGATCAAGAGCAAGATCGACAACGCCAAATCTTTTGAGTGGCTCAGCCAAATGCGATTTTACTTTGACCCTAAGCAAACTGACGTGTTGCAGCAATTGTCGATTCAAATGGCAAATGCCAAGTTTAACTATGGCTTTGAGTACCTGGGTGTCCAGGACAAGCTGGTCCAGACCCCCCTCACCGACCGCTGCTACTTGACGATGACCCAGGCCTTGGAGGCCAGGTTGGGCGGGTCCCCCTTCGGTGAGTCCCCCCCCCGCCCCCCCCCCCCGACACCTGGGCAGGTGGAGTCAGATAGGAAACGTACTTTTCGAAGATTAAGCAAACGATCTACATGTATTTCTTAACTGCATGGCTGGTACCTTCTAAAACTTGAAATCCGTTGGCGGTGATCGCATTTATAGTCGACCCTCGAACAACACTGGTTTGAACTGTGTGAGTCCTCTTAGACACAGAGTTTTCTTAATAGATGGGCAGTCGGCCCTTCATGTTCACCGGTTTCACATCCTCAGATTGAACCAACCATGGATTGAAGTTTCCATCCGAGGTTGGTTGAATCCATGGATGCAGAGCCTGTGGATATGGAGGGCCAACTATTGGACTCGAGGGTCCGTGGATTTGGGTAGACACAGAGGTCCTGGACCAGTCCGCGTGGAGACTGAGGGATGATTGTACTTTGGATTTTTAAAATGAATTGCTTTTTACAGTTCTTAAAACTAAAGGTGTGTTCTTATTTGAGTTCTCAATTCCTTTTCTTCAAATAATAGGGCCTGCTGGGACTGGGAAGACCGAGTCTGTCAAAGCTCTCGGCCATCAGCTTGGACGCTTTGTTTTAGTTTTCAACTGTGATGAAACCTTTGATTTCCAGGTGAGAAGCTCTGTGGGAACCACCTAGAGTTAAAGGCCTGAGAGGGCTGGGTGGGGAATAGCAGGTGGCACCCCTCAAAGCTGTTAGCCTTACAGCACAGCATGGTCCTTTGGGGACGGGGTTACTTGAGCTGTTTGAGGTTCCCAGCACGTGCTTGACACCGACTTGAGCTTCACGTCTTCAGATTCTTCAAACTCCTCAGTGTAACATATCTTTCTGGTGTCTATGTCTGGGAATAAACAAATATTATGGGAAAGGTTTTTTAAACAACGTGTTAACTTTGTCATTGGGATTTTATTGGCACAGGAGGAAAAATGACACGTTACATCTGTACCACTGTTTATGAGGCACTTGATGTGTGGGGCTGGGCTCCTTGCCTCACGTGTGAAGCTGATTCCACCTTCACAGCCCCTCCCACCCACCCCCCACCCCGGGAGGAAGGCGATATTGTTCCCATTTCAAAGATGAGCAGACAAGGGTTTCAAGACGTGATCTGCCCAGGGTGGGACCAGTCATCCAAGCCAGAAGCGGAGCCCCGTACAGCCAGCACCGCGGCCGCGGTCTTAGCTCCCTTCCCTTCTTCTTGTTTCAGGCGATGGGACGGATCTTTGTGGGGCTTTGCCAGGTGGGCGCGTGGGGCTGCTTTGACGAGTTCAACCGCCTGGAGGAGCGGATGCTGTCGGCCGTGTCCCAGCAGGTGCAGTGCATCCAGGAGGCGCTGCGCGAGCACTCCAGCCCCAGCTACGATAAGAGTGAGACCGGCTTCTCCTTACAGTTACCTGGAGGGCACAGAGGGGGCCCCCTCTTTGATGAGAAATAAGCGAGAATTTAATGTAGCTCCAGGACGCGCTGCTGCAGGCGGGGCAGTGCGTCCTGACGGAAGACAGGCGGGAGGGCCCAGGGTACCGCCGCACCCCTCGTCCCAGAGCAGCCCCGCGGAGCCGTCAGTCCTTCCCCTGTACCAGTCCCCGTGCTCCCTCCCCTGGCGCCTGCGCACAGCACAGGTTTGAGCCGCTCTGGGCCCCCCGCGTCCCCCTCCTCCTCCCTGCATCCCACAGAGCCAGGCCTCCTGGCCAGAGTGTTGGGAACCAGCCCTCGGCACGGTGGGAGTGCCTGCTCAGAGGGCCCCGGGGCTTGTTGCGCACACAGCCTGGGCGCGTGAGCTGGAGGACGTAAATAAATACATCCACCTTGGCGAGTTTACCTTTTAAAGTTCCCTTTTTTTCCATAATAACGGTAACTCATCTTACCAGACTTCCTAAATAAAACAAAAGGAGTGTCAAAGAAATCAGTACCTGTGTAGTCCACGTTCCATGTTCTCCTGTGGAGGAAGTCTGATGCCTAAGTAGTCCAGGGATGGGGAGCGGGGGGGCTGTTTATTTTGTGTTTTCCTTTGATGACCCTAGGAGAGGGTCATTCTTGTGACCTCAGCTGGTCAGTTTTGTCACAACATGGATTGGTTTTTATTTCTGCAACTATTGTTGGGGTGCGTTTCTATTCTTGCATTGACCTTGTGACGCTCAGTAATGCACAAATAGTGGGCTTCCTGCCTCTGGTGACTTGATCCGTTACACATTCGGACGGCTTTTGTGTCGGTGAGGTGGGTGAAGATGGGCCTGCCTGGGCCAGTGGGCGTTGTGTCTGGTGAGAGCCTGCGGAAAGGCCAGACGGCAGCTCCCCTGGAGTCCTGGGCCGGCAGGGAGATGGGTGCTTGCTCTGCAGTTTTAGAGAGATTTTGGAGTGGTTTTTTGACTATCACGAGTCTTAACACCATCATCCGATTTTCAGCCTCTGCCCCCATTACTTGTGAGCTGCTGAACAAACAAGTCAAAGTGAGCCCAGACATGGCCATCTTCATCACCATGAACCCCGGCTACGCGGGCCGATCGAACCTTCCAGACAACTTGAAGAAGCTGTTCCGGAGCTTGGCCATGACCAAGCCCGACCGGCAGCTCATCGCCCAGGTCATGCTGTACTCACAGGGCTTCCGCACCGCCGAGGTCCTTGCCAACAAGATCGTCCCGTTCTTCAAGTGAGTCACTTAGAGTTATTCCGAATCGTGTTTCTAGCATGTGTTAGGTGTGCCGTTTAAAGTTTGCCTGTGTAATTACGACACTACCTTCCGCGTGTCCATCTCTTATTTCTTGACGTTTGCTGCTCCTGGTGCTCAAAGTGTACTGTTTTTTAAGAAAACCCTTTCTCTTTTAGACTATGTGACGAGCAGCTCTCTTCTCAAAGCCACTATGACTTCGGTCTCCGAGCCTTGAAGAGCGTGCTGGTGAGTGCAGGAAACGTGAAGCGGGAGCGGATTCAGAAGATCAAGAGGGAGAAGGAGGAGCGCGGCGAGGTGGTCGACGAAGGAGAAATTGCGGAAAATCTCCCTGAGCAAGAGGTGTGCGGGGCATCCTTTAAGCACTCAGACCCAGAATCTGGTTGTGTTTCCCTTTGCCACCCTGAAGTCGTGCCTTGAGGGCTCTCATTGCGACTCACGTGCCCCGGGGTGAACGGAGGGGACCCGCATTTGACAGGAAGCCTGGGGGTGGGGGTGGGGCGCTGGACCTCACTGCTTGTTCACAGGACAGCTATGCCGTGGGTCCTCCAGGGACAGGGCAGTAAACGTGGAGCTGGCACCCACCCCCCCCAAGAGCTCATCCCCTTCTCCCCACACAGATCCTGATCCAGAGCGTCTGTGAGACGATGGTGCCAAAGCTGGTGGCAGAAGACATCCCGCTGCTTTTCAGCCTCTTGTCAGACGTGTTCCCCGGGGTCCAGTATCACCGGGGTGAGATGACGGCGCTGAGGGAGGAGCTCAAGAAAGTGTGCCAGGAGATGTACCTGACATACGGAGACGGAGAAGAAGTCGGCGGGATGTGGGTTGAAAAGGTAGCTGGGATCGTGGTGTTGGCTGGCGCCTCACAGACCCCGCAGGCGGCCGTGAGCGGTAACGACGGCCGTGGACTTGGGGGAGAAGCCACGTCTTATCAGGCTTTGTCCACGAGGCGCGTCGTCTGGTTTGTGAAGATTTGCCCCAAGTCCTGTTAGGATTTTTTCTTAACTTGAGAGTAGTGACAGGGAAACTTACCTGAAATTTTCAATTATGTGGTATAGTTTGTTCTCTGAAAATGCTGGCTAAAAGGGGATCATGATGAAAAACGTCTATGGCAGTAAAAGATCTGCTTACAAGACTTTCCAGTACCACGATTAACAACATAAATGTGCTAATCAATAGAGTTTACATTCTGTATCGACTTCTATCCTTTCTCTCCTCTGTGAGACTCACTTAAGAAAAAGCGTGTCACGTGCACAAGCTGTGTGTGCTGACCCTGAGCTGCGGTCCTGGGTTAGACAGGCGGCTTGTTTATCTGGTCTCTGTCCTCCCGGCAGGGCGTCTCAGGGGTCTCTTCTGAGGCAGCTCGGTGAGCGTCTCCTGACTCAGTCCAACAGCTCCACAGTTCAGTAAAAACCCTCTGTATTTGCTATGCTTGTGGCCGGTTGAAGGTCTCTCTGGTTAGAAAGTCCCAGTACTTGCCTTGAAAGAGTCACAGCACGTGTTTCTTGCTTGGGGGTGGGAGAAGTGGTGAGGAACCTCCCACGTTCTTTCTCTGGAGTGGTCACGGTGCTGGTCGGTTTGGCCCTCAGGTTCTCCAGCTCTATCAGATCACCCAGATCAACCACGGCCTGATGATGGTGGGGCCCTCGGGCAGCGGGAAGAGCATGGCCTGGCGCGTTCTTCTGAAGGCTCTGGAGAGGCTCGAGGGTGTGGAGGGCGTGGCCCATATCATCGACCCTAAAGCCATCAGCAAAGACCACCTGTACGGAACCCTGGACCCCAACACCAGGGAGTGGACCGATGGGCTGTTCACACACGTTCTGAGAAAGTAAGTGCACTTGGGTGGGTGTCTGCCCTCCGGAGAATTGGAACCTAGGCACTCTGTCCTCGTGGTAACAGCGTACGTTATTCTTCTTACCACGCTCTGGACAAATTAAAGTCACTTTAGAAACCGTTACAGGCTGAGCATTTTCAACCTCAGTCACCCGCTGCTGTAAAATCCTCCCACACCAGGATCATAGACAACGTGAGGGGTGAGCTGCAGAAGCGCCAGTGGATCGTCTTCGATGGCGATGTGGATCCCGAGTGGGTGGAGAACTTGAACTCGGTGCTGGATGACAACAAGCTGCTGACTCTGCCCAACGGAGAGCGCCTCAGCCTTCCGCCCAACGTACGAGCCTAAGTATTCTGCCCTGACTGCCGGGCGCGCAGCCCGGAGCGCGGCTCAGCCTCTGTGGCGGCAGTCGGTGCCGGAGCCTCTCTGCGCCGGGTTCTTTCCATTCCTGTGGCTAGTGAGAAATGTTTTCAAAGGGTTCATGCGTAACTTTCCACTGCTTGCTGAAAATTAAGCATACTCTGCGATTCCCAGGTAGCCTTTCCTACAACTCCGTAAGGTGGGGTTATAGTGAGGATTTCTGGGAAATAGCAGAACGAGGGATTTAGATATGGACGCTTTCAGGGTCATCCCTTGGAAATGAGCACTTGATCCAGGTCCTGACCACACCACCTGATAGAGCGGTAAACATGGGCAGGCCTGGCCTGGGTGCGCGTTCATACTTTGACCACACTTTTCTGGAGTTCCGTCGTGTGCTGGGCCTTGTTCTAGATGCTGAAAATGTAGCTGTAAACAACATAGACAAAACCCCTGCTCTCCTGGGGCTCACAGTCTGAGGTGGGAGACAGACAGGATAAGTGGTGATGGGGCTACAGAGAAAGTAAACTGGAGGGGAGCAGCCGCCGGTGCCGAGGGGTGGAGCTTACACTGTCAGAAGGGGCGGCGCTGAGGCTCCCCGGGGAAGCTGAGGGCACAAGGGAGCAGCTCCTGTGGCTTCCGGGCGCTCCAGGTGGAGGGGCGGGTGGCGGCAGGAGCGTCTGGCCGTGCCCGGTGTGTGCGAGGAGAGTGGGGCGGTTGGCTGATGCGGAGAGAAGTTGGGGCAGGCCCCAAGGGGAAACGGGCGAGATGAGGTCAGGCCCGGGGTCACTGAGGACTGGAGCTTGCCCACTAGGTGAGCTGGGAGGCCACGGCACCCCAGGCACAGCCGTGGAGGTGCTGAGAAGTAGCTGAGCTGTGGGTGCGAGTTCAAGCTTGCGCCAGTGGGATCGGCTGATGGGCTGGAGGTGGGCGGGAGGGAAAGGAGTCCAGTAGCACTCCGGAGCCGCTGGTGAGCAGGAGCCTTTATCGTGACGACGGGTCAGCATCGGTGGTTATCACCGCTTCGGAAACCAAGCCGCGGGTCTGGGAACGTGCGCTTATGCAGACTCGTATCTTGATTTGACTTGTCGGGTTCTTTTCTTACAGCTCATTACCCAGTAGATTCTAAATGTTGTCAGAAAGATTGATCTCCTTGTGAGGCGTGTTAGCAGTGAGGTTAAGGCTCTGGGATCAGACCGTCCGGTTTGAATCTCAGCCCCACTGGCGACTAGCGGTGGGACCTGGCGAGGCTGCCAACCCCACGTGCGAAAGGAGGCCCTGCTGGCCGGCCTGCCGGCGGGTTCAAGGCCAGGAACCTGGCCACAGCGCCTCACTGCTGACCCTGCCGCCCAGGGAGCCGTTGGCTCCGTCCCACCAGAGCTCCTCTCCTCTCCTCCCCGCCACACACAGGTTTTTTCCTGCCCAGATTCTCAGGGGGAGAGCTTGGTGGATGTTGTGATGATGCAAACGGTAGGCATCTTTACTTCTAAACCAAGTGCAGCAGGATTGGTTTAAGTTGCTCTTTCAGTGGGCATATAGGTAAAATAATCTTAGCATCCGGGTCTCTACGAAACCCGTGCCATTCATTAAGCGTGCTCAGTGTTCTCTCCCCTCCAGGTGCGCATCATGTTTGAAGTGCAGGACCTGAAGTACGCCACGCTGGCCACGGTGTCGCGCTGCGGCATGGTCTGGTTCAGCGAGGACGTGCTCGGCACGGACATGATCTTCAACAACTTCCTGGCCAGGCTGCGCAGCATCCCCCTGGACGAGGGCGAGGACGAGGCCCAGCGCCGGCGCAAGGGCAAGGAGGACGAGGGCGAGGAGGCCGCCTCCCCGATGCTGCAGGTACGCGGGCCGGCGCCGCTCCGCCGAGTGCGGCCAGCGGGCCGCTGAGGGTGCTGGGCCGCGGCGCAGAGCGAGGCCGGGCGTCCCGCCCCGAGCATCTGGACGTCGGGGTGCTTTTCACGATGGTCACTGCGCCTCCGCTGAGGCCGGCCACTCGCTGGAGGTTTGCATAATCAGTGCAGTCGCAGCTGCAAAAGCGTAGCCGTGCACGGAAAATTTAAAGAATTCTTTCGGTTTTCTCTGCAAATTGGTGAAAGGTGGACCTTGTGCATTTCGATGGTGAAGACCAATGTTCCTAGGAAGCATGATTTTTTTTTTGAGAACCACCAAGATGAAGGAATAAGGGTTGGTCGTTGAAGCTTCATTCCTCGTTTTTTCAACCCATAAAACTATGTTTCGCAGTTGCGTGACCCTCTCCTGGGCCTAGGTTAGAGCAGATGAAAACCTCCCCGCTTTTTGAAATGGTAGCTAAGCATCGTTCACTCCCTCCTGTAGATCCAGAGGGACGCAGCGACGATCATGCAGCCGTACTTCACGTCCAACGGCCTGGTCACCAAGGCCCTGGAGCACGCCTTCAAGCTGGAGCACATCATGGACCTGACGCGCCTGCGCTGCCTGGGCTCGCTCTTCTCCATGCTGCACCAGGCCTGCCGCAACGTGGCCCAGTACAACGCCAACCACCCCGACTTCCCCATGCAGATCGAGCAGCTGGAGCGCTACATCCAGGTCGGGGGGGCTCCAGCTGCGGCCAGGGGCTGGGGGCGGTGCCGGCAGCATCTCTGGGCACCACTGCTTCCGGGTAACATCGTTGTAAATGTCTTTCCTTTATTGTTGAAATTCCATTTAAAACGGGACCCACTTCCTATTCCAATAGCGCTATCTGGTTTACGCCATCCTCTGGTCCTTATCTGGAGATAGTCGGCTGAAAATGAGAGCAGAGCTGGGTGAATACATCAGAAGGATCACGACGGTGCCACTGCCCTCTGCTCCCAACATCCCCATCATCGACTACGAAGTGAGTGCGCGCCTCGACTGGACGGCGTCTTTTCTTTCGTAGGAAGGTTTTGTCCGTTTAGTTTTCTGTGGCACAAGGGATGCAGGTTGACTTGGAGGTTCTGACTTGCAGGCAAGTGAGCAAGTCTTGTAGGTGAGCAGGTATGGGGGTCCCGGGGCTGACCAGCGCCCGCCCGTGTGTGCAGGTGTCCATCAGCGGAGAATGGTCGCCGTGGCAGGCCAAGGTGCCTCAGATTGAAGTGGAGACGCACAAGGTGGCCGCCCCTGACGTCGTCGTGCCAACGCTGGACACCGTCCGCCACGAGGCCCTCTTGTACACCTGGCTGGCCGAGCACAAGCCGCTGGTCTTGTGCGGCCCTCCTGGGTCTGGCAAGACCATGACGCTCTTCAGCGCCCTCCGGGCCCTGCCCGACATGGAGGTAAAGAGGCTGGAGTGGGCAACGGGCCCGGGGCTCAAGCACAGGGTCGGCCTTCCAGCACCTCACTCGTTTCTCCCCTTCTCCAGGTCGTGGGTCTTAACTTCTCCAGTGCTACTACTCCAGAGCTCCTGCTGAAGACTTTTGACCACTACTGCGAGTACAGACGCACACCTAACGGGGTCGTTCTGGCCCCTGTTCAGCTTGGAAAGTGGCTGGTGTTGTTCTGTGATGAAATCAACCTGCCAGACATGGATAAATACGGGACGCAGAGGGTCATATCCTTCATCAGGCAGGTGTGTTTATGTCCACGAGGTGCCCTCTCCTCCACACCGTGTCGTGTTCACATTTGCCCCTAACGTGTCTCACTCCCCCCTTCCCTCAGATGGTGGAGCACGGAGGCTTTTACCGAAGCTCAGATCAAACCTGGGTGAAGCTGGAGAGGATCCAGTTTGTCGGGGCTTGTAACCCGCCCACTGATCCTGGGAGAAAGCCCCTCTCGCACAGGTAGCACACAGCCCCGCACACTTCCCTGATCTCACACTCACCAGTTCCGGGTTTGCTTTAAATGTAGCATGACGAAACTGTGGTTTTAATTATGAAAAGGTAACAAAATACTGCTCGTCATGGGGTTCCTCCGGGGTTATGTCACTGTGCTGGGAACACACTCAAAATGAAAGCGACGACTTGCTGGGCAGTAGTGAGCTGCCCCAGACCTGCCTGTAGGGCCAGGATGAGGCTGAAATAAGCCTGAGTCATTTTCCCACCTTTGCTCGGTTCTTTTCCGGTTTTTTGCATCTACAGTTATTTGTCAGACCCAGGCCCGAGTAGTTTGTGTGGGACCTCAGTCAGCTGTGGCGTGAAGCCATGCAGGCGGGTCAGGAAGCCCCCGGTCGGCCTGGGACAGGGAAGCAGCCCTCTCTCTCAGGCGCGCTTCTCCTCACCCCATACGAGGCTGAGCCGGCTGTCTTTGTGCAGGTTCCTGCGTCACGTGCCTGTGGTGTACGTGGACTACCCGGGACCCGCCTCCCTGACGCAGATCTACGGCACCTTCAACCGGGCCATGCTGCGCCTCATCCCGTCCCTGCGCACGTACGCGGAGCCCCTCACCGCGGCGATGGTGGAATTCTACACCATGTCCCAGGTGCGCGGCGTCTTTGCCCCGTCGTGACCGAAGGGCTCTGTCGAGAGACGGGGCTTCACTTGGAGCTCTGGCTGAGCCGGGAGACTTGCTCCAGGGTCTCAACAGATCGTGCTTCCAGCCGGTGCTGCAACCGCAAATATCCTCTAGCTTGTTCTTGCCGTCCTCGTCTGGCACACGTACATGTGTTCATTCCCCTTATGAAACCGAGACCGTGCTGTGCCATTTCTAAAAGGATGTGGACGCTTCTGTTTTAACAGCACCAACATGTGCCTGTCTGTACTTGTTCTTCTGCAGCGTTTGTGGTGACTGCACGCGGCCAAACCTGTCAGGGGGCTGGACCGGTTACAGTTCCACCACAATGCCTCTTTCAGCCTTGAAAAAATATTTATTGAAAAGGTCTTTGCCCACTGGGACTTCCCCTGGCAGTCCGGTGGTTAAGACTCCGCCCCTCCAATGCAGGGGGTGCGGGTTCGATCCCTGGTTGGGGAGCTAAGATCCCACATGCTGCGGGGCAGTGCCAAAAAAAAAAAAGATCTCTGCCCGCTGGATGAGCACAAGTGGCTCTCACGGTTTTGGTTTGCGTTTCTTTGTTAGCCTCTGACAAGGGCTCGTGCGAGAGAACTGCCGACTTTCCACTGAGACAGCCGTCTCACTTAGAGTCCTTTCTGAGCGTTTGCTTGTCACGTATCACAAATGTTTTAAATTTTGTAGGATTGCAGTTTTTTTCCTACAGCATTTTAAATGTTATTAAATGTAGACTTTTTTCTATAATTGTTTCTGCTTTTGAAATAATGCTTAGAAAAGCTTTCCCTCAACTTAGGAATTACATTTTTTTAAGTATTTTTAGAAGAATTTTTTTTGTAGTTTTATTTTTTTTTTACATATAAATCTTTAAATATAATTAATTGCAACATAAAGTGAGCAAGTTGGATCTTGCTTTGTTCTGAACAGTAGTCCCAACATTATTTACCAATTCATTCTCAAATATTCCAGGGTCTAGAGTCTTTATTCTTAATACAAAAATGTTATACTACATTTGACTTTTTAACTACTTTTCATGTCTTAGGACATTTACATGTAACTTGCATCTTTTCGATTCCTGCAGGAGAGATTCACTCAGGACACACAGCCCCACTATATCTACTCACCCCGTGAAATGACCCGGTGGGTGCGAGGTATCTTCGAGGCATTGAGACCCCTGGAGACTCTGCCGGTGGAAGGCCTCATTCGGATTTGGGCACATGAAGCCCTCCGTCTCTTCCAGGACAGGTAAAGCCAAGGCTCCGGGTAGCTCCATGCTCCCCTGCGTTGACCCTTCCGACCCCCCGAGTTAGGGTCTGCATGAGGCTGGCCTGCCCTGAGGCAAGCTGAGCTGGTGATGGACAGGAGTGAGGTGGCGAGGTCAGCCTTGCATCTGGAGTTGATCACGGCCGCCCCCACGTACGAGACCCCGACGGCCCTGCTGGTTACCGTGTAACCTCGGGCAAGGCACTTTAACTCACCTCTTTCACTGTTGGGTGGGCCCCACACAAGGTCAGGGCACAGAGGTCACAGGTGAATTTCAGTGCCTTCTAACAGCAGCCTGGGGTGCAGTTCCGTAACCACCACCCCTTCCTCACCCTCAGTCTTTGCTCTCATCAGAGGATTTGCAGCTGTATCTCTGGGACTTTAGTTTTCTCTTTTTACCTGTTGGCCACTTATTTCAAGTCTTGCAAGTTTTGACATTTTCTAGTTAAGTGACCAGTACTGAAGGGAGAGACTTGTTAGTGGCTGTAGTGGTCAGCTTGGATCGTGGAAGGTTTTGTGGTTTGAACCGTCGTAAGTCTCAGTAAAAAGTTGAGTCGTTTTCTGTCTCAAGGCATCTTGAAAATTATTGACCTTTTTTTTTTTTTTTTTTTCCCATTTATTTTTTGCTGCGTTGGGTCTTCATTGCTCCTCGCGGGCTTTCTCTAGTCTGGGCGAGCGGGGGCTGCTCTTCGTTGCGGTGCGCGGGCTTCTCATTGTGGTGGCTTCTCTGGTTGTGGAGCACGGGCTCTAGGCACGAGGGCTCAGCAGTTGTGGCACGAGGCCTCAGTAGTTGTGGCTCACGGGCTCTAGAGCACAGGCTCAGTAGTTGTGGCGCACGGGCTTTGTTGCTCTGCGGCATGTGGGATCTTCCCAGACCAGGGCTTGAACCCGTGTCCCCTGCATTGGCAGGTGGATTCTTAACCACTGCGACACCAGGGACGTCCCTATTGACCTTTTTAAATCAGAATCTTTTTCTTGTATTCTTTGTTTATAGTTCTGTGTAATCTTTGTTTTATAGTAAATTCTTAGTTTTCCTAGTTCCTGCTCTGTCCTTTTTATTGATTTTTCTTATATTGTTAATTTTATGTATTTTAGCACTGCAGTCCTTCATAGCCTTTTAGGCTCATTTTTGATTAGTGAGAAAAAGTTAGACTTTTGTTGCTTTAACTCTAAACTTCTAACAAACAACAAATCTTAACTGATTTACTATTTAGTGCAGCACCACGATTTCCTGTTGCAAACTATTTGGGGAAACGTTCTGCCTGTGAACAGGTTACTCGGAACAGAGCAAGAGGGGCTGCAGAGTAGGAGCAGGAGGGCAGGAACTTGATGGCAGGGCAGGTCCCCTCGGTCCCGGAGTAAGTGTGAGGTTGCCCTAGGTGGCCCACCTGTAGAGGACACGGTCCCAGCAGGACAAGCTCCTCTGACCACTCGTGGCCTCAGCTGTGGGTAGTCATAGGAGTTGGTTAATAGTTACTCCCCTGGCAGAACCCAAGGCAGATGGTTCCCTCCAGACTAAGAAATACTTAAGCCTTTGGCAGTTACATGTCTGGACCAGTTATTCTTGCCTTCAGGCAGCTTTTCTCACCCATGCTTTCGAGGAGTCTTGGAATATTGCGTTGTAGATGACTCGGTTCCACGCCAGCCTCCATGGAGTTCTCATTGCCCACAGGGCTGCCCTGCAGAGAGCCAGGGAGATGAGCTGACCAAGGCAGAGCTGGGCACACGAGCCCTCGCAGCCCAGCTTTTCTCTGTCGTGTTGGGGCTCTACCACTTTAAAAGGCGGTCCTTTTTATGTTATGTGAGCTACCTTCATTCTCCCTTCTTTAATTAAAAAAATAATTGGGCTACAGAATCATTTTTACATTTCTTAACATACCAGAGATATAATTTTGTTTAGATTGAAATTTCGCAGTAGCAGTTGTGCTTCCAAATTCTGGTTGGCTACAGTAAGTACGTGACATGCTCACTGGACCTTCACCTGGTAGCCTAAGTTATCATGTATTCAGCTGCTCAAAATGTACCTCCCACACCTATAGGGACAGTTAGAGTCTCACCTGCTTGCTCTGGTTTTCTCTGTAAGCCTTGTGATTCCAAAACTGTACACCTCGTAGTTCCCAATTTCTGTTCCCATAATGCCCCTTAATACTTAAAACATTTATATTAAGCAAGCTTAGAAACTAAAATGAAGTTTTCATTTTGTAAATCAATGTAATTAAACATTTTTAGAGGAGTTTTTTTTTTAAGATTTTCATATTTAATATCTAGGTTTCAGATTACTTAAGTCGTCTCGAGTTCAGAGTCTTAGGTTCTTCCATTTGTAGGAAATGAACATTTCTGGTAGAAGACTAACGCCAGCCCTTGGAGGAGCCCACAGCACCCACAAAACCAGGTGCTTTCTCACCACGGCCTCTGTCTTCTCTCCCGACAGACTTGTAGAAGACGAGGAGAGGCGTTGGACCGACGAAAATATTGATATGGTTGCTCTGAAGCATTTCCCCAACATAGACAAGGAGAAGGCAATGAGCCGGCCCATCCTGTACAGCAACTGGTTGTCAAAGGTAACGCGTCTACATCACGTTAGGAACACTTTCTTTGCTCCTGTCCTTCTAGTTAGAATTACCTTCTCATCAGAAACGTCTTTGCCTTGAAGCGCACTATGAAGGAAGCTACGGCTATAGGCATGATGGGCCACGTATCTGCAGCCGCTGATAATTTAGGGCAGAGAATCCCAGGACCGTGGCCACTCCAAGAGCTGTGGATCCAGCCAGCAGGAGACGGGGCTTCAGTGAAATCAGGGCAGTTAGGGATAACTTGTGTGAAGATGTTTCGTATACTAGGATGCTGAACAGAGTGACATTTCCAGAACAGCTGTGAGCTGCCATTTTCTCTGAAAAGGAGAGCCGACATCGTAGGAAGTGACAGTCTTGATGTGCATTTCCTTCGGTAGGCGATGCTGATTTAGGAATGAGGACAGCCTTCCCTTAGGAGCTCAGTCTCATAGGGTGGATGGCTCCATCTAGGGAGAGCTGACCCTGACATAGGGGCTTAGGCAAGTGTTCATAGGTCTTCATCTGAGTGTCAGCAAGGGCATGGCAGGCACAGGGCCTGATAGAAGCAAAGGCACAGAAGCAAGAAGAACAAGAGAGGTTTGCTCAGCGTTTCTAGAATTTCCTATTTATTTCTAGACTCTAGCTACTAATCCTGTTTCACTTATGGGCAACATCTTCTCCCAGTGGCTTGTCTTTTCACTCTCTTTATAGCGTCTTTTTTTTTTTTTTTTAATATTTCAGCTTACTTTTTTTTTTTTTTTAACTTTGGGTTTATTTTATTTATTTATTTATGGCTGTGTTGGGTCTTCGTTTCTGTGCGAGGGCTTTCTCTAGTTGTGGCAAGTGGGGGCCACTCTTCATCGCGGTGCACGGGCCTCTCATTATCGCGGCCTCTCTTGTTGCGGAGCACAGGCTCCAGATGTGCAAGCTCAGTAATTGTGGCTCACGGGCCTAGTTGCTCCGCAGCATGTGGGATCTTCCCAGACCAGGGCCCGAACCCGTGTCCCCTGCATTGGCAGGCAGATTCTCAACCACTGCGCCACCAGGGAAGCCTTTATAGCGTCTTTTGAAGAACAAACATTCGTAATGGAATATCATTTAAACCCTTAATCCATCTGAACTGAGTTAGTGTATGGGGTGAGCTGTGGGTTCATTTTCCGTTTTGCATGTCCACTGGGACTCTGCAGTGTCACACTGTCACGTGGGCTTCCCCGTGCGCGAGAGTCTGGTACAGAGCTCTGTCCTGTCCACTGGCCCGCTTGCTGCTTCCTGTGCTGAAACCACGTGGTCCCGACCAGTTACAAGCCCACCTGACAGGACAGTCCCTGTCCAGAACACCTGGTTCTTAAAGGGGTGGGTCATCCTGCCATTCTCGGGCTTTTCCTCTTCCAAATGAGATTTAGAATTGGCTTGTAAAGTTGCACCAAAACAACGTCCACCATCCACCACTGAGATTTTGACTGGGATTACATTGAATCTGTGTGTCATTTGGGTGGAACTGACATTTTTAGTTGTGTGTTTTTCTCTCCATGATCATGGTGTATCTCTTCATTTATTTAGATGTTCTGTGATGTCTTTCAGTGAAGTTCAATTTTCTCTGTAAAGATTTTCCATGTCTTTAATCTCATCCTAGTTTACTTATATTTTTGTTCCTATGTTATAAATACCTGCTTTCGTCTCATTTTTTGACAGTTTCTTGGTATATGGAAATATAATCCACTTTGCTGTAAGAACTAAAATGATTTCTTCTTCGTAATTGGATCTTACCTTTTTTCCTACAGGATTACATCCCAGTAGACCAAGAAGAGTTAAGAGATTATGTCAAAGCCAGGCTGAAAGTCTTCTACGAAGAAGAGCTCGATGTTCCTCTGGTCCTATTTAATGAGGTGTTGGACCACGTGCTCAGGATTGACCGGTGGGCTTTTTGTTGCTGCAGCCTCACCACTCACCCGAGCTGCTCTCGATTTGATGGGGGGCGGGGGTCAGGCCAGGCCTCGTGCTGTCCTCCTGATGGGCCTCCCACACCCCTGCCTTCCTCTGCCAAGTAACTCCCGCTTCTTAGTCCAGCTCTGCTGAGCCGAGCTTCCCACCGGCCGCGACTACAGCCCTTCACCCTCCTGCTAGAATCGGCGTGTCTCCCTCGAGTCATCAGGGTGTCCGGGGGCAGCGCCATGTCTCTTTGACCTTTGCCGCCTCACCGGACCTGGCAAATAACAATTGCTGTACGAATGTTTAGTGTACAAATTCAAGTTAAAACGCGTTCCAAATGTTGTAGACTAATCCTGAGAAGGTTTAGGACTTGAGTGTCAGAAGGGGAATGGAGCATAAAAGCCTAACTCTTTCTTCTGTCTGATAATGTTTCAGAATATTCCGCCAGCCTCAAGGCCACCTGCTTCTGATCGGGGTCAGCGGAGCGGGCAAGACCACTCTGTCCCGTTTCGTGGCCTGGATGAACGGTTTGAGCGTGTACCAGATTAAGGTAGGTCTAGCCACAGCCTCTCGGCCCACAGCACACCCTGCTCATGGACGCAGCTCCTTGAGCAAGAGCGGAGCTGACCTGCCCCGCTTCTGTAGGTCCACAGGAAGTACACGGGGGAGGACTTCGATGAAGATCTCCGCACGGTGTTGAGACGTTCTGGCTGTAAAAACGAAAAGATAGCTTTTATAATGGACGAATCCAACGTGTTAGATTCTGGATTCCTGGAGCGGATGAACACCCTTCTGGCCAACGGAGAGGTAATCGGTGACACGCCACATTGTGTTACATGGCGCCGGGTTCCGAGGACCGGCCAGCCACGGTGCCGTTTACTTCCTAGGTTCCCGGCCTCTTCGAAGGAGATGAGTACGCCACCCTGATGACCCAGTGTAAGGAGGGGGCCCAGAAGGAGGGCCTGATGCTGGACTCGCACGAGGAGCTCTACAAGTGGTTCACCAGCCAGGTCATCCGCAACCTCCACGTCGTCTTCACCATGAACCCGTCCTCAGAGGGCCTCAAGGACCGCGCGGCCACCTCCCCCGCCCTGTTCAACAGGTACGCCGGTCCCTCTCGGCTCTGCTTTCCGAGGGGCAGGCCCTGCTCTCAGGAGCTGTTTCGAGATGTGGGCATCTTTTTCAGGTGTGTGTTGAACTGGTTTGGGGACTGGTCCACTGAAGCTCTGTATCAGGTCGGCAAAGAATTCACGAGTAAGATGGACCTGGAGAAGCCGAATTACATCGTGCCTGATTACATGCCAGTCGTGTATGACAAACTGCCGCAGCCACCGTCGCACCGGGAAGCCATCGTAAACAGCTGTGTGTTCGTTCATCAGACTCTTCACCAGGTGGGTTCAGTTTTTTGGGGGGGTTTGTTTTTTGTTTTTTTAACATCTTGAGTATAATTGCTTTATAATGGTGTGTTAGTTTCTGCTGTACAACAAAGTGAATCAGCTATACGTATACATATATCCCCATATCCCCTCCCTCTTGCATCTCCCTCCCGCCCTCCCTGTCCCACCCCTCTAGGTGGTCACAAAGCACCGAGCTGATCTCCCTGTGCTATGCGGCTGCTTCCCACTAGCTAGCTATTTTACATTTGGTAGTGTATATATGTCCATGCCACTCTCTCACTTCGTCCCAGCTTACCCTTCTCCCTCCCTCTCCCCATGTCCTCAAGTCCATTTTCTACGTCTGCGTCTTTATTCCTGTCCTGCCCCTAGGATCATCAGAACCATTTTTTTTTAGATTCCATATATATGTGTTAGGATACGGTATTTTTTTTTCTCTTTCTGACTTACCTCACTCTGTATGACAGACTCTAGGTCCATCCACCTCACTACAAATAACTCAGTTTCGTTTCTTTTTACGGCTGAGTGTGGGTTCAGTTTTGAGATCATGAGAAAAACAAAACTAACTGCCGTACTAACGTAAAGCTAAATCAGTGTAAAAGTAGACCCCCAGGTGCTTTGGATTTGACACTGCAAATATCAGTTTGACACCATCACCCACAAAAGTGATGCCTGTTTCTTACCTGTTTTCCTACCTCTGTCAATGACGTCTCACCCCGCCTGTCACCCAGCCGTGTGTTCCGGAGCCGTCTGGCCCTTTCCCTGCCCACACTGAGTCCATTTGCTTCTCTCGCTGCCTCTTTGGCCAGGCCTGTGTTCTTCCCCCAGAGCAGGGGTCACGCACTCTCTCTGCAAAGGGCCAGGTGCCAGCGGAGCCCCCGCACGGCTGCCCAGCTCTGCCGCTGTGGCGCGAGAGCAGCGTTGCCACGAGCGAGCGTGGCCGTGGGGCTGACACGCCGCGTGCAGAGGCTGTGCTGCAGGGTTTGACCTGCTGGCTGTGGTTCGCTGCCCCTCCTTTAGACTCTTTTTGTTAGACGAGTCCAGTCTGCTCCCCTCTGGAAGGCTCTGTGAAGACCGCTGTGAGCCTGTGGGTGTCCTGTTGGCCCTGCCCTAGCCCTAGAGGTCGGAGGAGCTCAGAGGTGTGAGGGCCCCTTGCAGTCCCGTGGGAGCCTGAGCTAGACTCCATCTCGAGTGATGGGACTCCCGGGGCTGGGGCCGTGCCGTCGTGCCGCACCAGCACGACAGTTATTCTCTGAGGTTAAATCGCAGAGGACGAACGTCCCGGAGAGCGAAGAGATTTGACTTTTTTCCAAAAGGCTAATGCTCGGCTAGCGAAGCGAGGAGGCAGAACCATGGCCATCACGCCTCGCCACTACCTAGACTTCATCAACCACTACGCCGACCTGTTCCACGAGAAGCGGAGTGAGCTGGAGGAGCAGCAGATGCACCTGAACGTCGGGCTCAGGAAAATCAAAGAGACGGTCGACCAGGTACCTCGCGGCCTGAGCGGCATTTTCTGGGGCTGGGCTAGGGAGGGCCTCTTAGTTTGAAGGTAATCGCCGTGTGGTTTCCACTTCCCTGACGTGGTTTTTGTTCCTCAGGTGGAAGAGCTGCGTCGGGACCTCAGGATAAAGAGCCAAGAGCTGGAGGTGAAGAATGCAGCGGCCAACGACAAGCTGAAAAAGATGGTGAAGGACCAGCAAGAGGCTGAGAAGAAAAAGGTGCTTCTTTGTGTTTTGGGAACCGTGGCCTATGTGGGCCGGGCGTTCTCCGTCTCTCATGAGGGAGTAGGGAGTTTAGTCTGAGACGGGTTTTAGGGTTGAACGGGTTTGTGGTGGGGGCGGGGTGTGTGTGTGTGTGTGTGTGTGTGTGTCTGCCTGTCTGTCTGTCTGTCCCGGGCGGCATGAGGAGTGCCATTTTAGGACTCAGCAGATGAACCGGTGCTTACCCCGGAGCTGAACCGTCCTTCCTCTCCAGGTCATGAGCCAGGAAATTCAGGAACAGCTGCATAAGCAGCAGGAGGTGATCGCAGACAAGCAGATGAGCGTCAAGGAAGACCTCGACAAGGTGGAGCCGGCCGTCATCGAGGCCCAGAATGGTGTGTGCACCCTGTCAGAGGACTGGCTCTCTGGGAAGGGTGGACAGGTTAGGGGGCAGCGTGGCCTTCCCCCAGAGGTCCCGGCGATGTACGTTTCCAAAAGCGTCATTGATAAGTCTCTGAAGCCTTTTCTAAATACTTAAGACTGTCTTCATCTCTTAAAGCAGAGTTTCCGTAAAGCTAGTCTGCTTTCACCATAGGGAAACCCTTTTCATAAGAGAAAATTGACAAAATAAGCTTTTTGTCAGTACATTTTTTAAAATCTGGCGATAATTTCATAAATATGCTATTTGCAAGTCTCTGGCTTGAATCTCATCCAGAAATAGCGTAAAGTAGGCAGTGTTGCTGTCTTATGTATAATTATTAGAGCGTCCTGGTCGTGGCCAGCGATGACTAATTATTGGTAGCAGTCCCCCGTCCTTCCTTTTCCACCCCATGTACCTGGGAAACGCTGCAGGAGGAGCGCAGTGACCCGGCGTCCCATCTTAGTCTGCAGTCTGCCCGGTCACCTAGGCGTGGCCTTAACCCTGGGCCCCTTCCTGCCCATCAGCCTTTAACTTACTTCAAATAACCCAATTGCTTGTAGTTTTCACATTACACCACGAGAGGAATTAAAATGCACCATAGATTTTCATTGAGAGTTGTACTTAGATGAGAATTTAATTTAGCTCTCACCTGCCGAAGAATTACTTTAAAAAAGTGTTTTAATAAAAGTCAGGTTAGGAAAATGTGCATTTCAGTTTATGGAAAGCGTTGGTCATTTTTTTTAGAACTGTTAATTCCAATCTTCACCCCAGCCGGTGAAGACAACTTCTGAATTGTGGCAGACTGAAAAGGTCTTTGTTCAATTGGTGTAAAATAAATGAACCATTTTGCTTTTTTTTTTAATACTTAAATCTTTATAGAGGTAAAGGAATTAATGAGGATTTGTGAGACATTTTTAAAGATGCTGTCCTTTTTACAGAATGTTGCGATTTAGGCTTAGTACAGTAAGGTCTCTGTCATTACTTTGGCCACTTCAGCTATTCCAGGGCTTTTAAGACAGAACATCCCACATTCACTTGGATCTTCTGCGCACTTGTCCCTTTCCTGGTGAGAGTCAAAGTGTCTGGCTGTGCTCTGGTCCCCTCCTCACCGCGTCCTTTCCACCCCACCCTCTTATGCTCCCGCCACGCCCAGCCGTGAAGTCCATAAAGAAGCAGCACCTGGTGGAGGTGCGGTCCATGGCCAACCCCCCTGCCGCCGTGAAGCTGGCGCTCGAGTCCATCTGCCTGTTGCTGGGGGAGAGCACGACGGACTGGAAGCAGATTCGCTCCATCATCATGAGGGAGAACTTCATCCCCACCATCGTGAACTTCTCCGCCGAGGAGATCAGGTGGGTGGCGCCCGCTGGGGGAGACCGTTCTGGTGGCGTGAGGTTCTCGTGTTTGCTTGTGGCCTCGTGTCCTGGCTTAGCGCACACGGAAGGTAATGTCAGCTCCTCAGTTACACAAACACCCTTCCAGGCCATGTCCACTCAGACCAGTCAGATTTCCTCCCCCCGTTACTGACAGTTGTTCCCTGACCCCTTCAGCTCTGTGAGCCGAATACTGTTCCATCCCCATGAGTGGCCGCGAGCGCGGAGCTGGCCCTGAGCCTGTCTCCTGTCGGGGAACAGGCAAGCGGCGGGAAGGTGAGAGTCCTTCTCGGCAGCAGTGTCCTCGTCACCTGAGAACTAGGGTCGGGCTGGCTCCTCCTCCGTGGTCACTGGAGCGACAGATGGGGGCTGCCTCTAGTCTCTACATTTCCATCTCCTAAAAACTCGTCTTTACTTTTTGTCCTGCACACGCTTAGGAATACAATTCCTCTTTTGCAGTGATGCCATAAGGGAGAAGATGAAGAAGAACTACATGTCCAATCCTAGTTACAATTACGAAATCGTCAATCGGGCCTCCCTGGCCTGCGGGCCTATGGTTAAGTGGGCCATCGCACAGGTAGTCAGCCTGGCTGGGAACCCTGTGTGAGGGGGCCTTGTGTCCGCTCCCTTTTAAAGACAATCGATCTGCCCTCCGCAGCTTAACTATGCCGACATGTTAAAGCGAGTGGAGCCGCTGCGCAATGAGCTGCAGAAGCTGGAGGACGACGCCAAGGACAACCAGCAGAAAGCCAACGAGGTGGAGCAGATGATCCGCGACCTGGAGGCCAGCATCGCCCGCTACAAGGAGGAGTACGCCGTCCTCATCTCTGAGGCCCAGGCCATCAAAGCCGACCTGGCGGCTGTTGAAGCCAAGGTAAGGTGGTCATCACGAGCGCGCGCTTTCTGCCGCCCCCCTGAAACGCTGCCGTTCGGCGTCCCTTCACTGTGCCGTGCTCGCCGGCCTCGCCAGGGTAAGCGCTGAGAGTAACAGACGACAGCACGGGCCGCACGTACTGCGGTCATCCCGGGGAATTAGCTCTTTCACGTCCACGGGGGTCCTGGTGACTGTTTCCTGTGCGTTTACTGAGTGGCGTTAGGTGGATACCAGCCGGGCAGTCTGAAGCCAGGGGATCCCTCTCCCCCGTGGCCAGCTCCGAACCCGTTTGTTCTCCCGCCTTGGGCTTCATAAGTGGCATCAACGAGGGCCTCCTTGTCAGGGTCTCCCGTCCCTCTGCTTGTCCCTTCTGCTGTGGTCCCCGTCGCTCTTGCCCACACTCCTCCTGGGTCCTCAAAATAGGCGCTTTAGCCTCCTGCCTCTGGCGCCTCTTCCCTCCAGGTCAACCTTCCCCTGGAGGTCCCTTCCACCTGCTTCCTGCCCGCATATCTGCTCACACAAAAGTCTCAAGGCTGACACTTAATTCTCTACACTCATCGTATGCCCTCAGATTCTGAGGCTTGTGTCGTCCTCAGTTGTGGGTGATCTGGGTCCCAACCTCCTTCGGGATCTGAACCATGAGTGTGCTTGTCTCTCCTGCCCTCCCAGACCCTGCCCACAGTGGGCAGGAACAGAGTTGCACTTTTCAGCATAAAGCCTGTTTGGTTTTCTTTTTAGGTGAACCGGAGCACCGCTCTTCTCAAGAGCTTGTCAGCTGAACGGGAACGATGGGAAAAAACAAGTGAGACTTTCAAGAACCAGATGTCCACCATCGCCGGGGACTGTCTCCTGTCGGCTGCGTTTATTGCTTATGCGGGTTACTTTGACCAGCAGATGCGCCAGAACTTGTTTACCACCTGGTCCCATCACTTACAGCAAGCCAACATCCAGGTAACTGTCCGCAGGGAATTTCAAAAAGGTGGGAGCCAAACTGAGGGTCAGTAAGCTGTCACCATCTCCATTGGGAAGCCGTGCCTGTCTGCGTCCTGAAGAAAAGGGTCCGTAACTGCTGTCCCTCTCAGTTCCGCACAGATATCGCGAGGACGGAGTATCTGTCCAACGCTGACGAGCGTCTCCGCTGGCAGGCCAGCTCCCTACCTGCAGACGACCTGTGCACAGAGAACGCCATCATGCTGAAGCGCTTCAATAGGTACGCGCTTGTGCGCAGCGAGGGCGCGGGCAACAAGTCTTCGTGTGCAGTGCTCCCCTTCTCATTTCTTTTCAAAACACACCTTTAGGAGAGGTGAAGAGGACATTGGGAGGGTCCGCATGCTCACCTCTGATGGTGGGCTGTGCACGGTTCCCTTTTTCTTATGTTGTGACTGTCCAAACTGTCCTACAATGAGTGGTTCTCGTGTAACCTTTTTTTTTATATATATAATTTATTTATTTATTTATTTTTGGCTGCATGGGGTGTTCGTTGCTGCCCGCGGGCTTTCTCTAGTTGTGGTGAGCGGGGGCTACTCTTTGTTGTGGCGTGAGGGCTTCTCATTGAGGTGGCTTCTCTTGTTGCGGAGCACAGGCTCTAGGCATACGGGCCTCAGTAGTTGTGGCTCGCGGGCTCTAGAGCGCAGGCTCAGTAGTTGTGGCGCACGGGCTTAGTTGCTCCGCGGCATGTGGGATCTTCCCGGACCAGGGCTCAAACCTGTGTCTCCCCTGCATTGGCAGGCGGATTCTTAACCACTAGGGAAGCTTCATGTAACCTTTTGAAATTAATGGGCTTGGCTGTGTATTGGGCGAAAATCAAAACAGACCCTCTCGGGACTTCCCCGGCAGTCCAGTGGTTGGGACTCGGCACTTTCACTGCCAGGGGTGCGGGTTCGATCCCTGGTTGGGTTGGGGAACTAAGATCCCCCAAGCCATGCAGTGCGGCCAAAAAACAAAAACAAAAAACAGACTGTCTGTCTCTTAAAATATTACAAGAATTGGAAGTGTTTAGCTAGAGAGAGAGTTAAGGGAAGCTGCTCCCTGATTTTGGTTTAAGGAGGGGGCCAGAGTAGGAGGAGGAACGGGCCTGCAGCCGAGGGGGGCTAACAGTGCAGTTCAAGGACTGACCCTCCTCTGTGGCAGCTCCCAAACCCAGCCACCCTGGGTTTTCTTTCTCTTTCAAAAAACTGATTCCCAGAGTCCTGTTTAACCATATCTGCACATCTTGGAACCTTTGAGCCCTTGCTGTACGCCACTGTCCCCAGGACACAAAGAGGAACCAACCCTCAGGTCTCACAAGTGGTGCGGGGTCTCGCCAGGGGGCGCTGGCGGGAATGTCCATCCGTTGTGGCGTCTATGAAGGGTCTGTGCGGGGGCTGCATTTGTCTTACATGGAAATGCATGCTTCCGGGTGTCCCAAAGCCCGGCACTCGTGAAGAATGACGCATCTCAGAACATTCACAGGACAGAGTGTGTCCTACCAGAGGCCCGGAAATGCCTCTGACGCCCCTCGTTGGGGCCAGTGAACAGGACACCGTGCGTCCCCCCGGTGGGAGGCCGGGGGCCCTTGCAGATCCGGCCCTTCGTCCAGAGCCCGCGTGTGAGGGTGCTTCCGGCAGGCGACAAGTGTGGGGTGGTGTGCTCTCCCGGGGACACACGTGTGTCTGTAAACACGTAAACCTCCTTTGTGTACATGGACCAGAAACCGGTGACCAGGGAGGAGGGGGGAGGGGCGGTTCTCACCACTTGCCCTTTCGTAGCTTCTGAATTTTGTACAATCACGTGTGTATATTATGTTTTTAAAATTTTTTTGTTAAGCGGCTGTGTGACCCTGGACAAATGATGTTCGCCTCTCTGTGCCCCTTTTTCCTCCTTTGTGAAATGGATGTGAGGATAACACCTACCTTGTAGGGTTATCGTGAGCATTGAGTGAAGAGGGTCCTGGGCAGCGTAAACTCTTCACAGCCGTCAGCTCGTGGGGCTGCAGCAGCGGTGGTGTTGATCCCTGCCCTCCAGGAGTTGGCCCTGAGAGGGGCAGCAGTGAATTCTACAGAAAACAGTCATCCTAGTGCAGTACGCTCGGACTTCTTAGAGAAGCATCTGTCCCAGAAAGAAAAGAAGCTTTAACTACGGCCCTTCTTAGCAGAGTCTGTGGTTTAGTTACCTCCCCATCATAGAAGTTCTTCAAAAAGATGATTTTAGTATTAAGCCTTAGGTCACGTCGGTCTCTGCTGATAACCCTGGAACCCACAGCTGAGTGGGGGACAGCCTTCCCGCCACCTTGTCAGGCTCTGCCTACCACGTCCTCGTGCTTCCTATGGACCTCTAACCTACTTCTCTGGGGCCCATCCTCAGGTATCCACTGATCATCGACCCCTCAGGACAGGCCACAGAGTTCATCATGAATGAGTATAAGGACCGGAAGATCACACGGACCAGCTTCCTGGACGACGCCTTCAGGAAGAACCTGGAGAGCGCGCTGAGGTTCGGCAACCCCCTTCTGGTCCAGGTTCGTGTGCATCTCAGCTCTGCAGACCCGGCTTCCCAGAGGGAAGGCCCTTAGGGCTGCATTTAGGTTTTTGCAAATGCAGTTGATGTGAATCACATAATACGTGCTACTTTTTGAACTTTGCAAGACGTCATTTGATATGAAAGCAAGGTTAGGGGATTACCCGATGGTCCAGTGGTTAGGACTCGGCACTTTCACTGCCGAGGGTCTGGGTTCAACATCTGGTCAGGGAACTAAGATCTCACAAGCCGAGCAGCGTAGCCAAAAAAAAAAAAAAAAAAAAGCAAAGCTAAAGCTCTGAGATAGATCTATAAAAAATCCAGCAGAAGCAGTGTTTGCACTTAAAATTCTAGTTGGTCTAGATCGTCAACATCCACTGGGACAGTGACGGAAACGTTCTTTAGCCTGTGCTGAACTGCATGGCGGCCCCACTGTTGAGCGCTTCACGGGCCAGCGTGACGAGGAACTGAACTTTTAATTTTGTTTAAGTAGCCACACGTGCCTAGTGGCCATGTATTGGGCAGCGCGGGTCTAAATAGCTGGGTGGCTTCTGGGGAGATGTGTTTATCTGGAGTAGGAAGTCTGTTATATGGGTGAAAATAAACACTGTAAAACTCTCCGTGTCCATAACACCTCACATACACACACGTAGGACGTGGAGAGCTACGACCCAGTCCTGAATCCCGTTTTGAACCGTGAAGTCCGGCGAACGGGGGGCCGGGTGCTGATCACCCTCGGCGACCAGGACATAGACCTGTCGCCGTCCTTCGTCATCTTCCTGTCTACCCGGGACCCCACGGTAAGGGGCGGGGCCTCCTCCGTGCAGACGGGCGGCCTTAGGCGAGGCCACAGGTGTGTAGCACAGCTGCCTGCTCTGTCGCCCCTTTTGGCAGGTCGAGTTCCCACCTGATCTCTGTTCCCGGGTTACTTTCGTCAACTTCACCGTCACGCGTAGCAGTTTGCAGAGCCAGTGTCTCAATGAAGTTCTCAAGGCAGAAAGACCTGACGTGGATGAGAAACGTTCCGATCTTCTTAAACTCCAAGGTATGTTTCTGGATCCATAGTTCTCGGTGCAGGTCGGGGGCCTGAACTTTCAGAGGACGAGGGCGCGCCAGGCTTGTGTCGGACGCATCGCAGAGCGCTCCTCGGGAAGAACGCAAGTCCTGTAGTGAACTCCGGATGTTCTCGTCATTTAAGGGGAATTTCAGCTGCGCTTACGTCAACTAGAAAAGTCTCTGCTACAAGCTCTGAATGAGGTGAAAGGGCGCATTTTGGATGACGACACGATCATAACGACCCTGGAGAACCTCAAGAAAGAGGCCGCCGAGGTGACGAGGAAAGTCGAGGAGACGGACATTGTGATGCAGGAGGTGGAGACCGTGTCCCAGCAGTACCTGCCGCTGTCCACCGCCTGCAGCAGCATCTACTTCACCATGGAGTCGCTGAAGCAGGTGAGCGGCGCCGCGCCCAGCCGGGGGCTCCCGCCCCGCGTGCACAGGCGCTAACAGCCGCCTCCGCCACTTCCAGATACACTTCCTGTACCAGTACTCCCTGCAGTTCTTCCTGGACATCTACCACAACGTCCTGTACGAGAACCCGAACCTGAAGGGCGTCACCGACCACACGCAGCGCCTCTCCATCATCACCAAGGACCTCTTCCAGGTACGGCGCGCGCCCGGCGGTCCCGGGGTGCGTGCATGCATGCGTGCGTGTGCGTGTGTGTAGTGGGGGGCTCGGGAGTAGTTCTCCAGGATTGGCAGTGCTTCCTGCATTCGGTTCCAGGTGGCGTTTAACCGGGTAGCTCGAGGCATGCTGCACCAGGACCACATCACCTTCGCCATGCTGCTGGCGAGAATCAAACTGAAGGGCACCATCGGGTAAGTCGGCTGCCCCGCCTCACTTTCCACCAGAGAACGTCGTCATTTTGCAGCCTGCCTACTAGCATTTTCTGATGGGATGAGTTTTTTTTTTCTTCTTTAAGCCACTATTGCTCTTTTAGTGACAGTATAAGTGAATCTGAGAGACCCCAGCTGACTGTTGCCCTCTTCCCAGGGAGCCCACCTACGATGCCGAATTCCAGCACTTCCTGAGGGGGAAGGAGATCGTCCTGAACGCTGGCTCGACGCCCAAGATCCAGGGTCTGACGGTGGAGCAGGCCGAGGCGGTGGTGAGGCTGAGCTGCCTGCCCGCGTTTAAGGATCTGATTGCAAAGGTTCAGGCAGACGAGGTAAGTGTCTTGTGAACGTTCCCAGGGGGAAGCTGGCCTTACTCCCAGGGAGTCGCGCGTGTCGTGTAAAACCCAGAACGTTGTGTGGTGTTTACTCACGTCAAACATCTGACACGTTGGTCCCAACCTCTCTGCCCAGAGGTGGGCTCTGCTCCATGGCGACACTTCCACTATTGTCCCCACAGCAATTTGGCATCTGGCTGGACAGCAGCTCCCCAGAGCAGACGGTGCCATACCTCTGGAGCGAGGAGAGCCCCGCAAGTAAGCCCCACGAGGCCTCCCCCGTTGTTTTCATTCCGGACCGGAGTATAAAACTGGGCTTTGCTGCTCGAATGCAGGGACGCTCCCCAAAGATAAAAAGCCATTGATTCCTGAGATAAGTATTTCAGTGTTAAAACCTAGGAGACGGCTGAGGCGTGAGAAAGCAAAAAACTCCCAATTCCTGCTGCAACTCATGCTTAAAGACCAAAAGAGAAATAGATCAGAAGGTCCTTGCCCAGCATCGGGGGGAAACCGGCTGGTTTCGAGCATGTTATGCGAGGCTCTGGACCAGACAGGCCCCACGATGGGGAGGAAGAAAAGGGTGGTGTCCAGCGCGGCTGCAGCTCAGTCGTGGGCTGTGGGGTGTCTGTGATCTTAGACGTTCCTGAGAATCTTCAGGGTTCTCCACAGATGGGTGCGATGTAGTTAGTCATTTAGAATCAGTAACCGTTCATCACCCACAGACCCGGGCGCAGGTCCTGTCACGGCTCTTCCCAGGGGGCTCGGTGACAGCGTGGCGGTGGTGGCAGTTCTCAGGCAGGGAGGACAGCGCGGGCGTCGTGGCATCTGGGGTGTCTGAGCTGAGTCTCGGACGCTGAGTGTTTGCAGAGCGAGAGCTGGGGGCAGGAGCATCCAGGCGGGAGAACATCGCCAACCTGTGCTGCCACCAGCCCCCAGCCCGTCTCACGGCCTCGTTTCAGCTCCCATCGGGCAAGCCATCCACCGGCTGCTCTTGATTCAGGCCTTCCGCCCCGACCGCCTGCTGGCCATGGCTCACATGTTTGTCTCCACAAACCTCGGGGATTCCTTCATGTCCATCATGGAGCAGCCGCTCGACCTGACCCACATCGTGGACACGGAGGTACGCTCTGGCCCCGCGGACTCTGAACCGGCCCGTTTTCACGAGCCCCTCCACAGGGCTCTCCTCCCTCGACAGGTGCGCTGTCGGGTGGGATGCTCTCTCACCCAATTCCAACTTCCTGATCTGCAGGTAAAGCCAAACACCCCTGTCCTAATGTGCTCTGTGCCCGGTTACGATGCCAGCGGGCACGTGGAGGACCTCGCAGCTGAGCAGAACACACAGATCACGTCCATTGCCATTGGTAAGGGTGCTTGGTCAGTTCCACGGGGGGCACCCCAGACTTCAAGGTGGGTGGGCGTTGAAGTCCAAGTCCGCGTGCTGACACTAAGCTTTCTGGTACCAGGCTCGGCAGAAGGCTTTAACCAAGCAGATAAGGCGATAAATACAGCCGTGAAGTCGGGCAGGTAGGCTTGTTTGGTTTTGCTTTACAAGGCCCAAGTGCCCAAGAATTCAGGCCGGAAAGGTGAGGTGTGGCTGCGGCCTTCTCCCTGCCCTGCAGGTGGGTGATGCTGAAGAACGTGCACCTGGCCCCGGGCTGGCTGATGCAGCTGGAGAAGAAGCTGCACTCGCTGCAGCCGCACGCCTGCTTCAGGCTCTTCCTCACCATGGAGATCAACCCCAAGGTGGGCGGCACGGAGGGTGCGAGGTGGTGTGCGAGGCGCTGGTTTGGCACCTCTGTGTCCGTGTGCACGTGTGTGTGAGCTGAAACGCACGTGGAAGCCGCGGTCACGGGTGCCGTGTCTTGCGCAGGTGCCCGTGAACCTGCTCCGAGCGGGCCGCATCTTCGTGTTCGAGCCGCCCCCGGGCGTGAAGGCCAACATGCTGAGGACGTTCAGCAGCATCCCCGTGTCTCGGATATGCAAGGTGAGCGCGGGGGCTCGGAGGCCAGCTGGGGTGTAGCGGCCGCGCAGACGTCCGGGCACCGAGGGAGACCGGGGCTCGGCTCGCGGGCAGGAGAGCACTGTGGCAGGAGTGGTGCGTCGGTTCTGTGTTTCTTAAGTGCTGTTTCCTTTTGTGCCTTAATCCACCTTTTCTACCATTTTTAGAAACTTGTTCTCTCCTGTGTAATTTTCTGTTGGCTAAATAGCTTATCTTAACAGCGTAGTTGGGAGTACATCTTTATTAACAGAAAAATTGGCGTAGTTTTCTCCTAACAACAACATTCGTGTTAATTACTAAGATCACAGTAGTTCCAACGTTAGTATGTGGAAAGCTCTTTTTAAGACTTTGATTCCGACAGGATCGGCACTATTCTCTTAGATAGAGAGGGGGCTGCGTTCTGGTGATTCTCTCCTTGCTAACTTCCCCGCCTAGTCTCCCAACGAGCGTGCTCGCTTGTACTTCCTGCTGGCCTGGTTCCACGCCATCATCCAAGAACGCTTACGATACGCACCCCTGGGGTGGTCGAAGAAGTATGAATTCGGGGAGTCTGACCTGCGGTCGGCCTGCGACACGGTGGACACGTGGCTAGACGACACGGCCAAGGCAAGCGTGGGCTGTGCGGTGAGAGGGGGGACTTGTGTACAGGCGGCTGCCTGCCGTGAGCGTGAGGGAGGAGGAGCCTCCACCCCCGTGACCAGCCCCTCCTCGCCCCCCAGGGAAGGCAGAACATCTCTCCAGACAAGATCCCCTGGTCGGCGCTCAAGACCCTGATGGCACAGTCCATCTACGGCGGGCGGGTGGACAATGAATTCGACCAGCGGCTGCTCAACACTTTCCTGGAGCGTCTGTTCACCACCAGGAGCTTCGACAGTGAATTTAAGCTGGCCTGCAAGGTCGATGGGCACAAAGACATCCAGATGCCAGACGGCATCAGGTGGGCGCCCGCCCCCGGGACCCACAGTGGAGGCACCGGGCGTGTCCGGCCTGCGTGTAACAGTGCTAACGGCGTGCTGCTTTTCCAGGCGAGAGGAGTTCGTGCAGTGGGTGGAGCTGCTCCCCGACACCCAGACCCCCTCCTGGCTGGGCCTGCCCAACAACGCTGAGAAGGTCCTCCTTACCACCCAGGGTGGGTACCCAGCTCTCCTCCTCCCCCAGACCACACCTCCCTTCCTCCACTCCCGGGGAGGCAGGGAAAATCATCTGCTCCCGCCGGTGTCTTTCCTGCAGTACGGGCTCCGTTCCAGGGAAAAGGCTCGATAGCTGCATACATGGAGTCGGGAAATTGCTTTTAGGTTTTTGTCTTAGATTCAGAAGTAATTTCATTTTTTCTCCTGTTCAGTTTTTTTAAACTCTTGGCATTAAGTGACATTTTAAATCTTTTAGTCTCTTTTTAGAATACACTTTTTTAGAACTTCAAGACTATTCAAGAAATCATCTAACCCAGTGGTTCTCAAAGTGTGGTCCGCAGACCAACAACTTCAGCCTCCCCTGCAAACTTAGACATGCAGGTCCTCGGGCCCCACGCCGGGGAGTCAGAACTGGGCTTGCTGGGGCGCGGCCTCTGTTTTGATAAGCTCCCCGGTTGCTGAGACACTCAGGTTTGAGAACTGCTTATCTGAGCCAGGCTTCTCTTTATGGGAAACAGGCCCAGAAGACGGGTGATTTGCCCAAACTCACACCCTGGTTGATAGGACAGACCCCAACAGTTCACCTCAGGCCCGCGATTCAGCTCTGTAATGAGAACCCCTAGCCATGGGGCCTGCTTTCTGACTGATGACGACCCCGAACGTGTGCCTCTCGCTGGGGGAGGCGGGGGGTGGCAGGCCCCACAGGTGACCAAGAGGGAGGCCGGGCTGGCCAGCAGGGAAGCAGAGGAGGGCTTGAGGCCTGGGTGCTGGGCAGGTCTCGGGCGGGGGTGGGGGCTGGGCCTTGTCTCGTACGGCAGCGTGTACTGAGATCACTTAGCGAGTTAACACTGGTGCTGCCTGCTGGGACCGGCGCTGGGTCGCCCTCAACACTGTAGTGACTGTTATCTGAGCCCCATGTCACGCCAGAGCTGACGGTGCCCCAGGTGGTGTGGCCCACGTGGAGGCCGTGAGGTGTGAGCCACAGGGGCCTGGCCTGGGGAAGCTGAGCCCTGTCCTCCAGCCCAGCCTCCAGGTGATGGCGCCGCCCAGGAACTGGACCTGGAGCGCCCCACTCGGCTCAGGGACCCGCAGGCAGAGGCGGAGTCCAGAGCCCGCGGGAGGCCGCCACATGGCTCAGCGCAGTCCCAGCCGGAAGTGGTCGCGCGTCAGCAGCCCAGGTGGCCTCCCCGCCTGGCACCGGCGCGCCCCCGAGCCCACCCCCTGACGACAGTGGATGCGCGAGCCTGGGAGAGGCCTCTGGTGTTTGCACTCGGCCACTGGAGCAGCCCCAGCAGTCGGGACTTGACCTGGTGGTGCTGTTTCTTCTGTCGTTGCCACCTTACCTTTCTGGCCAGGCTGTCCTCCGTGCTTTAGGACAGGTGCCCGCGTGGTACCTTGCAGGGCGCACAGTTAGACCTGTGTAAACAAACGCAGTGTGCGGCCTTTGCCTTCAAGTCCCTTTCCCTTCAAGTCCCTTTTCCTCTGTTCTCCTGCTGTGCACCCTCTCCCCGCGGCCCAGGCGTGGACATGATCAGCAAAATGCTGAAGATGCAGATGCTGGAGGACGAGGACGACCTGGCCTACGCGGAGACGGAGAAGAAGACGAGGCCAGACGCCACGTCCGACGGGCGCCCGGCCTGGATGCGGACGCTGCACACCACCGCGTCCAACTGGCTGCACCTCATCCCCCAGACGCTGAGCCACCTCAAGCGCACGGTGGAGAACATCAAGGTGGCCGGGCCTTCCCCCCGCCGCGTCCCTGGGCTTGGGGTGGTCCCAGCAAGCGGGGCCGGGTGGGTCGGGCCGAGCTCAGTGTCGCCTCGGAGCGCACGCGCGCCTGGGCCGGGCCGGAGGGAGCACCCTAAGGTGAAGGCGGTCCGTCTTCCGCGAGGAGGTAAATGGCTCCCGAGGAAGCGGCGGCAGCCGTTCTCCTTCTTCACAGGATTGTCCAGAGCTGCCATCCGTCAGGCAGGCCCACAGCTTCAAACGAGGTCTAGTGCAGGGTCGAGCTGGGGTGACGCTGTGAATAACACGGGGAGGGCTATGAAACCGGGGCTCCCTGAGGCTGAGTTACTTCTGGTTCTGTTTTCTGCAGGAGAAAAGACCTCGTCCCAGACTCCCTCCCCTTCTTCACTCTGGTCTTCTTTTCCAACACCCTTAGGATCCTCTGTTCAGATTCTTTGAGAGAGAGGTGAAGATGGGCGCTAAGCTACTCCAGGACGTCCGCCAGGATCTTGCTGACGTCGTGCAGGTGTGCGAGGGCAAGAAGAAGCAGACCAACTACCTGCGCACACTCATCAACGAGCTGGTGAAAGGTGCGCCTGCGGTGCCGCTGGGTGCAGGTGCTCCCGGCGGGCCTTGCCCAGACTTCCCTCAGGGCAGCTTGATGCCCGCACCTGGGAGCAGACTTAGAAACGCCCGAGAATTTGTTTTCCTTTTATGCTGGTTCACTGAACACTGAACAAAATCTTTACTCACTTCTGCAGTCTTTAGGGAGGACTAGGACAGGGGGAAAGCAGGGCGGGGTGCTGGGGTCCAAAGGCACAGGGACCCCCCAGGGTTTCCATGGGCCCCGAGAGCCTCGACTGGCAGTACCGCCGAGCCGCCCGCGGCGGGGTTTGCAGCTGTGGTTCCTCGGGGCGGTCAAGCTCCTCTAGACGCGTCCCGTGGGTCACCCGGACTGGGCGCGGGGCAGGCGCGGCGGGGATGGTGGCCCGAGCAGGGCGTGAGGTGCACCAGGGAGGGGACGCAGCAGAGCCTGCACGCGGGGGCAGACCTGCCAGCGCTCAGCTGTGCGCCCACCCGCGCCGTGGGAACTGCCGGCACTGACGCCAGGCCGGGGCCCCTCGCTTGCAGGAATTCTGCCCCGGAGCTGGTCCCACTACACGGTGCCCGCCGGCATGAGCGTCATCCAGTGGGTCTCCGACTTCAGTGAGAGGATCAAACAGCTGCAGGGCATCTCGCTGGCGGCGGCCTCTGGTGGCGCCAAGGAGCTAAAGGTGGCGGCCACTCCTGAGGAGCTGGGGGAGGGTCGGGTCCCAGGGAGGGTCCCCGGGGGAGGGTCGGGAGCTGGCCCAGGTGCTGACACTCAGGGGCCCAGCGGGGCCGGCTCTCAGCTGGGGCTGCTTCTTCCCACAGAACATCCACGTGTGCCTGGGCGGCCTGTTTGTACCCGAGGCGTACATCACTGCCACCAGGCAGTACGTGGCCCAGGCCAACAGCTGGTCCCTGGAGGAGCTCTGCCTGGAGGTGAACGTCACCACCTCGCAGAGCACCACGCTGGACGCCTGCAGCTTTGGGGTCACGGGTGAGTGGGGGCCGCTCCGGCCGGCCGGGCTTCTCTTCTCGCTCAGCTTCCCCTCCCCCGTCCCCAGGCCTGCCGCTCGGCCATCGCCCCCTCGCGGGCCGCCCGCTGGTGGTTCGCACCCGAACGTGTTAAGTTAGAGCCCAGGCCCGTGGCCGCGCAGCTCGTGCTCCCCTCGGGGGGTCCTGACCGCCCGCCCCTCCCACCCCAGGGTTGAAGCTCCAGGGGGCCATGTGCAGCAACAACAAGCTCTCGCTCTCCAACGCCATCTCCACCGTCCTCCCCCTGACGCAGCTGCGCTGGCTCAAGCAGACAAACACAGAGAAAAAGGCTAACGTGGTGAGTGGCTCCTTCCCGTCCTCTGTGGTCAGGGAGACTCTGAGGACGCCCACCGGGCGCCAGGGCGACGTCCCCGCCCTCTTCCGGCCGCGAGTCCCTGCCTCGCAGGAGAAACCGTCCCTTCCCTCTCACATGGAGCCCCTGACCCAGAGCCCCGTTTCCTCGCAGGTGACCCTTCCCGTCTACCTGAACTTCACCCGAGCAGACCTCATCTTCACCGTGGACTTCGAGATCGCGACCAAGGAGGACCCGCGCAGCTTCTACGAGCGCGGCGTCGCCGTTCTCTGCACTGAGTGAGACTCGCCTTTTCTAGCGCCCCTTTCTGTAACAGTAAAATTAATATTTAACGTTTATTCATTATTAGGATGTGTGCAAGGTACGGACTTGTCAAAGGAAAGTTGTTGGTGTGAGGCTGGAAGAAGCCGAAAGAAGCCAGACGGCTGGGAGGCGGAAACGGGAGGGACACAGGGACGTGGTTTTGAAGGCCAAAGCGTGGCTTGTTTTATGAAATAAAACACTAAGCATGAGCCGGCTCCGGCCTCTTGTCTCAGCTCCGGCTCCTGTGGACACCCTGGACCCTTCACAACACAGAGGCAGCCCTGTTCCTAGGAGAGCGCGGGCGCTCCCGGGGCGTGGGGCTGGCGCCGTGTCCCGTGTCCCGTCACCGGGACCCCGTGGCCCAGGTGGACGCCCTCGTCCCGCCTCCTCCCTGGCGCCTTCGTTCCCACGACCCTGGGGTGGCGGCTGGAAGGGACGGGCGAGGGCCTCGCGAGAGCTCCTGGGGCGCTGGGTCGCCGGCGCAGGCCCTGCCGTGACCCCGGCCGTCCTGCCGCGGGCTACCTGTGAGCCAAGCTCGGCCCGACTGGACGCCCCGGCCCTGCCCATACCCTCCCAGCCCCAGCGGCCTCCGCGGAGCGGCCTGGAGCCTCAGAGCCGGAGCCGCCTCCCACCCGGCTCCGGACAGGCCCTCTGGGGTCCCTGGGTGGCCTGAGGGAGTCCAGAGCAATAGCAGACTGAAGATTGGGGCCCATTTTACATGTTTTTCTCTGAACCAATAAATGAGGCTTTTTAGCTTTGCTTCAGTCACTGGGAGTATTTAACGGTGCCGCAGGCTCTCGCCCGAGCGTCGCTAATGCCTGGGAGAGCCCCGGGAGGGCCACCGTGGGTGCCTGGCCCCGCCTGACCCTTCCACGCACCCCCCACCCCATTTACGGGGAAGGGTCTCCAGCACAGGTGCTGGGTGGTGCCGGGCAGGGATTCCAGGGCACAGGGGAAGGAATGCCATCCTAGAAACCCTGAAGGCCTGGCAGGGGGCGAAACGCAGGGCAGGGCAGGGCAGGAGCCCCTCCAACTGCCAGACTCTCGTCCCCATGTGTCCGGGGGGTGGGGGCAGGGCACTGCAGGCCCAGGACTGAGGCTCCCCATCGGGGTTCCCCGGGGCCCCTACTTCCTGCCCCCCAGCCTCACCACCGCGGAAGTTCCGTCCATGGGGCCCGAGGAGGGACCCCACATCAGACCACCCCTCACCTGCCATCGGGGGTTCAGGCTAGACAGTGGGCAGAGCCGGCAGAAAGGGGGACCAGGGGCTTCCCTGGTGGCGCAGTGGTTAAGAATCCACCTGCCAACGCAGGGGACCACGGGGTCCATCCCTGGTCCGGGAAGATCCCACATGCTGCAGAGCAACTAAGCCCATGCGCCACAACTACTGAGCCTGCGCTCTAGAGCCCGCGAGCCACAGCTACTGAGCCTACGAGCCACAACTACTGAGCCCACACACCTAGAGCCCATGCTCTGCAACAAGAGAAGCCACTGCAATGAGAAACCCGCGCACCGCAACGAAGAGTAGCCCCCACTCGCCGCAACTAGAGAAAGCCCGCGCGCAGCAACGAAGACCCGATGCAGCCAAAATAATAATAAAAACAAACAAACCAAAAAAAAAAGGCTCAGTGAGACAAAAAGGAACGAGCCTCCGCCACCCATTCTTTCAGATGTTACCCCATCAGGACACCCTGCTCAGGAGAGGAGACGGGACAGAGAAAGGACGGGACAGGGCAGAGGGAGTCTTCTCAGGCCAGGGGCAGCGGCCCATCTGTTTTCACTACCTTGACGAAACTCTCATCAATCCCGAAAGCCCGAGGCCCCCGGGGACGGCTGCGTGTGAGGAGCTCTGGGGGCGTAAGGGCCCAACGGGAGACAGGTCAGCCAGAGAGCAGTGGGCCCCTACCGCCCCGAGTCAAGGCTTAAAAAATACATAAATGTTCAGCAAAAGTAAGGAAATTCTCTGGGATTCAGGGGAGGCGGGGCCTTTCCTGAACTGGAAACCCATTTGTAGGCGAAGTAGTGGGGCCCAGAGACATTATTTAGGATGTAAACTACTAACAAACACCTTCCTCTCGGACTATTAGATCCCGAAACTGTGACAATACATTTCTATTGTTTAAACCTTAAAAAAAGACATAAAGGGGCCACAGGTTTCACGGAACCTCTTTCTTTATGTTAGTCAGCGTCGCTCTGACCGCTGAGGCCCTGGCCTGTCACGCATCACACCCGCTCCCAGGTGACCCCGCCCACCTCGCTCACCTTGGTCTAGGCCACATACTGCTTCTTTCTCTTATTTTTCTCAGGCTCTGCAAGTAAAAGTTCCAGTTTCCTCTTGGAGAGTGAGAGCTTGGGCCCCCTGTCCCTCTCGGTCCCGAGTCTAGGTGGTAGCCGTGATGCTCTGGCTCTGCCCTGGTGTCTGCCGACATCGTGGGGTCCCCAGTCCTCCTCCGCCATCCCCAGGTCCTCCGGGGGTCCTGGGAGCCTGGCCGTCCGCCCCTGCACCTCCAGGCCGCTGGCCTCCGGGGATGCAGGGGCCCAGCTGGCGGCCATCAGGACCAGGACTGGAATGTTCGCCGAGAGGGGGTCTTCTAAGCTCACCTCCCCTGGACTCGTGGACTTGAGCATGTGCAAAGGCACGTCACAGTTCACACTGCCCAGAGAGCAGTCGTTGAAACTACAGGAGGAGTGACCGGGGAGGTCTTCTGAATCCGCATCATAAAGATCTAAAAACCGATGACAAAAGGATTTCTGAGCCAGTTAGCAATTTCTAGCAGTGGACTCAAGTAGAGCACACCCCTTACATGCCTAAATTATTTCTTCCATCACTGACCTTGGCAAATTTTGCATGATCTGCCCTGCAAATAAATCGTTAAAAATGCATTCGATAGGGACTTCCCTGGTGGTCCAGCAGTTAAAACTCTGCACTCCCAGTGCAGGGGGCCCGGGTTCGACCCCTGGTCAGGGAACTAGATCCCCCACGCATGCCGCAACTAAACATCCCGCGTGCCGCAACTAAGACCCGGTGCAGCCAAATAAATAAATATATTTTTTTAATGCATTCGATAAGTATCCCCACAGCCCCCAGAAAGCCCAAGGGTTCACCACTGCCGGGGGCTCAGCCTGAGCCCCATCATTTAAAGCCCTCATCCCAGCGTTGGCTCCACTCTGCCCACCACCAGGGGTCTGAGCTCATTTCCTCCCAGCGGCTCCTCCAAAGAGCAGGCGCCATGACCCTGGTGGGGGCCACACTCAGGCCGCCTCAGCTCCCTGACCGGCCTGCACAAACAGGCCGCGGCCGGGCCGTGGAGCCTCGGTCACCGGCACACAGAGCAGTCCCAGGCGGCCGAAGGAGGCGGAAATGAGTCTCTAAGTCCAAACACTCACTGTTTGCAAGGTGTCCGAGGTGGTTCTCAAAGGCCGGCCGCGTGCACAGCGGGTCTGAACAGCAGGGGCAGGAGACCCCCCCAGGGCAGCCAAATGTCCCCACCTCTACCACCGCCGGCCAAGGGGGCTTCGGAGCTTTCCGACCCTCCTCACCCGCCACCTCGCACCAGACTTTCCTACCTGTTGCTCTTCTTTCTTTTCCTCCCGTGCCAGTGCTCTGGCCTGAGGGGCTCTGGCTGGAAAGGGCTGCAGAGAGCAGGCCCAAGTGCCCGCGGCTCATCACCGTGGGCGACCCCGTGCGGTGCTGAGGCCTCCTTCCAGACGGCCTGGCCGTGAGGACCGGCAAACAATCAGGTCCATCCACACGGCCAGACGTGTGCGCACCTCCCTCCCCGCTGACCCGCGGCCTCAGTCACCCACAGAGGGACCCGAGGCCTGAGTCAGCAGGGACCCCGTGGAGTCCTTTCCCTTGGGTAGTGAAAACTCCCGAGAGGGCTCATTTCCCCTTTGGAGAGCCGACACTGTCACTCATTCCAGAAGGCAAAAATGAATACAAACACCTTAATCTAGAGGCAGCCGAAATCATTCCAGATTCAGAAACTGGTCAGAACACAACATTGTAAAGCAACCATACTCCAATAAAAATTATTTAAAAAAAAAAAGAGGGACTTCCTTGGTGGCGCAGTGGTTAAGAATCCACCTGCCAACGCAGGGGACACGGGTTCGAGCCCTGGTCCGGGAAGATCCCACATGCTGTGGAGCAATTAAGCCCGTGCGCCACAACTACTGAGCCCACGTGCCGCAACTATTGAAGCCTGTGTGCCTCGAGTCCGTGCTCTGCAACAAGAGAAGCCACCGCGGTGAGAAGCCCACGCACCGCAACAAAGAGTAGCCCCCACTCTCTGCAACTAGAGAAAAGCCCACGCGCAGCAGGAAGAACCAACACAGCCAATAAATAAATAAATAAATTAAAAAAAAAAAAAAAAAAAGAAAGAAAGAAAAGACACTGGTCAGAATTGTTGGAATTCACGAAGTGGACACCTGTTCTAGTGACACCCACCCCCCGGCAGAGCAATGAGTGTCCCCGCCAGGCCCCGAGGCCCCAGGGCCCAGATTGGGTGTATGTTGGCTGCTGGAGGGTGGGGGGGCGGGGGGGTGTCTCACACTGCAATAAACTGACAGCATCAGTTCTCGCAAACCGAGAAACACCTGGCCAGGTCCTCTACTCACTGCTTTGCGGTAGAACGACATAGCAGCACGCCAGCCCTGTTCTTCAGCGACACCTGGTGTCTTAAACCACCACGAGGCCAGGGTTAACTGCACCTGCGAGATTAGCAGGAGTGAATTTAATTTGACTGAGATTCATTTTGAGGTTGACTAATTGCAAACCTATTGTTCTTGTCAATCTTCAGGCAAACTGCTTTGAGTCTTTTTATTCTTAAAAAAAAATTGGAAAGGGGAAAAAAACAATCAACTTAAATATCCAAGTGAAGTTTTTTCTAAAATATAGCAACACCCCTGGCCAGAGAGGAGTTCACAGCACAGGCCCGAGACCACTGTCCTTATAAAGGTCTGCCTGCAAGGTTGCCCTTGGCTGGCCTCTGGGAACTTGGACTTCAGGGGGTTCCCAACTTTCCCTAAAGACAGGAACAGCTGCCGGCTCATTCGGCGACATACCTCTCTCCAGATACTTCAGCAAAGTCCAGGTGATTCCTCTTGTGATTGGCCTGGAAAAATAAAAGGTTTGAACAATCCTTTCTACGAAGGGGGGCAGACAGCAGATTCATGTTCAAAGGCAAGGAACGAGGGGCCCACCGCCCAGGCCAGCAGTTCCTGCCATGTGGACACTTGTGGACGGTGGCCCTGCGGGGTGGGTGGTGACAAGGAGAGGCATCTCCCGGGAGCTTGCACACAGGCGGGGGACCCCTTCGCAGGCGTGGCTTGTGGGACTAAAATGCAAACCTGGGCCACTGCAAGCGGGGAAACTGGAACCAGGAATGCGGAGAGGAGACAGACTCGGCAGCTGGATTCAACCACCCACCACCGCACCAGGAAGGACCAGGAAGGACCCACCCATCCTACACAGCACCTGGCACGTGTTCTGGACCCAAAGCCAGAAGATGGTGGAAGATTCTAGATCATCCACCCCAAACCCTTCCTTCACAGATGCAGCAGCTGAGGCCCACACAGGGGCCAGGCCTTGCTCAGGGTCCCTGGGAAGAACCCAGGACTCACATCCGATATTCTAGAACCTTCCCCTCTAACACCAGGCTGCCAGGAAAAGCAACTCTTGTTCTTAATCAAAAGACAGACTCTCAAAGGACAGGAAATTGAACATCTCTAGTTGGGGAAGAATGAAAAGGCCTGAAAAGGTGACACCGCTGAGAAGAACCGCTGAGAAGACTAATTCCAAGGATTCCAAGGAGGGGTGGGGTCCTGGGCAAGGGTTCCTGCTCTCGGGGACACGGGGTCTGCTCTGGGCCTCCACCCCTCCCCACTGTGTCCCCACCCCGCCCTGAGGCGACGGAGCATGTTTCTCTGCCTCTTCTGGAATCCGGCCCTGGCGCTGGCCTCGCGGAACGCTGCCTGGATGCAGCTGGGTTGGCCGCTCCACAGACCAGCCATGGCTCGGGGGCCGGTGAGGGACCTTTCACTTAACTGCAAAACGGCAAGCTCACGGGGACAAAGCACAGGTCAGTGGTTGCCAGGGGTGGGGGAGGGCTGACCACAGTAGGGCAGCGGGAGCTTCCTGGAGCCGTGGAGCTGTTCTGTCTCCAGTGCCCTGGTACAGTTGTCAAAAGTCAGAGCTATTCGCTCTGTGAGTTATAGCTCGGTAAGACAAATCTAGGGCGTTTTCTTAAAAAATGTTTTTCATACGTACAACTGAGTCACTTTGCTGTACAGCGGTAAAAAAAAAAAAAAAAAAAAAAAAATGTTTTTCACTAAAAGGAAACCCACCAGCAGCTGGCGGCATGGGGAGGCAGCACACAACCAGTGCCTCGATTTGGGGAAAGCCCCTTCACACCCGGATGCCCGGTCTTACAGAAGCTCACGGGGAAAGTCACACATTCACTGACACAGAAAGTTCTAGAACGTTGGAGCAGAGTTGGGGGCCACTCATCCAGCTCACCTGTCCTGCCCGCTTTGGTTTGTTTTTCAGCAGATGAGAAATGTAAGCCCAGACTGGGGACGGATTTGCCCAAGTTGACAAACTCAGAGAACTTTCCCTGAGAAGCACAAGGTCGTTAAAAACATTTGACAATTTTTTTTTTTAAAAACCACGCACCCCAAGAAGAGCAGAGAGAGAACATCCACTGAAAACAAAACAAGACAGATCACAATGCGAATTCATGAAAAAAGAGACTACACACCTCCTTGCTGTTTCATGTTCTGTAGGAAACACGTCTGTTACAAACATGCACCACCCACCACTGTGTGCGCCACACATGGTCGACTCAGGCTTCCCCAAACCGGGCTCCTTGGAACACCAGTTCTGAGGCAGAAACAGGAAATGCTACAAACCAGACCCTAAAGCAAAACCCAAAAATCTACTTTTTTTTTTAGTATCAACTGAAATCCATATATTCAGATATTACTAATTTTCCCCCCAAATCGTTTTTCTGTCCCAGGATCCCATCCAGGACGCCACGTCGCATTTAGTTCACGTCTCCTTACGCTCCTCTTGGCTGTGTCTCAGACCTCTCCTGCTTCTGACGACCTTGACAGCTTTGCGAGGCTGTCCCTCGGTTGGGACTTACTGATGCTCTCCTCATGAACGCACTGGGTGACGGGTGCGGGGACGATGACAGAGGTGAGGCGCCTTCTCATCACGAGGGCATCACAGCAGGTGCTGTCACCCCGACGTGTCCGTCGCCAGGCTGCGGCCACGCCCCGCAGCCTCCTCCACCGTGCGGTGACCTTCCCTCGCCTCCCCCTCCACCCCATCCTCTCTGGGAAGAAGCCTCTCCGCGCGGCCTCCACTCAGGCGTGGGGAGTTAGGATGACGCCCCGGGAGGGAGAAGGTCCATAAATTCCTCGGCCTGGGTGATTTTCCTCCCATTTATTGACTTACTCAGTCATTCATTCGTATCAGTACGGACTCATTTACTTTATACCTGGGTTATAATAAATACTACATCATTTATGTCGTTCCGACTTTGGCTGGAACTTGTTTAGTTGGCTCCCGTGTCCTTCTGACAGGCCCAAACCGAATTAATTTTGATTTCCAAAGGAACACACCCTGGGAGTTACTTAGTACTCTCTCTAGGCCTAGGTTAGATAAAAGTGCCAAAAAGTGAAATTATAACAAGTAGAGGAAGCTGACCCCCCTTTCTCCCCATTCCCCGCCCCCCTGCCTGGGGTGCAGGCCAGGGACTGGCTGATGGGCACCAGGGTAAAGGATTTCTTAGAGACCTTTTCATGAAAAGGCATTTCATACACATGGTTAAAAAAAGCTATTAGGGGGCTTCCCTGGTGGCGCAGTGGTTGAGAATCTGCCTGCCAATGCAGGGGACATGGGTTCAAGCCCTGGTCTGGGAAGATCCCACATGCCGTGGAGCAACTAGGCCCGTGAGCCACAACTACTGAGCCTGCGCGTCTGGAGCCTGTGCTCCGCAACAAGAGGCCGTGACAGTGAGAGGCCCGCACACCGCGATGAAGAGTGGCCCCCGCTTGCCGCAACTAGAGAAAGCCCTAGCACAGAAACGAAGACCCAACACAGCCAAAAATAAAATAAATAAATAAATAAAAATTTAAAAGGTAGCACTGTTACTTTGATGAATGCATAATCTCTTAAAAAAAAAAAAAAAAGCTATTAGGGCTTCCCTGTTGATCCAGTGGTTAAGACTCCGCACTTCCACTGCAGGGGGCGTGGGTTTGATCTCTGGTGGGGGAACTAAGATCCCTCATACCCCACAGTGAGGCCAAAAAAACAAAAAACCATTACACGATATACAATAAGTAAATGAAGTTAAGTAAGTGAAGTCCCTCTGCGTAGGTCTTGTATCATTTCTTTGATGCCAGGAGGAATTCAGTTAATAGATGGAAGCTTGCAGATGGTCTGAGGGTGTCCACCAGTTTACAGCTGCGGAAACTGAGGCCAAGAACATCTGATTCGCCCTGAGGTACAGAGCTAAGGCCAGAAGCCGGTCCTAGTTCCTGCCATGTGACTGCACTCTGTTCCCCTACACACACACACACACACACACACACACACACACACAGAGACACACACACAGACACACACATGGAGACACGCAGACACACACACAAATACACACAGAGACACACACACAGGCAGAGACAAACACACAGACACAAAGACACACACACAGAGACACACACACACATACACACAGACACAGAGACACACACACGCACACACAGAGACACACAGACACACACACGGAGACACACACAGACACACACAGAGACACACACAGACACACACAACGCCACCCTGGGATGTCCTGGGCCCCAAGGTGCCAGGTCTCAGGACCCCCCCTCAAAGCCCCGCCCACCCGGCCCAGCAGCTTCTCAGGCAGAGCACATAACAGACAACCCACACTCTCCACCCTCACAGGTTACTTTTTAAAGCCATTATCATGCAGATTTACTGGAGAATTCTTTGAAACCAAGCCTATTATTATCAAAGCCACCAGGTTACACAAACCCAGTAATCCTTCCTGGCCTCTCCTTCTGGACCGGTTGACCTTCTCTCCTCTGGCCTCTTTGCAGCGCCCCGTCTCCGCTCCTTTACCCCACGGGGCTGCGCTGCTCTCTCCCCGTCCACCACCCTCCGCAGTTCGAAGCCCTCTGCCGAGGCCACAGCCTAACCCAGGTGACAATTCCAGGTGGGCTGCACTTGTGTCTACAAAGGCTCCTGCGTGGAAGCTGGAGATGTTAGAAGATCTGTTGTTTGTTTGCACATCTCCTATGGAAGCGTTTAGAAGTCACCACTCTGTCCCGAGAGCCACCAAATTGCTACCTGCCAGTCGTGTCCGTTAAGCTCTACCCCTGAGTGCCCTGCCCGCCCAGCGTCTGCCCGGTACACACACCAGAGTGTGCGTGAGGCCGTCCTGGAGGCCCCGTGTCTCCCGTGGGCTAACCTCCCCCACGCTCAGCTGCCATTCCTCTCTCTCTCACACACACAGGCTGCGCTTTCTCCCTGGTTCTCGTCTCTCTCTAACGTTCTCTGTATCCTCCTCCTCTATCCCCGGGATCCGCAGCCCCTTCAGCCAGCTCACACTCTGTCGCCTGGGCTTTTTGCTGCTGTATCCACAGCTGTGCCCCCCAGGCCTGGCCCGGTGCGGAGCACGCAGCGGTGCTCAGTGAATGCTTCCTGGATGAATCACGCACGTGTGCTCCACAGAGACCTCTCACTCTGCATGTGCCAAACCAAATGCTCTCCCCCCATGACACACCCCTCCTTTCACTGTGGCTAGAGCGGCTCCACCATCCTGTAAGACCTCCAAGCCAGAAACCACAAAGATTCTCCTGGAGGCTGAATAGCTGATGGCCCTGGGACCAGACCTCCTGGGTCCAAAACCCATGCCTGCTACTAACCCAGCTGCACGACTTCAGACGTCTAAAGTAGCTTTTCCAGGAAATCCCCTGGCTGTCCAGTGGTTAGGACTCAGCGCTCTCACTGCCGGGGCCCGGGTTCAATCCCTGGTCTGGGAACTAAGATCTCACAAGCCGCACAGCGAGGCCAATAAATAAATAAAGTAGCTTCTCCTGACTTACATACAAAACAGAAACAGACCCACAGACATAGAAAACAAACTTATGGTTACCAAAGGGGAAGCAGGGAGGGATAAATTAGGAGTTTAGAATATAACAGATACACACTACTATATATAAAATAGATAAACAAGGACCTCCTGTATAACACAGGGAACTATACTCAATATTTTGTAATAACCTACAAGGGAAAAGAATCTGATATATATGTATGTATAACTGAATCACTTTGCTGTACACCTGAAACTAACAGAACATTGTAAATCAACTATACTTCAAAATTAACTATACTTCAATATAAATAAATAGATAAATAATTGAAAAAATAGCGTAGCTTCTCCAGCCTCAGTCTCCCTATCAGTAAAATGGGTGAGCCGTTGAGGAGCCCATCGTGGATGTGAGAGGGGTTAGCACGCTGCTCTCTGTGCTGGTTTATTATTTCACTGGCTGCTCCGAGATGAACATGTCACTGAAACAGCCAACTCCATACAAAGCACCACCCAAGGGAATCAGGCTCAAAGGGCACCCAGCCGCTGGAAAAGTACATTTTATTTTATTTATTTATTTTTTAAAGTCTTTCTTGAATTTATTACAACACTGCTTCTGTTTTATGTTTTGGTTTTTTGGCCACAAGGCATGTAGGAATCTTAGCTCCCCGACTAGGGATTGAACGCTAGTCACACCTTAACCACTGGACCACCAAGGAAGTCCCAAAGTACATTTTAAATCAGAGTGTCACCCATCCACCGGGTGGTGGAAGTCTGCATGCCATATGGTGTTTCTTCTTTGATGGGAGGGTGCTGTCCAAAATTCTCTCAGGAGGCCCCGAGAGAGTGGAAATGAGTGGAATGAATGGTACCCCCTCCCAGCTTCTCCAGAAGCTGGAGAGAGGCCTAGAACAGGGTATCCCTCAGAGTCTCCAGGGGAACCAACCATCACCTGGATCTCAGATTCCTGGCCTCCAGGCCTGCGAGAGAATAAATCTCTTGTTTTGTCAAGCTACCTGGTTGGTGGTGATTTGTTATGGCAGCCACAGGAAACCAACAAGCCCTGTTAGTACAAGTGTTGTACTCAGAGAAAAATCATATGGTCTTAAAGAATTCTATTCTTTTCACTTGAACTTCAAAAGAACAAGAGCAGATCACGGCGCTGTTTAGTTTGTGAGGGATGGGACAGCCCCCAACCTGGGCTGGAGGCATCTGTAGTCAAACATGAAAGCACCAAGGATGGCAAAAGACCAGGTTAGACATGAAATCATCCTGAATTCAACTTTGGTCGCCAGAATTTCAATCATTTAAAGTGATATTCCCAATACGTGGGGAGAAATACCCAGCATGTGGGTTCAAGTCCCAATCCCGCAAGCCATGCAGCATGGCCACAAAAAAAAAAAACAAAAAAACAAAAAACCCAGAAACAATCCCAGGGCCCACCTGGGAAAAGGTCTTTTTCACAGACTGACTTCACAGGCGTCAAGAAGTCATAACCTGGTAACCTGGGTTTTTGTTTTTTTCTTTTTTGGCCAGACCACACAGCATGCAGGATCTTAGTTCCCTGACCAGGAATCGAACCTGCACCCCCTGCAGTGGAAGCACGGAGTCTTAAACACTGGACCACCAGGGAAGTCCCTAACCTGGGGTTTTAAAATGGAAAAATTAGGGACCAGCAAACCAACAGCTGGCCAGTCCTTGGTCTGCCCCTGACCTGTCCTAGCCCCATCCCCTTGCCCATCGGGCCCTCAGCTTTGCACAATTGTGGTTATTAAACCAGAGGAGTAAAAGCCCAACAGGAAGACAGAAATGGAAGATGAGAGGGTGCGTTTGTCTCTCAGCCTCTTCTGGCATCTTTTGCTGGTTTCGTGTACTAACTGGCAAAGGGTCAATGTGGTAATTAGACATTTGTTGCAGGTTGAACACTTGGCAAATTTTCCTACTGAAGCTTTAAAAAATTCACTTTGTAAATAGAATGCTTTAATGCATTAGTAAAATACTGGATAATAGCAAAAAAAACTAATAATAAAAATTAAATGCCTGCTGGGAGTTCCCTGGCGGTCCAGTGGTTAGGACTCTGCGTTTTTCACTGCAGAGGGCATGGGTTCAATCCCTGCTCAGGGAACTAAGATCCCGCAAGCTGCAAGACACAGCCAAAAAAAAAAAAAAAATTAAATGCCTGCTAACATATACGATGGAATATTCCTCATCCATAAAAAAGAATGAAATAATGCCATTTGCAGCAACATGGATGGACCTAGAGATTATCATACTAAGTGAAGTAAGAAAAAGACAAATATCACATGATATCACTTATACATGGAATCTAAAAAATGATTCAAATGAACTCATTTACAAAACAGAAACAGGGCTTCCCTGGTGGCGCAGTGGTTAAGAATCTGCCTGCCTACGCAGGGGACACGTGTTCGATCCCTGGTCTGGGAAGCTCCCACATGCCGTGGAGCAAGTAAGCCCGTGCGCCACAACTACTGAGCCTGTGCTCTAGAGCCCGCGAGCCACAACTACTGAAGGCCGCGAGCCACAACTACTGAAGCCTGCACGCCTAGAGCCTATGCTCCGCAACAGGAGAAGCCACCACAATGAGAAGCCTGCACACCACCACGAAGAGTAGCCCCTGCTCACTGCAATTAGAGAAAGCCCACACGCAGCAACGAAAACCTAATGCAGCCAAAAATAAATTAATTTTAAAAAAAAACAGAAATAGACTCACAAACATAGAAAACAAACTTATGGTTAGCAAAGGGGAAAGGACGGGGGAGGAATAAATTAGGAATTTGGGATTAACAGATATAACTACTAAATATAAAATAAACAAGGGCTTACTGTACAGCACAGGGAACTATATTCAATACCTTATAATAACCTATAATGGAAAAGAATCTGAAAAAGAATATATATGTATATATACGTAAAACTGAATCACTTTGCCGTACACCTGAAACTATCACAACATTGTTCGTAAATCAACTATACTCCAATTTCAAAAAAAAAAAAAAGCCTGCTAACAAGGCAGAAAGAGGGAAAAGATAATGGGCCTTCCCAAAACAGTCCAAAACCCCAGAGGCTCTGCAGCCCAGGTCACCCCACCGCTGGAGCCACGCCCGGGAGGAACACCCCTGAGGGACACACCAGCTCCCAAACTGGAGCCACTTCTGAAGGTTCCTACCTGGAGTCCAGAAGCAACCAGGAACAGGGGCCGCAAACAGAAGGTGGAGGTGAAGTCCGGAGAGCCAGCTTCTGAGAGCAGAGGAGTTGGAGGAGAGAGACGCTGGTCTGGAGAAAAGAACAGAGCAGATGCAAAATTGTCTTTTGACAAAGAGGAACTTAGCAAATCTACTCTCAAGATCTGCAAAGAAGGAGAAAAAATATCGTGAGCCTCCCGGTCCCCACCCTCCATATGACCACATGGAAGAGGCACGCTGGGGACGAAGGGATTCAGGATGCCGAATGGGGCACCTCGAAGTTGGCCCCAGTGCTTAACTCAATTTTGCATTTCCACTTCAAAGGAAAAACACACTCAAAAAGTTCTCACTTAACAATATTCAAAAACTAACCAACAGTGCAAAATGGGCATCCTTTCCTTGCAATAAAATTTGTCCTGAAAGATTTCTCAAACTCCTCTTCCCCAAAAGTGGTTTCTAAGACGATTAGCTTTATTCAAGTGCAGATAGGCAGCCTGGAAACAGTCTGTCGTTTCACAGGATGCTAGGTCTTTATTTTTCTACCCACGTGAAACTAAGATCTGGGCCAAGCTTCAAATATCTGAGCACCTTTCCTGGACCAGGAACCTGAAGAGTAAGAAGTCTTTGAAGGTCGAATTTCTAAAGATAAACCCCTGTGTGCACACACACACACACACACACACACACACTAACACACACTCTAACAGGAAACAATCCTGGATGTGAACATCTTCCAAGGACACCTTCATCGGCTCAACTCGCCAGGGTAGGTTCTCAGCAAATATTATTCAAGTGTAATAGTCTAAAGGGAAGTCAGGAGACTGAACATTATCCCCCTTTCCTAACTGCGCACAGAACAAGAAGGAACGCTCCAGGACATCCCTGGTGGTCCAGTGGTTAGGACTCCGCGCTTTCACTGCGGGGGGCACGGGGTTCGATCCCTGGCCAAAAAAAAAAAAAAGAATGGACGCTCCAAATAAATACGTTCTGCCGGGTATGTGGTCAGGTTTTTGGGAAGGGCGGGGGACATTAGGTCTGTATTTTCGTGCACAAATCACAGGGGGTATTTCTTTCTTCTTTTTTTTTCTCCAGCGTTAATTTTTAAGACGGACACCTTCATACATACTTGCTATTATTTTGACCAGACACTTTTGGGTACAATTATCCTGAGATATAAATTAAAAAGGAATGACAGGGACTTCCCTGGTGGTCCAGTGGTAGAGAATCTGCCTTCCAATGCAGGAGATGTGGGTTTGATCCCTGGTCAGGGAACTAAGATCCCACATGCCGCAGGGCAACTTAGCCCGCGCACCACAACTACTGAGCCCATGTGCCTCAACAAGAGAGCCCACGTGCCGCAAACTACAGAGGCCATGCGCCCTGGAGCCTGCACGCCACAACTAGAGAGAAGCCCGCGCGCCGCAATGAAGAGCCTGCACGCCATAACTAAAGATCCTGCATGCCTCAACGAAGACCCCACGTGCCACAACTAAGACCCGACGCAGCCAAAAAAATAAGGAAAATAAATAAATTAAAAAAAAAAAAAAAAGGAATGACAGCGGATATTTTTTTCCCATTTTGCAATCTCCTGTCCCTTAATGCCATGTGAAAATCACGTCAAAAGTTAAAACTCCTGGGGACTTCCCTGGTGGTCCATTGGGTAAGACTCCGAGCTCCCAATGCAGGGGGCCTGGGTTCAATCCCTGGTCGGGGAACTAGATCCCGCATGCATGCTACAACTAAGAAGTCCACATGACACAACTAAAGATCCCGCATGCTGCAGCTTACACCCGGCGCAGCCAAAATAAATAAGTAATTTTTTAAAAAAACCTTACAACTACAGTTTAAGACAATGTTGACCAAGCTTTAAAGGGAAAAGCCCTTTCAGAGGTGGCCACGTCTCATTTTACCTTGTGTGGTAGGTCAGCCTCTCCAAAGCTCCTGGGCTCCCCTCGGAATCCATCAGATCACAAAGTTCTGCAACCAAAACAGAAGAATTCCCGTTCAGGCTGAAGGAACCCACAGAAAACCCAGAGAACAAGACCGTCCGGGATTTTATTTCTTATTTTACGTCAGTTTGTCTAGAGGAAACCACAGGTTAAAATAATGTTTTAGTTTGGAAAAATACTGTGTAGCTTTGCGTGCAGACGTTAATCGACCCCAGGTAAATTCCGGGGCGTCCTAGAACTCTCCCGTGGGCCTGGGGGCGGGGAGCTTCCGGGCTTCCCAGGAACAGGCGGCGGGCCGGCCCAGGAGGGGGCGGGGTCAGCCGGAGGGCCGCCCCCCCGCCCTCAGCCCGGTCAGAACCGGCCCGGGGCGCCCCGCGGAGGGGAGCTGCGGGGCCGCCTCTCAATCCCTCCCTCCCCCGCCAGCCCTCACCTCGCGCCGGGGACGCTCCACCCTGCAGGCCCGCCTCCCGGAGCGGGGGGGAGGGGACAACAGGTGTTCCTCCTTAAGGGGGAAAGAGCCCCAGCCCCAGGGAGTGGGGCCCCATCCTCACTCCTCACGTCAGAGGGGCCCCAGGGTGCTTCGCTCCCGCAGGGCCCACCCGCACGGTGGAGGCTCTTCCCTCCCACGAGTGACCCCCCGCCCCGGGGCTGGGGGCCACGTCCTCAGTCCCGCGGGGCAGCGACCCGCACCACGAGGGGAACGCGGTCTTCACTCCTGCAAGGCCACCACGGGGCTGCGCGGCCCTCCTCCCACGGGGCGGGGACCCCCTCAGGGTGTGGGCTCGGCCGCCTCGGGCCCCTCCCGGACGCTGGGGCCACCCCTCGCCGGAGGAGGCCCGCCCGCGTCCTGGTCCGCCCGCGCGGCTTTAACCGCCGCCGCGCCCGGCAGCAGCTGCGGGGAAAGGCGCCCCGGGGGGCAGCACCTCGTGCGGGGTGGGCGCACCTGCGCCCACCTGCCCGAGACCCGCAGCGCCCCCTGCAGCCTCCAGACGTAGCAAGGAACTGGCCCCTGAGGGCGACTCCGGGGGGCCGTGCTGTTACTCAAGTCGGGGCCGGCGGGACCCCTGGACAGGTGAAGTTGGCGCCGGGGTTGATGATAACGCAGAGCAGCTGGGGTTGGGAATGCGAACGTCGGGGGCGCAGGGCACAGGACGGTCACTGCAGACTTACCTTCTGAATGGCATGTCCATTTTGTTCCCACAGTCACCATCTCCGAGTCGAGAAGGAGGGTCTTGCGGTCCGGACCTGTGTGACGTCACAGGCATCTCCATGGCAACGAATCTTGGGGCTCCCTGCCCGCCGCGCCCCAACGTTCAGGCGGTGGACCCCTGCTGCCCCTTCGCGAAACTCCTCTGATCCTTTTCGCCGCGCTAGGCCCCCCGTCCGTGCTCCACTCGCGGCCAGAGAGGCCTTTTTAAGGACACAATTTTGCCACAAAACTTTGAGTGACTCCCCTGTGCCCTGGGATGACCTTCAAACTCTTTAACCCCGCGCTCCTCCCCGGCGGCATCCTGACCGGAGCACTGCGCCTGCCCCAGGGCTGCAGCCCCTCCCACGTCTCCTTCCCGATTCCAGAAGGTACCAAGCCCCCTCCCTCCCAACCATCCACAGCTCTGACTTCTGCTGGAAAGGCTTCCCTCACCCCGCCCCCACCCCGACTTTCTTAATCTCCGCGGCTTAGTTTGGCACCTCCTCCAGGAAGCCTTCCTTGACCTCGAAGTCTTGGTTAAGAGCCGCTCCTCTGCACTCCCACAGCAGGCCAGACCAGCCTGTGTAGAAGCTGCCTATTGATTTCTTTTTAAAATTTATTTATTTATTTATTTATTTGGCTGCACCAGGTCTTAGTTGCGGCATGCAGGATCTTTAGTTGTGGCATGCGAAAACTCTTAGTTGAGGCATGCGGGATCTAGTTCCCCAACCAGGGATCGAACCCACCCGGGCCCCCTACATTGGGAGCGCAGAGTCTTAACCACTGGAACCACCAGGGAAGCCCCTGCCTGTTGATTTCTATGTGGCTCACTAGACTGTCACCCTGTGAGCCAAGGAACTTTCAATCCTAAACTCCCTCATGTGCACAGCACAATAACTGCTCAAAAATATTTTTTTTCAATGAATGGTGAAAGGAATTACCAAATGAATATGTCACAAATCATATTAGCTGCACAGTCACTAATTTTTAAAAATTGAATTATAGTGATTTACAATATTGTGTTAGTTTCAGGTGTATAGTGATTCAGTATTTTTGCAGGTTATATTCCATTGTAAGTTATTACAAGATAATGGGTATAGTTACCTGTGCTATACAGGAAATCCTTGTTGCTTAATTTTATACATAGTTGTTTGTTAATCCTATACCCCTAATTTGTCTTTCCCCCCTTCCCTCTCCCCTTTGGTAACTGCTAGTCTGTTTTCTATGCCTGTGAGTCTGTTTCTGTTTTGTATATACGTTCATTTGTATTATTTTTTAGATTCCACATGTGATATCATATAGTATTTGTCTTTGTCTGACACTTCATTAAGCATAATATTCCACATTGTTGCAAATGGCAGTATTTCACTCTTTTTTATGGTTGAGTAATATTCCATTGTGTGTGTGTATGTGTTTGTGTGTGTAGGTGTGTGTGTGTGTATACACCACATCTTCTTAACCCAGTTGTCTGTTGATGGGCTCTTAGGTTGCTTCCATATCTTGGCTATTGTCAATAGCACTGCTGTGAGCATTGAGGTGCATGTATCTTTTCAAATTAGTGTTTTTGTTTTTTCCAGATAACATGCACAGGAGTGGGATTGCTGGATCATATGGTAACCCTATTTTTATTTTTTTAAGGAAACTCCATACTGTTTTCCATGGTGGCTGCACTGATTTACATTCCCACCAACAGTGTAGGAGGGTTCCCTTTTCTCTACACCATTCTCTCCAGCATTTGTTATTTGTAGACTTTTTGATGATAGCCATTTTGACAGGTGTGAGGTGATACCTCATTGTGGTTTTGATTTGCACTAATTTTCTTAGTAATTTTTGAAGTCAGGAAGTGTGGACCCCCAACTTTGTCCTTCCTTTTCAAAATTGTTTGGCTCGGGGCTTCCCTGGTGGCGCAGTGGTTGAGAATCTGCCTGCCAGTGCAGGGGACACGGGTTCGAGCCCTGGTCTGGGAAGATCCCACATGCCGCGGAGCAACTAGGCCCGTGAGCCACAACTACTGAGCCTGTGCGTCTGGAGCTTGTGCTCCGCAGCAAGAGAGGCCGCGACAGTGAGAGGTCCACGCACCACGATGAAGAGTGACCCCTGCTCGCCACAACTAGAGAAAGCCCTCGCACAGAAACGAAGACCCAACACAGCCAAAAATAATAAAAATTAATTTTAAAAAAATTGACTCTTCTGAGTCCCTTGTATTTCCATATGAATTTTAGGATAGGCTTGTCAATTTCTGCAAAAATGCCAGCTGGGATTTTGAGAGGGATTGTGTTGAGTCTGTAGATCAGTTTGGATAATACTGCCATCTTAACAGTACTACATCTTCCAATATGTGAGCATGGGATGTCTTTTCATTTCTTAGGTCTCCTCTAACTTTTTTCAACAATGTTTTGTAGTTTTTTTCAGTATGCAAGTCTTGTATTTTTTTTGTTGTTAAAATTTTTAAGTATTTTATTCTTTTTGTTACTATTGTAAATAAAACTGTTTTCTTAATTTTATTTTTAATTGTTCATTGTTAGTGTATAAAAATACCACTGATTTTTGTATATTGATCTTGTATCCTGAAACCTTGATGAACTTGTTGTTCTAATAAGTGTGTGTGTGTGTATTCCTTACAGTTTGTTTTTTGTTTTTGTTTTTGTTTTGGCCACGCCATGTGGCATGCAGGAACTTAGTTCCCCAACCAGGGATCGAACCTGTGCCCCCTGCATTGACAGCTCAGAGTCTTAACCACTGGACCGCCAGGGAAGTCCCTTCCTAACAGTTTTCTGTATACAAGATCATGTCATCTACAAGTAGAGATAATTTTTACTCCTTCCTGTCCGATCAGGGTGCCTTTTATTTATCGGGACTAACTGCCCTAGCTGGAACCTCCAGTATGGTGTTGAATTCAAGTGGTGAAAACGAACATTCTGTCTTGTTTTTTTGTTTGTTTGTTTTAATTTTTTAATTTACTTATTTATTTATTTTTGGGTATGTTGGGTCTTCGTTTCTGTGCGAGGGCTTTCTCCAGTTGCGGCGAGTGGGGGCCACTCTTCATCGTGGTGCGCGGGTCTCTCACTATCGCGGCCTCTCTTGTTGTGGAGCACAGGCTCCAGACGCGCAGGCTCAGTAATTGTGGCTCACGGGCCTAGTTGCTCCACAGCATGTGGGATCTTCCCAGACCAGGGCTTGAACCCGTGTCCCCTGCATTGGCAGGCAGATTCTCAACCACTGCGCCACCAGGGAAGCCCTCCTGTCTTGTTTTTAATTGTGCATTTAATTGTAGTGCCAAGTACCTTCAGTCTGTTTGAGTTACAAAGATATGTTAAGGAAAAGATGAAGTACTTGCAGATGAATTGATACGGTGAAATTCAGAAATTGCTTCAGAAAGCTGAGGGGATGGAGGGAGGTTGCGTGGGGTGTGGATCGGCCTGACTGGCCATGACCAGCTGGCTGAATCGGAACAACAGCACATGAGGTTCCACATACAATGAACAGAGTTCAAATGTTAAATATTTTATTGGCTTCATCCATTCAACTTTTTGAAAAGTGGGTAGCTGATTTATCAATTTTTTTCACTCTGATTTTTTTTTTTTTAACTTGGAATTAAAAAAAAAAAAAACACAGTGCTTTTTGGACCACATTTAAAGCTCTAGAACTTTCATTGGTCTAGTGTTGAGGACTTCACAGTACTTTCATGAGAAGATGATGTATGTTCGGGACTTCCCTGGTGGTCCAGTGGTTAAGAACCTGCCTTCCAATGCAGGGGGTGCAGGTTTGATCCCTGGTCGGGGAACTAAGATCCCACATGCCGCAGGGCTACTGAGCCCGCGCACCACAACTAAGACCTGACGCACCAAAAATAAATAAATAAACATTATAAAAAAGAAAAAGAAAAAAGATGATGTATGTTCTGAGCAGAGAGATACACTTGGCAGATAATATGCTCAGCTCCTCGGAGAGGCAACAGCAACACAGGATCTTTGTTCAGATTTTGATGGTGCTATTAATACACCATGACTCACGAAGAGCCCTGCTTCCTGGAATGTTCCTCCTAGGAGGAAAAGTGACGTTCCTTCCTATAGAAGCGTAATCTCTTATCACACTTTCAAAGGTTTGAGCAGATCTTGAAGTCTTAGAAAAAGTAAGGACATCTTCCCAAATTATACAAAATTGTTTAAACAATTTGCCATCCCCACAGGAAGAGGGGACATATCAGTTGTGTGTACCCGGTATTCATTCAATCCACAAATATATATCAGGTGCACCGGGCTGGCAGTTAACAAACTATATACGTGCTTACCTTCGTGGTTGACAGGCAGCAAGACGGACTGTAGACTAATTGCAGGACAATTGTGAGAAATGCCACCAAGAAAGGGAGAGGATGCAGGCAGTGTAGCCACAGGTAAACTGAGGCCAGGCAGTGGGGGGAGTTAGCCTGGGACAGACGGGCACGCAGACCATCCCAGGTAAGATATTGCTTCATGGGTACAGAGCTTCTGTTTGGGGTATGAAAAAGTTTGGGAAATAGTGTTGATGGTTGCACAACATTTTGAATATAGTTAATGCCATTGAACTGTACACTTACAACGGTAAATGTTAGGTTATGTATATTTTACCGTCCCAGGTGGAGGAGCTGTGATGTGGTGTGTGAAGGCCTTGAGAGACCAGGCATCTAGGACACAGCCCAGGACAGGCTCCACCAATCACACGCTTTGAATGGGTCTTTGAATGGAAAAGCTGGTGTGGGAAAAAGCCGAGGTCTGTGGACAACCCACTGCGGAAGTGAGTGGTGGAAAACACGGTCCATTCATGGCCTCACCTCTTACCTGTGACCACTTGGAGCTGCAGTTTCCTCATCTATCAAAAGGAATCACTAATGATACTTAGAAGATTCCAAACTCAAGTGAGAACCCAGAATGATAATTGTTGAAGCTGGCTGATGGGTATGTAGTGGCTCATAAAACAGTTCCCTCTACTTTGTGTGTGTGTGTGTGTAAACATACATAACATAAAATTTACCATTTTAACCTTTTTTAAGTGTATAGGTCAGTGGAATCAAATACAATTACATTGTTGTGCAACCATCAATCTCCAGAACTTTTTCATCATCTCCAACTGGAACTCTGTCCCCATTAAATACCAACTCCCCCTCCTCCAGCCCCTGGTGACCACTATTCCACTGTGTCTCTATGAATTTGACTGCTCCAGGGACCTCATATTAAGTGGAATCATACAGGGGACTTCCCTGGCAGTCCGATGGTTAAGACTCCAAGCTTCCACTGCAGGGGGCACAGGTTTGATCTCTGGTCAGGGAACTAAGATCCTGCATGCCCCAGAGCCAAAAAAAAAAAAAAAAAAAAAAAAAATTAAAGAAGTAAGTGGAATCATAAATACAGTATTTGTCCTTCCGTGTCTGGCTTATTTCATGTAGCTTACTGTCCTCAAGATTTATCCATGTCACAGCATGTGCCAGAATCTCTTTCCTCTTTAAGGCTGAATAATATTTCATTGTGTGTCTGTACCACATGTTGTTTCTCCATCGATTCACTGATGCGTGTGTCTGGATTGTTTCTGCCTTTTGGCTAATATGAACGACGCTGCTATGAACACGGGTGTACAAGTACCTTTCTGAGTCACTGCTTTCTGAGTATACACCCAGAAGTGAATTGCTGGATCATATGGTGATTGTTCATTTTTTGAGGGACCACCAAACTCCTTTTACATTTTTTCAATAACAGTTTGAGATATTCATATACTATATAATTCATCCACTTTAAAGTGCACAGTTCCGTGACTTTTACTATATTCACAGTATTGCATAGCCATCACAGTCAATTTTTCAACACTATGATCACCCCAAAAAGAAACTCTATACTCATTAAGTGGTCACTCTCCATGGCTCTTCCCCAAAGTCCCTGGCCAACCATCCAGCTACTACGTTCTGTCTCTATGGATCTGCCTATTCTGGACATTTCGTATGAATAAGATCATACAGTAAATACGTGGCCTTTTGTGACTGGCTTCTTTCACTTGGCATGGTTTTCAAGGTTCATTCTTTCTACGGCAACAATATTCCAATGCACTGTTATACCACATTTATTTATCCATTCATCCATCCATCGATGGACATTTGGTTTGTTTCCACCTTTTGGCTTTTATGAATAACGCTGCTATGAAAATGTGTGTACACATATCCTGAGGATACGGAGGGCTGACTACGTCATTTATATAAGGGACTTCAGCATCCTCAGATTTTGATATCCTCGGGGGTCCCGGAACCAAGCCCCTGAGGGACAGATACCCAGGGAGGACTGTATGTGTTTTTGTGGACACGTTTTCCATTTCTCCTGGGTAGATACCTAAGAGTGTAATTGCTAGATCATATGGTAATTCTGTTTCACTTTTCCAGGAATTGCCAGGCTGTTTTCCAAAAGGGCACCATTTTCCATTCCCATCAGCAGTGTGTTGAGGGTTCCAATTTCTCCATGTCCTTGTCAACACTTATTTGTCCCTCTCTGCTTTTTGCATGTGTTTTGGAAATCTCCAAAATAAAAGTTAAGAAAACAATTAGAAACTGTAAGTTAAAGTGTTTGTAAACTGTGAAGTGCTTACACTAATTCGTTAACAAATATTTGAGTGCCTGCCATGTGCCAAACACTAAGTATTTGGGATACATAAGAGAACAAAACAAACATCTCTATTCTTAGAAGTCAGGACTGGTCTTGTTGGCTCTTCCTAAACCTCAATCTTTAGAGGCAAGGTCGTCAGACCCTAGCTCGGGGGCTGCGGGATAGAGAACCCAGTGGGAGCTGGCGTTCTTGCGCCCTGGTACCATGAGTGGGATTCTTCCCACCTGTAGGATAAAATGGAATAAGGGGCACCTCATGAAGATGAAACAACTTCAGAGTTGGTGGAGCTGACTTACCAAATCCCCTCAGTATTCCTGGTATTGAGGATGTTTCTCAAGGGGTGGGCATGGGGCCCCCTGTCCTAAAAAAGCAGCCCCATGGCAGACCATAGCAACTGCCTTCCCATTGGCTAAGTTGCTGGACAGTCTCCAATCCAGGCCCGAGGCTAATGGTTCACGCTCAAGGCACACACAGTTAATCAGTTTCACCCTCCAGCTTTCTCTCCTCAGACGCCCATGTGTTCCCCAAATCTCACACATCCAGCCTCTCAAGCCTTGCTTATTATGCTGGGAAGCCCCCCACTTCTTTGTTGAAGTGGGGTCAGCTTTGTATCAGCTGCCACCCCCTTCCTGGAGCACCCCCCCTCCCCAGCCCTGCCCCACCAGCTGACCCCTCCTAGCTCTGGGCTTCCACCTCAGTTGGGGCTCCATGGCCTTCACCCGTGGCCACCTTCCCCAGTGATGCACCTCTCATCTGTGTGCAGGGCTGGTCCTTCGGTGGCATTCAATCAAAACATGACAAATCCGTGCTTGGTAGGAACTACTGAAAGTTCTGAGGCCCGAGAGACAGCGAGGGCACGGTAAGCTAGAGGAGGCTGGCACTTGCGGACCTGAGCCCAAGTAAGTAAGGCAACCTCGCAGGACTCACAGAACAGGAGGAAAGGTCCTACCTGACCAGGCACCTGCTAAGCCCACTACCTAGTAAGTGCCAGGACAGGCTTTTAAGGTATTATTGGCTCCAATTTACAAGTAATGAGGTGCAGGGACATGGCCGGCTCAGTCACTTTTGAACCCCAGTAGAGTGCTTTCTGTACCTTTGCGTTGCTTTTTTCATTTGCTAATCATGCACACTCACGTACGACACACCGTTACAATTCACCCATTTTGTGTGAATTTTAATAAACATATACAGCTGGGCAGCCATCGCCTCAAGTTTTGGGGCACGGACTCTTGTCCCTCTGCAGTTATGTTCCTACTAGGACTCCTGGCGCCAGGCAACCCACTGAGCTGCTTTTTGTTGTCACAGTTGTGCCTCTTCTAGAATTTTATGAAAATGCAATCACAGTAGGTAGCTCTTTCTGTCTGGCTTCTTGCACTTTGTTTACCTAGGTCTCTTGTTTTCTCAGTTCTCAGCATACAGGTCTTGCAAAACTTCTTGTAAAGAATTTATTCCTATATGGTATTATGAATTTTAAAATATTAATGACTGTTTTTTGTTGCTAACAAAATTTCAATTTGATCTCGTCTCTTAGGATTTCGCTGTATTTATTCTTGTACCAATTTTGTAGATCCCTTTCTGACTGTCCTCACAGCCACATCACCTGTGAATAAGGAATGCTTTTCCACCTCGCACCACACCTTTATCTCTGGCTTTTCAGCACTCGCTACTCTCCTAGGCAGGGTGGGACCTAACCCTGGACTTGGCAGCAGCTGGCTCGAGACCCCGCCAGCCTGAGGAGCGTCACCTCCAGGTCGTGTTCGTGTGTCCCTCAGCTCCACTCCTCACCACCACCCCACCTCCCGGGGCTGGGAGACCACGGTCTCCATGGTCCAGTCACTGGCGTACGGGTTCCGGGGGTAGTACAGTTCCAAAGTACACGTATCTGCCATAAATGCTTTCCAGTAACTCGGAAAACATGCTCAGTGGGAGATTTTTTAAGTGGGAGACTATTTATAGAGGCTCTCAGTTTGTTTCCCTGAAATGCTCCTTTTAAGTGGAATCCTCTATATTCCTACTAGACATGGGAAACATGGAAGAAAACTTCCCCTTTGCCCTGGCCTTCCAATTCCTAATTCCAGAACAGTGTGGACACCTCAATTCTCTCCTTAGACAAATGGGAGGTAAGAACTTCTGCTGAAGATTATAAGGATTAAAGGCGATTACTTTACCAGGCACTTGGTACCCAATAACCACTAGGTGACAGACCTTCCACAGTATAAAGACTCAAGTCCTCTCCCTGCCCCCTATTAATCACTGTCACTCTTTATGTGGACTTAGGCTTAGCATCCAAATCCTGTATAGACCTGCTACCACCAACTTTCCCAAAGCTTACCGCCTCTCGAACTTGCTGCTCACAGCTACCAGCAAGCTTCTCTACACCCCCCTTGCCTGACGCTCAGTAAAGAACCAGAGACCCAGGAGCAGAGGTGGTGTCAGGTAGCACTCATTACGTAGGTGTGGTAAAGAACTTTCCAACATGCATAAGGCCAAGGTAGTTCAGGGACGATATTTAGAGCATCAGATACGTTTCACAAATACCGTCAAAGCGCAGCTTGGACATGAAAATCCTACGGGAGAATGGCTGTTATTAGGAAATTTAACACACAGTGTCAGATTCACCTGTTCTCATCTGTGTCTTTTAAGGATATATGCTCTGGGAATTCCCTGGTCGTCCAGTATTTAAGACTCCATGCTTCCACTGCAGGGGGCGTGGGTTCAATCCCTGGTCAGGGAACTAAGATACCACCTAAGATCCTGCATGCTGCACAGCCAAAAAAAAACCAAAACCAAAAATCCCCAAAAGACACATCACGAGAACATATGCTCATCCCCCACCTGCCACCTGAGGGCACACTGGGCAGGTCACAGTAGTAAGACTCTGGCAGCCAACACCAATCATCTACTTCCTTGACTCCTCGTAGGCAAGACGTACACACCTAACATTTTACATTCTGGGACCATCCCGTCATTTATACCACCCCCCCAAAATAAGACATTTTCAAATAAGTTTCTTTTTAATTTATCTGTATTTGTTACAACTTTTAAAGCAGAATGTGACTTGAGCACTACGTCTCCATTCACAAAACTTGCTCAGAGTCACTTCTCAAACAGCTTTACAACATGCCTAGATAGGCTTGTAATTTTGCTACTCTCAACAACACTTTTCTTTGGAAAACAAGCCCTCTGTACGGACAGTGACGCCCGTCAAGTTGGTTCAGTTGAACATATACTAATTGCTAGGGGCCTGGCACATGCAGTCAGTACAGGCGGCGGAAGGTTTGAAAAGTAAATCCCAGAAGATGAAAGTTGCTTTAAGAAATATTTTCTTTTAAACATCAAGGTATATACTTCAAAACACTTCAGTGACAGAAGATTTGGTCTACTAAAGAATCCGCTTGATAGCTAAACACTTCAGACCATGAAGTTACCGTAGGTTACATACACCTTACAACAAACGCTACTTCCGTCTGTTAAAATGAGCCAACATGAAACAAACTAGAAAAAAACTAGCTCTGCTTTTAGTGCCTAAAGTATCACAGTATCACACTTAGTAGAAAGAAATCTTATCTTCCCCTTAAGTAGTTGTCATGCCATACAGGTTTTTAAATGTTAACAAAAATAAAGAAATACTTGAAAACATATTATCAGAAGAAACGAAGGACAAGAGTGCTGAACACGCGGCCACGTAATCCTCAGGCAGAGCTCAGTCTACTTCTTCCATGCGGGACGTGTCGTCGTCTCCTTCGAGGGGCGGCATCTCCTCGGTTACAGCGGCACTGCTGTCGTCAGCAGTGGGGTCATCTTCATCAATACCTTTTTGGAAATGAACACCGTGGATGAGATTTCCTAAAGCCACCTAACTATCCCAACACTGCCGGTTCATACCCACTCCCCAAGGCTGAGCAATTACAGGGTATATGACCCTGTTTCATTTTTTATCCTGTACAATCAAAAGGCCTGTTTCACACCCCTTGAACTCATGTGACTTAGGGTTTCCCAAACTGAATGGGACAGCCCAACTCTGTTCAAATTGCTGAAAGTTACGTTACCCTTTTCAACAGTCATGTGTTTAAGCTTTTCCCCCAATAGTACTGACAGGTGGTATTTGCACAAGGCTTACCAAGACCAAGTTTGATCATCCTATAGATCCTGTTAGCATGTGTCTGGGGATCCTCCAGACTGAAGCCAGAAGACAGGAGAGCCGTCTCGTACAGCAGGATGACCAGGTCCTTCACAGACTTGTCATTCTTGTCAGCCTCTGCCTTCTGCCTCAAGGTCTCAATGATGGAATGGTCAGGGTTTATCTCCAGGTGCTTCTTGGCGGCCATGTAGCCCATTGTGGAGTTGTCCCTCAGCGCCTGCGCCTTCATGATCCTTTCCATGTTTGCGGTCCAGCCGTATGTGCTTGTGACGATGCAGCACGGGGACGTCACCAATCGGTTAGACACGACCACCTGTAATCAAAACACAGCGATAACTAGGCCCAAGAAGATTTCATATTCTAACTTGTAAGTACTTGTCGTCAGCTTTATTATGAACATTTAAGGAACTTCAGCACTGACGAATCAGAAATACTATTTGCAAGCTCAGATACCTAACGCTTTCTTCCTGTGAGTTCTCTTACACTTGAAGTCTTTAAGGATCTTGAGATCTATATCCATCACTAAACGGAAATGCTAAAGTTTTCTATTAGTAAGTTAAGAAAACTTCAGTTTGAAAAACACCTGACACTCCTTTTAAATGTAGGTGAGAAGACTGTATTCACACACCTTTTCAACTTTCTTCTCCAAGATGTCCTTCATGATTTTGCAGAGGTTCTCAAACTTCGTCTTTTTTTCTTCCTGCTTCTTTTTCTCTTCTTCGTCCTCTGGAAGTTCCAGGCCCTCTTTGGTGACTGACACTAAGGTCTTCCCCTCAAACTCCTTCAGCTGTTGCACACAATACTCATCAATAGGCTCAATCATGTAGATCACTTCCAAGCCATGCTTCCGCAGACGTTCCACAAAGGCAGAGTTAGCTACCTGGTCCTTAGTCTCACCTGATACATGAAAAAGTTTTAGATCCTTAACAGGAAGTAGTTTCATTTCCTTTTCTTTTTTCCTATGTAGTTTGATCTAACCACAAACAAAAGCTAGCTCACACTATGTTGCCTAGATCAACCCCTACTAATTTATATGTAACACCACATGGGTAGAAAGCACACCCAACGGTTCCTATGGAATGACAAGCACAAAGATACGACTAACATTTACCGCCCATTACCTGTGATGTAATAGATGTGTTTCTGGTTTTCCTTCATCCTTGTGCAATAGTCCTTGAGAGAGACCATCTCATCACCAGAAGCAGAAGTGTAGTACCGCAACAGCTCCGAAAGTTTCTTTCGATTTTGAGAATCTTCATGTATCCCAAGCTGAAAAACAGGTTAGCTTTAGGATGACTTTCTCTGCATTAAGAAATCATTTAAAATGAGAAGCCAGTTTGATTCCTAGTCCTAGTGGTCCAATGTGTTTATAACTAACCTTGATGTTTTTAGAGAACTGCTCATAAAACTTCTTGTAGTTCTCTTTGTCTTCCGCCAGTTCAGTGAAGAGTTCTAAGCATTTTTTGACCAAATTCTTCCTAATAACTTTCAAAATTTTGCTTTGTTGCAACATCTCACGGGAAATGTTGAGAGGGAGATCCTCAGAGTCCACCACACCTCTAATGAAATCTGAAAAAAACAGACCAAATGCACTCACGGTCACTCCGAAGACAAAAACCGACAGAAACGTAAACCCGAAATACCACAGATGAACGATTTTTTCCCCTTTAAAGATCGGGAATTGATAGGATGAATTTCTTTGACCAGTGACAGTGACCGTTCTTTACACCCAACTCTACTTACTCAGATACTCAGGGATGAGCTCCTCACAGTTATCCATGATGAAAACTCTGCGAACGTACAACTTAATGTTGTTCTTTTTCTTTCTGTTTTCGAACAGGTCAAAGGGAGCACGTCTTGGGACAAAAAGAAGAGCTCTGAATTCCAACTGTCCTTCAACTGAAAAATGCTGTAATAAAACACAGCCAAGATCAAGATAGTGCAATCAACTTTCACCAACAGGTACCTCTTAAACCCCACAGCCAAACACTTGCAGTTACATAAGCTGAAGACTTTGGAAGAAAGATGGGGCAGTGGGCAAGAGAAAGCTGCCAGAAACCACCCTCAAATTTAACGGTTTGAGGCAGACCACCTGGAGAGACACTAGATTTGAAGCTCTCAGCACTCACCTTCACTGCCAAGTGATCTTCCCAGTCATTGGTCAAGCTCTTGTAGAACTCTCCGTACTCTTCGTTGCTAATGTCATCAGGATTTCTGGTCCAAATAGGCTTTGTTTTGTTCAGTTCTTCTTGATCAATGTATTTCTCCTTGATCTTTTTCTTTTTCTTCTTGTCACCATCCTTCTTTTCTTCTTCCTCTTCATCAGAGCCAACGTCTTCTATCTCAGGTTTGTCCTCAGACTCCTTTTCTTCTTTTTCCTTTTCTTCTTCTTTGTCTTCCTTTTCTTCTGCCTCATCGTCACTGACTTCTTTATCACGTTCCTTCTCCACCTTCAAAAGACGTAAATCACGTCACCTCTCCATCCCAGAAATAAAAAAATAAGCCAAACAGCACTGAGGCACTTACACCCAAAACCAATTGAAAACATTAAGTAGCCAGAAAGCTACTCATCAGTTTCTGATATATCTCAATAGCCCCGGGTGCCTGGACAGAGTAAGACAGAGCTCCACCCACCAGCCCAATAAATACTGTAAATTCAGAACTCTTCTTTTATCAAGGACTCTAAGAACTAAAGATTTCAATTCAGTCGCTTTGGTTACCTACATGAAAAATATACAGAAACTCACAAAAAGAGTGATGGGATAGCCAATAAACTGAGAGTGCTTCTTCACAATCTCTTTTATTCTCCGCTCCTCTAAGTACTCAGTTTGGTCTTCTTTAAGATGCAGAATAACTTTTGTTCCACGACCCATAGGCTCCCCTGAAAAGGAAATGGAGAAACGAGCTCAATTTCAATCTCAATGGCCTAATCAAGATTAACAAATATACTATCAATTTAGCTCTCCTAGTAGTTATTTTAACAGCCTATGAAGCAGGGGTTTACCTTTACTGCAAATGAAAAGACTCCCAAAGCAGTTAACGGCCAAGATAAACCACCACAAGGGCAGGCTATGACACTTCAGGGAAACACAAGTTTGTTTATTTTTAAACACAAACTTCCCAGCACCTTCAGGGGTCCACTGCCTACAGCACCCCACCCGCCACAAGGTGTTCCGTCAGATGCCTACCCGTGTCAGTCCTGACTGTGAAGGACCCTCCTGCAGAAGACTCCCAGGCGTACTGCTCATCGTCGTTGTGCTTGGTGATAACGGTCACCTTCTCGGCCACCAAATAGGCCGAATAAAACCCAACACCAAACTGGCCAATCATAGAAATATCTGCACCAGCCTGTAAAGCCTCCATGAACGCCTTGGTCCCAGACTTGGCGATGGTACCAAGATTGTTGATCAAATCGGCCTTGGTCATTCCAATCCCGGTGTCCACAATAGTGAGCGTTCGATCATGCTTGTTCGGAATGAGGTTAATATGCAGCTCTTTCCCAGAATCTAGTTTACTGGGATCTGTCAAGCTCTCATACCTTATCTTGTCCAGAGCCTATTATAAAAACACAGAAGATTACGCACAAGGCTCCTAAATGGTGAATTTTATACCGAAACTAAATCCAAATTCTGCATTAAAAGACTTACATCGGACGAATTTGAAATAAGCTCCCTCAAAAAGATCTCTTTATTCGAGTAGAACGTGTTGATGATCAGCGACATCAACTGGGCAATTTCCGCCTGGAAGGCGAACGTCTCCACCTCCTCCTCCTCCATCGGCTGGTCTTGGGTCTGGGTTTCCTCGGGCATCTGGAGAGAACACGGAGCCAGTGAGACCGCCGGACGGGGTCCCGCCACGTCCCGCGCCCGCTTCGGAGGCCGGTGCGCGCACGAGGCGCCGGCTGACAAAAGGATGACCTCATTCCGGGGCCCCAGAGCCTCCGCAGCCCACGCCGGCCGCACAGGCGCCGCTCCCGCGCGCCTCTGCCATGAAGCCCCCCACCCCCCCGGCCGGGAACCGGGCCCGGGGACTCCTCCCGAGGCGCAGAACCCAGGCCCCCGCGGCCCCCGCTTCCCCGGAGCCCCCAGGCCCGCCCGCTCCCGCGGGGGGGGAGGGGAGGAGAGGCCGCTGCAGGCCCGAGGCCTGCGAGACGCCACGGCCGCCCCGGCGCCGCCGGCCGACGGGCCCCGAGGGGAGGGGGGTGCACCCGCCGCCTTCCCCCGCCCGGCCCCGGATCCCGGCGGAGCCCCGCCGCCCCCTCACCTCGGATAAAGGACCACAAACGTTCCACAGCGACGCAGCACCAGGACGCAGAAGCAACTGGCGCGCCGTCCCCGCGCCTCCCTTATATAGAGGCGTGCCCGCCCAGCGCGCGGCGCCTTTTCCAGAAGCCTCCCGAACCTTCCGGAAGAACCCTCCCCAACCGCCGCCGCGGCCGCGCGCCTGCGCCTGCGCCCTGGACGCCGACCGCCCCTACCCCGGGCCCGCGCGACCCCGCGCCCTCGCGCCCCGCCCCCCACGGCCGCGCCGCGCGCACCCGCGCGGACCGCAGGGCGCCTGCGCGCCTGTGCGGCCTGAAACTCTCGGGAAGGTCTCGCGCCTTCCGGGGCCGTCACCCCCCCCCCCAGCCCCGCCCCCGCGCCCGCTGCGTTCTGCGCGCCGTCGGCCGGCCCCACGACCCCTGCTCGGCGCGCGTCGGCCCAACGGCCGCCCTGGTGAACCGCCACCCCTGTCCAGGCCGCGGGGAGTGCGACCGGGGATTGAGTGCGCGTGCTCGCGGCTGTGTGAAGTGCAGAAAAGTAAACTCTAGGTGGTTAAAACGTGTCCCCAGGTTGTGGAAGCTTCGGGTCCTCCACCGTCAGGGCCCGAGACTGGGGGCCCGGGGCCAGGTTTGGGGCCTTGAGGCCGCATGTAGGAAATCGAAGCAGGGGTGAGGGGTCCGGTGCCGTGTCACATGTATACGCCCGACGTACTGATCAGAGGCTCAAAGCCACGGTTAGGGGTTTGGGGGCCCGGGGCAGCGATTGGGCGTCCAGGGCCGGGTCGGGAGGTACGGGGCGCACTTTTTTGCCGGGGGCAGCGATTATGGGTTCAGGGTACAGGAATTCTGGCAACAGGTGCTTGCCAGAGCCTCGTTATGCAGAGGCCCGGGGCTCCGGCCTGGGTGTGGGGTGCAGAGCTGTGTGAGCGAGGGGTGACCCGTGTATGTGCATGGGGAGCAAAGGGGACCCCTGGGCCTCGTGGGGCTCCCGTGCGGCTGTTTCTGAAGCTGAGGTGGGATGGGGAACGAGGGCTTCCCCACTCATCGCTATAGACCCCATCTCAAGGCAGGCCACCGCTCGGATTTGGGGACTGGTCCTGTCCTTAGGCCCTGCTGTGCCCAGGAGGAAATGTTGAAACGGACACAAAACATGGAATTCTCCCAGCTCTTGCTCAGTCCCTTGGGGATTTGTACCTACTTTGGGTTTGTTTTAAAACCGTATCCTTCAGCGCGTTGCGGGCCCTAGTCTAGAATTCCGGGACGTGGTGACCATGCAAGCTGACCCAGCTACAGGCATCTTGAAGAGGGGACAGAGGAGCTCATCTCTTTTACTTACTCTTTTGTGTAGTTTGAGGTTTGTAATTCATGGTTTGGGTGATCAACTTGCTTTAAAAGCCAATTTCTAAATGGGAATTCCAAACGTGTTTAGAATAGTGTCAGATCACAGCTGGAAGAATTTTGGAGGCGGGGTGGCGTCTTTGGGCTTCACCCAGGTCAATAAGCGGGGGCGGGGGGTTGTTCACCATTGAGGAAACCGAGGCTCGCCCGGCGGCGCACCCCTGCCCCGCCCAGGCCTCTCCCGGTAAACCATCCCCCTCCTCCCGACTCCTTTGTCTCTAGCTCCTCCCACCATTGCCCCCCCCCCCCGGAACAATCTGGAAGCTCCTTAGGTTGTAAGCAAACTTGACTGACAACTCCCTCCACTTCCTAGTCTCCAGAGAAACCCAGCTTTTCCAGCTACAGGGTTCTCCACTGGGGCTGGAGACCCTTCAGGAGGCACTGAAATCGATGCAGGGCGTCCTGACTAGCGTTAAAACAGGCAAAATAGACTGGAAACTACCAGCCACGTGGTGAGGGTAGATGGGGGTTGTTAGCATTCGCTGGGGTGCGTTGTAAAACGTGTTTCTGGCCCCAGCTGTGTGTGGAAGCTCCCGGCGGCCCGGGTTTTCCCTGCGGCCTGGGCTGGGGGCGGGCGGGGGGGAGGAAGAGGAGAGGGAGCGGGGGAGGGGAGATGGGGTGGTAGCGCTGAAGTTTCGTTGTCGCCACTGCCACTGGCAGCCGCGCAAGGGCTCCCCTCCTGAAGCCCGGCAGCCGCCGTCCTGTTCTCCTGACTCGGAGGCCCGGCCGGCTTCTTTCCACTCCACTCGGGCCACTGCCCGGGAGGTGTAAGCGTTCTTGTAGATGAGCCGTTCAAAGCCCCGGCTGTGAAATTCTCGGTTTCTGGAGCTTTCTCCCCTCCTCCAGAGGCCGCTTGGGGAGCCAGGGTTTCCCAGCAAGCTCCGGCCTTAACACCCTTCCTCCAAATCCTCTTGCGCTCCGGCTCTCCCCTGCCTGCCTGCCTGCCGACCTCTCGTTTTGGTCTTGTCCCTCCTGACGCCTGGGACCGGTTCCACACCAACCGCCGGCGCCCTCCCGACCCCTCTGCTTGGTTACACCAGCGGCACGCTGGGGTTTCCCTCTCCCCCGCTGCTCCTCTGTCCCCTCTTCAGACTCGTCCCCTGCCCCTGGCCTTTTCGCTGGCCCTCTTCCAGCTCCAGACCCGGGTGCTGACCTCACTTCCTCGACCTACCTGGCTTTCTTCCAGGGCTCACTAGCCAGATGACTATCCCACCACCTTCTAGAACCCCAGGCATCCCCGCAGGGGACCTGGCGTGGTCCCTGCCACTTCTATCTCCTAGATAGCTCTTGAGTCCGTCCACTTTCCTCCATCCTCGTCCCCCACCCCTCCCCCAGTGCCTGGAAGCCGCTCACCTGGAAGCCCTCTGTAGCCACCAGACTGCTTCCTGCCTCCGCTCTGGTGTGTCTCCACCGCTCACCTGGAAGCCCTCTGTAGCCACCAGACTGCTTCCTGCCTCCGCTCTGGTGTGTCTCCACTCTGTAGCTGGGGCGAGCTGTGAGAGCCCAGATCCGGCCCCGTCAGTCCCCTCCTGCACACACTCCCCAGACACTGGCTGACACCCCGTCACTCCAGAGAGAGAGCTCCTCACCCAGGCCTGCCGGGCCTTGCAGGGTGCCCCTGCCGGCCCACCGGTGCTCAGTTCCCACTGTGCTCCCCATCGCTCTCCTTTTAAACCTCACTCCACAAGCTGCCCCCACAGGGCCGTGCATACACCCTTCCTTCCACCTGAAACACCGTTGCCTCTCAGTGTTCTAGTGGACCTTCCGCAAGAATTTCCTTAGGGACCCCTGCGCACCGCCATCTCACCTTTCTACCAGGCCCCGCCCATCCCCTGATGTAAATAGGTCCTCAGGATGTGGGGCCCCTTCCCTCCAGGCGTGGGCACTGCTGAGCCCTCCAACCCTGCCCTCCACTCTCACTTCTTCCTTTTGCACCCAGCCATCTCCTGCTTCCTCAACGCTCTTCTAATGCATCTCCAAGTCCTGCAGATGTAGCTCCTAAATATTTGTTGAACTCATCCCAAAGTGATCTTGCTGTCAGGAATCTGACCATTTTTCTCTACCATTTGAAACCTTTCAGTGTCTCTCCATTGATAAAGTGGGACACAAGGCACGGACCCTGGATGCAGGTGTCCCAGATTCAAATCCCAGCTCTGCCACTGCCTATCTGCATGACACAGGCAAGTCACCTACTCCCTCTGTGCCTTAGGTTCAGCGTCCGAAAAATGGGTATGAAAGTGTCTTCCTCATAGGGTTGTTATGAGGCCTAAATTAGCACATTCTGTTTTTGGAAATGGCCCAAGACAGGGCCTGGCACACAGTAACTGCTGTATGCATGTTTACTAAAGTAAAATTTTCTGATTTTCCTTTTGATTTCTTCTTTGACCCATGGGTAATTTATAAATGTGTTAGTTTCCAAATATTTGGAGGTTTTCCAGATATCTTTTTTGTTATTGATTTTTTTTTTTTTTTTTTTTGGCTGTGTTGGGTCTTTGTTTCTGCACACGGGCTTTCTCTAATTGCGGCAAGCGGGGGCTACTTTTCGTTGTGCTGCGAGGGCTGCTCATTGTGGTGGCTTCCCTTGTTGTGGAGCATGGGCTCTAGGCACACGGGCTCTAGGCACGCGGGCTCAGTAGTTGTGGCTCGTGGGCTCTAGAGCGCAGGCTCAGTAGTCGTGGTGCACGGGTTTAGTTGCTCCACGGCATGTGGGATCTTCCCGGACCAGGGCTCGAACCCGTGTCCCCTGCATTGGCAGGCGGATTCTTAACCACTGCGCCACCAGGGAAGCCCTTGTTATTGATTTCTAATATTTAATTCCACTGTGGTCAGAGAACATAGTTTTCATGATTTGAATCCTTTTAATTTATTGGTTTATGGCCCAGATTATGGTCTATCTTGGTAAATGTTCTCTACGCAAAATAATTATGCTGAGGGAAAGATGCCAGTCGTTTACATAAAATTTTAGGAAATGCAAACTGTAGTGACAGCGGATCAGTGGTTGCCTGGGCGAGTGGGGCCGACAGGAGCAGGAGGGAGGGATTTGGCACGAGGAAACTTTTAGTTGCGGCATGTGGAATCTAGTTCCCTGACCAGGGATCGAACCCAGGTGCCCTGCATCTGGAGCGCGGAGTCTCAGCAACTGGACCACCGGGGAAGTCCCTTGGTATGAGGAAACTTTAGGTGATGAATCTGATCATTATCTCGATTGCAGGAGTGATTTCGCAGGTGTTTGCCTATCTCAAAACATATCAAATTGTACTTTAAACATGTGCATTTTATTCCATGTCAATTATATCTCATAAAGCTGTTTTTTAAAAAATTGATGTGTAGCAATGACCTTGGAGAAGTGTTTACAATCAAATTATAACTATATTGGAAAATCCATACTTTGGAAGGAGGTACAGTTGACTGGGAGCAGGATGTCTGTTATAGCACAGTCTGCAGTTGGCTGTGTGACTTTGAGCAAGCTATGCAACCTCTCTGTGCTTAGGTTGTCTCATCTCTACAACAGGGATGTGGGAGGATGCCCCGAGCTAATCCCCAGAAAACCTTAGCGCCTGGCACGCAGTGAGTGCTCAGAGGATGGGGGCACTGTTGTTCCCTTGACGGAGAGCAGGGAGACAGGGTGACCGTACTGGCAGCCACAGAAGCACCAGGATGGTGTCCTGCGCTTGTGACCATCTGCTGGGCTTGGGCTCAAGCTTGAGAGGGAAGGGAGGGCTGAGAGTAGAGCCCCAAAGGCGGTGATGAATGCTGCGAGCAAGGGAAGGGGGCCAGCCCTCTGTTTCTGGCCATATGTGTTTTAGAGTCAGCTCTAAGGTAGATTTCCACAGAGCAAACCGGTTTTCCTGTTGACTATAAAATTGGGGATACTTTGGTACCAAAATTTTATTTCTTCTGGCAAATTTTAACCCATCCTTCAAAGCCCACGTTGGGCAGCCTCTCCTGGAAGTCTGGGAGGGGGCAGGTTGCTTCCTGATCAGCTCGCCACATGCTGTCACCAGAAGAGGGGACAGCGAACACTCCCTCCCCCTGCTGTCCCACCGTTGTCAGCACTGAGTGTGGCCGGAAAAAACTGCCAATTTCGATAGAGGAAATGGTGTCTTGTTTAATGAGCACCATTCATTTAATGCCTGTTTACTGACAGCCCGTGTGCAGGCCCTGGGACACACGGGGCGGGAGTCGGGTCGCTGCCCTCGTGGTGGAGGCACGCGTGCATCCAGCACCACGTTGACCCGTGGATTTATAAGCTGCCACGGGCTGGCAGGGCGCGGGCCCCGCCGGAGGCTTCCCTGAAAGCTGAGGAGGGCGGGCGTTAGCCCCTGGGCTAGGGGGGGCACCCAGGAGAAGGAGAAGGCACAGTGCTTGCAAAAGCGAAATCTAGAAGGATTACTAGGAGTCAGTGGGGAAGAGGGAGAGGGCAAGGCAGAAAAGCAAGTGGAGGTGGGAAGAGCCCTTCCGTGTGATGGGGGGAGGGGGACACAGCAGCGTGAGGCAGGGGATGGCATATCGTGCAGTGCACGGAGCCAGGGGACTCGAAATGTGGCCCGAGGACCATGGCAGGTATCAGAGGCCTTCCCAGGGGCCCGGTCAGACCTGTGTCCACTCCGACCACGGTGCAGGTGAAGGTCTGGACCAGTGAGCCCCAAGGAGGGCCTGCACTTGCAGACCTGGTGGGTGGAGAAGGGGCAGGCGTGGGAGAGACCAGGAGCGCGAGGTGACAGCCTGGGTGACGTGAAGGAGCCCCGCGGCGTCCTGTGTGTGTGTGGGGGGGGGGGGGGGCTGCAGTCAGCATGGGGCAGCAGGTGACCGGCTCAGTGTCACCATGTTGGGCGCAAACATTTATGAGGCATCCAAGAGGATGGGCGTCCAGTAAACAGGACGCTGGGAATGTGAGCAAGAACACGGTGGAAGGGCCGGCCAGGCAGGAACGGAAGTGGACGTGTGTGGACAGCAGCAGGACTTCCTGAAGACCACAGTCTCAGTGCAGCCGTGGAGCTGGGAGGGGGTGAGAGAGGGGTCTGGGGTCAGGGGCTGCACCTGCGGGGGCGTGTGGGTGTGTGTGCGCGTGCGCATGCCTGCGGTGTGGGGTGTGGCCGAGGGAGAGGGGTGTGGCCGAGGGAGAGGGGTGGGGGCCTCTCCCTCCCTGTCCCACGCCCAGCCCTCATGGTCTCCCTCCCGAGCCTGCCCCGCCCCGAGTCAGGCAGAGGACAGGTGTGTGCTGCGCCTCCGGGCAAGGCACATGGAGCTGGAGAATCCCGGGCCGCATCTTCAGGAGCTTACATTCTAGTGGGGGGCGGGGAGATGGACCATAGGCACGCGTACGAGTTCAGGCCTGTCCTCGGGTCCTAAAGGAACCAGCGGTCCTGGGCAGGAACGCAGACTGCTTCCCGGAAGCACTGCCACCTTCCCTTGAATTCACCTTCCAACCTAATGAGTCATCGTTGGCTCATCCCTCAGCCCCACATTCTGACAGCTGCCAAGTCTGTGGGAGCTCTTCCCCACCTCCTCGTCACCTGGCCACCTTCAGCTGCCTCTCCCTGGGTTTATCTGGTCTGCATTCCTGTTTCACCCGCCCACCTCCCCGTGCAGAAATGTCCCTGGGCTCCCTAGACACTGAGCCAGAGTCCTGTCTAGGTGTTCAAACCCCAGGCGCAGCTGCCCAGCTCATCCTACTCCTGGGCCCCTCACTCCTCCAGCCACTCACTCTGTCACGTCAGCCCACATCCTGATCTCGGTGCTCTCAGCTCTGAGACCTGGAACGCTGGCTGCAGACATGCACCCGTCACCCAGACCCCGCCGACTGTCGGAGGCTGGGGCACCACCACCGCCAACCCTGATCAGGTGAGCTGGAATTTAAGAAGAATATGGAAGAGAGTCAGATACAGAGGGAGGCAGGACAGAACGTGAAAGCGTGGTGGTGGTTTCTGGCTTTGTTCCAGCCTCCCTCCTCCCTCCTCTGGCCCCTCCCAGCCTCCCGGGCAGCAGAATGACCCCAGAGCAGGGGATCCAACACACCCTGGTGTGGGTGATGGTGATGGCAGGGCCCGTCACCCTTTCGTTCATTCGCTGGACAGAGGTTATCACAGACTTCAAGGTCTGGCGCTGATCTACTGTCCCCGACCCTGCTGTCCACTGTCAGCTGTTTCCCAGACACACCTGGAACCTCAGGGCAGTTCCTCCTCCGGGACACCCTTCTCTCTTCCAGGCAACACTTGTAGGAGCTCAGTCACCTCCTCCAGCCCTCCTTCTGTCTGGGTGCCTCTTCCACAGCTCTAGCCCACGGGGACGAACTGAAATTAGACTCTGTCTTTCTCATCTCTTTATCCCCCAAACCCAGCTCACAACCGGGCACAGAGCAGGTGGCCATCTACCATCTTTGTGCAGAAGGGGTAACTGAGTGTTGCAAGGAACCGGGTAGGAACCCTCCGTCCATAGGCAGATTAGCCTTTGGTGCCATCTACCGGCCAGGTGATTGGTTGTGTTTGGGGCCTCCAACTGGAGATGGATTTGATGTTTAGGAATTTCATTTTTCTTTATTTCTCATGAACTGGAGAGTTAGGAAAGAGAGAATTATGTGAGTTGCAGTCTAGATCACCATCATTTCTTTTTTTTTTTGGCCATGCCGCGCGTCTTGCGGGATCTTAGTTCCCCGACCAGGGATTGAACCTGGGCCCTCGGCAGTGAAAGTGCCGAGTCCTAACCACTGGACAACCAGGGAATTCCCTAGATCACCATCATTAATGTCTCACCCTGGAGAGTTCGTGGCAAAGCTTCCAGTCTTCCACTGAGTAGGAATGAAACTAACTGTGAGAAAAGAGGAGGCAACTTTTTTAAACTAAAAAAAATTATATATATATACACGCATATTGTATTAAATTATATATAATTTGTATATATATGTATTTCACCACTAAAACCCCATACATGAAGAAAGACCGGAGGATAGAAAAATGCCAACTTCAAATCGAATCTTCTGAGTCGTAAGATGGAGTTAGGGGTGTGTCCAGCCCTCCCTGGGCCTCTCAGCCTCCCTGACATCTCCTGGGATCCCCGGGTGGTGGCCCTAAAGCGGGGCCGGCGGGGGCAGCTCTGCCCTCCCCGTTCCCTTCTCCGTCTCGGCCAACACAAGGGCAGAGGCCTTTAGGCTGAGACCCACCCAAGGGCAGCCTCTTGTTCAGCCGGTGGAAGAGCAGACCCAGCTGCCCTGACAGGTGCCCAGAGGGGCTGATGATCTTCAGACGCCCCGGGGTGAGGTGAGGTGGGTCAGAAGCTGAGACGGGGTGGGGGAACGAGCAGGTGTGATGTTCCTGGCTGGCCTAAGAGCTGACAGTTCCTTTCCAGCTGCACTGAGCCCGGGGTCACCTGGCTGTCAGTTAGGACTCTGCCCATGTGGCCCAGGTGGTGGGCAGCTTGGTCTGGCCATGAATGGGATCGTCGTTTTTGGCACTGACTCCCCATGAGGGGGTCCCTACCAGGCCCTCCACAACGAGGTGATCCTGTTGCTTCTCCCCTCTGCTCCCCACTCACCTCAAAACCCTGCAATGAAGGGTTCCCCTCCCCGCCCCAGACTCCTGCCGGTTCGCACCTCTGCACCTCTGCACCTGTGCCATTGCTCCTGCCTCTCTCTCCTAGTCCTGCCTGGAAAACGCCCACTCCTCATCGTTACCTCTTCCCTGCCCAGTGAGAGGTGGTGTCTGCCTCTCTGTCCCTCCTTTTTTCCTCCTGTGCTGACTTTGGGGCAAGTCTCTTTAAGTCTCAGTTTCCTCATCTGGAAAAGGGGGGCAGGGATGGGACAGTTAGAACAGGTTCCATCTGTCCTCATATGGTTCTAAATTCTTTCACTCAAAGCAGATCAACTGGGGCACAAGTGTGTTACTACATAGAACCGAGCAGTGAATGAGCTACTGGAAAATTCCACACTTTGCAAACACCCTCTACCTTCTCTGAAGTTAGGGCAGACAAGCGTGTGTAAATGTGTTACTGAACAACTGTGTCCCAATGAATATGTTATGACAAATACTGTGCTGAGTTCACAGTTCAAGTTGCTACTGGATGTATACTAAGAACCTTTTAATTTCTAAGCTACGTCCCAATGCAGTATTCTGAGCAGCACGCCGACAACATGCTGCCTGTAAATTCCGAACCCTTCCAACAACTTGGCATTTCATTTAAAAATACAGGATAAGTAAATCCACCCAACACGACATTTCAGTCAACGTTCAATCTCATTATCCAAATTAAAATAACTAGGGAATTAAAGCTGACAAGTGTATGAAGGGGCTGGTGAAGAATTTCGTGCTCTAGAAACCCCAGGGTGTTCTTAGGGGCGGGAAGCCGGCCGGTCGTGATCACCGCTGTGCCCACCACCCCGCCGTGGATTAGCAACCTGCCCCTGTGTTCTCAGAGGCCTTGGTGTTCCTGTCATTAATGCTATCTCATCTAATCTCTTTTTTAAAAAAAATCTATAAATAAAATTATTATTTAAAAATCCCCCCTTTAAAACCAGAAGGGTTGGCAAGCCTCCCAACGTTTTTCCTTTTTTAGGGAGGATGGCAGCAGTGAGGGGCATTAAACTCAGTGAATTCTCTCAGGATGCTGATCTATCGTGTATATATATATATTAGCTAGAGAGAGTATAGTATTAGCAGCCATGTAGGGCCACCCTGCTGAATGTTATTCGACATCACCGATCATGTTTTTAATTTTTTTTAATGAGCTTTATTTTTTAATTTTTTTTTTGGCTGTGCCACACAGCTTGTGGGATCTTAGTTCCCTGACCGGGGATTGAACACACACCCTCGGCAGTGAGAGTGCCAAGTCCTAACCACTGGACCACCAGGGAATTCCCCACCAATCATGTTGAAGTGCTCTGTTTTACCATGTGTGTGTGCGTGTGTGTGTGTCCTTAAAAGATGGATGTGTTTGAACATAAATAAATGGTTATCACATGTATTCTGTGACTTTTTTTTTTGCTCAACACTGCTTGTTCACATTGACTCGAATAACTGTAGTTATTTGTTTTTCCCGTTGTATAATATTCCACCGCACGACTGTACTACAGTTTGTAAATCTGTTCTGTTGGTAAACATTTGGGCTATTTCCAGATTTTTGCTATTACAAGCAGTGCTGCTGTGGATATTCCAGTAACATTTCCATGTTTCATTGGGTATTGAACTCTTCAGTTTTAGTCAATATAGCCAAATTGTTTTCAAAACAATGTCAATCGACACTCCCAGCAGAGTCCCCGTTGCTCTGCATCCTCAGTAACACTTGCTGTGACATAGTAAAGATTGTTTTCCAACCTGGTGGGTGTGCAGTGGCCTCTCACTGTGATCTTAATTTGCATTTCCTAGATTAGTAATCATATCTTTTCATGTCTTTACTAGCCACGGATTTGAATCCCTGCTCCATGGCTCATTTTGACCTCGGGGTCAAGTCCAAACTCCTCGGCACAGCCTGCCAGGCCCTGCCTTCATTCCGCCACCCGCCTCCGGCCAGCAGCACTCTCGTCTCAGGATCCGTCACTCCAACCACCTCCCCTCCCCGCACCCCCCACGCCCCAGCGCTTTCCCTCCGTGGGCAGGTGCTCCAGAGCCACCTCTTCTGGGAGCCCAGGGAATTGGATGCCTTTCTGCTCCTTCCCAGTACTTTTCTCGCGTGCACTCTAGCCCTGTACTGCGTGTCAGGTGCACTCAGGCAGGGACCTGGCACCCTCTTGGGCACCGCTTGGACCCTAGCAGGCCCTGAGGTGACGCTAGTGCAGCGAAGGGAGAATGGGCAGACAAGCGAATGAATAGCGACGATAGCGACAACGTTTGCCATTCTGTGGCCCTCACCCCTCACCAAGGGTGGCGTGGATGGCTGGTGAGCTACCTGGAAGTGTTGAGGGCAGGAATTTTAAACCTTAGTCCCCTTTCCCTGAACAATACAAACAGTACACGTGGCTGGCTCCCTTGAGGTGGGGCTCTCTCCCGCGGGAGCCTGGTGACCCAGAGAGTGGGACGGGGGTGTGCTCCCAGAGACAGACAGACTGGGCGGCGGATCCAGACACACGCCCGACGCCCAGGGGGCACTTCGGCCTCTTTTGGGTCCGAGTGAACAAGCACCCCACGGGCGGCACAAACACCGTCTTCCGGACTTCCAAACCAAACACGGCAGAGACGAGCAGCCAGCTCCTGGTAAAGGCAGAGCCCAGCGGGGGCGGAGCCAGGGTTTTGCCAGGTGTCAGGAGAAGTGTTCAAGCCAACACAACAGCAGCAGCCGCAACATTAACATCTGGAAGCAGGCCTGGGGATTGGCCAGCAAGTCACCACGACACGGGTTGGGGGGCAACGAAGCCGGTGAGAGAGGCTCTGCGAGAGGGAACCCCCGAATGAGGACAGATACCTCGAACACACACGTGCCGAGCACCTGCTACCTGCCAGGACCTGAGGGGGGCACAGGATGAACTTGGACCTGCCCCAGTAGGACACGCCCGGCTTCCTTAGACTTGTCCTGTCACTGTCAAGGGGATTGACATATGTGGCATGTTCTCGTCCTGCTTCGAAAGCCAACTTGGGGACCAGAAAGGTGGACAGAGTCAGAGAGGAAAGGGAGCTGGGTGACCTCGAGGACGTTCACCTCATCCCCAACTCCCGTTCCCGAGGAAGGCGGCATGTCTGCCGTTGGTGCTGGACAGGCTAGAGGGCCTGCAGCAAAACCGGAACTTGGTGCTTATTTTTCCAGGCTCCACCGAGCAGCACTGTTCTGACGATGCAGGCGAGCTGAACTGGAGCATCTGAAGCTCTGGTTGGGTTGCACAGTTGGTGGCTCGGGGGGCAGTCCCCCTGGAAACCCCCCTGGGAGGGTGTCTGTTTGTAGATGTGTGCAGTGGGTTTTCCTCCAGCCTGGAACTGGTGATGGTTCCTCCTTGAGCACCAGATGGGGTGGTTAATTTGATTTTAGGGGCCAAGTTGTATTAAAAACAAGGCTGTTTGCTCACTGGAACCATGTGAGGGCACAGGCAATGGTGACCAGGGCATATGGACACAGCGGTGGGCACGATTCCTGCACTGGTTACATGGCTGTGTGTGTGTGTGTAAGCTAAACGCATGAATGACATGACTTCTGTAAATCACAAACTTCTGTCCTCTGTATTGACAGGCCCTGGAACCAAAAACCTGGGTTCACATTCAGGCTCTATCACATACTTGCCTTGTGATGGTTTCTCCTCATCAGCCAAATGGGAATGATAATACCTACTTCCTGTGATTATTTTGTATAATTTTTAAAAATTTATTTATTTATTTTTGGCTGTGTTGGGTCTTTGTTGCTGTGCGCGGGCTTTCTCTAGTTGCGGCGAGCGGGGGCTACTCTTCGTTGCAGTGCATGGGCTTCTCATTGCGGTGGCTTCTCTTGTTGCAGAGCACGGGCTCTTGGCACGTGGGCTCAGGAGTTGTGGCGTGTGGGCTCAGTAGTTGTGGCTCGCTGGCTCTAGAGCGCAGGCTCAGTAGTTGTGGCGCACGGACTTAGTTGCTCAGTGGCATATGGGATCTTCCCAGACAAGGCTCGAACTCCTGTCCCCTGCATTGGCAGGCAGATTATTAACCATGGAAAACGCCTGGTACATAGTAAGTGCTCAGGAAGTGGGAGATGATTTTGACTTGTCATCATGTCTCAGCAGCAGCGCTAGAACTAGAGACCAGCGGCACAGCAGCCTGGAAGATGGTCACCCACCAGCGTGGTGGATGCTGTTTCTGTCCCCTGGGTGTTTTTTCCATCCTCTTCCTCTGGTGTCAGTACCGTTGTTCCTTTGGGGCATGCTCCTATCCCATCCTAACCTGTGACTCTGGACACACTGATTGGTTCAGGACAGGATCCAATTAAAATCGGACCAATCAGACCTTTCTAACTAGAATTGCTGGGAAGAAGCTTATTTTCCATTCAGATTCAAGGTTATACGGATGGATGTGAGTCTGGGATGTTGAGGCCATAAGTCTGGCATCATGGGGAGTGAATGTCACCAGGATGGTGAGAAGATTTCAAGATCCAGGCGTGGAATCAAGCTCCCCACCCCCTGCACCTCCCATGGTTCGGCTTTTTCATTTAGGCCACTGAGAGTCGGGATCCTGTTAGTTGCACCCAAAGAGTTTGACTGGTACATCATGTAAGCATCTTCCAGCATTCTCAGGAAGGAAGACCTCAGAAGAAGAGTGCATTTCCTTTCTTAGGTAGAGCCCAGAGTGTCTTCCAAACTGAAGAGATGGAAACATATTTGCTCATGAGCAGGACTCCTGGGTCACATAAGAACCTAAATTAATGACTGTTAAATGCTACTTACATTCACTGGCAGACACTCTTGGTTGTCTCATCAGTTATTTCCAACCGCCTCTCCCTTGACAGCTCTCACTATGAAGGCTGGAAAGCTGTACTTGCTTTCCCTGCCCCTAAGCAGTTAGAGGGGTCATGTGACCCGGTCCCAGCCAATAAGATGTAAGCAGAAGTCTGTTACTGGTGAGGGTGGTGGTGGAGGGCTGTGGTTTAATGGCTTGATATTTTCCCTTTCATTATAAGTTGCCTCAAATAATTTTTGGCAGTTGGCAGAAGTATAAAAATAATGAAAAAGCTAAATGGATTTTCTATTATAACATTTTCTAGTTTTTTTTCTTTCTGGATAAGAAAGTATTTCAAACATTTTAAAATAATTTATTTATAAGGTAGATGAATAGAGAATAGGCATTGCTAAATGCCTGATGTTCCTTCCAAGAGACAAGAGATTTCATTCAACCTTCATTCAACACACACTGATCTAGATCTGGAGAGTCCAGGGTCCACAAGACTCATTTCCTGGTCTTGGGAACTCACTGTTGGGGAGACAGACATGAGAAGAGGTAATTGTACACCCCGACATAAGTGTAATGATAAAACTAGGCTCAGGGTGTGATGGGAGCACAGTGAGGGCCAGAGGAGGCTTCCCGATGGCTAATGACACCTGAGCTGAGTCACAAGGAAGAGAGGGATTAGGGCGGAGGAAGGGCACGCCAGGTGGAGGGGACCACGTGTGCAAAGGCGTGAGGGGAGAAGCAGTGTGGCAAGAGCAGCTGGGAGGCAGGGAGCCACGTGGGGAGGAGGGCCCGTGGAAGAGGCAGGCCCAGATCTGGAAGGCCCGGGGCTGAACGGAGGGAAGTGATCTCCAGCCTGCAGGAAACAGCAGGCCATTTGGAGATTTGTGTTCTTGGCGGCTTGGTGGGATTAGGATTCAAGGGTCCCAAGCCTGGGCGCACGGAGACAATTAGAAAGCTGTAACAAGGGTCCAAGCAGAGAAGGGAGAGTTCCGTGAACTAGGCGCCTGGCATGCGAGTCATTACATCACATCCGTGCACAGGCCGCGCCGAGTCTGCCTTCTCCAGTTCCCTGCTCAGAAGCAGCCCTCGGATCAATGATTCCTGACCTCTGAAAGCCTCCACCCGAACAACTGTTCAACCCCTCCTGGAAGATTTTTGCTATTTTTATAGCAAAGAATAGCAAAATTCATTTCGATCAAAGTATTTCATTAGCTTTTGACCTTCAGGGAGCAGAAAAGAGCCACCATTTAATCAAGAACCTTTTATTCTGTCACCTACTATCAAGTAGGGAGCTTCTTTAAAAAGACATCCTGATTATAAATCATGAATAATCATGATCAAGGCGAGGAGAGGGAAGCAGTAGTGGAGATCAGCGCGCCAGCCCCAGCTCCCTGCTGAGCTCATGTTTTGAGAGGACGGACAAAATACAAATGAAGGAGAGCATCACCAGAGATGGATCCTGGGAAATGACACAATCCCCAGAAACAGTGTCAGGAAGTGCTGCGGTTTGCCAGAAACCCTGAGGAAAACAAAAAGGTCTTTAAGGTTATTCTTAGAGCAAGAAGAACAAAGAAGGGATAGATCCACTGACGAGGGGACGATACCAAGTAGAGTGATGCTGAGAGAAGGCAGAAACAGCTTCAGGGACAGAAAAGCTGCTGCCTTATGCAGTGATTTCGGCAAAGCATAGGCCATTTCCCCTGATGAGCTCAGCCCTTTAAGAGGGCCTGGGGGTGAGGACTCTGGCAGCTCCAGTGCTGCAGGCGGGGGTGGGGACAGTAGTTCAGGAGCTCTCATAGTTCCATGGGGAAGGACTTCAGCTTCAAGAACTATAAGGAATTCCTAACCTTTGGGAGGTGTTTGTGGCTGCTGTCACAAATGATCACAACTGGGTGGCATGAACAGAAATTTATGGAGGCCCGGAGTCCGATACCAAGGTGTTGGCAGGACCTCACTCCCTCCTGAAGCTCTAGGGGAGGGGCTTCCCTGGTGGCGCAGTGGTTAAGAATCCTCCTGCCAGGATTACTGGACTGAATGTCAATATTATGACATAGTATGAGTGTGTTTCATGTTTGGTAATTGCAATCATTGTTGCTTTTGTTGTGGTCATCCATGTACAATGCTTGGTGTCAGTCTATTTATCTCTTGTAAAAATAAAATACAGTGTGTGTGTGTGTGGAAAAAAAAAAAAAAAAAAAAAGAATCCTCCTGCCAATGCAGGGGACACGGGTTCGAGCTCTGGTCCGGGAAGATCCCACGTGCCACGGTGCAACAAAGCCCGTGCGCCACAACTACTGAACCTGAGCTCTAGAGCCCGCGAGCCACAACTGCTGAGCCCGCGTGCCACAGCTACTGAAGCCCTCGCGCCTAGAGCCCGTGCTCCGCAACAAGAGGAGCCACCGCAATGAGAAGCCCGCGCACCGCAACAAAGAGTAGCCCCCGCTCACCGCAACTACAGAAAGCCCGTGCGCAGCAACAAATACCAAACGCAGCCAAAAAAGAAAATAATAATAAATTTAAAAAAAAGCTCTAGGGGAGGATCCCCCTGCCTCTTCCAGCTTTTGGTGGCTCCAGGTGTCCTTGGCTTGTGACCGCATCACTCCAATCTCTGCCTCCAACTGCAAGTGGCTTCTCCTCTGCGTCTGAGTGGCTCTCCTCTGTGTGTCTCCTTAAGGACACTTGTCATTGGATTTAGGATAATCCCAGATGATCTCATCTTAAAATCCTTAACTTAATCTACAGAGACGTTTTTTCCAAATGAGGTGACATTCACAGGTTTCAGGGATTAGGCTGTGGACATATATCTTTTGGGGGTCACTATACAACCCACTTCAGGATCATAAGCCACTGTCAGAATCTGATGAGAGCTAATGAGCCCTGAACTGGGTCAGGTTCCTGGAAGCAGAGCCTGAGTCAGGGGTTCTTGTACAAGTGATTTTTGGAGGGAGTGCTCCAAGGAGAAATAGAGTGAGGGACGCAGGCTAGGGCAGGGGAGAAGGGCTAAGCCAGAAGGTGGTCTCAGCGGCAGATGAGCTCAGCCTGACCTCAGGAGACACCCTGGAGCATGAGCTGCACTACACAGGTGTTCCCACCTTGAGGCCAGGGGGTGGCCTTTGACCCCCCAAGGCAGTCAGTTTCCCCTGGTGGGGGCAGGTATAGCCCCTCTGGCTTGGGGCTCCCTTTTGGTCAAGGAACATTCGTCAAAGAAGGGGGAAGCTGTGACTAACAGCCAATACTTATAGCAGCCCCGGGTCGTGGGTTAAAGGGATCTGGTCAAAGTACCCACAACAACTACTATAGACTCTCTAGAAAAATATCACACACACACACACACACACACACACCCTGTTCCATTTCAGGGACTTCACAGATCCTCAGAAGCCATGGCCTGCAGGTTTAGGACCCCTGACTGCTCACCTAACACTTCTGGTCTCTCATCCCACCCCGCACATTTTCCTCCTCTCTTAGAGGACATGACTGGTGATGTTTTGGAGGAGAACTGAACACTCTCAAATCAATCCTCTTCTGATCACCTATCTGCAGATTGCACGTATCCTGGCCGGCTCTATGCCCCAGGGAGGGGTCTGCCACGGTCCCACCAGACTGGGGCAGGGTGGGTAAAATGAATTCAAAAGCAATTTGAACTCAAAGGGAAGTGTCTTTGGCCACAGATGTATAACCCTTCTTTCTAATCAGCTTTTCAGTAATAAAGCTAATAGCTTAATCGCCACCTGTCCAACTCTTGTGTCTCTCAAGTAGTTCTGAACTCAGGCAGGGAAGTGAGAGGTTCTTCACAAAGCTCCTGAGACTGTAACTCACCCCCTAAAAGACAGGGCTGCTCCAAGTGTGGTCTGTGGACTGGCCACCAGACCACAAGCTCTTCCCTGACTGCTCGCCCCAGGACGGATTCAGCACGCCGCTCCCTTGATAAAGCTGGCTACAAAAGGAAGTCAGCTGAACTCAGCCGTGTGCGCAGGAATGAAGATGGTTTGCATTCTGGTGCAAGCTCTTCTCGTAGACCAGCACCTTGACCAGCACCGATGTAACCAACCACTGGCAAAGCCGGGATGGCTGAACCCAGATTGCCCGATGGGACAGGTGGGAACTATTTGAAGGGCTCTCATCTGAAGCTGGAAGACAGGACGATGAGCAGAAGTTAAAGAGAAGCAAAATAATGTGATGGTGACAAAAATTATGAAAGGATAAATATTCAGAGCCTTCGCTGCTGCTGCTGCATGCCCAGCTTGGATCCTGGAGGCCCGATCAGGGCGACGCAGAGGCTCCATCCTGGGGAAGCAAGGGCTGCCTGGGGAAGGACCTAGCGGTACCCATGGGAAAGAAGGAACAGAGAGGAAAGAAGGGGAGGCAGTCGAAAGAGAAGTCCCGGGCTTCCCTGGTGGCTCAGTGGTTAAGAATCCGCCTGCCAATGCAGGGGACACGGGTTCGAGCCCTGGTCCGGGAAGATCCCACATGCCGCGGAGCAACTAAGCCCATGTGCCACAACTACTGAGCCTGCGCTCTAGAACCCGTGAGCCACAACTACTGAGCCCACACGCCACAACTACTGAGCCTGTGCTCCACAACAGGAGAGGCCACCATAATGAAAAGCCCCACGTACCACAGCCAGGAGTAGCCCCCGCTTGCTGCAACTAGAGAGAGCCCGCGCGCAGCAACGAAGTCCCAACGCAGCCAAAACCAAAAATAAATAAAATAAAATAAATTAGAAAAAAAAAAAAAAGAGAAGTCCCCTGGTCTAGATGTGGGAGTGCGTTCTTGATTGGGAGTCGAATGGGGGGTTTGGCGTGTTTTGGGGAACAGTTACCATTAACAGGGGAGGTGGACCTACCACGAAGGGTCCCTCGCTTGCACGGGCCCCCTTGGACGGGCCTAGCAATGTGCTCACATTTTTGTAAGTCTTGAAAAATTAAGCTACTTCCCCGCAAATGGTTCAGACCACTCTTCCTGCTCCATTTCCACTGACACCCTCCTCCCCCTTCCGGAGAGCTACACTTGGTTTGGGTTCCTGGGCGGGGCGGATGTGACTGGGTCTCTTCTCTGTGCAGTCAGCTGTCACTAGCTTGCCCAGCGAGTCAAGGGTGCAGGACCAGCGGTTTCAAGGAGATGGGAAGGTATCCTATGGTGCCTGGCAACGGAAGTGCGTGCAAAGTGGGAGAGAAGCAAGGTTTGAAATACATGAAGCCAGGAGTTAACTGGTGAAAATTCTTCCAGTTACCAGAGGTGTGAGATGTAAAAGGAGGATTCAGTTCTCATCAGTGCCTGGTCAGAAGAGACCAGGCACTGATTAGGGATATACTCTGGAATGCAGTGGACACGATTATAAACACATCACACATTTTTTTTTTTCTGTTGTGATAAGAAATACACGAAATAGACTTGATCCAAAATCCTGTGTCCTCTCCAAGAACCAGTAGCAATACCTCAAATAGCCAACTACACCCATGTGTGACGTCATGTGTTTTCTACATCCCAGTCAATTGGAATGCAAACTGGCGTATCTGATGCATCTTATCCTAGTGAAGTTTGGCATGCGAAACTGTACCAGAAGCAGCAACACAGCACAGAAACAAGTGTCCCTGTGACAAGTCTCCCACACATTTTCATCAATAAGTCAACGTATGAAATATAAGAACCTTTGATTATGACAATGGGGGGCCATACAACACAGAAATGGAAGCCCATTTGAACTGTTATTCGTATGTGTTAATGTCAGATGAATTTTGTATATTCTTTCTGAATTATTGATCACACCAAAATTCAGATATGACGAGAAAGAGGTAACTTAGTGGACGTGAAACACAAAATGAAAGAAGATGAACAGAAAGTTTGAAACATTAAAAAGTGTCATTATATCACAACAACTAAAAATTCTTATGGTCAAAATCATGAAGATAAGGAGAAGAATCATGACAGCCAAGAAAATTAGATAATGAACCTTAAAGCAGTAGAGATGAGGAAGATTATGAGAATCAGGACATTCCCAGATAGGAAATAAAAAAGCAGAAGGAAGATGGACTAATAAAGAAAACGTTTGTACGTTCGATTGAAGATCAGCAGCAGCTTTCTTTAGATGAATTTGTTGACTTCAATAAGTACCATAATCTTTCATTATGGTCTATTACAATGAGCAACCATACTTTTTAATTTGGCAATTATACTTCTTAATTTTCAAAAGCTCTTTTTTTACACCTAGTGTTTTTTTAAATTTTATTTTATTATTTTTTATACAGCAGGTTCTTACTAGTTATTTATTTTATACATATTAGTGTATATATGTCAATCCCAATCTCCCAATTCATCCCACCACCACCCCTGCCCTGCTCTCCCCCCTTGGTGTCCATACGTTTGTTCTCTACATCTGTGTCTCTATCTGCCCTGCAGACGGGTTCATCTGTACCATTCTTTGGAGTAATGTCTACTTAGGTCTTCTGCCCATTTTTTGATTGGGCTTTTTTAAATACTGAGCTGCATGAGCTGTTTATATATTTTGGAGATTAATCCTTTTTCTGCTGATTTGTTTGCAAATATTTTCTCCCATTCTGAGGGTTGTCTTTTCGTTCCACCTAGGTTTTTAACCTGAGCCATTTTGTGGGTGGTTGTGCTGCTGTTTATGGAGATACAAAAGACTGGGGAAGAGTAAATTTAGGGGTAAAATCAAGAGTTCTGTATTGTTCGACATCTGGAAAAGGAATAGGTAGCACTATTGAATTATAGGTCATTCATCCACTACTAGGTTGTCAACTAGCGCACTAGCTTTCTGTGGCTTTCATGATCTTTTATGCTCCTCCTGTCTTTTTTTTTTTTTTTTTTTCTTTTTCCTTTTGGGTCACGCCACACGGGATCTTTAGTTCCCTGACCAGGGATCGAACAAGTACCCACTGCAGTGGAAGCACGGAGTCTTAACCACTGGACCACCAGGCAAGTCCAATGCTCCTCCTGTCTTAAAGCTACCTCTGGAAGGCCATGTGCAGCTCAGATCCCCCTTCAAGAAAGGACTAGCTGCCCAGATGCAAGGAGTGTGCTTAGCTGACCAGCTCCAGCTTTTTCTCCTTCAGGGTCCATCTCAGCTTTCCAGCTGAGGTCATGCTCTCTTCAGGGCATCTCCCAGCCAATGACTGACCAGGACACTCTCTTTCCTGGGCAGTCCCTAGTCAATGACTGGGCCAGGGGGCAGCACGAGGGCCTAGCCATTTCCCCTGGCGCAGGACTTCTTTATGAAGCAGTCTTTGCTCTGGAGCTCCCTGCTGGGCCAGCAGATATTTTGCCAGGTCTGCACTTCTGCCCTGTTGTCTGATGGCTCCCCCCTCACATGTGTTATTCTTTTTTTTCTTTTTAAAAAATATTTTATTTATGTATTTATTTATTTGGTTGTGCCAGGTCTTAGTTGAGGCCAGCGGGCTCCTTAGTTGTGGCATGTGAACTCTGAGTTGCGGCATGCATGTGGGATCTAGTCCCTGACCAGGGATTGAACCCCAGTGCCCTGCATTGGGAGCTGAGTCTTAACCACTGCACCACCAGGGAAGAACCCCTCACAGGTGTTATTCTGCAGTAAATCTGTACTCCTAACTCCATCTTAGCATCTGCTTCTTGGAGAACCCAACCTGTAACACTATTTGAGACAAAATACAGTCTCAGTTTTCAGCTGTGTGCCATGTATTAGGAAGATCACGTGAAAGGTTAACTTGGAGTATGTATTAGTCAGATATTGACACAATAATGCTGTGTAACAAACAACCACAGAAGCTCGGCAGTATAAACAACAAGCATTTATTTCTTGCCTACACATGTGAGAGTTAGCTAGGGCAGCTCTGTTTCACGTGTCTCATTCTGGGATCTGGGCTGAAATTATAACAGGGAAGCTCTTTTCATGGCAGAATACCAGAGTGTAAGAGAGCAATCCCAAATGCCCATGCACAAGTACATTTCATGCCTTTGCTCACATCACGTTCACTAGCATTGACCAAAGCTAGGTCACATGGCCAAATCCAAAATGAAGGGGTAAAGAAAAACTTGACCACCCTGAGGTCACGGCAGAGGGTTTGGATGTATACTCCTCCTCCTCCAGAAGACCAATAATTCACCTACTGCCAATAATAGTCATATCAAGTCAGTATAAGACTTGACATAACCATACATAGTCAGCTCATACTTCCAGGTTACACAGCCTTTCTGTAAGACTGTTAGTGCTCACTTGCAGGGTTTTCTCGGCTTTAAGGATAACTGAGGATTTCTGGGGGAGTCCTGAAGATTATTCAGATTAAAATGGCTTTCTGAATGTGCAAAGGCAAAATCGAATGCTTCTTTATTACCAATGTCATATAAAGATTGAGAATGCTTCTTGGTTCACTGAACTCCGATTAACATGCTTGGTGGAATATATACTGTGAATCTGTCTTGCTGTTAAGTAGCTCTTTCAGGAATATATATGTACAGGCAGACCTCAGAGATATTGCGGGTTTGGTTCCAGACCACCGCAATAAAGCAACTATTGCAATAAAGTGAGTCACACGAATTTTTTAATTTCCTAGTGCATATAAAAGTTATATTTACACTATCTTGTAGTCTATTAAGTGTGCAATATATAGCATTATGTCTAAGAAATGTACATACCTTAATTTAAAAATACTTTATTTCTAAAAAATGCTAACCATCATCTGAGCCTTTAGGGAGTCATGGTAGTCACATCAAAGATCACTGATCACAGGTCACCATAACATAATAATGAAAAAGTTTGAAATATTGTGAGGATTAGCAAAATGTGACACAGAGACACAAAGTGAGCAAATGTTGTTGGAAAAATGGCATGGATAGACTTGCTGGATGCAGGGTTGCCACAAACCTTCGATTTGTAAAAAAATGCTGTATCTGTGAAGCACAATAAAGCAAAGCTCGATAAAATGAGGGTGTGTGTGTGTGTGTACTTAAATCACATTACTGAGGTATGTTTGACGTAGAGAATGCTGTATTTATTGAACGGGTACAACTTGATGTTTGTTTCAGGATGTTGATGGTAGGCTTGATCTACTGTCAGTATGAAAATGTAGACCTCTAAGCTCTCATCTTCTGATGTTCCTGAATCTGATCTCCTGCACAGATCACAAACACCTATCTTGAATCCTTGATTTCCAACTTTATGGAATAGGGTTATTAGAATATTGCAGAATTCTCAGAACTTGTTACTGCTTTCATAGCTCTTATTACAACCTAAAATTATTTTTAATTTTTTCAAAGTAATATATAGTTTAAAAATAAAATTGTGGGGACGTCCCTGGTGGCGCAGTGGTTAAGAATCTGCCTGCCAATGCAGGGGACATGGGTTCGAGCCCTGGTCCAGGAAGATCCCACATGCCGTGGAGCAACTAAGCCCATGCGCCACAACTACTGAGCCTGCGCTCTAGAGCCCGTGAGCCACAACTACTGAGCCCGTGCACCATAACTAGTGAAGCCTGCACACCTAGAGCCCGTGCTCTGCAACAAGAGAAGCCACCATAATGAGAAGCCTGCGCACTGCAACAAAGAGTAGCAACTAGAGAAAGCCCTCGCACAGCAACAAAGACCCAATGCAGCCAAAAAACAAACAAATAAATAAATAAATATAAAATTGTGAACTTATTTACAAAACAGAAGCAGATTTATAGATATTGAAAACAAACTTATGGTTACCAAAGGGGAAACGTCGGGGGGAGGGATAAATCAGGAGCTTGGGATGAACACACGCACACTACTATATATAAGCTAGATGACCACCAGGGAACTACTACATAGCACAGGGAACTCTACCCAATATTCTGTGATAACCTATATGAGAAAAGAATCTAAAAAAGAATGAATATATGTATATGTATAACTGAATCACTTTGCTGTACACATGAAACTAACACAACATTGTAAATCAACAATACTCCAATAACATTAAAATATTTTTTAAAATAAGGTAAAATTGTTCTAGAAAGCTCATAATGAAAAAGAGCAGCCCCCTGTTCTACCACTCCTCTTTCCTCTACCCTGCTACACACAGGCAACCACTTTCAACTCTTTTAGCAGGTTCCAAATAGGCCTATTGCAGCTATTTAAAAAATTACCAATAGATACTACTGACTTTCTGTTATGATAGATGAAGATTTAGCTCTTTTACTACCACTAACCCTTGCTTCTGCTTCCCCATCTTCCCATTATAGTTTACGATAAATTTTGGTTAAATCAATAATCAGTGTTTATATTTTTAAGGATATGTAAAAATAGTTCAATGGTGAGCCAAAAGGGTATCATTACATGCCTCCCTCCCCCCCAACCTTTATTTTTTTTGGCCACGCCATGCAGCATGCAGGATCTTGGTCCCCGACCAGGAATTGAACGTGTGCCCCCTGCACTGAGAGTGTGGAGCCTTAACCACTGGACCACCAGGGAAGTCCCCTCCCTCCCCTTTTTGATAACTTCTAGTTATTCTGCTAATGACTGCCTTGTATTTACATTTACACTGTTTTGGTTTTTTAAAAAAAAATTTTCCTAAATTCTCCAACAGATCCTTCAAATACCTATCAATATAGTATTTTCAAACCACTTAAATGCAGTGGGTCAACTATTAATTTCCTGGCATCCTCCTTCCTACAACCTCCTATCCTTCTGCTCCAACCTAGCCCTGCCACACATTCTGGGAATTCCTTTCCCCACTTTCCTGGGCTAGAATCCTTGCTTCCTAGATCCCGTGTCTTCCTCTTTCTTGGTTTAGCCCCTAGTTTTGCAGAAGCACATTCTCCAGGGACGTGGCAAACACGAGTGTGGATGCTGGTGGGTGTGTCAGCTGGCGCAGCTGTTCTGGACGGCCATCTGGAGGTGTCAATCAAAGGAAGAATATGTGAACCCTGTGACCCAGCAATCTTGCTCCCGAGCACTCCTCCAAGGGAAATAGTCACGTGGGCCCCTAAGAGGATACACGTGAGGATGCTCACTGTAATGCCTTTGTGTATTTGTGCGTATGAAGTGTTCTGACTTCTGTAGGTAATTTATACCCTATCACTTCACTGAATTCACTTAATAGCAGTTTTTTAGCTGATTCTCTTGGGTTTTCTAAGTATTTGATCATATTATCAACAAAGAGTAAATGTTTTACTTCCTCTTTTCTAATTTTTATACATCTAATTTCTTCCTCTTGTCTGATTGCTTTGGTTAATACCTTTAGTACAATGGTAAATGGTAGTAGAGTCGATGGCCATTCTTGTCTTGTCCTGACTTTAATATGTTTTATTTATTTTTATTAGACAATTGGATTTCTTTACTTTTTTGTATTAAAGTAAACTTACTTAAAGGCTCAAATCCTAAGTGTAGAGCTTGATAAAGTTTTTCAAATGTACACACCCAGATAAAAACATAGAATTTCCAGCACCCCAGAAGGGTCCCTGTATCCTCTCTCAATCATTATCTCCCTCAAAGATAACCACTATTCTGATACCATTGATGAGTTTTGTCTGTTTTGTTTGTTTGTTTTAAATTTTATCTTATTTGTTTTGGTTGCGCAGGCTCTTAGCTGCAGAAGGCAGGCTCCCTAGTTGCGGCTCACTGGCTCCTTTAGTTACGGCACGTGTGCTCCTTAGTTGTGGCACGTGTGCTCCTTAGTTATGGCATGCGAACTCTTAGTTGCAGCATGCATGTGGGATCCAGTTCCCTGACCAGGGATCGAACCCGCATCCCCTGCATTGGAAGGCAGATTCTTAACCACTGTGCCACCAGGGAAGTCCTGAGTTTGGTTTGGTTTTGAACTTCATATAAATGGAATTATATAGTATGTACTCTTATGTTGGGTACTTCCACTCATCATTATGTCTGTGGGATTCACCCATGTTGTGTGTGTAACAGTAGTTATTTTTTCATTTGTGCGTGGTATTCAACAGAAATATATGAATATACCACAACCCGTTTAACCATTCTACTGCTGATAGACTTTGGGTTATTTCCAGTTTGGGCTATTATAAATAAAGCTACTTTAAAAATGTTTGTATACATTTTTTTGATGAACATAGTATGCATCTCAATTAGGTCTAAACCCAGGAGAGGAATTGCTAGGTCATAGGACATATGTGTTTTAGCTCATGTTTGCGCTTAGTTTCGTAGATGTTGCAGAACCGTCTTCCAAAGTGGTTGTAACCAATTTACACTTTCAGTTGTTCTATTTCCTCACCAACAGTTGGTTTTTCAGTCCTTTTAATTTTAGCCATTCTGTTGCGAGTGCAAGGGTATTAATGTGCCTTTATTTCGTATTTCTCTGATGAGTGATGACATTTAGCACCTTTTCATATGATTATTGGCCATTGGAATGTTATATGTTGTGAAGTGTCTGTTCAAGTCTTTGGCTCATTTAAAAAATTGAGTTGTCTTTCTCTTGTTGATTTGCTCTGTAGATTTAAATTTTTCATAGATAATGTAAACTTATACTCCAAAAGGTTTAGATCAATTTACATTCCTATCGAAATTTATGAAGATGCTAGTTTTGCCACACACTCTCCAATGTTGGATATTATCAAACTTTTTAATGTTTGCCAATATGGCAAGGGTCAAATGGCATTTCATTATTACTTTATTTTTAACTTTTTAAAATTGTGGGATGATTCATACATGCATATATACGTACAAAAGTGTGTGTGTGTGTGTGTGTTTAAAAGAATAAGAATAAAACCAATCAATACCACTGTACCCATCACTCAGGTTAAAAACCAGAATGTTTTTGGATCTTAGAAGCTCCCTGTGTGCCTCTCCCTGAAGTAGCTACCACCTTGTCTTTTGTGTTATCATTTTGTATTAGTTGGCGGATGGAGAGGATAAAGTGCTGAAAGAAAGATATTCAACATTGCATTAAAAAATAAAGAAGTTCTGGGGACTTCCCTGGTGGTGCAGTGGGTAAGACTCCGCGCTCCCAATGCAGGGGGCCCAGGTTCGATCCCTGGTCGGGGAACTAGATCCTGCATGCAGGCCGCAACTAAGAAGCCGCAACTAAAAAAAAAAAAAAAAGATTCCGCAGGTCGCAATGAAGATTCTGCATCCCACAACTAAAGACCTGGCACAGCCTAAATAAATAAATAAGTAAATATTTTTTCTAAAAATGTTTTTCCCATGCCAGTCCGATGTGAACAGTTCAGGTTGGTGGGGCAGCTCTTATTCTATGTGGTCATTCTGGGAACCTGATTCCTTACATCTTTGTTTTCCACTGTCACTAGGGCATTTCACCACCTGTATGGTTGAAGCTGTCACTGGCACTTGTAGGTGCCAGCTGGCAGGAATGGTAAAAAAAAAAGATGGGGGGGCACCCGAAAGTCTTAGACCCAGACCCAGAAGCAGCACGTCACTTCTACTAGGCCCCATAAGCAAGACCGTAGTCACATACTTAGCGCCTCAGAAATGCAGTCCCTCTGGACAGCCCTGTGCCCAATCACGACTCTGTTACCAGGGGAGAAGGGGAGAATAGGTTTTGTGATTTTATCACCTTGGGGTATACCTTGCAACAATATCTTTCAGTAAATAAAACAAAGAGAAAACTAAATGGCAAGAAGACACCTAGCTGTGTAAAGAAAGGACAATGTTACTATGATCCGATGGAAGGTTTCCAGGAAAATATAAACTAAAGAGAGGTTCTAGGTCATAGCCTGGCTTCAGCTTCCGGAATTGTTTACAGGAGCCCCTTTTGGGTAAGATCAGTGGGCAATTATGCAGAAAAGAGTTCACAGAGCAGGCCTGAGACTGCTTTCCTTAGAAAGGTTGGCCCTTGCAACGTTGGCCCTTGGCTGGCATCTGGGAACTTGGATTTCAGGAGGGCTTCCACCACTCCCTAAGTGATAAGTGTGGTTCCTTGTGCGTAAACTATTTATGCAAACAATGTGGCTTGTGTTGAACACCAGCTTTCCTTCTGGGACTCTGGAAGTTTGGTGTGTGCCAGGTGGAGGGTGACTCCAGTCAAGAGTCTGGGTACTAAGTCTCTGACGAGCTGCCATGGTTGGCATGCTTCACATGTGCTGTCACAATTCGATGCTGGAGGAATGAAGGCAGCCTGTGTGACTCCACCTGGAGAGGGCTCTCGGCTCATGCCTGGCTTCCTCTAGACTACGCCCATTCCTTTTTTCTTTTGCTGATTCTGCTTTGTATCCTTTTGCTGTAATAAATCACAGCCTCCAGTACGACACTATGCTGAGCCCTGTGAGTCCTCCTAGTGAATCCCCAAACATGGGGGTGGTCTTGGGGAACCTGACGCAGCAGGGTGATGAAAGTATGCTGGGAAACCTAAGTGTCACCGAGGTTGGAGCATCTGACTAGACTATAGGGTGGGTCAGGTTCAGGATGTCTCTCGGGACTGATGTCAAGATGAATGGGATTTGCTGTATTTTCTGCTTCTTAGTTCGTCTTGGCCGACCTCCAACTCTCAGGAGTAGTTCCGAGAAGAGTATTTCTATGGAGTGAAATGAATGCTCTCAATTCATTCAGGTGGCAGGGGATGGGAGGGAGGGTGCGAACTTCATCAGTGCATGGTCCAGGCAACTAAGTACAGATAAGAATCTGGGTCAAGATAACCAGAGCACTTTGTTCTCAGGTACTACAATGGTGGTGGGCATCTCGGAGGCTGCTCCCATCTGAACTGGTTGTCCTTTACATCTGATGCAGAACTATTCATCCTGGGATCTCTTTTCACGTCTTCCTAGGGGGTTCCCATGTCTCTCCCCCAGTGTTAGGTCTCCTATTTCCTGTACTGTTTGCCTTTCTATGGTTACTCTCTTCTTTTGGTGGACATATCCTCTCATTGCTTCCTGAGAGAGGGCACAGGGAGGGTAAATCCCATGTCCAAAAATGTCTTTATTCTGCTCTCATACTTGATAGATATTTGGCATGGGTTTAGTTACAGGCTGGAAGAAGTATTTCCTCAGAATTTTGAAAGTATTTCTCCACTGTTCTCTTTCATTCAACACATTTATTTTCCCAAATATTTATTTATTTATTTAGGCTGCACTGGGTCTTAGTTGCGGCATGCAGGATCTTTTAGTTGTGGCATGCGGACTCTTAGTTGTGGCATGCATGCATGATCTAGTTCCCCAACCAGGGATGAACCCAGGCCCCCTGCCTGGGGAGCGTGGAGTCTTAACCACTGGACCACCAGGGAAGTACCAAAACATTTTTTTAAAATAAATTTACTTATTTTATTTATTTTATTTTTGGCTGCGTTGGGTCTTCATTTCAGGCTTCACTGAAGGCTTTCTCTAGTTGCAGCAAGCAGGGGCTACTCTTCGCTGTGGTGCGTGGGCTTCTCATCACGGTGGCTTCTCTTGTTGCGGAGCATGGGCTCTAGGCGCGTGAGCTTTAGTAGTTGTGGCACAAGGGTTCAGTAATTGTGGCTTGCGGGCTCTAGAGTGCAGGCTCAGTCGTTGTGGCGCAAGGGCTTAGTTGCTCCACAACATGTGGGATCTTCCCAGACCAGGGCTCGAACCCATATCCCCTGCATTGGCAGGTGGATTCTTAACCACTGCACCACCAGGGGAGCCCCCAACACATTTTTATTGAGAACCTAATACACAGCCGGCACTGCCTCTGAGCCGTTGGGATACATCAGTGAACAGAGATTAAGATACACAGAGACAAGTCAAAGAGCTTACATTGGAACTTGTGTTCTGGCTTTTGCTGTAGCTGCTGAGAAGTCTGAAGCCATCCTGATTTCTGACCCTTCGGTTGTGACTTTTCCTCTCTCTGCAAGCTTGCAGGATTTTCTCTTTATTCCGAGTGGTCTAAAATTCCGCAATGATGTGCCTTGGTATGGATTTATTTTTATCCATTTTGCTGGGTAGCTGTTGGGCTCATTTACTCTGTAAATGCGTGTCCTTCAGTTCTGGACATTTTTCTTGGATCTTCTGTGGATGGTTTCCTCCTGTGGTGTTTGGACGTTGGACCTCTTAGGGTGGGACCTCTTAGGGTGGCCCTCTTTCCTGTCTCTTACTCTCTGAGGATTCCCGTTTGTCTTGCTGCTCTTTCTGGGAGATTTTCTCAGTTTTAATTTCCAACCCTTCTAGCGTTACTATTTCTGCTATCAAGGTTTTAATATTCCAAAGGTCTTCTTTTATTTTCTGAAGTTTCTATTTTTTTAAATTAATTAATTAATTTTATTTATATTTGGCCACGTCGGGTCTTAGTTGCGGCACGCAGGATCTTTGTTGAGGCACGTGGGATCTTCATGTGTGGTGCACGGGCTTCTCTCTGTTGTGGCGTTCAGGTTTTCTCTTCTCTAGTTGTGGTGAACAGGCTCCAGGGTGCATGGGCTCTGTAGTTTGAGGCACGCGGGCTCTAGTTGAGGCGTGTGAGCTCAGTAGTTGTGGCGCGTGGGCTTAGTTGCCCCGCGGCATGTGGGATCTTAGTTCCCTGACCAAGCATCTAACCCTCATGCCCTGCATTGCAAGGCAGATTCTTTACCACTGGACCGCCAGGGAAGTCCCTTATTTTCTGAAGTTTCTTGCAAAAACGGTCATCCTGGTTTTGATTCATGGATACAGTATCTATTTACCTGAGAATACTAGCATTTGTTTTAAAATTTCATCTCTTTGCACGACCTGTTTTCTCCAACAATGCTTCTTTTTGTTCATTTGTTTTGATCTCTAAAACTCACGTTTAGAGGCTTTTCTCGGTTGTATGGATAATCCTTGGTGGTCTGCTTATGATTAAGAGACGGAGATTAAAAAGCTGTTTGGTAGATCTGAGCACATGGTCTTTAGGACTTTCAGAGTTTGGGGTTCACTGCAGGATAATCAGCATGGGCCATTTCTTGGGGGAAGCTTTTATGCCTGTTATCTCGGGAACTGCCAGATTCTCCAGAAAAGAATCTTCTAGAACTTCTGTATTGAGAGTAAAGGCTTGGTTGTCAATATCCTGGGAGCCTCGTGGGGAGAAAGAGGGTTCAGTAGTCACATGCGCACTTAATCCTCATATTCAAGACACTACTTGTGACCTTAATTTGGCTTAGAATCCCCTGTACAGAAACTCTTTGTTTTGCCTTTTCCAGAGAATAAACTTTCAGATTTCTGCTAGGATGGGGAATCTAGATTTGCAAGGGTATATGCAGGATAAACTCCAAGAAGTGGGATTGCTGGATTGAAGAGTACATACGTTTTAGATTTGTATTAGTCATTGCCAAATTATTCTCTATCGAGCTTTTACCAATTTACACCACGACCAGCAAGCTATGAGAGTATCTGTTTCTTCAGACCTTGTAAATAGCAAACTTTTTCACTTTGAAAACAGATGGAAAATATTTTATCGATGCTATTTTAATTTACATTTTTCTTAAGTCTGAGGTTGAGTATCTTTTCATGCTTGAGACATACTTCCATTTTGTTTCCTCTTAAATGTTTGCTCATATCCTTTTGCCCACTGGATTGTTAGCCTTTCTTTGATTTCTAGGAGGTCTTTACTTTTTCCAGTTTCTTGTTTGTTGATTTTGCTTACAGTGGTTTATCAAAAGGAAAACTTTTTTTTAAAAAATAAAGCAAACACTTTTCTTTTCTCGGCAAAGGTGATTCAGATAATTCATATAAAGGCAGGAGAGGGGCAGCTGAGCGGGAAATTTCCAGTGTAGCTTGCGTGACACAGCCGTGGGATCAGGCACGCCTGCTGGGCCCTCTGCTTTCCCTGATGCGAGTGGCCGACTGGATGGGCAACCTCAGCCTCCACCGTGCCTGCCCTTCCCTAGGTGCCCAGTTAGCGGGGCTTTGGGCCTAGCCTGAGCTCTATCTATCACATCTGAGTTTGGGGGTGTTAGATACAGGGGGAGCAGAAGAAAACTGCCTGTGCTGAATCATGTCTTCCCTTGTTTTTTTGTTTTTTTCGTTTGTTTTGTTTTGGAGGGAAAGGTCCCTGCAAGTCCCCTTCCTGGGCTGGGAAGGGACCAAAATGCCATAATAGCAGTAGGGATGACAGCGTCCACCACAGATGACCTTTAAAGAACGCAGGTCTGAACTGGGCCGGTCCACTTATGAGATTTTTTTTCAATAAATACCTACTACAGTACTACACAATCCGTGGTTGGTTGAATCCAAGGATGCAGACCTGGCAATACAGAGGGCCAACTGTAAAGTTATACTGAATTTTTGACTGTGCAGAGGGTGAGCAAACCCCTGAATTGTTTAAGGGTCAACTGTACTGAGGGGGAAAAGCATTTTTTAATGTGGTCAAGTTTCTTCTATGGCTTCCAAGTCTTGTGTCATATTGAGAAAGATCTTCTACTTCTGAGATTATTAAAAATGCCTCCCCTCATTGCTTCTATTATTTTTTCTTTCTTTTGGCCACACCCACGGCATGTGGGATCTTAGTTCCCCAACCAGGGATCGAACCTGCACCCCCTGCGTTGGAAGCATGGAGTCTTAACCCCTGGACCTCGAGGGAAGTCCCTATTTTTTCTTTTTTATATTTTAATTTTTCATCCATTTGGACTTTTTTCTCCCAGATGGCTACCCAGTTGTCCTAATTCTCTTTATCAAACATTCATCTTTTACTTACAGATTTTAAATATTCTTTTAAAAAAATAAAAAATTTTTTCGTGTATTTGTGTTTATTTCTGGAATTCTTGTTCTGTTCCGTTGATCATGTGCCTTGCTACATTATTTTATTATAGTTTTATCAAACTTTTAATATTTGATAAGGATGATTCCCCATTTATTCTTCTTTTTAGAACTTTCATGGGTCTCCTTGTTTGGTTTTTTACTTTTTCCACTTGAACGGTGAAATCATCTTGTCTAGTTTCCAAATATAGTTTGGAATTTTGGAATCACATTAAGTTTATAGATTAATTTAGGAAGAACGAATACCTTTATCATGTCGAGTCTTTCTGTTCAAGAACATTGTGTGCCTTTCCACTTGTTCAGTTGTGCTTTGGAGTCCTTTGTAGCGTTTTAAAGTTTCCACCATAAAGATCTTGCAGTTCTTATTAAGTATATTTCTAGGTGTTTTATCTTATTCATAACTATTGTAAATAAAGCCGTTTATATCTCTGCTAACTGGTGTGGCTTGTGTACATAATGACTTCTGTACAGTAATTTTGTACCTAGCTACCTTACTGAAATTGCTTACTGTTTGTAATGGTTTCTCCATTCATTTTCTTGCATTTTCCAAACAAATATCATTTGTAAATAATGATAACTTTACCTTTTTCTCTAACTTGTGAGTTTTTCATATCTGAAATTCACTTGTTTTTAGATATCCTGATTCATCTCTTAGGGCTGCTGCAACAAAGTACCACAAACTGGGTGACTTAAACCATTTATTGTCTCACAGCTGTGGAAGCTAGAAGTTTCAAATCAAGGTACAGGCAGGGCCATGCTCTCTCTGAAACTTGCAGGGGAGAATCCTTCCTGCCTCTTCCAACCTTTTGGGGTTTGCTGGCAATCCTGGGGTTCCTTGAATTGCAGCTGCGGCACTTTGCTCACTGCCTGTCTCACGCGATGTTCTCCCCCCCGTGAGTCTCTGTCTCTTCTTCTCATGAGGACAGCAGTCATTTTGGATCTGGGCCCACCCTAACAGTGTCATCTTAATTTAAGTACATTTGCAAAGGCTGCATTTCCAAGAAAGATCACATCCACAAGCACCGAGGGCTAGAACTTTAACATCTCTTTAGGGGGGACACGAGTCAACCCATAACAGCATCGAAATGTTTTCCTCTTTTTTTTTTTATACATTTATTTATCTTATTTTTGGCTGCGTTGGGCTTCCTCTAGTTGCGGCGAGTGGGGCTACTCTTTGTTGCAGTGCGCTGGCTTCTCATTGTGGTGGCTTCTCTTGTTGCGGAGCACAGGCTCTAGGCGCACGGGCTTCAGTAGTTGTGGCACGTGGGCTCAGTAGTTGTGGTGCAAGGGCTTAGTTGCTCTGCAGCACGTGGGATCTTCCCGGACCAGGGCTCAAACACGTGTCCCCTGAATTGGCAGGCGGATTCTTAGCCACTGCACCACCAGGGAAGTCCTACATATTTGTTTTTTAACAGCTGCAATGTATGGCATTCCCATATTTTATTTATCTAATTCCTTACTGATGGCTATTTAGGGAATTTCCAATTTTTCACTATTAAGAACAATGCTTCAGTGAAAATCCTAATATAAACTTTGTACATTTGTGCAGGTAAATTCCTAAAATTGGAGTTGTTGAGTCAAATCACATAACTACAACAGGTATTTTGATAGTGATTATCAAATTGTCCTCTAAATAATAGCAATCTACATTCCTACCAACGGGGACTAAAAGTGCCTGTTTCTTAATACTTTTGCCAACACAAAAAACTGTGGCAACACTATTATCAAGTTTTTATTGATAATTTATATTTTCCAATGTGACAGTAAAAAAATTTTTGTTTTAATCTGCATTTCTTTCATTATTAGAAAAGTTGAGCATCTTGGAACAGGGAAGTTCTTTCTAGGCATGACAGGAAACTCAGAAGTCATAAACAAAAAGTCTGATAAATGCAACTTTTGTGAACTGCTTACTTAAGTCCTTTGCCTATTTTTTAAACTGTGTTATTTTTCCTTTCTCATTGACTTAAAGAAGCATTTTTATTTTTAGGGATATTATCCCCTTGCCATGTGTGTTACAAATATTTTTCCCAAGTTTGTTATCTTTTTAAGTGGTGTTTTGCGCCATGCAAAATATAGAATAAAAATAGACTAAGACTTGTGAGGTTTGGGTTATGTTTAGACAAGACTTCCCTATTTCAAGATTACCAATATATTTATTGAAGTAGTTTCTTTTCGGACTCATGGTTAATTTTTATATTTAAATCTTTGATCCCTCTGGAGCTTATTTTGGATTGAGGAAGGAATTAGGAATCCATATTTATTTTATTATAAATGGCTAGTTGGTTGTTCCAGCACCTTTTATTAAATTAACCCTGCCAACTTTATTATATGTCTTTTTTTTTTTTTTTTTTGGCTGTGTTGGGTCTGCATTGCTTCACGTGGGCTTTCTCTAGTTGCGGGAGCGGGGGCTACTCTTCGTCGTGGTGCGCGGGCTTTTCATTGCGGTGGCTTCTCTTGTTGCGAAGCACGGGCTCTAGTCGTGCAGGCTTCAGTAGATGTGGCACGTGGGCTCAGTAGTTGTAGCACGCAGGCTCAGTAGCTGTGGCTTGCGGGCTCTAGAGAACAGGCTCAGTAGTTGTGGTGCACGGGCTTAGTTGCTCTGCAGCATGTGGGATCTTCCCGGACCAGGGCTCGAACCGGTGTCCCTTGCATTGGCAGGCGGATTCTTAACCACTGCGCCACCAGGGTAAGCCCCGAAACAGATTTTTAGCTTAACAAATGCACCTTACTTCCTATCACAGGCCCCCAACCACTACTCCACAGAAGCCTATGGCTAGAAATCACTCAACTTTACTGGCTGCTTCTCAACAGCCCAGTAATGTTACCCCAGAGAGTAGCTGAGAAGTTCGTCTAATCATGTATAAGCAGCATGTAAATTTTTTCTTTACATACAGCATACCAACTCTTTTTTTTTCAACCTCCTTCTCTCTCTTTCCTGTTTAAGGTTCTCAGAAAGTTAGAAATTGTTACTGAGGCTATTAAGCTTGAAGGTCCTTGCTCTAATCTCTAAAGAGATAAAACCCACAAAGTTCACTGGGCTGCTTGGACAGGCTGTCATTGGATCTGTAACTGGAGGAGGTTCACAATGAAAAACAAAGCTAGCACAAGTTCTAGCCACGAAAAGCGATGTCCTAATTTGGGTGCAGTTCTAAGAATACTCTAAGAAATAATTCAACTGGTTCTGTGCCTGTGAGTGACAGACAGAATGTCACAGCCTTGTGATGACTGATTCTCTCATTCTCTTCCTATATTTTTTCCTTCATTACTATGGTTTGGAGCCCACATTTCTGTCTTATCTCTAGAGTCTAAGACAATTAAAACAGCACACATGGAATTGTATTTATATGAGGTGGGGGAGACAGCTGTGAGTCTTTTAAGGCTGGGAGTGGAGAGACTGGGCAATAGATAGAGGTGTTTTGTTTTTAAGTGGAGAAAAAGAGCACTTCTGTTGACTAGTATTCCTTGCTCAGCACATTCGCACTGCATGGAAGGAAGCAGTCGAGCAGAAGTGTGGGAATTTGCCTAGGAGACAGGGAATATCACCGCTGAAGCATGCTGTCCTGGAGCGCACAAGAGGGACTCACTACCAGAGCATGGTGGGGAAATTTGTTTTGAAAAGAAGGGATGCCTCTTCCTTTGATTCTGGAAGAAAAGAGTAAGAATGGGTTCAGAGAGAGATAAAAATGCAGGTACAGGGGGCTTCCCTGGTGGCGCAGTGGTTGAGAATCTGCCTGCTAATGCAGGGGGCACGGGTTCGAACCCTGGTCTGGGAAGATCCAACATGCCACGGAGCAACTGGGCCCGTGAGCCACAACTACTGAGCCTGCGCGTCTGGAGCCTGTGCTCCGCAACAACAGAGGCCGCGATAGTGAGAGGCCCGCGCACCGCGATGAAGAGTGGCCCCCGCTCGCCACAACTAGAGAAAGCCCTCGCGCAGAAACGAAGACCCAATACAGCCAAAAAAAAAAAAAAAAAAAAAAAAATGCAGGTACAACTTGGAAATTGAGGGAGGTTCATGCCTCATGGCAGAGTCCCAAACGTTCTTGTTTCTCAGAGTCCTTAGCGTCTCAGTAATTTCTTCACGTCACCCCTAGACCAAAAGAACACCTAACAGTTCTGTTTATTGTTTATTAGGTGAGTCCAAACAACCCAATACGTATTTATTCCTAATAATTTAGTGGCTGTTCGAAAAATAAACTGGGCCCTGTGTAGTTTGCTCTAGTTTTGATTTAATAGCACATACAACTCACTCATTTAAAGTGTATAGGGACTTCCCTGGTGGTGCAGTGGTTAAGAATCTGCCTGCCAATGCAGGGGACACGGGTTCGAGCCCTGGTCCGGGAAGATCCCACATGCCGTGGAACAACTAAGCCTGTGAGCCACAACTACTGAGCCTGCATGCCACAACTACTGAAGCCTGCACACCTAGAGCCCATGCTCTGCAACAAGAGAAGCCACCGCAATGAGAAGCCTGCACACCACAGCGAAGAGTAGCCCCCACTCGCTGCAACTAGAGAAAGCCCGCGCACAGCAATGAAGATCCAACGCAGCCAAAAATAAAAAAATAAAATAAATAAAGTGTATAAAATTCAGTGGTTTTTAGTATATTCAGAATTGTATGGGACTTCCCTGGTGGTCCTGTGGTTAAGAATCCACCTTCCGATGCAGGGGATGCAGGTTTGATCCCTGGTCGGGGAACTAAGATCCCACATGCCCTGGGGCAACTAAGCCCATGCGCCATAACTAATGAGCCCGTGTGTCACAACTAGAGAGCCCACGCGCTGCAACGAAGATCCCACGTGCAGCAACCAAGACCCGATGCAGCCAAATAAATTAAAAAAAAAAGAATTGTGCAACGATTGCAATCAATGTTAGAACATTTCTGTCTCTTTAAAAAGAAAGCCCGTACCCATTAACAGTCAGTCCTCCTTCCCCCTCACCCTTCCAGCTCTAGGCAACCACTAACCTATTTTCTGTCTCTGTAGATTTGCCTGTTCCTGACATTTCATATAAATGGAATCACATGATATGCGGCCTTTGGTGTCAGCCTTCTTTCACTCGGCATGTTTTCAAGGTTTATCCATGTCATAGCATGCATTGGTACTTCATTCCTTTTTATGGGTGAATAATATTCGACTCTGTGGATAGACCACATTTTGTTTATTCATTTATCAGTCAATGGACATCTGGATTGTTTCTACTTTTTGGCTATTATGACTAATGCTGCTATGAACATTCATGTACAAGTTTTTGTGTGGACATGTTTTTACTTCTCTTGGGTATAATATACCTAAGAGTGGAATTGCTAGGTCATTGGTAACTGTTTAAACTTTTGAGGAATACCAGACTATTTTCCAAAGTGGCTGCACTGTGTTACATTCCTACCAGCAGGATATGAGGGTTTGAATTTCCCCACATACTCCTCACTTGGTATTATCTGTCTTTTTGATTATAGCCATCCTAGTGGGTGTGAAGTGGGATCTCATTGTGGCTTTGATTTGCATTTCTCTCATGACAATGATGCTGAGCATCTTTTCATGTGCTTACTGGCCATTTGTATATCTTCTTGGAGAAATGTTTACTCAAGTCCTTTGCCCGTTTAAAAGCTAGGTTGTTTTTCAAGTTGTAGGAGTTGTCTATACATTCTACATACAAGTATCTTATCAGATACATGATTTGCAAACATTTTCTCCCATTCTCTGGGTTGTGTTTTCTAGTTTTGAATTTTTTTAAAAAAACTTTGAATTAAAAAAAATGTTTGCTAGAGAACAGACTTGTGGTTGCCAAGGGGGAGGGGGGTGGGGGAGAGATGGAGTGGGAGGTTAGGGTTAGCAGATGTAAGCTACTATATATAGAAGGGATAAACAACAACGTCCTACTGTATAGCACAGGGAACTGTATTCAATATCCTGTGATAAACCATAATGGGAAAGAATATAAAAAAGAATGCACATAGATGTATAACTGAATCACTTTGCTGTACAGCAGAAATTAACACATTGTAAATCAACTATACTTCAAAAAAATTTTTTTAATTTAAAAATACATGTTTGCTCCATTTGAATTGCTATTCTTCCCCTTTTAGTAATGTATAGTTTAAAAATGAGCATATTGGGACTTCCCTGGTGGCACAGTGGTTAAGAATCCGCCTGCCAATGCAGGGGACACAGGTTTGAGCCCTGATCCGGGAAGATCCCACATGCCGCGGAGCAACTAAGCCCGTGCACCACAACTACTGAGCCTGAGCTCTAGAGCCCACGAGCCACAACTACTGAGACCTCACGCCACAACTACTGAAGCCCTCACACCTACAGCCCGTGCTCCGCAACAAGAGAAGCCACCGCAGTGAGAAGCCCGTGCACCACAACAAAGAGTAGCCCCCGCTCGCTGCAACTAGAGAAAGCCCACGTGCAGCAACGAAGACCCAATGCAGCCAAATTAATTAATTAATTAATTAATTTTAAAAAAACAGAGTATATTTTGTTACTTTACTCCAAGAAGTTTCTCTTTTGAGACCTGAATTCGAATTTTGTTTCTGCTAATAGCTAACTCTAGGGTAGTAACTTGGACAAGTCACTTCATCACTCTCTTTTCTCACGTGTGGACAGGAGATAAGGGTACCTCCTTCACCAGCTTGTGCATGAAGACCAGAGTCTGTGTGAGCACTCGGCATGATGCCCATATAGTAGGCGCTCCCCAAACGAGTTGTATCGGAAAACCCTAAAAGAGCTCTTTAAAAAGCACTTTTATTGCTAGACATGTGAGATATTAAGTATTGCATCCACTTAATAATGATTATTTAAGAAAGAATAATATGCTTTATACAAGATCAATTTGTACATATCATAACTGAACAATCCCAGTGGTGTGTCAGTTTAACCATTCTGCAAATCTGAAGCAGAAAGCTGGAGCGCTCTATTAAGGACACTATGTTATGCGATGTTTTCCAAATTTGTTTTCAAGTCTCACAACGGTGTTACAAGGAAGCACCAAGTCATGATGTACTAATAGAATAAACTCACCCAACAAGATAAATCTGGGAGATTGGTTACTGTACATAGTGAGTCAGTAAAGAGGTTGAATGTGGTTCCTAAAGACACCCGTCTATGCCCATTTCTCTTTATAAGGTCACTGTGGCAAACATTATTTCTCTTCAAGGCTAAAAACAAAAAAAGCTTTTCAGCATCTTGATGAATTAATCTCTGAATCAGAAAAACAGTTAAGTTTGGTCTAAAGTGAATATTCCATATGTACTAAGATGGTATTCCATATGTACTAAATGAATATTCTGTATGTACTAAGTGAATATTCCATACGTACTAAGCTGGTAAAAAAATGGTATTTTTTCATTAACAAATATTCCTCCTCTTCTCCTCCACCTCCTGGATTGTCCCACTGTTCCCACTCGCTCCCTTGGTGACCGGATCCAGGCTTTAGAGACCATCAGCTAAGGACTGCCAAATACATGCTGGTGGGCCAGACTTCTCTCCAGACCTGATTATTCAACTGCCTCCCAGACATTTCCTGTAAATGCCTAATAGACACCCCACACCCAACATGCTCAAAACTGAACTCCTGGTCCTCCTTTCAAGACCTGCTCTTCTCCAGCCTTTTCATCTCAGTTCATGGCACTTCCATCCTCCGGCTGCTTATGCGTGTTGCGGAGTCATTCTTGACTCCCCCATTTCTCCCAGGAGGTCTGCTGGGAAATTCCACTGGCTTTGGCTTTACCTTCAGAAAACAACTACGATTCTCTAGCCCTTTTTCTGGGGGCGGGGGGCCTGCACTGTGTGGCTTGTGGGATTTTAGTTCCCCGACCAGGGATCGAACCCGGCAGTGAAGCTTGGAGTCCTAACCACTGGACGGCCAGGGAATTCCTTCTTTACACTTTCTTAACCTCAACTGCTACCACTCCCTGAGCAAGCCTCCATCGCCCTTGGCCTGGATGAACACCGCTAACCTCTGAAGTGGACTCCCCGTCCACTCTTGTCTCCTTTAGTCTACACTCAAGCCAGCAAACAAATGGATTTTTTTTTTTATTCTTTTATTTTTGGCTTCGTTGGGTCTTTGTTGCTGCGCGCCGGCTTTCTCTAGTTGCGGCGAGCAGGGGCTACTTTTCGTTGCGGTGCGCGGGCTTCTCATTGCTGTGGCTTCTCTTGCTGTGGAGCACGGGTTCTAGGTGCGCGGGCCTCAGTAGTTGTGGCACGCGGGCTCAGTAGCTGTGGCGCGCGGACTTAGTTGCTCCGCGGCATGTGGGATCTTCCCGGATCAGGGCTCGAACCCGTATGCCCTGGATTGGCAGGTGGATTCTTAACCACTGCGCCACCAGGGAAGTCCACAAATGGATTCCTAAACCCTGCAATGGCTTCCCCGCTCACTCTGCTCCAGCCACACTGGCTGTCTCACTAGTCCTTAACATGCTATGCACACTCCTGCCTTGGGGGCCCTGGGGGGCTTTTTCCTCTGCTTGGGCAGCTCTTTCCCCAGATCTTCCCATGGTCCACTCCGTCACCCCTTTCAAGTCTTTGCTGAAATGTCACCTCTCAAGGAGACTTATCTTGGCCACCACATTTTAAACTGCGAGCTACTCAGCACGCTCCCAACCCCCCTTATCTCGCTCTACTTCTTTTTCCTAGTACAATCATGGCATGATTTACTTATTCATGTTGATTGTTTATCTTCTGTCTTCTCCTTACAAGAATATAAACTCCATGAGTGAGGGATTTATGTTTCCTGATGTATCCCAAAGGCTACAACAGAGTGGCATATGTGGGCGCTCAAATACATATTCGAGGAGACAAAGAATTTTAACAAGGTCTCTCATATGTTGGAGTGTGCGTAACAATCTTACTGAAAGGCAGCAGTGCATCCTAAAAGATAAACATCAATACAATTAGCATATGCTGATAAATACCAAAAGAAGATAACATTTTAGTATAGTACACAGGACAAATGAAAGCTCAGAGAAGTGCCAAAGAAGTTTAGAGTGGTAATTTTTAAATTTGGGGGGAAGGTGGTCACACCTCTTTGAAAATCTGATGAAAGCTATAGACTCCGATGATATAATGAACATGTACACAAAATTTTGAATACTATTACAAGATGTTCAAACACTCCCTGATGCCAGCTATGAATCCTGAATGGAGAATCCTTGGTTTCAAGGATTGTTTTATCACCCAGGGCTTGGGAAAGGCTTGGTGAAGATGGGACTCAAACTAGTTCTTAAAGAATAGGCTATGAAGAGAAAACAAGAGGAAGGTCTTTCCAAGCAAGAGAAAGGGCTAAGGGTGATGGCAGAACAGTCTGACTGGAATGGAGGATTCATGCAAAATGTAAGGACAGGCTGAGAATTGCTTGGTGTATGACTTAAATAACATGGATATTCAAAGTCTTTGAGAGTGTTTGGAAAAAAGAATGTAACGTCTAAAGCATTGTTTTAAGAAAATTAATTTGGTAGTTGTTTATAGGACGAAAGTTGAGAGAAAAAAGTGAAATTAAGGAAATACTCATGAAGCTATAATGATTCAACTTTGAAGATGTGGAAAGGGAACTGATAAGGTTTAGAGGTGGATGAATTTGAGGCACGAATCCATGTAGAAATGCCTGGTTTGAAACTGAAAATCAGAAATAACTTTAGGTCAGGCCCAGTTATATAAATTTGGTGTTATTTATTGAATCTATGAGTGTGGGGGGGAAAATGACAAGAGAAAAAGTATTAAGAATAGAGATTATTCAAAGGCTTTGGATGGGACAAAGTGAACAGCCTATTATTACTGTGATCTCAATAAAATGTTAAATTTATGTAGAATAAAACCTTAATAGAAGACTAAGGTATACAGGTATTATGGGTAATTGAAAGTTGGTAGTTAATTTGAGGGCTGCTAATATAATTTTTATGTTTTAATTTTTGCTTGCTGAGTTTTTTTTTTTTCCCTCCAAAATGTATTACGCTTTTTTCCCCTTGATAACTAGGGAACACAGCTGACTTATTTTTAGATGATTCAGGATGTCACTATCCCTCGAGGAGAGTATACACATTTTCAATGTAAAATAACATGGTTATAGGAAATTGGAATAAATCCATGGGACCGCAGAATACATCCTGGCCATGTTAAAAGGCTTCTGATATCTTTTTAACCTTTAGCAGAAGACAGATAACATCAAAACAATTGTAACACAAAATTTTAGGTGTTTTAGGTATCTATTCTTTTTTTAAAATTTATTTATGTATTAATTTTGGCTGCATTGGGTCTTCGTTGATGCGCGCAGGCTTTCTCTAGTTGCGGGCGAGGCTCCTCTTCCTTGCGGTGCGCAGGCTGGTCATTGTGGTGGTTTCCTTGTTGCGGAGCACGGGCTCTAGGCACGCGGGCTCAGTAGTTGTGGCACGTGGGCTCAGTAGTTGTGGTGCACGGGCTTAGTTGCTCTGCGGCACGTGGGATCTTCCCAGAGCAGGGCTCAAACTCGTATCCCCTGCATTGGCAGACGGATTCTTAACAACTGCGCCACCAGGGAAGCCCATAGGTATCTCTTCTTTAAGTAGGATTTACTCCAGTGCTTTTTTGCCAGCATGTACAAAGGATACAGGATGTTACTGTCAAATGCATTATTACATCATTGGCACAGTTTCCACTGTCATTACCTGCTTATGTATGTAAGATGTTTAGGATTCAGACTCCTCTTTAGAACCTACCGCTCTCTACTTCTTTTGTGACACTCCAGCTATGATTTGTACTTAAAGGGATAAATCATTCTTGGTGTAACAGATGTCGGCTCCCCACCACCCCTACCTGAAATTCTATCAGGATGTTTCTGTCACTTTAGAAACTTTCGTATTCTACTGCAACATGCCAAGAAACCCAGCTACAAAACGGTGATTGTTTAATCTGCAACACGTGTGCCGGCCTTACAATTTGTTTTTCTTTTTCTGCCTTACAATCTAGACCTAGTACAGTATATCCACACAGCTATGCCTAGTGAACAATTCTGCAGATTCCACTTGAGCCTTAAAAAAAAAAGAAAAAAAAAATCAACAGCCTCCAACTTTACTAAGAGCTCTTCATAAAATGTTGAGCAAGAGAAGTGAATCATGCTTAGATTCAGTCTCTGGTTCCCAAAGCCATTTCCCGACCTGACCCGACCCTCCCTTCTCTAAACACCTGGTGGAGACAAATTTAAGAAACAGAAGCGCCAACACAACCTGCTTTCCTTAAAATTAGCCAATGCTCACTACAGATAGGTATTCAGATATTTGACTTGCAAACACAGATGCTGTGTATCTATACGCTCCTCTCCCCTCCACCCCACCTTAAAAAAAAAACCAAAACAAAACATGGTGAAGCGGAAAACTGAGGTCCTTCAGTACCTTCTCGGAAACTGACTCGGGGTGGTGCACAGGGGTTTCCTGACCCGGGCATCCAGACGACTGTGCGGGCTGGCCGAGGGGAGACCCCAGAACAGGGGGACCGGCCCTCTCCCGGACTCGGGGCTCCCCCGCACCCTCCTGCGGGTGGAACACTGGGGCCTGAGCGCTCGGTTCACGGCACCCCACGTGCTGACCCCGAATCTGCGGCGGCACAGACGGCTCTCTCCTCCGCTCCTCGGGGTCCCGGGACCTCTCAGGACAGGGCCCGAGGCAGCCGAGGAGGCCGCCGCGAGCTCCCTTCAGCGGCGCCGACCGCAGCACCGCCGCGGCTTCCCCTTGCCGGCTCAGCCCGGCCGGGGCGGCGGAGTAGGCGGCACCGCTAGGCCGCCCTCGGACCCTGGACAGCAATACCTGCGCCACAACGGAGTGGCCCGGAGGCCCCGCCCGCGGGAGGAGCCTGCGGACGCCCTGCAGCGTGGAGCGCGCCAGGTGAGCACGCCTGCGCAGTCGGGCCGTAAACAAGCCCGCCCCTTCTCCTCGCCGGCCTCCTCGGGGCCGGCTCGCGGGTGGGAGGGGCCAGGAGGAAGGGGCGGGGGGAGGGCGAGAGCCCAGGACGGCGCCTGCGCGGTGGGCGTGATCCGGGCACTTAGGGCAGGATGAACGCTGCTTTCCAAGATGGCGACGGAGGGAGGAGGGAAGGAGATGAACGAGATTAAGACCCAATTCACCACCCGGGAAGGTCTGTACAAGCTGCTGCCGCACTCGGAGTACAGCCGGCCCAACCGGGTGCCCTTCAACTCGCAGGGATCCAACCCTGTCCGCGTCTCCTTCGTAAACCTCAACGACCAGTCTGGCAACGGCGACCGCCTCTGCTTCAATGTGGGCCGGGAGCTCTACTTCTATATCTACAAGGGGGTCCGCAAGGTACCGACCCGGGCGTCACCGGGGCTCGCCAGCGGCGTGGGCAGAGGCCAGGAGCAGGGCGGTGACAGCGGGGGCCAGGGTGACCGATGGGCTGGCCGTGGCTCTTACTTTGGAGTGGGCCGGTAACTCCACTGGAGTGCTCCTGAGGAAGGGGGATTCGGGAGTGAGGAGGGTGGTGGCGGTGGTGTTTCGGGGGGGGGGGCGGTGGAACGGGACCTCGGGGTGCGGGGCTCCGGCTGGGAGGCCCCAGAAAGGGCCGGCTACCGCCCCTGCGGGTCCGTCAGGCTCTGACACGGCCCGGGAGCGGGCCTGCGAGTCCCCGGAAGAGGTGGGGTGGCCGTCTGGTCGGCTGAGGCCGCCTCGCCTTCCAGGAGGGTGGAGAGTCTCGCTCTGGGTTAGAGACCAGGGGCGCGGGGCGGCTTGGGAAGATCTGTAAGGCGGAACCGGGGCTGGGAAGCGGAGGACTTGAGACTAGGTCAGAAAGGACCTGCTCGGCACGAAGGGCTACTCCACCTGCTGCCACACTGACACTTCCTAGGAGCCTCTCCTTCTGGTGTTAACACTTTGTTTCCAAAAACATCCGAGGGAGGACGGCTGTCACTGCCTCCTCGAAGGGAACCTTCTCCTGAGAGAATGTTAAAGAGGGTCCTCCTGTCCCTTATAGGTATGGGAAGGGCTGAGTACTACTACAGTTAAGAGGTGCAGAAGATGTTTCCAGTGGACTGGGCTGGTTCATAGGGGTTGTGTGTGAGCGTGCCCAGATCAGTCTTGTCCAACAAGTCAGACTGTGTCCGAAACAGGGAGGGATATGCCTCAAAAGCTACATCACAAGAACCATTATTCTTGGCGGGCGATTTAACAGTAATGCTGTCAAGCATGTAATCATCCTTTAAAAATATCTCTTAAAAAGAAGCAACTTATTAGAGCTGTTCTTTCATTGGCTATGTAACTTTGTTCTCATTGAGAACTGCTTACTTCTGAGATATGTGGTCTTTGAGTTGACTCTTGGAAGAGTGAGGAAATTACTGCCCTCCACAGTACCTGGGCGTGGGAGAAGGTGATAACAGATTAATTTATAAATAGTCAGTTAGTGTGAAAATAAATTGTATATATTGAAGGGTGGACATTTTCCAGGATTTACTATATCCAGAAGCAGTAGGTTTTTGCTTAGTTACAAGAACTAGGGATGTGACGGTGGTATCTAAATGTAACAAGTTGTCTCATTTGTTCGAGGGGAGTCTTTTTGTTAGCGTTTATGATAAGTGTACTACTGTGTTTGAGGTATCTTGTTATAAATTACTGAAAGTAAATCGCTTGACTTTACTTTTTCGGAATTGGAAAAGTGTGAAGTAGTTAGTAGTCTAGGAGCTGAAGTTTTAGTCCTATCCCCAACTTTGTCACTGACTTGTTCCGTGACCTTGTAAGAGTTACTTAACTTCTATCTGCAGCTCTTTAGAAAGAGAATATTGTGGTACACCCGTTGTGATTAATAGCATAATGACTGTAATGAACTTTAAAGCCCCGAAACACTCAGTAGATGTAAAATATAGTTAAAATAGTCATTAAGAGCATCTGTCAAACAGGAGCTGCTATCTTGACATTGATACAAGGACTGAAAGGATCAGCTTTTTCTCTGGTAACAAGTTTAGAATTTTAAGTTATTAAATGGAGTTACATAAAAATTTAAAAGTGCATAAAAACTAAATATATTAATGATTACTAGTGTAGATGTTACCTTTTTAAATAAGTTTTCTATTAAAGTATATTATTTCTGAAGCATTCTAGTGGCAAACCTTATCTGGATCTGGTAGCTCTGGTTTGCATCATAAAAACATGTCTCTTGCCTGGAAGTATCATAATAGTGTCCTCTTTTAGTGGGATACTATTGAATGAAGGATAAACTAGGAGAGCTTTTCAAAGCTACAGCAAAAAATTATTTTAAACAAGACAAATCTTAAACATGTAGATTTGCCTTCAGCTGCATAATTTACTTGAGCACATTAACTTTTTGGTAAAGTTTCATTTTCATGTGGTAGTATCTTGTAGATACATTTGCATTATATGGTGGACGTTTCAACTGTCTCCTAGCCACTGTAATTTTTTTAAAAATTCGGTTTCCATGAATGAGTTTGCATTTATTTTTTGTTACTTCTGAATACAAGTGATTGTTTTTGTGACTTTTTTTCTGATTTTAAAACAGAGCAGATACTTTTCCTTAATCGAAAAACCAAATTTTACTTTTTGGGGTTAGGAGTTATAAATCTGTTTTTGACATTTGGTCGTTTTGACTCTTTAAAAATTTTTTTTCTTTGGGGCATATAAAGTTTTACAACAATTAATCAGATTATTTAGAACATTCAGAAGGTTTAAATTGGATGAATACATTCAACTTAAATCTGCATGTGAAATGAGTGGAAACTAGGTCTTATTATTACTTTATTAAAGTATAGTTGATTTACAATATGATTTTAGTTTCAGGTGTACAGCATGATGATTCAGTATTTTTACAGATTATACTCCATTAAATGTATAAGATAATGGCTGTAATTCCCCATTTTATGCAATATATCCTTGTTGCTTATCTATCTTATACATAATAATTTGTATCTCTTAATCCCAGATTTAGGAGGTAGTTTAAAATCTAAGCTAAGGAGTGTAATCTTCGTCCCTTTAAAACACTTACAGGTCAGTTTCTAGAGCTAGAAGGCACCTTCAGTTTATGGAATCTCACCCTTCAGAGAAAGCCAAGGCTAGAGAGCGTGTGCAAACCTGTGATGCAGTTTCTTTCTCATGGTAAAGAATTAATGGTAAAGAAGCACAACTGAATCTAAAGAACTGTCTTAGTGAGAAGAGATTGATCTAGCTTTTTGGTTACACAGATAACCGAATACTCCAAGCACTTCAGAATTTACCCCAGCGTTTTACCCTGTGTTATCTCATTGAATCTTGCAATCCTGTGAGGTAGATGAAAGCATCTTCTTTTCTTTTTCTTTTTCTTTTTTTTTTTTGAATTTTTGAATTTTATTTTATTTTTTTATACAGCAGGTTCTTATTAGTTATCCATTTTATACATATTAGTGTATATATGTCAATCCCACTCTCCCAATTCATCACGCATCTTCTTTTCAAAACTGAAGTTCGGAGTAGGGTTTCTTGTGTGAGGACATCTAGTTTTGTGAATTTGTTTTGCTGAGCTAAAAATAATATGAACATTGATTTAATACGGAGGGTGAAGTCAGCATTTCAGCAAAGATTTGAGTGACTACTATGGTAATAATTATACTAGGCAAGGGGATGTGGGGTAACCAAAGATGAGTGAGACACTGCCCCGCCTCCCAAAGAACTTTCAGCTACTAGCTTTCAGATCTCTTTATAGCATACTTTGCTTTCCTCTTTTTAAAAAAGAGGTGGTTTTAGGATAAAGATGCCAAAGGTACTGGGCTTATTGTACCAACCCTTTCATTTTATGGAGATCTGTTTTTACATAAATGCAAATGGCCACCATTCAGATCTAAGCTTAAACATCACTTCCTCAGCATGTCCTTTGAATTCGCAGGCTAGATCAGTTTTCCCTGTTACACGTTTTTATAGCATCCTGTACTTTGCCTTTCTAGCACTTTTCTCAATTTGTAATTCTCTGTCTCTTCTGTAAACAAAGCTCCCTTAGAATAGGATGTCTTTTCTGCTTTCTCTGTCTTCCTAGTGCCCAGCACAGCATCCAGCATAGAGTAGACCCCTACTGTTAATTTGTTGAGTGAATGACTGGATAAAGCGTCTCTGTCCATCTATGTCTTACTTTAAAAAGATCTTTAGGAGCTAAAAATCTGTTCAATTTTGGGCCCAAAAGTAACAGGTATTTTTAGTAGCTCACATCTTTTAAAAGACATTTTTATTTAATTTAAAAAAATATATTTTTTTTTTTGGCTGCGCTGCATGGCTTGTGGGATCTTAGTTCTCCAACCAGGGATTGAACCCAGGCCCCTGGCAGTGAAAGCACAAAGTCCTAACCACTGGACTGCCAGGGAATTCCCAAAAGAGATTTAAAATTATTGGTAACAAATTTAGCTTCTTATAACTGGGAAATTATGTAGCAAGAGACAGTGAAGTAGTGGAAAGTAGACAAATGGTGCGGATTACTTTTGATCTACTTCTATCAAACCATGTTACCTACCAGATCTATGTACTGTCAAACAACTTTTCAAATTAAAAAAAATTGTTTTATTGAAGTATAGTTGATTTATAATGCATTAGTTTCTGGTGTACAGCAAAGTAATTCAGTTACACGTATATATACATATCCTTTTCATATTCTTTCCCATTATGGTTTATTACAGGATACTGAATGTGGTTCCTTGTGCTATACAGTAGGACCTTGTTGTTTATCTATTGTATATATAGTAGTTTGTATCTGCTAATCCCAAACTCCTAACTTAACCCTCCATGACCCCACCTTTTTTTTAATTGAATCAAGCAACTTTTTAAAGCTATACTCAGAATTACTTAACATTCAAATCAAAGAGCTTTTACTTTTTTCCCCCTATCTTAACATTCTAGGCCACAAATGTTCTGTACAAATGTCCAGAGATTGAAGCAATTCCTACAATAGATGAAAGGTAGAATTGGATGGTGTCCAAGGCCTTTTCAACTCTTAAGGTTGTATAATTCTGTGCTCAATAATTTTTAAATGAAAATTCATCTTTGTACTGGGGAGATGTCTTCATGTCTTGGATTCTTTGCCTGCTTCTCTGAATGGGAATTGGGAAGAGTGAGGTGTGTTTTGAAAGCAAGTTGAACACATAGTGACTCTAGGTCTTTATGCTAGAAAAAGCGTGGGTACTCACCAGGCTGAGATGAAGCTGGAGCCAGAAGTTCAGTTAAGAATAACAGCTAAAGGGCCTTCCCTGGCGGTCCAGTGGAAGCAGACTCCGCGCTTCCACTGCAGGGGGTGCGGGTTCAATCCCTGGTCCAGGAACTAAGATCCCACGTGCTGCAAGATGCGGCCAAGAAATAAATAAATAAAAATTAAAAAAAGAAATAGCAGCTAGAATATTTTTAGAGCTGGAGTTATCCAGGAGGGTAATGGGTTGACTTGAGAGAGAATGAGCATTCCATATAGGAAATATTCTGTCTCTTTATCAAAGACTGCAGGACTACCTGTTGGTGACTGAGGGATTCATGCTTTGTGTGGGAGGGGGAACTAGATGCCTTTTAAAGGTTTTTATCCACAGACTAGTTTTAGATACTGGATTGCTCCAGAGAGGATCATGTTCGCACCCTTCTCCCCATTTGTTATTTTCACATCTCTCTGCTCTCCATTTATTATTTAGAAAAAGGCTTAGAAGTCTAGAATTTTTTATATCAAATTTACTTTAAGAAATTTTGTACTTAAGTTAGTAGGGCATTTGTGGAATTGGATGGGAATCTGTTTTGTTTTGTTTTTGTTTTTCCCCATTAAGGCCACTTAATGACTTCTGAAGTATTGATATAAAGATTTAGTTATTTGACTATAGCATCTTCTATACTGAGGGAAAAGCATGTTAATTTATCCCTTAAAGCAGGCTTGAGAAACTTTCATGTGATACCTTGGTTCTCTTGACCTTGAAGAGGAAGATGGTGATGAGATTTTGAGAGACTCCATGGGTGGATGTAAGCAATGGTAAGAAGCTCCCAGAGTGTGTCAGTGAGATCCATGAGCTAGTCATGAGTGTCATTCTTTCAGCAAATATTTGTGGGGCACACCTACCAGATATGAGGTACTAGATATGTTTTAGATGTTGGGTATAGACAAGGTCTTGCCCTCAAGCAACTTGTCACCTATATTTATTAACATTGAGTTAATCATCTGGTGCCTTTATTTGTTTATTGTGCTCTGGTAGAAAACTTGAGCAAGAATCAAAACATAGTTAGTGGATTTTGTCACTGACTAGTTTGGCTATATGCCTAAAGAACCTTATTTTAAAAATAAATGTAGGGCTTCCCTGGTGGTGCAGTGGTTAAGAATCCGCCTCCCAATGCAGGGGACACGGGTTCAAGCCCTGGTCTGGGAAGATCCCACATGCTGTGGAGCAACTAAGCCCTTGCGCCACAGCTACTGAGCCTGCGCTCTAGAGCCCACGAGCCACAACTACTGAGCCCGTGTGCCACAACTACTGAAGCCCGCGTGCCTAGAACCCATGCTCCGCAACAAGAGAAGCCCATGCACTGCAATGAAGAGTAGCCCCCACTCGCTGCAACTAGAGAAAGCCCATGAGCAGCAACGAAGACCCAGTGTGGCCAAAGATATATAAATAAAATAAATTAATTAAAAAAAAAATTTTTTTAATAAAAATAAATGTAAAGATTTTTGTAGTCTGATATTTGATGTCTTAGAGAACAGTTTTATTTATATTTCAGCTAGGTTACTTTGTGCGGAAATAGGAAATGTCCTATTTGTTTATTTAGGAATAGATATCAAAAATAGAAATAAATTGGCAGACATTCTCAGTTTTAATTTTCAGGACATTAATAATTCAGAATATCAATGACAAGTTATCCTCTGAACATTTGGCATCTATTTTTCATAATAGAGTGCAAGATGCGTCTTGCTTTGAAAAAAGTAATCCTCATTCATCAAGTGTTTATTGCTGAATTGTTACATACAAGTTACTACTGTCTGCTATGGGTGATGTGAGGGTAAATTAAGACACTCCCTGTCTGTAAGGAGCTTGTATTTTTGTCTTGATAATTGTAAGGTAGAGTAGAAGGTGTGTGCTCAGCGCATGGCATAAGCAGTATAGGCATCAGGTGGAATTAAGGAGTAAAGGTGAAATGAAGAGGTATTTCTCTGCCTAGTGGAAGAATTTTGGGTTGGATTTCAAATAGATGATTTTTCCCGAAATGTTGTGTACAGATCACATTTTTGTAAATTTCAAAATGGGTAGCCTTGTATTTCTTTTTTTTTTTTAATATAGATTTATTTATTTATTTATTTATTTATTTATTTATTTATTTATTTATTTTTGGCTGTGTTGGGTCTTCGTTGCTGCGCGCGGGCTTTCTCTAGTTGCAGCGAGCAGGGGCTGCTCTTCGTTGCGGTGTGCGGGCTTCTCACAGCGGTGGCCTCTCTTGTTGCGCAGCACGGGTTCTAGGCACGTGGGCTTCAGTAGTTGCAGCGCGTGGGCTCAGTAGTTGTGGGTCATGGGCTCTAGAGCTCAGGCTAAGTAGTTGTGGCACACGGGCTTAGTTGCTCCACAGCATGTGGGATCTTCCTGGACCAGGGCTCGAACCCGTGTCCCCTGCATTGGCAGGTGGATTCTTAACCACTGCGCCACCAGGGAAGTCCTATTTTATGTATAGTAGTGTGTATATGTCAGTCCCAATCTTCCAATTTATCCCTCCCCCCCACTCTTTTAGCATTTTTCTCAACTTCACAGCTTCTCTTCCAATTGGTAATTTGTAAACTGAGTAATGTTTTGCATTGTCAATTCTATTTTGTAATATGGAATTTTTAAAAGTAGGGTACATTGTACTAAAAACAGGCCAAGTCAGTCTGTGCTACATTTTATCTTGTTTTGTAGCAGTAGGAAAATGTACTTGAAACTGTAGATTTTATGAGAAAGAAGCAAGAACCATTCACGAGGAAGGAATTTTTAAGGTTTTTGTATTTTAAAGTAAGAATAGGAATATTTTAATGTATTTTCAAGTAACCACATTGTAGGTTATCCCTGTGACCTTAAGCTGTTTCTCCTTTGGTTGGTTCACAGCCAGCTCACTGTTGGGCTGTGTGTGTTTTTTGTTTTCCTGCTACAGCAAAACTGGTACAGGTGCTCATTCTCTGCTTACTTTGAGCTTTGTTTCAGAGGCTCTGACATGCCTTTTTTTTTTTTTAATTCCTACTTTTTTTTTTTTTTTAATTTTATTTATTTATTTATTTTTGGCTGTGTTGGGTCTTCGTTTCTGTGCGAGGGCTTTCTCTAGTTGTGGCAAGTGGGGGCCGCTCTTCATCACGGTGCGCGGGCCTCTCACTATCGCGGCCTCTCTTGTTGCAGAGCACAGGCTCCAGACGCGCAGGCTCAGTAATTGTGGCTCACGGGCCTAGTTGCTCCGCGGCATGTGGGATCTTCCCAGACCAGGGCTCGAACCCGTGTCCCCTGCATTGGCAGGCAGATTCTCAACCGCTGCGCCACCAGGGAAGCCCTCTGACATGTCTTAATGCTTCATTTAATAGATATTTGAGTGGTTTTATGTGAAAAGCAGTATACTAGACTATGGGAAATCAAAGAAGTATAAGACATTATCCCTGACCTTAAGAGGATTATCGTCTAACCAAGGAGACAAGATATCCACACACTCATTTATTCTATCAAGATTCGAGTGCCTGCTCTATATTGTTGTTGAGACAGAATCTCTGCCATCAAGGAGTTCACAGTCCAGTAGAATAATAAATGGCTTGTCCATCCACCTAACATTTATTGGACCTATAGGCCCAAAGACAAATAAGACAGTCCCTGGCCTAAGGTGACTACAATCTAGTGGTAAGATGGATGAGTAAATAGTGGTGAGATGTACGGTGTCTGCTATTTTAGACAGTATTCACTTCTTAGGGCTTTTTTTTTTTTGCCACACCATGCGGCTTGTGGGATCTTAGTTCCCTGACCAGGGATTGAACCCGGGCCCTCCACAGTGAGAGCACTGAGTCCTAACCACTGGACCGCCGGGGAATTCCCTAGGACTTCTTAATCTGATTGGAATTTAGGAGGTATGTCAACCTAGATGGAAAGACGTATTTTACATCCTTATTCTTAACTGAACTTCTAACTGAATTTTAACATGTTTAACATGTTCTTCAATTATGAATATAGGCAACAAATCACAGACCTGTGACTTTATTACCAGTGAAAATCACAGATGTTTGCATATCACATTATGGTTGTTGCAGACATATCAAATATCATTTGTACTCATCACTGCTTTGAAATTACAGTAGTTAGTGGATCTGCTGCTAGAGCCTGTTATTCAATGTGAAATAAACTTTAAAAAATCCTACATTTGTTTAATGTAGTACAACTGTATTTTAATATAATTGATCTCCTTTGTAATCTTTTGTATTTAAAAACATTATTTTGAGAAGGAGTCCATGCACAGAAAGTTTCAGCACCCTGATTAGATGTCTTGGCTTACCTTCTTTAGTGTCATGTGTGTGATGGAATGCGAGGAGGGTAGCTGGTTTCTTCTGTCAGGTGAAACTTTTAGCTCCGTGGAGAGGTCTTTGTGGTGCTTGTGGTGGTGTAATATTTTCCAAAGCAGTTGAATATGTAGAATTCTGAGTTGGTTGTGCCATGTGCTTCCTTTCGTTTTCCTCCTCATCATTCTTTGCCCTTGCTGTGCTAAATAGAGGGAGAAATACAAGAACTACTCTACCAGATTAACTCTGTGTTCCTTTTGGTTCAGATGATTGATTACATTGTAATGTTTGTTTGTCTCAAACGCAGTGGGAACTTAGGTTTTAACAAGGTGACATTTGAACTGAATTCTTATGGGTGGGTGCACTGAGGGGGAGAGGATTCTGAACCAGGGAACTAGAAGCCCAAGGCCTAAGGCTGTGGCATTTGATGGCTCCTCCTGAAAGTTGTGAGCCGCTCTGTGAGGGCTGAAGCTTGTGCAAGTCTTGGAAGGATAAGATTATCTTTCTTAGTGGTGATTGTTTAACTGTTGGCTATATCCTAGCTTCTAAAACTTTCAGTATGATTTTTTTAAAGATATTTTTTAATGTATTTTCTTTCTTTTGGTACTACTTCTGAGGTGATGTACTATGTTAGTGTATTATCCTCCTTCAAGATTCCTAGTGTATTATCCTCTTTCAGGACTCAAGCAATCAAATTGTGTCACCACCACCTGTCATTGGACCCTCATCACTTTCCTTCAGTTCTCCTGCCACCCACTGCTCTCTCCAGCACACTGCTGTCTTAAATGCTGTGGCTAATCGCTTTAACTTCCTTTGCACACACTCTCTGTTCTAGCCCTGACTGAATCAAATTTTACAGCAATCATGTTGTTATTCCCTCCATCTTAAGAAAGAAGGGGAGAACCCTTTTCTGGACCCCACCCACTCCCTACAGGTCCTTTGCCTGGGGCAGCTACTGCCCCATTTCTCAGCAGCTGCTTAGAGCAAAGCTCCTCTAGTTGTCTGGACCCTTCGAAGTGTGGTCCACAGACAAGCACCATCAGCGTCGTCACCTGGGAGCTTGTTGGAAGTTCAGAATTGGGCCCCACTCCAGACTTACTGAATCCAAATCCACCTTCTAGGAGGGTCCCCAGCTGACTCATGTGCTCACTAAAGTTGGAGAGGCGGTGGTCTTTACAGCTTTCTCTCTTTTACCGCCTCTTCAGACTTAATCCAGTCAAATTATTGTACCTTCCTGCCCTCTATTGTAAGTGTCCAATTCATTTTTTTTTTTTTTAGTAAATTTACCGAGTCGTGCAACTGTTACTGTAATCCAGTTTTAGTACGTGAGAGATCTTTTTAGAGTTTAATTTTGTGTAAGTTTCAGTTACGCTGGGTGCGCGAGTTCTAGAGCTCTGCGGTATAGCGTAGTGCCTGTAGTTGGCGGTACAGTATGTGTACGTCAAAATGTGTTAAGAGGGTAGATCTCATATTAAGTGTTCTTACTACAAAAAACAAAGACAAAAATGAAGGGACACAAGGGAACTTTGAGAGGTGTTAGGTATGTCTGTTACCTCGATTGTGGTCATGGTGTCATGGGTGCTTGCATATGTCCAGGCTCATCACATCGTACACATTTAACATGTGCAGTTCTTTGTATATCATTATACCTTTATAAAGCTGTCAAAAATGCGTTTTTTGTGTGTTTTAATTATGTAAAACATTTATGTGGCTCTAACATCGGAACTGTAAAACAAGGTAATATTCAGAGACCTCCAGTTTCCGTTTCTGTCCGACCCCTCACTCAGTTCCCTTCCTCTCCCTATAGTCATTTTATTTGTTTCTGACTCATCCTTCTCTTATTGTAAGAATAAGATGATATTTGAGCAGAGATTTGAAGGAATTGAAGGAGCATACTGTGTATGGTATTTTGCATCTTGTTTTCTTCTGCTTAATGGTATATACTGAAGATCTTTCCATATTAGTAAATAGAGAGCTTCTTCCCTCTTTCTTATAATTGCTTTATACTCCATGCTGTGGATGTACCATAATTTATTTAACCAGATGACTCTCGACTGTTAATATTTTTTAAATTACAAATAATGCTGCAGTGAATAACTTTGCGTATATATTATTTTGCACAGCGGCAGGTATATCTGTAGTACGTATTTCCAGAGGAGATACTGCTGAGTCACAGGGTAAATGCATATATGTTTTCAATAGATGTCATCAAACTGCCCTCCACAGGGAGGGGTTGTACTAATTTGTGTTGCATCACAGCCACCGCCTCACCAACAGTGTGTCACCAACTTTTGCATTTGATCTGATAGGTGAGAAATTAGTATAAGTTTGTTTTTTCCTTGTACCAAGTGAGGTTGCGCATCTTTCTATATATTAAGAGTGAAATGTATTTCTTTTTCTATGAATCGTTTCGTATCCCTTACCCATTTTTCTGTTGGGTTTTTGGACATCTTGGGTGGCTTTTTTTGTTTTTAAGGAGCTCTTTATACATTAGGGAGATGAGTCCTTTGTGGTAATGAATTAACAGATTTTTTTTCTTCTCAGTTTGTCCCCTGTCTTGTAACTTTGCTTAGGGGTGTGCATGTGTATGTGTGTTTGTGCTTGCTTGTTTTTGCTATGAAGAAGTTTCATATTTTTATAGTTAAGTTTATAAATTTGTAAATTTCCTTTTATAATTTTTTTATAATTTTGAGCCACAGTTTTATTATTTAGGTGTTAACCAGTTGCCCTTCTCCAAGGTTTAAATAAGAGGGAAAAGATTTACATTTTAAAATTTAGGCTTAACAAAGACTTTTCTGGAAGCAAGAGAAGAACATTAGAATGTGCTGTACAGCAGCTGGGGGACAGCGATTCGCTAGTGGTTTGGGGATTTAGCATATCTTGAATATATTATAATGTTAGGTATGTTTTGGTTTGCAAGTAACAGGAAACCCAACTCAAACAAGTTTAAACTTTATAGGGGATGCGTTAGCTTATGATATTGAAAATTCCGGAGGTGAGGTGGGCTTCAGATGTGGATTGATTGGGACACCAGCTCTGTTTTGCTGAGAGTCTCCGGGGTTTGCTTTCTACTGTGTATCAACCTGTCTTCGATGGCAGAATAGTGCTGGGGTGCTGGCTTCACATTTCTGTGCCGCGCGGACCACATTGAGAGCCAGTACCCAGGATGAGAATGAACAGTTCTTCTAATCACTTTCTCAGAAGAATAGAGAAGATTGTTTCATAGAAGCCCCCAGCAAACCTCCTTTGACTCATTGCCCCAAACTAGATTACCAGCCCATTCTTGTGGCCAAGGAAATTTGCAGTGTTTGACCGGGAGTCTTGACTAACCCACACCTTTAGCGTGGGGATTGGACTATCTGATATCCTGATTGCTCTGGAGCTCATGCTGGAGCTGCAGTGTGGGTAGATACCAGACAGGAGAGTAGATCTGTAGATCAGTACTGGGTGGGCAACCAAGAGATGCAAACTACACTGAAGGTCTTACACTGCGTTAGGTATTGGGGACCCAGACATAGTCGACACAGCTCTTCCTGCAAGAGGAGAGCTCATGGTGAGATGAATCAGTAAAGCAAGGCATACAGCACAGTGCAGTTGCACGCTGAGCACAGCTTGGGCTGCGTGGTGCTTCTGCGTGCTTTAGAAACCTCTCTTTCCCTTGCTCTTGCTGTTGCACTATTACGAATGTCCTCCCACCTTTTCACAGTGTTGGAATTTTTTGTTTGAATCTTTGTCTCCTCCACAAAACAGTGGATCTTGAGGGCAGAAATCATCTTATTCATCTTATATCCATTGCAGTGCCTGTACATAGTAGGCATATTGTGTTTGATTGTAAATGAATGAGTTGGTTGAACTTAGAGTCCCCTAAGGACTTACTGGAGTAAATTCAGTAATCTCTCAAAATCCCTGTCACAAGACAAACATGGTTAGTGTTTGTTACTAAAGCTCACAGAGCTAGGCTTGCCAGCCCCTTTTCATTGGTTGAGAGGCTCTTAGAAATTAGTCACAGCCTCGAATCTTGTGCTGTTAGAGTTCTTCTGGGCTAACCCGGGAGGCAGCTTCGTCTGGTGTCTTGATTGCCTGGTGCCAGCTTTGTTCAGAAGCGACATCTTCCTTATCCTGGTGTCCTGGAAAAAAGTGCTCAAACTTTCCCTTCCAGTCCCTTCTTACTTCCCACTTAATTCTAGGAATTGTACAACTCCTTACATTTTTTTCCCCCTCTGGATTTTGGAATAGGTATATATGTAGCTAGCAAGACTGAGGGCGATATTAGCTCAGCTAGTTAAAAATTGGTGGTTGTTATGCTCAGAACTTCCCTTGGTGTGGCCGCAGTTTGCAGTCCCAGAGAGCTCAGAGGGTGGGGTGCGGGCTGAGCTGGAACGGCTCCGCCAAGTCCTGACTGCCACGCTGCACGGTGAGCAGCACTAGACTAGGCGTAGGTCCATGTGCCACCGCTCCTGGCGCCCCTGTGCAGCCTCTGCCCTTAGACTCATGCCACCTTCCTCTTCCTTCCTCATGGCCATGAGCCGACTTCCTAGCCGCCTCTGCTCATTGAACACCTTGGTACCTGCCTCACAGCCTTCCTTTCCGCTCCAGTTCCTGCCTCCATCCTGGGTGGTTTCGTATCCATTGCATAACCCATCAAACACCTTGGCACCTCGATTTCTCGTCTTCCATGTCCACCCCCGGTGACCTTCTGTAGTCCACCTCTAGCGCTCTCTCTTCTCTAGTGACACTCTGGGTCTTGTCATCAGCTGAAACGGCTTCAACTCCACGATTACTAATTCAGATGGCAGCAGTTGTCCCCCCACTCCAGTGTGTCCCTGGCTCCCACTGCTCTAATTTCTTCAGGATACAGGTCGCTCAGCGTCACGCTGCCAGATCCATTGGACACCATGCAGCCCGCAGCTTCCTTGACCTCTCAGCAGCATTTGACACAGCTGATCATCTTCTCTTCATTGAAACCCTCCTTGTCCTGACACTTTCGCCTTGACGTCCTTTCTCCCTCTCTGGTCCACGTGCCTCTGGCCGCCCTCTACTTCACCTTCGTCCGTTCCTTCTGCGCTACCTAGTCTTTAACTTGATTTCCCTGTGGCTCAGTCCTATTCCCTTTTCTTTTCTTACTCCCATTATATGGAGTACAGATACTCCTCTGTATCTGTATCTTTTGTACCTAAAATTGTTTGTTTGTGCCTTTTCTCACCGCCCCAAAGGAAAAAGTATTTATTGCAACAAATTAATCCAGTGGGTATTCCCCTGAAAGCGCACATCCGTTTGTTAGGGCAATTAAAGCTCACACTGCACACGCTCCAGCAAAGCTCCGTCTCTGTCACTGTCAGCTCTAGAGCTTCCTTCTTGATAGTGACTTTTGCCAGTTCCTTCTTCTGCTCCTGTTGTCTTTTGCTTTCTGGACCATCTGTCTGCCATCATGTTATGTGGCCATCTCTGGGTTGGAACTGTGGCCCCCTCTGCAGAGGGACCTGCTGTGGAGTCACTGGGACACTCAGGTTTCTGCCATTCTTAGGCAGCTACTGGCCTCAGTCACCAGCTTGAGCTTCACCCCTCATTCATATTTTAATTTTTTCTTGAGCAGACTTGTAAGGTTTGTCAATTAAAATTTTGTTTCACAGAATCAGCTGTTTCTTTGTTTTCTGTTTTGTAATATCTGTTATCTTTACTTCCTTTGTTTTCTTTAGATTTACTCTTCTTTTTCTAGCTTTCTGAATTGAAAACATAGGTTGTTAGCCTTTCTTGCTTTTTAATGATGTGCTCAAAGCTGTAGAAATCCCTCTTACGTATTGCCTTAACCGTCACCCGTATGTTACACATGTGGTAATATCATTGTCATTAAGATCTAAATATTGTTTAATTTCCATTTTATTTTCCTCTTTAACCCTGAATTTTTGAACAAGCATTTTTTTTGTTTCTATTCATGGTGTTTAGTTTTGTTATTGATTAACTTATTCACCTGGTATGGTCATAGAATATGTTTTTTTGATACCAGTTACTTGAAACATAATGATATTCTTCCTTGTAACCTAGTTAAAATGTTCCATGTGTTTTTTAAAAAATTATTTATTATTTATTTATTTATTTTTTGAGCCACACTTTCATTTATTTATTTATTTTAATTAATTAATTAATTTTTGGCCACATTGGGTCTTCATTGCTGAGTGCGGGCTTTCTCTAGGTGCTGCGAGTAGGGGGCTACTCTTCACTGAGTGCACGGGCTTCTCATTGCGGTGGCTTCTCTTGTTGCGGAGCACGGGCTCTAGGCGCACGGGCTTCAGTAGCTGTGGCATGCAGGCTCAGTAGTTGTGGCACGCAGGCTTAGTAGTTGTGGTGCACGGGCTTAGCTGCTCCGTGGTATGTGGAATCTTCCTGGGCCAGGGCTCGAACCGGTGTTCCCTGTATTGGCAGGCAGATTCTTAACCAGTGCGCCACCAGGGAAGTCCTATTTATTTTTTGGCCGCGTGGCTTGTGGGATCTTAGTTCCCCGACCAGGGATCAAATCTGTGCTCCCTGCATTGGAAGAGCGCAGTCTTAACCACTGGACAGCCAGGGAAGTCCCTGTTCCATGTTATTATTATTTTTTAAAATATTTATTTATTTATTTGGCTGCACCAGGTCTTTAGTTGAGGCACGGGAGATCTTCATTGCGGCTCGTGGGATCTTTTTTTTTTAAATTTTTAAAAAATTAATTAATTAATTTATTATTTTTTTAGTTGCATTGGGTCTTCGCTGCTGCGCGTGGACTTTTCTACTTGTGGTGAGCGGGGGCTACTCTTTGTTGTGGTGCGCAGGGTTCCCATTGCAGTGGCTTGTCTTGTTGCAGAGCACGGCCTCTAGGTGCTCAGGCTCAGTAGTTGTGGCACGTGGGCTCAGTAGTTGTGGCTCGTGGGCTCCAGAGCGCAGGCTCAGTAGTTGTGGCTCACGGGCTTAGTTGCTCCATGGCATGTGGGATCTTCCCGGACCAGGGCTCGAACCCATGTCCCCTGCATTGGCAGGCGGATTCTTAACCACTGCGCCACCAGGGAAGCCCTGTTGATGGTATTTATAACCCATTTTAGAGTAGCTGAGCTTTGTATGAAGGTGTGACTTTTTTTTTTTTAAATGAACCTATTAGATCATTGTAAAAAGTTGCTTGGGCTAAATACTTTGGAGTCACCTGTGACTTCTTTCTTTTTCTTAGTCTACTTGCAACCGTTCAGTGAAGCCTGTTGGCACTGCCTTAAATTATATCCAGAACCTGGTCACGTCCCACCTCCACCCCACCGCCTTGCTAGTTTGAGGAAGCACCGTCTCTCACTTGGATTGTTACAGTGAGCTCCATGGGCTCCCTGCGTCTACCCTCGCCTCTTCCGGTTTCTTCTCCTGATGGCAGCCAGAGGGATCTTTTAAACAATACAGGTCACAACACGTTTCTCCACTGTTTAAAAATTTCTAGGGACTTCCCTGGTGGCGCAGTGGTTAAGACTCCGCACTCCCAATGCAGGGGACACGGGTTCAGTCCTTGGCCAGGGAGCTAGATCCCACATGCATGCCACAACTAAGAGTTTGCATGCCACAACTAAGGAGCCCACGTGCCGCAACTGAAGGAGTCGGTCTGCTGCAACTAAGACCCGGTGCAACCAAATAAATATTGTTTAAAAAATTTCTAATGCTTTTCCATATCACTTAGAATAAGACCTAAATTCCTTATTATGATCTGGTACGTCCCCCCTCCCGCCCCCGTGAGATTTTCTGCCACACTCTCTCTCACTCCCTCCGTTCTCCTCCTTGAAGGGGAGTACGTCCCACCCTCAGAGCCATTATGCGTGCTGTTGCGTGCATTATGCATTCCTTCTGACAAGAATCCTTTCCCTGGGCAGCCAACAAGGCTGGCTCCCTCACTGCTTCATATTTCTGCCCAAGTGTGTCCCTCTCAAAGAAGCTTTCCGATACCTCTCCCTAGAAAGGCTCTACAATCACCCTTCCACCTCAGTCCCACAACTCCCTTTTCCTGACTGAATTTTCATCATAGCCCTTTCCACTCTGATGCTCATTTGATTATTTGTTTACTGGCTGCATCCCTCCTAAGTCCACGAGAGGAGGGTTTATTTGTCTTCCCTGCTGGGATGCAGTGCCTACAACAGTGCTTGGCACACGTAGAACTCAGTAAGTACTGAGTGCGTAGTGAAAGGAACTTATTATCTCAGGTAACCTAGTGAGGAAATCTTCATTTAGAACATAGGTATTATCACCCCAAAGTTCATAGCAACACTATTCACAATAGCCAAGACATGGAAGCAACCTAGATGTCCGTTGACAGATGAATGGGTAAAGGAGATGTGGTACATATATACAATGGAATAGTGCTCAGCCATAAAAAAATAATGAAATAATGCCATTTACAGCAACATGGATGGACCTAGAGATTATCGTACTAAGTGAAGTAAGTCAGAAAGAGAAAGACAAGTATCATATTATGATATCACTTATATGTGGAATCTAAAAAAATGATACAAATCAACTTATTTACAAACCAGAAACAGACTCACAGACTTAGAAAACAAAGTTATGCTTACCAAGGGGGGAGGGGGGGGGTGGATAAATTAGGAGTTGGGGGTTAACATATACACACTACTATATATAAAATAGATAATCAACAAGGACCTACTGTATGGCGCAGGGAACTCTATTCAGTACTCTGTAATAACCTAAATGGGCAGAGAATCTGAAAAAGAGTAGATATATGCATATACATATAAACTGAATCTCTTTGCTGTACACCTGAAACTAACACAACATTGTAAATCAACTATACTCCACTATAAAGTAAAAATTTAAAAAAGAACATAGGTATTCTGACTTCTCATAGGCATATTGTATTTTTTAAATAGGTAATACATGCATGTGGTTCAAAGTTCAAATGGCATGCAATGAAACGTCTCTCATACCCTGTCCCCTAGCCACCCTGTAACCAGGGTTATGTTCATGTGTATATTTCCAGAGACAGGCTATGGTTCTACACATAAAATCACAGATATATTCCTCCCTCCTTTAAAAAAAAAGGTAAGCTTTAGCATCTGTACTGTTTTGTACCTTATTTCTGTTTTGTTTTATGAAATATATTTTGGAGATTATTCTTTATCAGTATGTAAAGAGCTCTTTATTTTGTGAATAGCTGCACAATATCCCATTGTATGACTGTACGATAGTTCCTTCTTTGATGAACATTGAAGTTGTTTCCAGTCTTTAGCTGTTACAGGCTATGCTGCAGTAAAGAACCTTGTACATATATCACTTTGACCTGTTGCTAGTATATCTGAGGAATAAATTTCTGTGAGTGGAATTGCTGCGTCAAAGGAATGTGCATTTGTACTTTTGATAGGCACAGATTATCTTACACAGGTTGTACCAATTTATACTTCTGGCACAGTGTGCTATTATTCGATCTTTGCCAGTTTGATAAATGAAAAGTGATATAAACATCATTTCATATATTTAGGAGCCATTTATATTTTCTGTGAGTTGTCAATATCCTGTGCACATTTTTCTACTAGGATTTTGGTCTTTCTTTTTTTTTTTTTTTACTTGTAGGAGCTCTCCTTTATGTAAATTAGCCCTTGATTTGTGATCTGAGTTGCAGACATTTGGTTCCATTTGTCATTTGTTTTCTGATTTTGCTTGTGGTGGTTTTTCCTAGGTAGAAATTTTATTTTTTAGAGGAAGACGTATTAGTCTTTTCCCTTTTGGCTGTGGGTTTAGGGTCATACTTATTAGCCCTTCTAATTTTATTTTTTAAAATCCTCATGGTTTCTTCTTGTACTTCTGAAGTTTCATTAGTTACATTTGACATCTCTTTGATACTGCTGAGATTTATTCTGGAATAAGATGTGAGATGGGGTTTCAACCCCCCCTTATTATTATTATTTTTTTACAACAATCTTAGCATTTTTTTACTTCTTATGTCTTATGTGGAAAATAATCTGTCAGCAGTTTTCTGCTGAACTCTGAGTAGATCATGATGTCCTGTGTATTTTTTCATTATAAGTTGTAGTTATCTTTTTTTTTTTTTTTTTTGCGGCACTGTGTGGCTTGCAGGATCTTAGTTCCCCAACCAGGGATTGAAACTGGGCCACGGCAGTGAAAGCACCAAGTCCTAAGCACTGGACCACCAGGGAATTCCCAAGTTATAGTTATCTTTATCTTACCAATGTTGACTTAAAAATAATGATTGAAGTATAGTCTATTGGTGAGCATTGTTTTGAGATAAATTTTGTAGGATTTTCAGTTGGTAAATAAAGATTAAGATTAGTTGGACATATATACACTACCAAATGTAAAATAGATAGCTAGTGGGAAGCAGCCACATAGCACAGGGAGATCAGCTCTGTGCTTTGTGTCCACCTAGAGGGTGGGATGGAGATGCAAGAGGGAGGAGATATGGGAATATATGTATATGTATAGCTGATTCACTTTGTTATACAGCCGAAACTAACACACCATTGTAAAGCAGTTATACTCCAATAAAGGTGTTAAAAAAAAAAAGATTAGTAATAATAGGTATAATGATAGCTAATTAATATTATGTACTACACTAAAGGAACATGTTTAGTAAATGATATAAAACTAAAGAAATAAGAGATTTTACCCTCTCATTTGAGTGAATCGTGTTTGAGGTCTCTTAGCTCCCTTGGTTAATGCATGGCTGTGCCACGTTAATAAATAGGGTTTACTGGGGCTTGATTCTCATGTCTAGTAAGCTCCCTTTATGGGTGATCATCTCGCAGACTGAAGGCTCTGAAGGTCCTGGCTGTAAGTGATGGAGGATGCTTTGGGATCACCTGCATAGACTCAGTGGTGGTCCTTCACTACTTTTGCTCTTTTCTTCCTATTTCTGTGCCACCTTGCCTGGCCTTGCCTATTGTTGCATCTCTGCTTGAAGTTGCCATTTTCACCATGTGGTTAACTTTTTCAAGGTTTGTAATGGCTCACTTTACTAAACTATCAAAAATCCAAGCTGAGCCTAGTAAGAAAGTTAGCCTACCAATGGCCTCTTCAAAATCTTTCTGACAGTTCTCGTAATGAGATACTTAACTGGCCAAGCTGACACCTTGTTGCCCCTGTACACTTGTTTTGTCTGTCTGTCTGTCTTGGTCTTTTCTCAAGTGCCATCCCACACCTTTTTGCTCAACTATACCAATGCCTAAATATTTGACGTGTCACATTTTCAAAAGCAGAAGGGTTCCTCTTCTCTCTTCCCTTCTCTCTTCCCTTCTCTCTTCCCTTCTCGCTTCCCTTCTCTCTTCCCTTCTCGCTTCCCTTCTCGCTTCCCTTCTCACTTCCCTTCTCTCTTCCCTTCTCGCTTCCCTTCTCGCTTCCCTTGCAGCAGAGGTTCTCTTACACGTGGCCCTCAACTAGCAGCATCAGCATCTCCTGAGAGCTTGTGGAAATGCAGATCTCTGCCCTCCGCCTTGACCAGCTGAGTCAGAAACTCTAGGGGTGGGGCCCAGCACGCTGTTTAACTAGCAGGCGATTCTGATGTGCTAAAGTTTTGTTTTTTGTGTTTTTTAAAAATAATTAATTAATTAATTTGGCTGCATCGGGTCTTAGTTGCAGCATGCGGAAACTTCGTTGTGGCGCGCGGCTCCTCTCTAGTTGAGGTGCGCAGGCTCAGTAGTTGTGGTGCGTGGGCTTAGTTGCCCCAGGGCATGTGGGATCTTAGTTCCCCGACCTGGGATCGAACCCGCGTCCCCTGCATTGGAAGGTAGATTCTTAACCACTGGACCACCAGGGAAGTCCCTGATGCACTAAAGTTTGAGAACCACTGCCTTTTGGGATCTAATTCAGGGCTCTCCTTATAGCTTTAACACTCAGTTAAAGCTTATTGGCCATTTAATTTGTGGATTATATTAATAGCCATTGATTAATTTGTTTATCATCACGGTTATCATTTATTGAACACCTACTCGGTGCTGGGCACTAAACTAGGTGCTTTCACATACATTGTCTCATCCTCAAAAACACTTTGCAAAATAGGGAGTGGTGTTTCCCTCTTGATATATAGCTGAGAAAGGGGAGGCTCTGAGGAATGAAGTCACTTGCCAAGGCGGCTGGCTACACAGCTGGTAAGTGGCAGCGTGAGATTTCAGTGGGTCTGTCAGACTCCTAAGCCTGTGTCCTTTCTGGCACATCACACTGCCTTTCATATAAAACCTTGTTCCCAGAGAGTACCTGTGAGTCTGTGGCTGTCATGTGGTCATATAACAAATGGTTGTAATGCCCATGTTTCTGGACTTCTTCCCTCACATTCTTAACCCCATCTACTAAGCAACAACCTTCTAGCTTTTTTTTTTTTTTTTAATAGAAACACAGACTGTTTTATTTCCTTTTCTTAATCTTCATTTACTTAACAGTGTATCAGAGAACTGGGGGGTAAAAGAGACTTTGAGATCATAGCCCAGCCTCTGTATTTTCACACATCTAGTCATTGCATTATACATGCTACTCAGTATTTTTGTCTCAGAAATCAACTTGTGTTTTCGCTGAGGTGTAAATTGGTATGCGACACAACTCTGGCCTGTGCACCTGTATTATTTTTGCAACTTAAAAAATATGTTACATTGAATTTAGAAAAATTTTAATTGGTTGGGAAAAGTAATTTTGCTGGCTTTGCTTTAGTCCAGCTGTGTTACGAAAGTGAAGTGAACACGTGTTAGCAGATTGAGCGCCGCTTTGACCCAGGGGACAGCTGCCGTCGCTGGTGAGGGGAGAGGCCTTGTTATTTAGGCTCTGTTTGCTCCTCTCACCTCTTTGACCTTCGCTCCCTCACTTCCAAACCCCACCCCTCCAAACACATTTTTGGACAGGCAATTAAATAGAAAAATACATTTATTTTTACAAGGAATTAAGTGCTTATTTCCAAGCTTACTCACTGTACTTCTTGGTTTGAATGCATGTATCAAATGTGAATTGATATTATTTACTTAATAATGATAATAACTAATACTTAGGTAGCTTTTTGAGTGAGCACTATTCCAGTCGCTTTACAAATTTTAACTCCCTAATCCTCAAACATTGTATATAGTAGGAACTATTGTATTATCCCCATTTCCCCATTTTGTGGAAACAGTAGCGTGGAAAGCTAAATAACTTGTCCAAGCTCACAGCGCTAGGAATGGCAGAACCCAAATCAAACTCAGGCATCCTAGCTCCACAGTCTGCACTCCTAATCACTCCTCAAAGTGTAATGTAGGTTTTCAGCCAGAGCTTTCTCTGTAACATGTCACTTTACATTTTTGAAATGGTACCCTATTCAGTGTTTTTTGTTTTCCTGCATTAGGACCTTTGTGGAGGATGGGATTGATGTGTGAGCTTCCACAGAGAAATAATTTAGGCCCTTCAAAAATGTCAAATAATTGAGGTGTTTGCTAGGGACACAGGCAGAAGACCTGTGATGAAGGCAGGTGGCCTTCTGGAATGGGACACACCAGGCTTGAAAACAGTCTCACAGTGCCTTTCTCAGCCTCGTCCTGCACCAGGACAGGCCCTGGCTGGCTCTCTGTGCTTTGCCATGCTCTCCCTCCTTTGGGGTCTTGAGTGTGCCGTGGTTTCTCGCCGCCCGACGAGCATGTATGTGCTTGAGGTCTGAGAAGTTTGTGAGAACAGCACAAGTACTCAGACTTGCTGTGGACAACAAGAAAATTTGGGGATGTTGTGTTATTGTGTGTCTCTTCTAATTTAAAGACAAATCTAGCGGCAGTACTCTACATGGAGGAGAGATGAGATCTTTCCATACCACCCTGAAGACTGCCTTTTAGTTTATGGCCACTTATAAACTTATAAATGCTGCCCATGGGACCTGCTGGTATTTGGAGCCTCAGCCTTTGTCATAACCATGTGTACCTCCAAGCTGAGCTCCTGGCCTGCATTTCTTAGCTTTCAGTGTCTATGCAGCCTAGCTTAAAATCACTGCCTATTTCTGCCATCCTTCTTGTATTTGCATATAAAATTTGGGTACATCCCTGCTGGCCAGAATTTTATTAGTGGGCATTTGGCTTGGCTGCAGAGGGAAGATTTTCTGGAAGACAGTCAGGGGCTTTGGAAAGAGCTGTGGGAGTGGCTATCGGCCTTAGTTGTTCAGGACACAGCAGCTCCAGAGCTTTGACTTATCAAGAGGCGAGCAGCTCCCTTTCTCCCTCCTCCCTTCTCAGCCTGGAGAAGGCTCGCAGCAGTTGGAACTTGGTGCCAACTAAATGAGCGTCATTTGGTTTATGCTAAGCTTAATGAGTTTTGTGAAGTCTTGTGTATTTCTTCACTCTGTGTTATAAATAATATAATTTCAAGTTCTGACAGCTAGTTGTTACGTCTGATGTAGAAGCAAGAAGACCACAGGTGAAAGGAAAGGAGGCGGAAATGAGGGCTTTGGGTTAGGCTACTCTAGTGCCTTTCCTGAGTTTACTGGGTATAGAGCTCCAGTTCAGCTGCGGTATGAATTGATTTTGTGATTTTAGACAATTTGCTTCCTCGGTCTTAAGTTGTAACATCTTGAGAGCAAATGTGACTTTTTAAAGCTCCGCTCCAGCTCTGTTTGTCTGTCTTCTGATTCTGTGAATGTGAGACTTAGGTTACCTGTGTTCTCAGAAGACCATTGTCTATAGAGATATGTTACAGAATTATTCATGCTGGGAAATGAGTTGCTTCTTCAGTCCACTTCTTTGTGAATAGCTTCATATTTAACTTTTTAAGCTAGTAGTTGCAATTTTTAAATTATGTATGTTTTATTATGTGAGATGATGAATGATAAGTGCTTAGAGTGAAACAAATGTGCGATTGTCGCCAAGTGCTGCCTTTTGGATTATGGTTGATTTCAGGCTTCAGTTTGAAACTGCTTATTCAGCTGGTTGGCCTGCTAACCTACATTTAAAATGCAGTACTGTCCCCATGGAGACTACAAATACAATACTGTCCCTCTTGAGCCTAATATTTTTATTTCAGGCCTCCAGATTTTAAATGTTAAAATATTGCCAAATACCAAAGGAGAAATTCTACTGTGTAACCCTTTTAGCTATTTCTTCTGGATTGAGGATAATTTAGGGCCTAGAATCTCTAGAAAAGCATGGGATTGATGATAAATTCGCAGTTCAGTTCTTGTGAGAAAGATGGGGATTCAATTTTAGACCTACATTAGAGGCAAAATTGGGAAGTAAACTTGGAACAGATTGAATTTCCCAAAGAGGACTCTGGGAAAAGTTATCTGTATTTGCCACTGTAGCAAATTAGGAGCACACAGTGAATGCTTCTCACACTGTAGTACTATTTGAAGAGTGAAACAATAGAACCAGCCACGGCCTCCTTATCTGTCCCCTGAATGGTTGGCTTCTTTAAAGAATTTTCCTGTCCTGTCTCATCTCATTGAGTGACATCACTGGTGCCACAGAAACATTAATAACAGACACCAGCAGTCGTAATTGGTGTGAAACTTATGATTTGGCCAGTTCAGAATATATCATCACCTCTTGGTGATATATCATCCCTGCTCATACATTTACTTCGTGTAACCGTAGGCTTCCTTTTATGGTGAATTTTACTGTTTGTTCACAAGGCATATATTTTCCTGTGACTCTCTGCTAGGCCATGACATGCTTTTAAACTACCAGAATAATTTTCAAATAGTTTCAGTTGGTTTTTTGGCCTGTGTTTTCTTCTTTTTCTATTTAAAAAATTACACAAGTAATACATAATTATTGAGGAAAAGCTAGAAATAAAGATAGGCAAAAAATTGTCATCTAAGTACTACCCCCCCCCTTTAATAACCACTTTTAATACTTTACTGAATATCTTTTCAAATTGTTCTCTTTGCAAACATATACATCTCAAACAGAATGAAACTTTTTTAATTACGGAAAATTTACAACTTAGGCAGAAGTAGAGAGAATGTCTCCCGGCTCCGTCAGTTGTCTACATATGGCTAGTCTCATTTCATCTATTATCTCAAGCCCTTACTGCATTATATTAAAGCAAACCCCAAACATCATCTGTTTTCTTCTGTACTTTTTCTACAATACATAGACTGGAGAAATAAAACCATATTTTCACATGTAAAAAATTTACATTTGATCAAAGTCTGTTCTTTGACAGATTCATAAATATTTTTTACAGTTGGTTTCTTGATACATAAAGATCTTTTAATTATTTTATTTATTTTTTAATTTGAAATATAGATTCATGGGAACTGGCAAAAAATGTGCAAGGAGGTCCCATGTACCCTTCACCTAGTTTCCCCCAAATGGTAATATTTTGCATAACTATAGTATAATATCAAAACCAGGAAATTGACATTGGTGAAGTCTGCAGAGCGCATTTGGATTTCACTAGGTTCGTGTGTGTGTGTGTGTGTGTGTGTGTGTGTATTCCATGTGGTGTTATCCCACGTGTAGATTCATGTAACCACTACCACAGATAAGTGTTGTTTCATAATCAGTTTATTCAAATTAATTTTGTAATTGGTTTATTTAAATTTGTTTCCAAACAAGGACCACACATTGCGATTAGTGTCGATGCCTCTTAAATCTCTTTTTAATAAAAAATTATTTGGTTGTAATTTCACTTACAGAAAATGACAGTAATAGTACAAAGAACCCTCAGATGGACTAATTATTTAAAATTTGCCTATTTGTTTTATCATTTGTGTTTTCCCTCCCCCCTTCTTCTCCATTCCTCCTCCCTTCCCTCCTTGTGTATGTATGTACATATATAATATAAATCATTTGAGAGTAATTTGTAGACATCATGTCCATTTATTCGTATAAACCTCAGTTTCTATTTCCCAAGAACAAGATTTTCTCTTACCTAACCCCAGTACTGTACATTTATCAGAATCTAAATATAACTGATCTAATCTGCAGTTCACGTTAACATTTCACTAGTTACTCCCATGCTGTCCTTTAAGAGCCGTTTTCCCCTGGTTTGGGAAACAGTCCAGGTTCGCAGACTACAGGTAGCTGCAGGCTCTTTAGTCTCATTCAGTGTTTCGTAGCTGCTTCTTTGTTTTCACGACCTTGACGTCTTGAAGAGTTCAGACCAGTTATTTTGTAGAATCTCTCAGTTTAGATTTGTCTGATATTTTTGTGATTAGATTCATAGTCTACAGTTGCGGGGTGGGGGGCACCACAGAACCACTGTCGTGTCTTTCTTGGAGCAGCAGGTCAGGAGACACAGGACGCTGCTTTGTTCTGGTCACAGTGGTGATGTGAACATTGACTAAGGTTGTGTTTGCTAAATTAACCCATGGTCAAGTTCCACTTTTCTCTTTGTAATTGATATGTAATTTGTGAAAGGATACTTTGGGACTACATAAATACCCTTTTTCTCATCAGACCTTTATCCACTAGTTTTAGCATCCATTGATGAGTTTTGGCTGAATTGGTTATTACTGTATTACTGTGATGGTTATAAAATGGTGATTTTCAAACTCCATTATTTTTTCCTTCTGCATTTATTAGGTGTTAGTCTACTGTAGGGGAAAGCTTTTTTTTTCTCCCCATTTATTGATATTAGTGTGAACTCAGATTCTTATTTTATTCCATGAAAATTCTGTAGTATTGTTTTTATGTGTAAATTGTCCTATCATTGACCAATGATAGTCCCTCTGCTTTGCCCCCTGAGTCTTTTTTTTTGGCCACACTGTGCAGCATGTGGGATCTTCCCCAACCAGGGATCGAACTCGCGCCCTCTGCAGTAGAAGCGCAGAGCCTTAACCACTGCACCGCCAGGGAAGTCCAGCCCTTGAATCTTTTGGACACAACTTCAGTAGTCTTTGATAGCTTTCTTGCTCAGTGGTACAGAAAGATGTTCCAGATTCATCTTGTGCACTTCCTGCCCCATACCTGGTATCAAGTATATAGGAGCCTTTGGTGACTTTGAGTGACAAATAGCATTTGTGACACAGTCTGGGCACTAGGATTTTCTATTGCCATTTGGTCATTGCTTCTATACATTTAATACGTCTTATGTGGAAAATCTGAATTCCTAATGACATTCACATAATTAATTTTTTGTTTTATTCTACAAGACATTGAGAATGACAATATACTGGGACTTACCTGATGGTGCAGTGGTTAAGACTCTGTGCTCCCAGTGCAGCAGGCACAGGTTCGATCCCTGGGCAGGGAACTGAGATCCCGCATGCCGCATGGCACGGCCAAAAAAAAAAAAAAAAAGTAACAATGTACTATTATTGCTAACAATATGATTACAGTATGAATACAGTTTTCAGATTTCTTTATAATTCTTTTAATCTTTTGAATCCTATTTTTTTATTGTTGAATTTTTCACTTAATGATATACCATATAACATCCTTCTTTGCTGGTAAGTAAATGTCTTCATTTTAAATGGCTGCATGATATATTTACCCATTTCATTTTTCAAACACATAAGATGTTAATAATGTTTTGTTAGAAACAAAGCTGAGTTGACTGTCTTTGTGTGTTTGATCATTAAAATTATTTTTTAATTTAAGGAAAGCATCCAAACAGAAATATGTATAAATGTAAAGTTCTATTAGTTTTTCACAAAGTAGAACCAACCCCAGATTAAGAAACAGCATCCCTAGCCACCTGGAGCCTCCCTGTGGCCCCTTCCCACACTCCTGAAGGGGTAGCCACCGTCCTCACGTCCAGCATCACATGAGTTTTCCTTATTTTTGAACTTTATATAAATAGAATTATTTAGTATATGCTGTGCTTCTTTTATATCTGGCTTCTTTCACTCAAGATTATTTTTTGAGGTTTGTCCATGTTTTTTCTCAGTGCATGTCTTCCATGGGTAGTATTCCATGTATAGTCTGCTATTCACCTAGCCTACTGTGGATGGGCATTTGTGTTGGGTCAGCTCTGGGCTATTACAGATAGATTACGCACTTGGAAAATATTTTCTAAGGACAGATTCCTAGGAGTTGAATTTGTGTTTAAAGGAAAGGAGGCTTTTGCTCCGTGTTGCCAAATTGCTCTGCATGAAGGCCGGCCAGTTTACACTCCCGTCAGAGTTAGGCGAGGCCTGCCCCTCCACGTTCGTGTCTGTGCTAGTCTCACTGGTCCACATTTTGAAACTGGCTGCTATTGCGTTACTAGTGCTGTACCGGTGCACGGTACATTTCAGGTACCTAAAAAGGCGTTTTTAATCTGGTAGGGGAAAAAACATCAGAAATGTCTGAGTGGCTGTCATTGAGGTAGCCTATAAGACAGTTATGTCCCCCCAAAATTTGACTTAGTTGAGGAGATAAGACATATGACAAAATGACAAACGGCAGAAGTGCCAAGTGAATGGCAGTTCCAGTGATACTATAAAACTTTAGATGAAGGAGAGAGAGAGCAAAGCTTTTCTTCATAGTAGTATTTAGAAATCGGTCGGCTCTCTGTAACTGTCATTGAATTGAGTCTGCTTTCTTCACCTGAGGCTTGGCTGGATCAGAGAATAACTATTTGAAGTACAGAGGCCAAATCCAGTGTTTTGGCCGTCGATTTTAGTGGCTGATCTCCTTTCATTGTAAGATAAGTTTAATGTGCTCTCTGGCTCTCCTGCTTCCTATTTGGAAACCCAGCAATGTACTGGCTCCAGAATACTGTCATTTGGTGTAAAATTACTGGTACACATCAGTGCCAGTTTTTGAAATTTCATGCGTTACAGATTCAGTAGTTCATTGTTCCACCTGAAGTTGGGTGATTGAAAAGGTAGCAACGTGATGTGATTGAAAGCACAGTTCTAAGTTCTGTGCAGCCTTGGGCAGATCACCACCCCTCCCTGGGCCTCAGTTTCAATGCAGGATAAGGAAGTGAGTGTCAGAAAGTTGCAGGGCCTCCCCACAACTGGAGACTCAGGGCACGTCTCGCTTCGAACGGGCTCCCCTCTGCAGGGCACTGCTTGTGCTGCTCAGCACCGTGAAGGAGAAAGCGGAAGAGTCATCTATCTGTGTGCCGGGCCAGATGTAACAAGCTCACGGGCACGCAGATGCCGGGAAGGCGGTGGGGCAGCAGCTAGGCAGCAGACAGGAACTACTCACTGCCTTGGAGTGGTCTTTACCAGTGTTGTCACAGCACTTTTAGAAGGTCACAGAATTTCTCCCCGCCCCCACCCCTTTTAGGGGAAACTTTAAAAATACCTGTTTTCTAAGAATTTGAAATGAGTATCTTTTGCAGAAATGAAAGCCTCTTGCCTTTTCTTCCACTTGAGATGTTGGTGTTCCCTTGGGAATAGGAATGCATATGTCTGCATATTTAACAGAAGGGTTTAATAAAAATAGGTCATTTGAATATGTCAGCATTTTAATGGGGTGAGATCTGGTGTTAGAAATCTGTGCAAATTGATTTTATCTAATGTTTATTCATAGTTTTTCTTTAATGAAGAAATCAGTATTTCATTAGCCTAAACGAAGCACCAGGACAACCATTTGTAGCGTTTCGCATTGTGATAAGAGACTTGACCTGAACGTGGAGTGCAGCATAAGGGAACGAAGAGATGGCGAAGATGTTGCAGTTTAGTAGCTTATCAAGTTCATTTTTGAAAAATCACTCTGGGGGAAGAGGAGTCGAGTTTACATAGCTAACAGTTTTTAAGTGACAGACTGCCTTGGGAGAAAATGGCATATGTGATAACAACAGAAGTGTATTATTTCAGCAGACACTTGACTGACAGTGCTGGGCCAGGGGAGACAAAGACGCTTCACATAGTCTCAGCCCTGCTTCCTCTGGGCGGCTGCTCCCACCCCACCCAAAGCAGAGTTCCAAAGGAGGAGCCTTCTCTGGCTCCTGTGAGAAGTATTTCTTTGGTGAACAGTATGCAATTCCACGGATCGTTGCTGTGAAGATTTCACTGAATGCATTTTATGCATTTTGTGACTATGCATCTCTTCCCATTTTGGAATGACCTAAAGGTGGCGCCCCCTCGCATTTTACATCTTGTTATTTGCCTGTATTCTGATGGTGGATGGCATTGTTCTTCCCTTCTCTCTCCTTCCATGGAGTTCCCTGCCCCACTTCTCATGGCCTCGCTGCTGCTGTCGTGCACAGGAGAGGAGCTCTGGAATGTGAGCGCTGGGTGCTCATTCCGGGGTCAGGACTGGCAGAAGCCTGCTGCAGACGACGTGACAGTTGTTTTCAGTAAAGGGAGTGGGTCTGGTGTGCCAGTGCAAGTGTGGGCGTGTGCTAGCATGTCTGACAATGAAGGAGGAATGGAGACTAAGGAAGGGAAGGTACTGTCTTGTTTTGGAAAATTATATTGGAAGGAAAACATGCTCTAAACTTGGCTTCTGCTGTTTTTCTCCAGGAAATTTAGGGCAGAAAGAAATATCCCTGTTTTTCCTTATTTAGATTTCTTTGAAAGTGTTAACGAATGATGAGAATTTTCAAAGCCTCTCTGATAAGCAGCAAGTCCTTACGTATTCAAAAAGAGAAATATGAGTTTTCACTAACTTTTCTAAAGTGCCTTTTAAGTGTCAGGTATTATGCTTGGGATTATCTCCATTTTAAGAAAACAGCCCTGCAAGGCAAATGTGTTGAGAAGGTGGGTCTGGAACCTGGGCCAAACTGAGCAAGGCCGGAATATTTGATTGCCACTTCAGCAAGCATAGGAGCATGGAGTCACACAGTAATAGAATTTTAGACTAAGTGCTACCCCTGATGTTATCTTGTCAACTTCCTGTCATAGCAACGTGATGCAGTAGAAGGAGCACAGGGTCTGGAATTTAGAAGGCCTCAATTCCACCACTTGCGGTGGCTTGACAGCTGATTCTGTTTCTCTGTTTATAAAATGGGAGTGGCCGTAGTTCTTCTATGCACGGGTTCGTAATGACGGTCAGAAGAACTGATGCTTGAGGGTGCACCCTCTTGAGGGTGCTCTGTAAACCGTCAAGTGACTTTCCGGTATTCGCTAATGGAGGTTGTTTGCTTTCATAGATGGGCGCCCAAGAAGGCATCGGTTGTTAGTTAGGCTTTTGGTCAGCAGAAAGATTATATATTTGCTTTTATATATATGTCTGGCTCTGAGTTTCTTCTGGTTCCCATCACTTTACTTTTCCTTCCCATTTTCGGAATTGTTTCATTTCTACGGCAGATACTTAACAACGTCTTCCGTGTGCCAGCCGCTTTATTAGGCATTGGAGGTAGAGTGGCGAGTAAGACAGACATGCTTCTGGCCTTTTTGAAACGCTGGAATGGTACAGTTGAGTGACCTTTTTTTTTTTCCTACTGGGATAAGTTATCCCAAACCTGACTTCCTAATACCCCTGATATCTCTTTTTTTAATGTGTTAGACTCTAAATACCATTAATGCCAATTATGCAGATATTTTGAATGTAACTATTGAACTGAAGAAACTATGAGAAAGATGAGTTGTGGGGCTATTTCACAATATTAGCCTGGTTTTGTGTCTACTTCAAGGGCAGGTGGCTTGGACTGTGGAATCAGCATCTGTGCAGTACCTTACAACTGACTGTTACCTGAGTGTTAAACTGCTCACCTGGGCAGTGAAGATATTTGAAAATCACTGTTTGGTATTTTTGTCATTAGAGCCCCAGGTTATTTTCCACCGTGCTGAAGAAGATTTGTATTAAATAGTACATTGATTTTTGTTCACAAAGCAAATATAACAGCTCGGAGTGGTCTGAGTCTCATTTCATTCACTCTTGTGACCGGGAGGCGTTTCCCCAGGATGACCAGCTAGGTGTGGTCCAGCCCCAGACTGTGGACAAATCCCTCGCAGACATTAGAAACCCCAAGCCTGACTAGGTTAAAAGTCTCCTGCAGGAAAAACTGTGGAACAGTCTTTATAATGTGGTTTATTTTGGATCCCAGGTCTTGAGACAGGACTCCAATTGTTCCTCGTCTTTCCAACTCGGTGATCTTCTGGGGCACTGGGAAGTAATCCCCTGTCCACTTTTGGCTCCTATTTTGGTTGTCTGAGATGTGATCCAAAGGAACGGTAATAGAAAGCACTACAGCAGTTCTCTTTTGATTTTCAAATGGCATAATGGAGACCTTTGATGCCACTGGAGCTGCTTCTGCTATTTTGGGTTAATCCATTCAGGCCGGCAGTGACTGAGCAGCCTCCTGACTTTTTTGTTGTTTTTGAAAGGACTTTCACAATATATGGAGTACAGTTCACATATTACCGCTAATAAATGTGGCACATGGGGATAGGCACTCAGTGGAGGCCCAGTGAAAGCCTGCCTCCCGGGGTGAGATCAGGAGGAAATGACACTGGCGCTGCGGTGAGCAGCATTTGTGTGATGGAGGGGGGAGGGGGAGGGGAGTATTGTAAGTGAAAGGAGAAACGTAAGGGAAGGCAGGAAGGTGCAAAGAGCGCAGGCAGCGTGTGGACACGTGCTGCCCTTGCGGGTAGTGTGCGTGAAGGGGCAGGGGATGGTGAGGCCTGTAAGAGGAAGGCCTGTGGATGCCAGCTAAGGAGTTTAGCCGTTGGTACGGCCGGGCAGAGCCGAGGAGGTCGGGAGTGGGAGAGCGACCCAGGTCTTAGGATTAATCTGGCAAGTGTGGTGGAAGAATGGGAGGTGCGTAGAAATGGGTGGAAGGAGCCTGCTGCTAAGCCCGTAAGCTGCCCCTAGGCTAGGAGGGGGCCTGGAGGAGGACAGGCTGCTAGAAGGGCTCTGAGCTGGCATGGGGGTGCCGGGCGGGGGACCCAGCCGAGGCGACAGGCTTAAAGCTCGGGAGAGGGGCTTAGGAGGGAAGACAGTGATTTCTGGTGTAGACAGGGTGAGCTTCTTGTCTGGGTGGGCATTTGGCAGCTTTTAGATAGGCCAGTAAAAGGAGTCTCTTCTGGCAAGTTCTGTGAGACGGGTTCTCTCTGAGGTCATTCTCTAAAGGGGAGGGAGAATGTGACATTTAGGGAAAATAAAGCCCACCTTTAGTACCTACATGCCTCCCACATACCATCATCTGGCATACATTTTTCAGAAGAGGTCTTTCTGAGATTATTTTCCATATCACATCAAATGCTTCTGGGCACTCGAGTATCAAGTAGCAGGTTCCCATGACCAGGGCTCGGCCCGGGCCCACCGAGCACCTTCTCTGAGCTCCTGGAATGGCTGTGACGGGGCGCCCGTGGGACCCCATTCCCTACCGGTTCAGTCCCCCCTCCACGTTCCTGTCGGCTCCCCACATTCCCTGGGACCGGGCAGGGATCTGGGGTGAAGGTGTGAGCTGCAGCAGCTTGGTTTCTTCTGCAGGCCTTTGTGATAAGTGTTCGTAGTTCCATGCTAAACCCCCCCAGCTGACTTCATGTCTTGACAGCATTCGTCATGAAGAGAATTGCAGGGATTTTAAGGATCAAAAGTCCAAGGAAAAAAGAAACATGACATTTTGAAGTTTGTACTTATTGACTGAGGATTTTGGTTAACCAGCTCTGTTTCTGTAGTAGGAATTTTTAAACCATCATTTAAATTTTTTGTTGAGAATGAGACACTGACAAATTAATTGTAATCATAACTCCTTATGCAGAAACTAATGAGCATAATGATGAAATTTAATTGAAAAATTTGGAACAATCGCAATTTCATTTGTTAAACAGATATTGAGCATTTATGACAAACTGGATACTCTGTTGGGGCTGAATAACCAAATATTCTTACCAGTTCTTAAAATTCTTGTCAATTCTTAAAATTGGTAAGACTTTTACATAAATTGGTTCTGCTATAAATTCACAGTTAAGAATTTAGATAATTGGCAATAATTAGGATGCAAAAGCACTAAAAAAATACCAAAGTATCTGTAGCCTGTCTATGCAGGATTTACCAGAAAGCTGAAAAACAGAAGTAATTTTGTGGAATAATACAATGGTAACTGTTTAATAAAGAAGTTCTGCTTTTTAAGGAAGTTTTTGTTGTAATTTTAGTTGTAATCCTAATTGATGATAACAGACAAAACAATACTGTGATCACATAAGTGATTAAATACTAAATTTTGTGGAACGAACTAAGTACTTGAGAATTGTGATAAAGGAGCCAGCTCAGGAAACAGTAGTTGGGAAAATGCTTGCTGGAGGTGACGGGACTTGAACTGATGGGTAATACTCCTGGGAACAGGGGCAGAGGAGACTATCCCAACCAAGGGGGCGACTTAATGAAGCCAGGAAGAGGGGACGTCTGCCTGCACCAGACTCAGCACACCTGGTGGGGGGCGAGGACGGGTGGGACAGCAGAACGAGGTGGAGTGGTGGGACACGGCCCTCGACCCCTTAATTCCTTCCCAGGTTCCTCAGCCGTAAAACCTGGATGGTATTAGTGCCGACTCTGAGGCGAGGACTGTGAGATTAAACGAGATGATAAGTGTGAATGTCCTGGTGCATAGAAAGTGTTCAATGGACAGAAGTTGCTTTTGCTGTTAGGGGAGATGAATGGGGCCCAACCACAAAGGGCAGGACTGCTTGGGAGTTGTCGTATTCTGATGTAATGGAAATTAGGAAGCCACTGAGACATTTGCCCCCAGGTAGGATGTGACAAGGATAAATTAATAATGGTAGCTACCATTTGAGTGCTGATATGTGCTCTGTGCTTTATATCCATTACCTGCGGGCCTTTCCATGACCCTGCAGTGGAGCTAGGGGACTTTGTTCTCTGCGGCTCTGGGAGAGGTGACAAGCACCTTGCCCAAGGCCACCTAGCTACCAAGAGGGAAGGCGAGGTTTGAACCCAGGCCTGCCTGGTTCCAAAGTCTGGGCTCTTTCTCCTTCTACCAGACTGCCTTGACCTGGGAAGCCGTCTGTCAGGGGCTGACGACCCCATGGGGAAGGAGTGGCTAGCTCAGGTAGTTGTTACTGCTACTGAAAGGGGGGTGGGTTCAGGATTCCCATTGGCACACCCCCACCCCACCTCCTAGGAAAAAAGGAGGAGGAGGAAGAGGAAAGAAGACAGCAGCACAGCAATAGAAAAAGAGACAGAACTCGGTGATTGGCTGTAAGAGGAAAGAGGACGAGATGAGCTGGAGATGGTGGTGCTGTTGGAAAGGAAGGCGGGCACTGGTGGACCCACCTTTCCCTGCACCTGGGATTGGGCTCCAAAAAGCCCAGGCACCGCTGGGGGAGTCCCCAGTCTCCTCGGAAGAATAACTTCCTATGGGTTCACCCCTCGCAGTCACTACAGGGCTCACAGTAGGTCTTGCTGGGCGTAAGTGGCACGTTGCTTGGCTAACATTCTGCTGTTCTAGTGCCATCAGGGCCATTGGGGGTTTGCGGGGGAAGGAGTGACCTTCGATAAGAGACATTTTTGTGTTCCTTGGGCCTAGGTCTACTTTTACGCCTTCTAGGACTGTGCTTCTCCCACCAGTACTGAAAGACCAATTCTTAAAATTTCCAGTCTATCTGGGCTGATACTTCTGTAAAATAAAAGAAGGATTACTAGAAAACCTGAAAAAGACATGCAGAATGCAAACTTGAATTTTTTATTATTAGATTCAACAGGTATAAAATCACTCTCACATTGCCGTAAAAGTTTCTAAATGCTTATTCTCAATCTGTGTACTTAATTTTGACTGCAGGCTAGCAGACTGTTCATGGTCTGGTACACCTTGAGAGCAATGATCTAGGGAGAAACTTTGTTAAGCAAATTAGTAACAGGACATTTTTAGAATAGATACATGATTCGAGAGTAAAAATTGTCTTTCAGTTGGCATTTTGTTAAACAAATTAGTAAACAGGATGTTTTTGGAATAGATACATGATTCGAGAGTAAAAATTGTCCTTCAGTTGGCATTTAAAATACTTTAGATGTGTGTTCCTGTGTGATCTAGTGACATCTGTGACAAATGACGCTTTTCAGTAAAGTTCCATATTAGGGGGCAGGAATGTGAAAGAAATATACCAAGAACTGAGGCTAACATTGTTATTGTAAGGGATCCATAAGTTTAAAACTAGTAGCAATACTTGGAAAAATTGGTGCTTTAAACTTTCTCTGTTGTTCTGAGAATCATTGTATTTCTTTTGCTCATTTAAGTTATATTTGTTCTCTCTGTTAATGTTTGGTTTGCCTTTGAATTGATTTTTATATTTTGGTGCATAATTTTATGTATATTCTTTCACGGAGTAGTTTCTTTTTTTAATATAAATTTATTTATTTTTTGGCTGCGTTGGGTCTTCGTTGCTGCGTGCGGTCTTTCTCTAGTTGCGGCGAGCAGGGGCTGCTCTTTGTTGCGGTGCGCGGGCTTTTCATAGCGGTGGCTTCTCTTGTTGTGGAGCACAGGCTCTAGGCGCGCTGGCTTCAGCAGTTGTGGCACACGGGCTCAGTAGTTGTGGCTCACGGGCTCTAGAGCCCAGGCTCAGTAGTGGTGGTGCACGGGCTTAGTTGCTCCGCCGCATGTGGGATCTTCCCGGACCAGGGTTCGAACCCCTGTCCCCTGCATTGGCAGGTAGATACTTAACCACTGCGCCACCAGGGGAGTCCACGGGGTAGTTGCTTAAGCAAACTAAAAAAAAAAAAGTCTCAAGTTAACATATGCCGATATAGAGATCATATAATAATTGTTCATATTTCAAATTTGATTTTTGACTCTGTCTTATATTTTGAGCATTTTTACTTTCGCTGCTGTTTCCTTGCACTGAGATCATTTGCTGTGTTGTTCCCTTAGCCTAGACTTCTCTTTCCCTGCCCTCAGGGCCCAGCCCAGGAGCTGCTTCCCTCCAGGCGGACTGTCCGCAGTGAAGGGGCTCCTGTCTCTGGCGTCCGACTTCTGCTGAGCGCCCGCTTCCTTGCCCACCGTCCCTTTTGTCCTTGCTCCAGAGTCAGGACTTCCTTTTGTTTTGCATCGTACTATATATTACACTTTTCAAGGCTCTTTCGTGTATATGTTCTCTTATTTCATCCTCCAGACAGTACCATGAGGTTGGTAGAACGGATTCTCATCCCCATTTTAACTGAGGTGAGGCAGGGAGAGTGTCCACATGGCATGAATCTCCATTCCTTTGCCCTGGGGCTCCCGGGGTCACTTGTGCCACTCAGGTCCAGACTGCCAAATGCTCAGGTTTTGAGCGTGTCATTTTGAGGTCCTCTTTTTTTACACTGTATTTGTTATCTGAAAAATCTAGAATTCTAAGTACAGTGTCACAGGCCTCTTTGGAAGAAAGAAATCTTCAGAACCTAACCCTGGGGATGGTCCATAGAGAACCAGAGCTGTGAGCCCCGGAACTGCACACAGGGCCAAAGTGGGTGTTTTAAAGGATGTGTTCAGTTGTCTCCACCTGTGATTTTCAAATGACAGTGGGAGGGGTTGGGTTTCCTTTATTTCAGCAGTAGCAGCCCAGCATTTTGGATTACACAGAAGGCTTCTCATGAAGAGAAGATCCTGCTTTAAAAGGGGTGAGGCACTTTGAAAAATCACATTTAGCCCAAGTCAGGAGTCAGAGTTTGGAGTGTGTGCGGTGTGTTTTCTCCCTATCCCCTTTATGGTAAAACTGACCTCGGTTCCAAATCCAGCCCTTCCACTTACTAGGTAGGTCTGGTGACCTTGGCTGAGTTATTTAACTTCCCTAAACTTGTTTTCTCATCTGTAAAATGGGGAAAATACTATCTATTTTGAAGGGTCATTGTAAAGATTAAAGATGATGCATGTACCAGACTTGGAGTGTGGGCTCGACAAGTGAAAGTTACTTGGAAGCTAATGCAGAAGAGAGAGTGTGACCCAGTACAGGAGTCACTGCCTGTGTATAACTGGCCATAGTAGTGGTTCTCAGCCTGAGTAGGTGTCAGAATCACCTGGAAGACCGTTTTAACTACAGCTTGCTGGGTCCACCCCGCCTGCCCCCTGTAGTTTGATTCATTTGGTGTGGTGTGGGCCTTGAGAATTTGCACCTCTGAGTTTCCAGGTGCTGCTGCTGCTGCCGCCGCTGGTCTGGGGACCCCCGCTCTGAGCACGACTGGGCTGCAGGTGAACTCTCGGATGAGCACTGAGGTGCTGCGGCTGCAGTTGAACGCCGAGCTTTAGGTGGTTGAAGTTAGCTTTGTTAGAAAGTGCTTGCAATGCATTTTGCAAATACTGAATTTGGTATCTCAAGGATTTTTCCTCCTGAAGTCCAGGAGTCTTTGTTAAATATACTTGAAGAAGAATAAGTTACGAGAGTAACAGTTACAAACATATTATGGATAGTCTAACAATATCAGATTGGCTGAGGTATGTGAAAGTGCTTTTATAAAATGCTAAAAACCGCAAAAATATTTTAATACTTTTTAAGATTGAACATCATAATGGAGTATAAAATAGTGTGACTTAGATTTCTCATCTCAATGTGCTGTTTACCGTGTGTATTTCTCTCTTTCTCCTCCAGGCTGCTGACCTGAGTAAACCGATAGATAAAAGGATATACAAAGGAACACAGCCTACTTGTCATGACTTCAGCCACCTGACAGCCACAGCAGAAAGTGTCTCTCTCCTAGTGGGCTTTTCCGCAGGCCAAGTCCAGCTTATAGACCCAATCAAAAAAGAAACTAGCAAACTATTTAATGAGGAAGTAAGTAGCACCCTGTCTTAGCTGTTAAGAATCCCTTTAAGAATGTATACGTTCTTACCGAGGGTAGTGGGCCTTATTTTACACCGTGAGCGAAGCCCATTTTCCATTCTCAGATGTCCTACCTAGTATTACCCAAGTTTAAATGTGGTGCGTTAACTTGTTGACTTTTACCTGTTCTTCCTTGGGCTAACTGTTCTGTGCATTTTTTATGGAGATGCTCAGGTGTCTATAGCAGGTGCTTTAAAAATTTTTTTATAATGGAGATAGGGATGAGACTTGTAGCTTGATATTTATAATTTAAATAAGAAAATAAAGAATTTATTTTATTCACATCACCAGAAAATTTCATGCAGATCAAAGAACTTGATAATATTTCCTTAGGTTGCTTAAATTGTAGCTAAAATTTGGTGTGTATGTTTGACAGGCGTTTGACTGAGAATTTGTTCTCTTGCTCTTGTAAATGTTTGCTATTAAATCACCTTTGACATGGTTAGAAATCCTGGCACTTAAAATTGGATCCTATGACATAGCTTTTGCCAGTGTTGTAGCATGTGCTGGGGTTTCTAGTGTCTTCAGTTTCATTCTGGCAGGAGCCTGAGATATCTGAGCTGTCCGTTCAGGAACATGTCAACCATTAAACATAGTAGATGTAAGTTGGCAAATAGATTATATTTTTATAAGCGATTGGAGTGGCTTTTCAGCCCCAAGTATTGCCATTACATATTTGACGTACTTCCTCCTCTGTGTCAGTATGACTTTCCTAGTAAATGGAAAAGATGAGGCAGTCTTGCTGAGTTAGAAGCCCTGGGTTGCAGTCTGCTTGTGACCTCAACCGTGGTGTGACAAGGGCCAGGTCACTTGGATTCCTCTCAGGAAGGGCAAGTGGTTTTGATTGTTGCATGGTTTTAAAGTCATTAACTTGGAACAGAAGTGCATTATGAATTCTGATTTTTAAGAAATAATTTTGTTTGGGGAAGAACACTCCACTCCACAAATTGCAGTTAAGATCCTGACTCCTTTTGCAGTCCCCATGGTATATGTTGTCCATGCTTTTCCAGTGTCCGTCCGCGGCGCTCCTGGTTGACACTGCCAGTGGATTTGGTGAAATCTTTTGAGCCGTACCATCTCCTCTTCTAGTTTCATCTGGGTTGACTGGAAACAAAACTTGCCGTCTGGATTGACAAAAGTATTTAAACCCATTTTCTGTTTAAAAAAAAAAAAATCTTAAGCAGAAGGTTATTCTATTTACCTAAACATTTTATTAACATCATTTGAGGGAGTGATTTCTAAGTAGCTGGATGATCTTTTTGGGGGTGGTGGTGGGGAGAGTGAGGGCACAAAACTAGACTTCTCTGCATTCTTAATAGAAATTGTGAATTTGGCGTCATTGTGGGGTTTTATTTGTGTTTAGGTAGGGGACGTGTTTTTGAGGGGGAAGGGAGTGGAGCCATGTAAAGGGCTGTTGGTACACAAGGTCGGGAGGCTGCTCGGCCGAGGATGGCACAGAGTGCCACTTAGAGAACAAGAGGGTGTGTGTGTCATCGCTGGGGGAGGGTGGGGCAGAGATCACAGGGCCCTGAGAGCACTCGGACGCGTCAGCTAGACCCATTCCTCACTCAGGACAGCTGGGGGTCGCAGGCTGGAAAGCACCTCCTCACTCCTAATGAGTGACGCATGAGCTACCTCCTACTCCTTTTACATTTTATTTGAAAAATGGCTGTTCAGAGTGCTAGGACTGTGTGTGGTTGAATGCCAACTTGGCACTGACAGCTGGAGGCAGAAATTGGTCGCCCTTCACAGTAAGGACATTCTTCGGCTTGTGTGGGTAACCTTCTCGTCAGATTTGGGTCAGGATGTCTAAGAGGAAGGACCATCAGGGGTGTGTTTCTCAGAGAGTGCCAGGGATGGTGGTCGAAGCTGTCATTAGGCTGTGATTTGCATTGGTATGAGACGTGGAGGTTTCAGAGTGTTTTGTCTGTTTCCTCGGCTTGGGAGGGTGGGCTGCTGTCTCCATCGTGCGCAGATGAGGAAATAGTCAAAGAGAAGGTAAGTGAATTGTCCACATCAGGTAGCAATTTGATGATGGAGCTGGATCCAGAAATTAATTCCACGAGCTCTTATTGGTCATAGATTGTAAGCTCCACCATGTGTGGTTGCCAGATGGGCTCTTGTCTCCCCAGGAGCTCACAGTTTAGTGAGATGGACCGAAAGGGTACTGGAACGTGTGTTTATCCCAGTGTTATGAACAAAGTGCCAAGGGATAATGTATTAATCGCATTCCTCAGTATGTATCAGATATCGTAAGATAAAAACAAAAGTTCAGTGGGGACAGTTCGAGAAAGCTTCCAGAAGGTGACATTTGACCTGGGTTTGAAAGATGCATAGGAGTTGGAGGAGGATGAGAAAGGCCTTCAAAGATGGAGAAAACAGCTTAGCATGTGGAGGCCAAGGGTGGCCAAACCACAGCACGTGGGCCTTGGAGTGGCAGAAGTTAAAGCCGGACAGATGAGCTGGAACCAGATTGTAAAAGCCCTTTGATGACATGCTGGGAAATTTGGATCTGACACTGGAGGCTGTGGGGGACCTTTGGGCTTTTATTTAATCAAGGGAGTGACAGGATCAAATGTGTTTTTTTAGAACTCTTGTCAGCACTTGTGGAAGGTGGATTGGAATGAAGAAAGAGAGAATGAAGGTAGCAAGACCAGTGAGGAGGCTCTAGTACCTGTCCAGGTGAGAGCTGAGGACTTGAACTAGAGTTGTGGCCATTTTCTCATCCATTCGACAGACCTTGATAGCCTACCACGTGCCCGGCACTGGGTCTGCAGCGGCAGATAACAGCCGCCCTGTGCCTCCCCTCCAGAGAGAGGGGAGAGAAGTGTGAACAGCACCACACACACATACACACAATTACGGCAAATGGTGGTGACTTGTTGTGATGTCAGAGGAGATAGGGGGCCTGAAGGAGAGACAGACATGGAGGCCTGCTTTACGGGGACGTGGGGAGCGTCCGTCTCTCGGAGGAAGTGAAGTGCTTTGAGCTGAGCCTCGCCTGAGGAGGCCCCCAGGTAAGGAGCTGGAGATAGAGCACCCCTGCAGAGGGAGAGCCGGTGAAGGCCCCTGGAGGAACGAGCTTGGGACCAAGAGACCTGAGAGAGGACGGTGGACCTGGGAGGGTGTTGTGAAGTGAGAGGGCATAAGTTTGGAGGCCCTGCCACTCAGGGCCTGACCCGGCTTTGCTTCTTTGAGCTGTGTGTGGGATCTCACAGAAGGGAACAAGACGAAGAGGTGGTCAGATAGATGTTTTTGAAAGTAACCCTGGCTGCTTCTTGGAGACGAAATTGGAGAGGCGAGGGAAAAAATCTTGGGTTTCTGGCTCACTTACTGCACTGGGTAAGGGGGGGAAGGAGCAGGTGCTGGGAACAGAGGTAAAGATCAGAGTTCCGTTCTGTGCTTGGTAAGCTTGAGAGGCCTGTAGGTGGTTGGATACGTGGATATGGAGCGCAAAACTAGAGGTGAATTTTGGGAGTTGTCAGCATATAAATAGTAATCATGTCCCTGAGATTAGATGGCAGGTCTGTGGAGAAGGCACAGTAAGAGCAAAGACGAGTCTTTGCTAAGTCCTAGACGTGTCTGGGGCCGAGCCCTGTTTATACTCCAAGATTCTGGTCATCTGCTCATGGCCTGCAAAGGAGCACTTACAACAGTCAGTGTATTACCATGAAATTTACAGACTCACAGCCCAGTGGCTAAGAACATAGACCCTTGAACCCGAATGCCTAGAGCTCAAGACACCCTCTGCCGCTTACTGCCTGCAGGATGTGGGTCTTTACTTCATCTCTTCTCCTCAGCCGGAAAGTGGGTAAGAGCGGTCCCCACCTGGAGGCGTGGTGAGGATGAGATGTTAGCAGAGGGCCTGGAGAGCAAGCCCTGGGGAGTAAAGTTCCAGGTGGAGGGGAAACTCAGAGGGTTTCTTTCACTAGGGGTTGGAGGAAAGGCTTCTTGGGAGGTGAGATACCAGCAGTTTTGAAGGAGAAGCACAAATGATTTTCCAGGACAAGAAGGTAAGAGCAGGGCAACCCAGACAGAGAAGCAACACGAGTAAGGCAGACGATGGGGACTGTTTCTCATGACTGTTGGGTGTCTGTCTGTCTTACTCACCAGAGAGCCCCTCAGCCTCCCATTATACACATGCACGCGTGCGCACACACGCTCCAGTATCGATTACTCTGACCTTTGCTCCTTTCCGGAGGTGTCTGGTACATGAAAGTGTAGTAAACGTTTGGATGGATGTATAGGTGGGTGGTTGAATGGAAAAGAACTTATAAGTTCCAGAAATCCACACTAGACCAAAGATAGGTGAAAATTTCTATCTGGGAATAGAGTGGAAATTTTCTATCTGGGAATAGAGTGTATCTTTAAAGGTGGTTTTTTTCCCCCATTGATTAAAAAACTTAAAATACTTGTTTATAGAAAAAATTGGGACACAGAGAAGTACAAAGAAGATGGGAAAACATCACCTAGAAATCCCATTGCTCACTGTTAACTTTATTGTCTTTGTAATTTTTTATGTTTTTAATGAGGCAGAACTGTCAGATTCGCAGCTTCCATTAGAGCTGCTGGCAACCTTCACTTCCTGGTCTGGCCCTCAGTCCATCCAGTTATGTCAGATAGCAGAGGCGAGCCCTGCTCCCCGGGCCATCCCAGTCATGCTGAGACCCTGGCCGCTGTACCAGTTCAGCCCAGGAGGAAGACTGGTCCTTTCTAGCCTCCCTTGGGGAATAATAGCCTAGGTCCCCTGAGACACTGCTTTCTCTCAAGCCTTAGAGTAGACTTTAGGTTTCTGTGTGTAGTGTTCTGTATGTTTTATGCCCTTGATGGTATCTAATGGCACATCTGATGAGCTCCCAGACCGTGGAGCCTACCTTCATGGTGAGGGTCATCAGGGAAGGAGAGGTGCCCTGGTCAGCGCCCGGAAGGGGGGAGGAGTCCACTTTTCATTACTAACGGTTACGATGTACTGGGGACAAAGAGTCATAAAGGGGCAGTTTCTGTGTGGTAATGAACTCAGCCTTGTTTGCCTTTGTAAAAATTCTGATTATATCTGGGTTGTATCCATAGAACAGTAACTTCAAAGGATTTTTAAGTATGTTTGGTTATTGGGTGGATGTAAAATCTAGAAAGAACGTGTCATTTCGGCTTCTTTGATCCCTGGCATGTGATGAGACCTCCTGTTCTTGACTTTCTCCTCTCTCGCAGGTTGTGCGGCCCGGGCAGCGCGCTGGGTGGGCCGTAGGCTCCCTGTGGACGCCTGGCCCTGCCGCTCCCTGAGGCTGTGTCTGCTCTTTCACCCCAGGCTGCAGCCTCCCTCCGCACCCAGCGCCCCCAGGAGCGGGGAGGAGAGGAGGCCCAGCTTGGCAATGTTCTGTCTAGTCCTCTAACAAGAGAGGGGTTCTGGGCGTTTTGTTAGTTTTGTTTTTGCTTTTGCTTTTTTTAATCAAAGGAAGGAAATGAGCGCTTAATGATCTACTCCTTAAAGTTTTGACATTGATAAAAATGACATCTGATCCTCTTTCACAGGGCTTTGAAATACCCTTTCCTAATACTTCCTGAGGGAAGAAGCAGCTGTCTTTAAATGCCTTTACCGAACCAAAGCCCTTAGTCACCGTTTTTGCTTGTGGCTACATTATGGCTTTTCCAGCAGCTGCTGTGGTTTTGGAATTGTTTGTTTTTAGTACTTCTGTTATAAATTAATATCTGCACTGTAAAATGCATGCCCAGCAACACCCCAAGAATTTTTTCCTGCTTATCATGTTGATAGCAGTGAAAAAAAGAAAATTAAAAAGTATGTGCTTGGAAAGCTTCATTTTAGCAGTGGTGCTTTAATGTGGTTACAGATTTATTTTTATTCTTGCTTCCTCTAAACTAGTTTAGTATAGTTAGAAAATCTTGTTTGTGAATGCCATTAAGGACAGTAGTTTTGGTGTTTGTTGGACTTTCACTGGATTGATGTTAGAAATGAGGCAGTGTCTTCTGCATTCAGAATGGGGAATGTGGGAGATTACCAGGGAGAGAAGTGGGTGTGGGAGCCCGCTTCCTGGGTAGGTGGCTTGACGTACAGACCTGGCGTAGTAATACCCAGATTTTGGTTTTGGTTTTTATGGAAGTGATTTTAAAAGTAGGCCTTTGAGCGTTGTGGAATTTCCCTCTTTAATGGAAAGCTCAGTGGTCATGCCAGATGACCTGAGCACCGGTCTTTCCCTGAGACCCGCCCCGCTCTCCTCTCCTTGCCCTTCCTGCCGGGGTGGCCTCATCTCAGCCTCGGAGCAGGGGGCTTTCTTCTCCTGGACCCCCGCCCAGCTCCCCCTCCAGCCTCGCTTCCTGGCCTGTAGCACAGAGCTGCCCCCAGAGACCCTGTGACGGGGTGGAGGGGAGCGTGATGCAGGGAGCAGAGCCCCTGGCCTGTCGGACATTCACTCGGCGTCAGCTCCTTCGTCTCCTCATGGGACTTCTGGCTGGTTTTCTCGGCTTTCCTTCTGCTTTCCTGACTTTTGTCCTGCTCCCTATAAGTAGTCTTTCTCCAGAGTTTCACACTCTCCTCCTCTTCCTTGTACACCTTCTGCCTTGGAGAGCTCAGGATGTCACAGACCCGGCTCTTACTGTTCGCAGCCCATTTCCTCGTCTTCCACAGTCATGTGCATCAGCTGCCTACTCGATGAGGACCCTTGAACTTCTCCCCAGCATAGTCACCCCTCCTCTCTTTTCTGTCACCCCCCTTCCCAGTCACTCAAGCTCAAAACCTAGGAGTCTGTTCACGCGCCTCCTTCACCCCCACCCCACCTCCTACTCCATCCAGCCTAGCCCACTGTTAAACAGTCCATCCTGCCACACCACCGCTGGTCAAGTTTAAGACCTGTTTGTCCATGGACAATTGTCATAGCTTCCTAACCAGTCTCTCTTCACCCGCACCATTCTGTACCTACTGACGGGAGACTTCACTTCGTTCTGTCGCTTCCCTTTTCAGAAATCTTCGGTGCCCCTACTGTCTGCAGCAGTACAGCCAGTAGAAATACAGTGTGAGCCACAAATTCAATTTAAAATGTCTAATAGCCACATTACATCAATTTAAAAATAGATGAAGTTAAGATACTTTATCTTGGGACTTCCCTGGTGGCGCAGTGGTTAAGAATCCGCCTGCCAGTGCAGGGGACACGGGTTCAGTCCCTGGTCCAGGAAGATCCCACATGCCGCGGAGTAACTAAGCCCATGCGCCACAACTACTGAGCCCTCGTGCCACAACTACTGAAGCCCACGCGCCGCAACTACTGAGCCCATGCGCTGTAACTGCTGAAGCCCGCGTGCCTAGAGCCGATGCTCCGCAGCAAGAGAAACCACCGCAATGAGAAGCCCGCGCACTGCAACGAAGAGTAGCCCCCGCTCGCCGCATCTAGACAGAGCCCGCGCGCAGCAACGAAGACCCAATGCAGCCAAAAAAAAAAAAAAGTTTTACTTTGTCTAATACATCCAAACATTATTTCAACGTATAATCAATATAAAATTATGAATGAGATACTTTCCATAATTTTTCAGGTCTTCAGGATCTAGTGTGTAATTTACACTCACAGTATGTCTCACTTTGGACCAGCCACTTTCAAGTGCTCGGGGCTGTGGGATTGGTCAGCACAGGGATTCAGGGTCACAGCCCAGGCCCCTTAGCCTGGGGCTCCATGTCCTCGAGTCCCAGCTCACGATTCCAGACCTGATTTCCTGCCGCTGCTCAGGTGCTCCAGCCAAAACGGTTAGCATGCACATCCGCAGACCCACCTGCAGTGTGCTGAGCCTGGATTAGGCTGCCCGCCCCCCAGCACAGGCCCCTGCCTCTCCCAGCCCCTGCCCCACCTGTACTCAGGAGCTCCTCAGGGGACCTGGGGTTTGGCCAAGGGTGTTTTTTTCAGCATACTCAAACGTATGCTCATCGAGATCAAGGCCCCACTGAAACTGGAGAATTCAAGCCCAGCAGGGAAATCCTGTTAGTTAACACTGAGAAGTGACGAAGATTCCTTACTTTTTTTATTAGACATTTTCTGGAACAAAAATATACCCTTATGGTGCAGAAAGTGGGCTGCATTCTTTACATTTATTGAATAAGATGTTCTAGATATTTGTTTTTTAATTTCTGTTCTCTAACTTTTTTGCTAAACCCAAACCAAGTGATAGCCCAGGGCAGTTTACTTCAGTGACTCCGAGCTAGCCCTGGAGTCATGCCTCCCACTGCCCGGGGTCTGCGGGAGGGGCGCCCTGGTTTATTGACGTTTGTCGGTGGCACAGAAGGCGCCAGCCCCACTTTGGGGCTGACGGGCCTGTGCTGGGTGTCGTCTTGCCCGGTCCATCCCGCTTGCTCCAGCGCCTTCCGTGTCTCTAGGATGAAGAGTGCTTGGTTTGCTCCCCCATCAGCGCCCCCACAGTTGTCCCGTGTGTGAGGACGCGCTGCCCAGCCCGCTTCTTCTGCTGCCCCTTTACCTCTTTCCTCAGCGCGCCCTCATCCCAGAGACAGAGGCCTTTCTAGGCCTTCCTGCTTGAGATTGGAATCCCTTTACTCCTCCTGCCCTTTGTCTTCTTTCCCTGGTTGGTTTTTGCTCACAGCACAGCGCTCCTTACCGTCAGATCCTGTCAGTTTCACTGTCTTTTCATCCCACTTGAACATCACTTCCACTCAGGAAGGGAGGTCTGTCTGTTGGTGCTGTCAGTGCCTGGCATATAGTGTACATTCGGTAAAGGATGGAAGAAGGAATGAATGAAACGTGAGTGAGTGGTGCGCGGGAGGGACCGCAGGCGAGTTTGCGGACCTCTCTGATCCTGTTTCTTGATGGGTAACACGGCAATAACACCTACCTTCCTATGGGGAAATGGGCAGTCATACTTACACTGCTGGTGGGAATTTAAATTGTTACGTTCTCTATGGGAGGTAATTTGGCAATATCTATAAAAAATTATAAATGTATGTACCTCCTGACCCAGCTATTCCAGTGGGAATTTATCCTGCAGGTATATTTATACATGTGAAAATTGCCATATGTGCAGGTTGTTCTTTGCTATACAAATGTCCTTCAGTGGGGGACTTTTCAAGTAAACCACAGTATATCCATATAATTGAGTACTCTGCTGCTGTAGAAAAGAATGAGGAAGCTGTCTTCGTACCAGTACAGAGAGACGCATGTGTGTGACTGCATGAGAAAGCAGAGGTGCAGACAGGGAAAAAAAGGAGTGTGGATAAACTTGTATCTGTGTTTGCCGTGTCCACACAGGAAGACACTCGCAGAGATAAACAAGAAGCTAATGACAGTAATTCTGGGGGCAAGGGATCTGGGATGGAGGAAAGGGGTGTGAGTGAGGCTTTCTACTGGATACTTTTATTAATATATATGAATTATGACTGTATTACCTATTAAAAAAATGAAAGCTTACGTTGCGGGGTTATTTTGAGGATGAAACAGCGTGTGTGCAGAGCCACTGCTCAGTGCCTGGCCGCAGAGTAGATCCTCAGGTTGGAAGTTAGCACGGCTGTCCTGATACGCCTGCCACGTACCCCAAGACGAAGCAGACGTTTTCCCTGCGTTTGAGCACACAATCTGGTAGGGAAAACTGAAGGTGTAGAACAACTGAGAAACCCTTCCCACATTAGAGTTGGATCTGTGGTCTATTAATTTTTTTGGTTTGCAGTTGCTTAAGCTGCTGTGCCTGCTTCCCAAGTGCTGAGGTGTGACATGTCTATGTGGGTGCCCCAGCAGGGGCACAGAAGGTGGGCTCAGGTTTTTGTCCATAAGTTACATCCACGTGTCTACTTACAGCAATCTCAGTGCACCTTTTTAACATGGAGTGAAGTCTTTAAATGTGTCTCGTCACCCCAGTAACATGTATTTTAATAATGGTGCTATGATTATTTCTCTCCATTCCTCACAGTTGCAGGGAAATACTGTTTTTACTTGACAGTATTCCAGTTTTGAGTTCTAATGGAATTAATTTCGTTGTGCCTTTTTAAGCCAAAAATAAAATTTTTCTCCTAACCATAGTGCTAGAAGTTTTTATGTCCGCCCTTAAAATTTTCCACACGTGATAGAGTAACAGTGGAGAGCTGTTGGGAAAACTGAGATTAGATTTGGTTGTGGTGAAATGCGAGGTGCAGGAGTTGAGAGCCACACACAGTGCCGGGCACGGCCCGCAGCCTGGCTTCTCAGCCTGAGGTCGCTCTGTAGCCGCCCAGCGAGGCCACCGATGGCCGTGAACCGGCACCACCCTTGGACACTAGGCCAGCAGACCAGTCACGGTTCAGGGATCAGGAGTGCCGGGGCAGCCTGAGCCCAGTGGGTACAGCAAGGTCTGGTGGGTGGGGGGAGGCTCCCCCAAGACCAAAGCCCTGACGTGGCCTCGTAAGGTGCCTCTGACCTCTGTGGAAGAAATGGTGAAGGTCTCGTGGAAACCCTGACAGAGCAGCACTGGGCTTCCAGGTTGTTGGCGTTAGCATAGGTCAGCTGCCTTATACAGGAGGGTCACCGGGCAGGAGAGGAAAGAGGCAGGGGGTGACAGTGCAGCTGTGACACTGCAGAGCGACAGCAGTGACACCTGCTGCTCAGTAACCCTTGCCCGGCCCGCTAGCCCTGGGCCCTCGTGCCGGGCAGGGTCACGCCTCTCCACGCCTCCCTGGCTGGGACCATTGTTGGCCACCTCCCTTCCAGGGCCTGATTTTCTGCAGCAGTTTGCATGGTTCATTAGTTTCTTTGAAGAAACCAAGTGTTTTCATTTTCTGTGACTTTCTGGAAAGATGCAGCACACACAGCAAACACACGGCGCAAGGCCGACTAGGCAGGAGGCCCCGTGTCCCGGTGGGCTTCCCGTCCCTGTGGCCCGTGGCCCTCTGAGGCTCGAGTCGGGGAATCCCAAGCACGTGAGGGAAGTGGGAGCGTGTAGCTCACCCGAAGCCCGCCGGGCTCCCGAGGCACCCGGTTACCGGGCTGGCAGTGGAGAGCGTCTGGCTGCAGGACTTGCTGAGGACTCAGGGGTCTTGGGAACTCCCAGATGGTTTCTGGTGCTGTGATCTGGGGACCAGGCAGCCTCGTGGAAGCCGCTGTGCCAGTGAGCCCCACAAAAGGTCTGCAAGCAGGGAAGTGTACTCGGGGGGTGGTCGTCCCTTTTCGGGGTTTCTACTTTTGCCTTTTGTTCTTTTGGGGTTAAAGGCAGGACTCCTGACCTGTGCCTGTTAAAGAAACAGTTGGTCAGTGGATCAAAAATAAGCGTGGAGTAGAGTGGCAGTGATTAGGCACATACTCCTGAGTGTTAATCATCTGTTTATTTTTTTAAACACCACCTTGTTTCAAAGAAGATGGAGGAATGGCTTCTAAAGATACACACATGACAGCGGCTATGAGTGAGGAAGTTGCAGTGAACCAGGGCCGAGGCAGAGCCCAGGGAGGTGGCGGTGCCGCCCTGGGTGCTGCCGGCTGCACGTGGACTACCCCCCCCCCCCGCCCCAGCCGCCGGAAGAGGCAGCGGTAGTCAGCACGGGGCGCGCGGGGCGATGCAGTGCAGAGAGCCCCCGGGGGCCCAGGGCTCCCGGCCGTGGGGACTGCGAGACTTTGCCGGGGGCCTCGTAGTGAGGACCCTGTGCAGGTGCAGGAGTCACAGGCCCAGCCGCTCCTGGCGTGAGACGTGCGAAGTGCCCGGGGCTGTCCCTCTCCCCGGTGGGTCCCGGCGCCTGGTATAGTATCTGTCGGGCACATACTAGGCTCTCAACAGTGTTTGCTGAATGATTGACTCTCTCCGTGAAACCCAGTGGCCTGACACCCAGGTGCAGTTCTAGAAGGTAATTCCACAAGGGGCCAAAATGCCTTCGCTGGCCTGACCGCGGGATAGGGCGTGGAGTGCCTGGATGGACGCGTCCCTTCTCACCGAGAAGCAGACAAGGTTTCTTGCTGGAAAAGTCGACCTTTAAAACTTCTCCATTGTGATAACTTGTTCTCCTTTGTCTTCACAGAGACTAATAGACAAGTCACGAGTAACCTGTGTCAAATGGGTTCCTGGTTCGGAAAGCCTTTTCCTAGTAGCCCATTCAAGTGGGAACATGTACTTGTATAATGTGGAGCACGCTTGTGGCACCACAGCCCCCCACTACCAGCTTCTGAAGCAGGGAGAGAGCTTTGCCGTGCACACTTGCAAGAGCAAATCCACGAGGAACCCTCTCCTCAAGTGGACGGTGGGCGAGGGGGCCCTCAACGAGTTTGCTTTCTCCCCAGATGGCAAGTTCTTGGCGTGCGTGAGCCAGGACGGCTTCCTGCGGGTGTTCAACTTTGACTCGGTGGAGCTGCACGGCACCATGAAAAGCTACTTTGGAGGCTTGCTGTGCGTGTGCTGGAGCCCGGATGGCAAGTACATCGTGACGGGCGGAGAGGACGACCTTGTGACCGTCTGGTCCTTTGGAGACTGCCGCGTGATCGCGCGGGGCCACGGGCACAAATCCTGGGTCAGCGTGGTGGCGTTTGACCCCTACACCACTAGCGTGGAAGAGAGCGACCCTATGGAGTTCAGTGGCAGCGATGAGGACTTCCAGGACCTTCTTCACTTTGGGAGAGACCGAGCAAACAGTACCCAGTCCCGGCTGTCCAAGCGGAACTCGACCGAGAGCCGCCCCGTCAGTGTCACGTATCGGTTCGGCTCCGTGGGCCAGGACACGCAGCTCTGCTTATGGGACCTCACGGAAGACATCCTTTTCCCCCACCAGCCCCTCTCCAGAGCAAGGACGCACACGAACGTCATGAACGCCACGAGTCCTCCTGCCGGAAGCACTGGCAACAGCATCACGACCCCCGGCAACTCGGCGCCCCCTCCCCTGCCACGGTCCAACAGCCTCCCGCACTCCGCCGTCTCCAGCACCGGCAGCAAGGGCAGCATCGCGGACGGGGCCATCGCTTCCGGGGTCAGCAAATTCGCGACGCTCTCACTACACGACCGGAAGGACAGGCACCATGAGAAAGATCACAAGCGAAACCATAGCATGGGACACATCTCTAGCAAGAGCAGCGACAAACTGAACCTAGTTACTAAAACCAAAACGGACCCAGCTAAAACTCTGGGGACGCCCCTGTGTCCTCGGATGGAAGACGTTCCCTTGTTAGAGCCGCTCATCTGTAAAAAGATAGCACATGAAAGACTGACTGTATTAATTTTTCTTGAAGACTGTATAGTCACTGCTTGTCAGGAGGGATTTATTTGCACATGGGGAAGGCCTGGTAAAGTGGTAAGTTTTAATCCTTAATGCTGCACCAGATCTAGAACTTGAATAGGTAGTGATTTTTTTCTTGCGGGAGGGGCGGGGTGTACAATGAATGTGAATGACACTTCTTATTCTTAATGTAAATCTAAATGCATCAGAGCCATAATTTTGGATACTGCATGCCATGTAATTCTGAATCATTTGATAATTCACCTTAGAACGTTTAAAAAATATAATCAAACTAATTGCCAGCCAAGTCAGTCACCCTCCTGGGAGTATATAGAGTCCCAAGGTTAGCGTTCCTGTATTAGACTCTTTCGATTTTAGGAAAATCATGACAGTGTGGGGAAACAATGACTTTAAAATGCTAAAATTAAAATTTCTGCTTTAACTGGAATATTTTTGCTTAACTACTCAATTAGAATATTGTACACCTGATCAGAGTGTGTGTTCAATACGAACGGCCATTAATTGTCATTTATAGTCCAACTTTTTATCTTAATCATAAAATGTTTAGGAATCTATGAAATTTAACTTTAGGAACAAAGCGTTCAGCAGGGTTGATTGATATTATTTTTACATTGTTCTGGCAATCCACAGAAAGAGAAGAGCCTTAATTTTTAAAACCCATTTTAGTCATTTTATGACAATTAAAATTGTTTAATAAACATCTTTTTTCAAAGAAGCAGTTTGTAGCACTTTGATTGAGACTCTGTGCACTAAATAAAATACCCACGTTTCTCAGAGCCTGGACAGTTACCGCGAACTGCGGGCTGAGGGCGCCAGCAGTGTTGTCAGAAGTGCCTCTTGTCACACAAGCCGAGATCTTTTATGGTGGATGTGATTTGCTTACGTTTTATCCAACAAGGGGAAGGAGCTTTTCTTTTCTTTTCCTTTTTTTTTTGGTGTGGGTTTTGGTTTTTTTTTTTGGTCAAAAAGGCACATGACCGTAGGCCCTAGGCAGACTCCTCAGCTTTGTTTTGAGAAGACTGATAGGCCCGCAAGGTTCAGAGAACTTGAAACTTTTCCCTCGTTTGGGTTTTGTGTTCCCACCAGAGGGGAAGGGCAGGTGCAGGTTGCCCTCGGCCTCTGTCTCAGGGACCCCACCCCCTACCCCAGCGCCTGCCCCGGGGGGCCTGTGGCTGCTGGGGGCAGGGCTGGCTCTCTGCCCAGACGGCTGCTTCCACTTCCAGGGGAAGCTGCTGTGCTCGACTCTTAATTCCTTCAGATCCTTATCCGCTGTCGGAGGAGTTGCTTTTCAAATTCTAGTTTTCACAATGGATGAGAGGGCTCTTTGACCCGTATGTTTCGTGTCAAGATGATAATGATCTCATCTGTTAACTTACTTTGGTCACTTAGGTTTGTTTTTCTGTTGTGCACGCCTTTGTAATTAAATATAGAGATACTGATAATTTATACTGGTTTGAGTAGTGAATGCGATTCAGCAAAGTGCCGACCTGGAGACTTCAGTTTCTCTGCGGCGCGAGCCTCTGGCTGATGGAACAGTAGCTCTGCGCTCTTACGGCCGCCGCCCCCCACCCCGGAAGGCCAGGCCGGCGCCCCGCCGGCTCCGCGCTCCACGCGTGTCAGGGCCGGAGCCGTTCACTCTGTGTGCCCCGGGCTCCTTCGTGTGCTGGTTTCTGTGACCTGTGACAGCGGTGGCAGTGTTCTCCACGTGAGAGCCTCGGTGGCCTTCCCCGTTCATGCATCACGGCCCGTGGGAATGTTAATGTCCTGTCTGCCTTTAAGATGTGGTCCTTTGTTCCTAAATGTTAACTGATCTGAGGTGGCAAAGACAGCCATCCTTGTGGACTGTTTCCGCTTCGGAGGCTGTCAGATGGAGAGCAGGAACCGGCACTCCCTGTGCAATTGTATGTACCTGCATAGTTTTAGAAATTCGGTTTCAAATGCTTCTGAGGCATTGAGTATGCAGTTTCAAAATTCAGGACTTTGTCTTTGGCCCAAGTGGCCGAATCCCAGGTAAGCAGCCTTTACGGGGCAGCGGGCCGCCGTGACCTTCCTGTTCTGAGCGCCGTGCTCCTCGCAGCGCGGGCAGGAGAGCCGTGGGCGGGCCATGCGGCTGATGCTCCGCGACGGGGGCTCTTCCTGGCCCTTCTGTCCTTCAGCGTCTGCTGGGGCGGCTCACCCAGGGGGCGGTCTGTGGATGGGAGCGGGGCCAGGAGAGGCGAGAGGAGGACGTTACTGGCCCCTTAAGAGCAAGCTCTGAAGGTGCTCATGGAAGCCGGGCCCCACCTCCTCCGCCCCGCCCGCCCCCGATGAGACAGCCTCGGTCCCTGCGCAGTTTGGGGTTTGGGGCTCGGTCACAGTCTGTCTTCCAGCTTCTGCTGGTCGGTGTATCCTTGATGTCTGGCTGGGGCCCCTGGCTGGGTGTCAGGTGCCGGGGAGGGGCCGCTTGGCCCGGCCCGGCTCTGCCCGGCTGCTTCCGGCCACTCTGCCCCTCTGATGCCTCCGCCTTTCTGCGACAGCCAGCGGCGCCCTTCTCCTGCCGTCAGGAGGACAGAGTGCGAGGTGCTCTCCAAGACCAGGACTAAAGTTGCCGGCAGCTTGAGGAGGGGGGGCACAGGAGAGGGAGGGGGGCGGGCGGGCGTCTCCTCTCCTCCCTCGGATTTGTTTCGGGGCCGCCACGGCTGCTGCAGACCCGGGTCAGGAGGGGGGTTGCTTCGAGGGGTTCCAGTCGCAGGTATATAAGGCACCGTGGCCACTAAGGGAAATCTGGGGAGTGTTTTTTTGTAGTTTTCTCCCCAAATTTTGAGCTTCCTCATTGAAACTTTTCAGTTTTTTAGCTTAAACATTATCCTGAGCGAGAATATCTTTTCTAACCTAACCTCTGGCATAAAACAGCTTTTGGCCAGAAGAGGTTATTCCTACTCGCCCAGCACGATTTTTCCACCGTGCACTGAGACGCGTGGATGAAAAGCAGAGAAATAAAGTGCTCAGGGTAGCACGTGAGCCGAGCTGCTCCCCCGCAACAAGAGGTGGCTCTGCCCGCCTGCGGCGACAGGACCCCCCGGAGGGCACTAGCCAGGCTGTGGGGTCTTCCCTGTCTGCCCTGCCCTGGCTCGCCCCTTAAAGCTTCTGGCGATTCCAGAGCTGGGTGTGTGTTGTGACCTGGGCGATGCAGGCTGAACCCACCGGCCGCCCCAGCCCCAGCCCTTCTCTGTTTCTCCTCTGCTGGGAGAGCTGGGGTGGGAAGCCTTTGGAAAACCTGGCCTTCTTTTAAAGGCAAATGTGTAAGAGGGAGTAGGCAGACTCTTTAAAAATAACCAGTAGCTTTGGGTTCTAAATTGATTTAAATAGTGGTAAAGAATCTTAATTTTGTTTTTTGTGCTGACTGGACCTTCTCACATTTTTGAAGGGTTCTCCTGTGAGCCGTTGACTTGGGACTAAGGATAAATGCCTTAATGAAAGAAAAATAGAGGAGTGGAAATACAGGGATAAGCTATGACAGTGATTATTGTCTCAGACATCCAGAAACGATGAGGGACAAAAGGCCCTGAAGCTTTCTCAGTTTTTACGGGCGTGTGACACGCGTCCCCCCAGTATTCTCTTCCACCGCCGGGCTCCACAGCCAAGTCCAGGCTGGCAGGTGGCCCGGCAGCCGTTTCTCCCCGATTCCTCCACTTCCTGTGGTACATCCTGAATTTTTAAGAAATTGTCCAGTATTGAACTTGCGCTGAAGTTGGTGAAGCAGCTTTATCGGTGTCCGCACCCGTGTACGAGGTTCTCGTTACCTCCTGCTTGGGAGGGAGAGCTTTGATTTCTTGGTTGAGGAAGCCCAAAGTGTGAGGCGAGAGCCAAAGGGCCGGGGAGCCCCGCGGAAGGAATCCTTTGAAAACCCAAAGGCCACATCTGTGGACCTGTCTGTCCGAGGAGGAACTAGAAGCAGAGGTCGACCGTGGGTTTCCCAGGAAAAACGCACGGCGCGCCACGTCCCGTTCCGTGCGGGAAGGCTTGGCCCAGGGTGACCGGCCGTGGCCCCCGCGCGCGTAGGAGAACGAGGGGGGGCAGTCGGCCTCCTGTGCGGGTCGTCCCGCTGTGCCGGGCGTGTCCACTCCTGGGGTTTCCTTCCTCCGCATTCGCGTGTAGGCCTGGTAAGTGACCCGGAGGAGATGTCCGCCTCGGGCACCACAGCAGGGAACAATCGGCAAAGGCCCCCTCCTCGTCCTGGCACACCTGTCGCGCTGGGCTGCTTGGGACGGTCACCTGTTCAGGTAGTCAGGGGGCTCAGCCCCACCACCCCAGTGCTGGCCAGTGAGAGGGGCGGTCTGGGAGGGTGGAGTCCAGGGCTCTGCTTGCAAGGCACCCGTATCCAGCTGTTCCCTTTGAAACTCAGAGCCAAGTTCAAACCTGTATGTAGAAGCCCCTCCGGGAGAGGGACGCTGTTCCACTGGTACTGACTTTTTATTCGTTGCTGCGTCTGTTACGTGGACTTTGTGTCATGGTCACATCGCTGTCGCTCGAGTTAAGTATGTAAAAGAAAACTTTTCTGCATTTTTGATTTCTGTATACCTAAGTTTATTAAAGGTTACTGTATTAGGTGACACTGTATAAAATTGTATGAATATTTACCTTTAGTGAAAATCAAAACTCATATGTATTTCCTTTTTTACATTCTCATCTAATTTCTTGAAAACTTGAATAAACTTCATAAAGAGCCTTCCTAACATGAAATGTTGGTAAATTAAGTTCTTAACTGTTGCAATAATTAATGAAGCTTTAATATCAGTATTGTTACTTTATAATTTTAAGAAAATCGTGTTTCTGTTTCACTGCCTTGGTTTTTAGCTGTTCCCTTGTCACTGTCACAGCTAGAGACTTACTACATACTTGATATTCTGAAGAACTTTGGGGTTGTCCTCTGTATAATGACATTAAATAAACGTGTGAATGAATTGTAAATGTAGATAAATTTTCAGTAGTCACTTTCACATCTGAGCTTTAAAAAAATCTCAGTGAACCAAAAAAGAAAAGCTTCTAAATGCTGTAAAATTAAGGGCCTTGTTAATGTTTATAGAAGCAATAGCCCCAGGAATTGCTACCTCTTATTTCTGATTCTGAGTTTTTCCGAATTAGAAGCTTTCTAAGGGAGATGTTTGTTCTGAGCATGGGAGGTATTCACTGTTTTCTGCGACCTTCGTCTGAGGCAGGTCCCATGTGGGCAAGGACCGTGGGTTGGCTTTGCGGCCGAACTGGTGCCGGTTCTGTGCGGAGCGCGCGCGGATGCTTTGCGGTGGCCGGGCGGGGGCTGCGCTGAGTTCCCAGGTGGCGGGCAGGCGACGCTGTAGCAGCTTTTCTCCTGGGGAGGGTTTGTCATTTTCCGCTTGCCGGAGGCGTTGTCATCGCCGTGGAGGTGGTCCTGCCCCGCGCCCGGGCCCCGAGGCTCCGGTGCAGAACAAGCCCCGCGAGCGGGGCAGTGGGAGCCGGTCCTCCAGGGGCGGGAAGCAGGAGCGATGTGCGCTGTCCTGCTCTGGACCGCCCCGCGCTCTCGGCAGCACCGGGCGCCTCCGGCTCCGAAAGAACCTTCACGGCAAGAGTTCCAGGCCTGGGCCCGCACGCTCTGCCGGGGGCTCATGGGGGCAGCGGCGAGCTGCCCGGGACGGAGGCCTCGTCAGGCCCCGGGGCTCCCACTCAGCCGCCGCGTCCCTGCTGTTTCGTGAGACGCCTGGGCCTGGAGCTCGGGGCTGGCAAAGCCTCTGGAAGCCCCTCCTGGCCGCCTGTCCTTCTCGGTGGACTCCAGAATCTTCCTGGCCGCGCTGTCCTCCTGAGCCGCCCGTGCTGCAGGGTGTGTGGGCTCTTGAGCCGCCCGTGCTGCAGGGTGTGTGGGCTCTTGCCTTTGACTCGAAGCTGCCAGAGCAGAAGAGACGGTCCGATACTCCGCCCTCAGAGGGACCTACTTGGACTTTACTACCACAGAAGCTGCACGTTTCCTCCTTAGCGCTCGAGGGGATTTTAAGCCCTGAATGCTAGTAGGTTGACAGGAAGTCTAAAAAGACGCACACATGCACAGCATTTTGATCTTTTAAAGATAACTAGTTTGTACACCTTGAAAACATAAGTCCATTCTCCCACGTGTGGCTGCCTTTTGAAACAGTCGATTCTGGACCAGCAGATCTCTTGAAAGGGACAGAACATCTAGGGGTGCTCAGCCCCACCCCCTCTAGAGTCGGTAGCCTTCACGTGGATACCCCGTGACGGGACTCAAGCTAGGAGACACTCGAGGTCCCGGCCTCCTGCAGAGAGGATGGCAGAGCCACAGCGGGTCACCCGGGCGGGAGGGCCTGCAGGCCGTGGGCGAGGCTCTCTTCCCCAGCACGGTTCTCGCAGGAGCCCTTGACTGGTTGTGCCCTAGGAAAGCCTTTTCGCAGATGTCTGAGAACACCACGATCATTTTCCCTGGGTGACTTTTCCCAGGTTGAATGGCCTCTTTGGGGAAATGTGTCACCACCAGTGTGGCCAGTCACCGGGCAGGTCAGGGCTGGCAAAGGGGCAGCTGCCCAGTGGAGCCAAGGTCCCAGGCCACGGTGAACAGTGGGTTTGGGGCAGGGAGGGGTCCAGATGCTGAGAGAAGGGCCCAGAGGACGCGCCGGTGGAGTGGGCCCCTCCCAGCCCGCACCCACTTCCTAAACCTGGCTCACTGAGTCCGGGCCTCAACGCGCCTTGGAATGAAATGGGAGCTCCTCTGCCCAGCTTTTCTGTGGTTCTTTTACGCAGCGGCCTGGGCAGCGTGGGTGGCGGGATGCTGGTGGATGAAATAAGGAGAATGTATCCACGGCTAGAAGCGGCCCTGAGGAAGTCAGCCGGGTGATGGCGCTCATCGTTGGTGTACCATCTCTAAAAGGGCCTCACTTCGCAAATACTGACCTCTTAGTCTCCGAGGGAAGTGAGAGAATCCGGGGGAGCTCCTGGCAGGTTGCCTAGAAGCGGAGCCGCAAGGGTTCAGTGCTCTGTGGCAGGCGCAGGGCCACCCCTGCAGGTGAGGCGGACCCTGCTGACCTGTCCGGCCCTCGGCCCCGCAGCAGCGCTGAGCTCCTCCTGTAGCACTTCTCTGCCGTCTCGAGAGGCTGCCAGTCTGCAGCAAGGCCTGCCCCGGGGCCAGCGTGCACGTCACTTTCGTCTGGGGTGAGGAGGGCGATCCTGAGAGTCGACTGGCCAGGCTTTGAACAGCGCCAGACGCCCATCCCACGACCACTCCCTCGAGGGTCTGCGGTCTCACGCGTTTACAGACGAGCCCATGGCACCCGGGGTCGGATGGGGAGGCCTGCCGTGGGCCCAGCCGGACTTCAGGACGAGGCGGTTCTCTGACGAGGGCCTCTGAGACCCTCACGGTCTTTTCTTGATGTCAGGGTCTCTGATCTCGGCAGCATCCATGAACAAAGACACGTTCCTTTGCTGTAAATTGTTCTTTAGCCGAAATATTACTTTTTCTATATATACGTTTTTATGAAACAAGGTTTAATTCTGTTAGCTTAGTATTATAAATTATAATCAAACCCAAACTAAGAGCTGGGGTATTTTATCAATTTTCACATGAAATCTCTAGCAGGAATAAAATGGCAACTCTGGTGAGAACAGAACAACCTATTAAATATTAGATTCAAGAGCTGCCACTATTTCTGTAATAGGCTTCCTTCCTGGGGGTGGGTAATAGGACATTAAGCAGGTTCTTGTCTGGAGAAATCTTTTGCTTGAGTGATGTATGTAAAGCCCTCGTTTGCCAGCTGTCCGGCATCACGTGGAGAGACCAGCAGCTACCACGCTGCCCGGACAGCTGGAAGCCAGCAGGGCCTCTGAGGCCAGGCGCTTGATCCTCCCCGAGAAAGTCATCAGGGAGGACGCAGTCAGAGGGCAGGCCGCCCTCACGAGCAGCCAGAACGGGGCAGAGGGCGGCGGGTCCTCCTCGCTGAAAAACCTGCCCCAAACTGTGCCCTTAGTTTAACACGTCCAGCCAGGCTTCCCCCTAAGAGTGTTCTGGAGTCTTCGATGGAGGCCCGCAAGTGTGTCTTCCATCTTTCTCATCATCACCCAGCAACTTCTAAACTAAAGCACAGGCTTACAGAAATAAGGTTACTTTTCACATTTTCTTTTGAATAGTGGTGCTTCCCCCGATGCCTCCACGGTGTGTCTGTCCTGCAGAACAATTCCATCTCTGGGAAGAGGACAGGGGTCAGGCCTCCCCCGCGACAGGCTCCTGGCCTGCGTGCTGGGCACCGAGCAGATCCTGAGGCCTTGCTCTGCTCACCCCGGGGAGCTTAGTCCCGGGCCGCCCTCTCCTTGCCGGTGGCTGACCCGCGAAGGTCAGAGTCCCCTTGCTTCAGACACCTTAGACCAGATGCGGTCATCTGTGATGTCACAGGCTTCTTCCCCCCAGACTGTCCGCGATGGACAGGGATTTGGGCCCGGCGGCCTCACTGCAGCTCAGTTCAGACTCGGGGGGAGTGTTTCTCCTCACTTGGCCAAAGGTTCCCTTCATCACCGAGGTGGTAAACCAGCCGTCCTCCCCTCTGTGGACTGGGCCGGGATGGGCAGTGTCCAAAAGAGCTCCTCTCTCCCGTCGGGCCGGCCAGAGCTTTACCTCCTCTGTCAGGCTCCATCCACACCGTCTTGAGGGGTTTGAGTGAGAAGCTGCCCATCGCCGTGGAGATCAGACAGGGCTGTGTGCCTTTCCAGCAGTAACTCCGAGGTCAAGGAAAAGCACTCCTGTAGATTCTGAGCAGGGGTGAGTTGCTAAGTTCCATTCGCCCCTGCTTCCTGATCTTGCCTAGATGAACGGATTTCGGGTTTAAGGTGAGAAACTGGAGATAAAGTGACTTGGAGCGGGACCGCGTGCTTCCCAGCTTCCCTCCAACAGGGCGTGGGCGAAGCTGAGGGTCAGTTTCAGATCGTCACCCCTCATCTGCGTCAGCCCAAGGCCAGGTGTGAAAACGCAGCCATGTTTGCGTAAAGGCGTGTCCTGTGTGCAGCATTTTGGGGAACAGCTTAAGGATCTTTGTGTTCACAGAACTGAGCTTCAGTGTTGCAATATTGTAACCTTAAAATTATTCTTAATAAACGAATGCCAAACTGTGCTGGAACTACGGGCATCCCAGCAAATGCAGGGAAATGTAAGTGCTCTTTGCTGTACAAGAGGTAAACCCTTTCAGGGTTACCTAAGCTCACGCCTGTATTGCAAGAAATCCGTGCCAGCCTCCTGCCTCTCCGTAGGAGCCAGCCCGAAGGGACAGACACCACCCCTCACTGGTGCGGAGAGTCCCCAGACCCACCGCAGCCAAGTGGCAGTCTTGGTCCTGAGCCTCCCCACCCCCACGACTAGATCCTGCTTTCTCGACCTGCTGGGCCCTGTGGGCTGGTGCTAATGCCAGAGGGGCACCACCATCACGCCACCCATCAGAGAGAGCAAAGGAAACGCCTTTTCAAAAATGCCACTAGACTCTGTCCTTGGCGGCCACCCCGGCCCTTGGGGGACTGGGCGTGCGGCTCTCTGGCCTCACTGGGCGAGCTGGCCTTGGAGCCGGGGGGACCCGTCTGTGGCCCGGAGCTGCAGCCCTTGGGGAGGGCAGTGAACAGCCCCCCTGGGAGGTGGCCCTCGCCTTTGGGCGGCGATGCTCCAAAGAACCCTGGCCCTGAGAGACCACTCTCTCCCCCAGGCCGGCCCTGCCCAAAGCGTGACACCCGAGGTGGGGGGGGGGGGGCCAGGCTCAGGATTCCGATGAGTTAGGAATTAAGTAGATGGACACGGAGGGGCTGTTAAAACCCTGGCTTCCAGACCAACAGAAAGCTAACAGTGCTCCTGTGAAACTGCTGGAAAGGATGAGTGACTGTGACTTTCTTCGCAGCCCCATGTTTTGCTGGATTAATGTAAACTGCTTTGTTTGCAGGGTTTAATGTCAGCCCCCAACCAGGCCAGTTCTCCAGGTGGGACTGTAGTGTAGCGAGCCCGCTCCCGCTCGGAGGTTCTCACCCCAGACTGGGTCTTGCGGGAGTGACGACGGAGCCCAGGGCCGCACATGAGCCGCGTGGACATCAGGCCCCGGCCGCAGGCAGGCGTCGCCCGCGTGGAGGGCAGCGCGGAAGAGGAACACAGGGCTCGGCGCCGCTCACCCAAAGAAGCTGGTTCCATTTTTAAATCGTTCTCTTGGGGCTGCAGTAAAAAATAAGAAATGAGATTTTCTTGCTTTTTACTCTAAAACTCAATGTAATAAAAATGTTATATATATTTATGTAATATATACATATATACATAGTGTGAAATAAAATGTTTCTTGGACAAGAAATCCCCTTAAATCCAACTGTTAAAAATAGTACTTCCCTCTGTTTTTGCGCTGATTTTCTTTTTAACACCTTAGGTGTCAGAAGACAACCTGGAATGCACTCATCAAGAAAGTTGTTACTTTCTGGCTTAAATATGTAATTCAGGAAGACGGATGCTGCGCACATAGGTTTTTAAAAATTGTTTGCACTTGAAATAGTTTAATGCTGTTAAAAAATAACTTTGAGTATGGGTGTAATGGGCCTCCAAGGTGTGGCGTGAAGATGCCCTTTTTAATCTGTTAACATTTAACACTCTTGTTCCAATGCAATCGGCTCTGTATTATATGTATAAATAATGTCATTCTGCAATTGGGGAAATGGTCGCTTCAGGAGTACTTTTCATCTTCTAAGAGTGATATTTCTAATTCACAAAAAAATTAATATTAAAACTTTCTTGAATATACCATTTGTTTATCTTCTGTTAAATTGGCTCAACTTTTACTGTATTGTTTTTGCTGAATTAAATGTTTACACCACGTCCCTTGCAGCCCTGATGTGAGGCAGGCTCTTCAAGACCGTGGCTCATCCGGAGAGCCCTTCGGTTCTCTGGCCCCTTCTTGCCGTCTCCCCATCTTTGGCCTTTGTGGGCAGCTGCCCATGCATGCGGACTGCGGTCTCAGGGAACAGCTTTCTCCTTACAGCTTCAAGTCCACGAGTACAGCTTCAAGTCCACGAGTCCACCTTCTGTTGTTGGAAGATCACACACGACTCTGTACGGTGAGTGTGAAAGTGCTTTGTTAAGGATGCAGAGAAAAGGCTGATGACAATTACATGGGATTTTTATTCGGCTGAAGCCAGCTGGTGAGCAGCTTGGTCATGCCCACGCCTACTTGTAGACGCTACAGGGAACTAGAATCATTACAGTGTAGCTGCCAAGTACAGGAACTTTTCTCAATTGAAAAAAATCATACACAGTTGAACCCTTTGAAGGCCTTTTTATGTGGTCAGATTCTAAACCATGAAGTGCCTAAAACACATTTCTCTTAAGTGATCCCATTAAACTGGGGGCGCGTCTAAGTGATTTTAGGCTAGAAAAGATGTGTCCACGCTCCATTTCCATCACTTCTGTGAACGTAGCGACAGGATAACGTTACTGTTGCAGAAAACTCCTCATCAGCCTGGGTCTCGGCTTCTTTCTCAGAGGAGAGGAGGAGGGTCAGGCAGCCAGTTCTTCACCGGCCGCCGGGCCGGGGGGGCTGCTCCACGGGGACCTCCGCCACCGCCGAGCCTCCGTCACACGGCAGGGGAGCTTTCGCGAAAGGTGGAAACCACCGCACACCAGGACACCCTCTCGCTGTAAGTGAAAGAATCAGGATTTATATGCTGTACACATTCAGAATGCCCTTCCTATGAAAACATCAGCACATTTTAGATAGTTTGGCATTCGTCATCTTAGTCAAAGCACTGGTCTCTAAGTACTGTCCGTCACACAGGAGACCTACGAGGAAGCCGCGCGTATTTCCGGAGATCAGAAAAGGCCGCCTCGGAACTCGAGTCCAGAATCTTGAGCCTTGCGGTCCTCCTGGGTCGACTCCTTTTCCTGTGAACTTCCCGCGTGTTTGTAGGAAGTGACGGGTGGGTACCTGGTGGCCCCAGGACAACAGCAGTGTGAAAAGTCCGAGGGCCCAGGGTGCGGCCCAGCTCTCAGCGCCCCGAGGCTGACGTCGCTCAGGGCGGTCAGCCCTACTAGCTCCGCCCACCGCCCCTCCGTCCGACTCTGCGCTGCAGTTTGCGAGATGCATCCGTGCTGGGAACGCATCTTTCTTTTTTTGGCTGGTCCCCGGCCAAGTGGTCCAAGGTGGCTTCCAAAATCGGCCGGCCTCCTACCCGCCCCCGCCGGCCCTGCCGGCACGCGCCCCGCGGCCGCAGGCCCAGGGCAGAGGGTCCCCAGGCCGGCCCCCACCCCTCCTCTCGGAAGCCACGGAGGGTCCGCTCGGCGCACCTGGTACGCTTCGTCGGCCCTTACTGCTCGCCTGGCGCGCTTTCATCCCTCGGCAGCGTCGCCCCTGCTCTGTCTCCTCGGGGGTTAGGTTTACCTAGACAGCCGGCAGGGCCGGGCTCCTTGGACTGGCATGTCCGCCCGCGGCCTCTGCCCCCAACCTCGGCCCCAGCCGCGTCTCAAACGTGGACGAGGGAGTTGGTCGGGGTGGTGATGAGGGAGCTCCCTTGCTCGGGTCTGCGGAGACGGGCCCTCCAGTGGCCCCGGGGAGGCTGAGATGGCCCAGCCACCCGGCCTCGCAACCGGTCAGGTTTGGGGTGCACAGAGACCCACCAGCGCTCCGGCAGCAGGGCCTGGCGGCCTCCTGTGCCTCCAAAGCCTGGCCAGCGCCTGCCCGTCGCCAGGCCCACGGGGCACAGAGCCCTGGTGGACGCAGGGGCCCCCGGGGAAAGCGGACCCGCCCCCTGCAGCCGAGGCGGAGCCCCACGGGGCCCAGGGCACCGCGCCTGCAGGGAGGAGGGTTCCTTCTCAAGAAGGTACAGTGCCGAAGAACTGTAGAGAGGCCCTTCGCGTTTATATACTTAAAGGGGGTGACGATTTCCCTAAACTGTCCTTGCACGTGCCCTCACCCGGAGCCGGGCTCAGAGCGCGGGCCGTCCCTGGCCTCTTCCGACTCCGCCGAGCCCGCAGCGCCCCCAGCCCTCTGCCCGCCCCGCCCCGACGCCACTTCCACCCGTGGCGTCCCCGAAGCCCCCCAGGTCTCCCCACGTGCACCGGCTCTGCCCGCCCTGGGCCCGTCCGCGCCCGTGCCCATGGCTCCCCCTCCCCCGGGCACCGGGAAATGCTGGCCAAGGCCTGGTCCCCCCCCACCACGGGGGCCACGTCCACCTCCCCCAGCCCTGCTTCCCGTCCCTCCTGGCCCCTTGCCCTGCCCCCTCCGGCGCCACCGCTGCTCTGCCACCTCCCCTCCCTCCCCCACGGGAAACAGGTTTCTTCTTGTGCCCGCTTATTGCCGGCACCCCAGAAACGAAGCTGGGCATGCCCGCAGGCCATCGGGAAGCAGCGGCCTCTACTCACGGAGAAAGCTGGGCCTTGGGAGCTGGACCGGCGACCTGCCCGCGGCCCGCACCCGGGGGCTCCGAGCGCTGAGCGCCAGCCTGTGTCGTTCCTCAGTGGACGGTCAAGTGAAGCTGCACCGAAGTCTCCCCAACAAAATCAATGCCCCTGATACGCTCACAAAAGTCAAAATAAAGGAATGGATAATCAGGACACATGTTTAACTCAAAATATATTAAGATGCAACACTGTAATGATAGCTTATTGTTTAATAAAAATCAGGGGTCTCCAATGGTATAATCTGGAAGCCAAACGTGCTACGACACTACTGGTGATGGATGGACTAAAGAAGGCACCGTGTGCAGAGCCCTCGGCGGAACCAGGCCTAAATAATCCATAACAAAGCATAATTTCTGTTTTGATTCATACAAAAAATTACAAAATATTCCCTGCCCCAAATTCTTATGTTACGGAAATGAAACGAAACCCTAGAATGAGGTGATTTTACAAAGGTATTAGACCGGAACATACAGTACAGCCGCCTTTAGGATGCAAGCAGCCTCGGGCCGGCGGGCTGCAGGCCGAGGCGCTGGTGCTGGTCTGGGGGCAGCTCTCCCGGGCCGCCGGGCCGCCCTCTGGTGCCCCCGCCCCGCCCGCTGGTGCCCGGCCGGGTGGAGCCGCCCCGCGCAGGGGAGCCGCAGCGCCGCTCAGCAGCCGCCTCCTCTCCGCGCTACCGTGGGCAGGCGGTGCTCTTTCAGGCTAGGCTTGACGTCCTTCTGTGTGTCTGTCTGTTAAAGAAAGTGACAGACACTCAGCAGAGGCCGGGATGGGCGCAAGTGCGGCGCAAGGGGAACCAGTGGGACGCCCACCTTCTGGTTTGGGCCAACACACTTCAGGGGTCTCAGCACCGGGACCTTCCGGGTCGCTCCAGGGGCAAACACGGGCTGCAGCGCTGGGCTGGAGTACGAGGACAGCTTGGTCACTCCCGACAGCTTGAGCTCGGGCAGTTCCGTCACGCGGGCTGGTCCGTGTCTCCTGCGATGGTCCTCCTCTTGCTTTAGGGGCTGTTTCTAGAAACAAAGCAAAGGTCAGATGAACATACGATGCTTTCCCCTTTGTGGGAATAGGAAAAGCAAAACGGGCTCTTTTGTACTGCTTTTGCCTCATACAATTCCTTGACCGTGAGGCGTGACAGTGTGGTGACTGGACAACACACACCGCGTCCCAGCCCCCCGGGAGTGCGGTGGCCGCTCCCTGGGCCGGGGCCGGGGCCACGGTGACGCTTCCCGCTCGGACTCCCTGAGGTCGGCCAAAGCGGCCTGCAGCCTGCTTCTGTGTGGCCAGTGCGCTAAGAACAGATTTCACATCTTCTAATAGTTGGAGAAAATTTCACGGCATGTGATTATGAGACTCCAGTTTCAGGGTCCACAGTTTTATTGAAACCCACCCCCACCATTCGTTTACGTATGGTCCGCGGCGCCGCCGGCCAGAAGAGTGGGCAGTCACGCCAGACGTGATGGCCGGCACAGCCTGAACCCTCACTCGGGGGCCCTGGCAGAGAGCGCGCGCCTCGGCTCTGCCACAGGGTGCCCGCGGCGGGTGCCAGCAGGAGAGACCCCAACAGCTGACCAAGAGGGAGAGGAGGCCCGGCAGGGAGGGCAGTTAGGGGCAAAGGGAGGGAGGCTCAGCCAGGGGGCGCGGGTGGGCTTCGTCCCCGGTTGGCGGCCTGAGCAGCTGAAAGGGAGCTGCCTTCATCCGCCCTTGGAGGAAGGCACGGGGAGAGAGGCAGGTCTGGGGGGGAGACAGGAGATCGGGTTTGAACAAGTCTGCCTTTTGGACATGCAGCTGGAGCCATCAAGCAGGTGGCTGGACACGGGGGTCTGGATTTCTGGAAAGCAGCCCGGCTGCAGGTATACCTGCGTCCTCGGCTCCCAGCGCAGAGTGACACTCAACAGATGCTGGGCTGAGTGGGAAACGATGGAAGGCCACGGCTACCACAGGGCTTGGTGCCAGCCCACAACTGTAGAACTGGAGGAGCCGAGCAAAGGGGGGCCCCGCGGCACGTGAGAGAAAGGCGAAGCTATCGCGGGATGCAGCTATGGTTTCTACACCAAAAAGCGTGCGAGACCACCTCTGTGCCAGGCGGAGCGCTCCTCTGGGGCCTGCGGCTCTCGCAGGGGCTCCGTGGCCGAGTGGGGACGGTCACCTGGGCCAGTGCTGGCTTCCCGGTGCCCCGGCTAGGGTCCTCTGCGGGCACAACGCGGTGACGTCTGCCCGGTGCTTGGGCACCGGCCTGGCCCTGCGGCTGGGAGGATCCCAGCCCGCGACGCCGTGGACCTTAGCTGGTGGCGCAGAAAGGCCAGGAGCGCAGAGGTGCCGTCTGGCACGGCAGCAGGTCGCTGACGGGCGCCCTTTCCAGGCAGATGTGGCACCTCCACAGGTGGCATCTGCGTCAGAGAGACACGGGCCCCTGTGGGCGTCCGGTCCCAGCTCGGACGGCCTGATCGCTCAGTACCTGCTTGCTGCCCTCCTGTGCCGGCTGCCAGTTGTTACTGAGTAGTTCCGGTGCCACCGGCCGCTTGGGGCAGAGAGCGGAGGCCTTCCTCCTGGCCCTGGCCGGAGCCTGCTTCTCAGCTGCCCTACAGGACGGAAGGGACAAGGGGCGCCTCTGCTGAGAACACGGCCGCCACAGGCCTCCTCTGTCTCCAGCGTGGGCTTGTGCCTGTCGCCCCTCCTCTCATCCACATGAGCCATATCCCGAGGAGCTTTTCCTTTCCTGTCTCAGCCTGACAGCCTCTGGGCTCCGGAGCCGTGGGCCCACCCCTGCCCAGTGACTCAAGGTTCGGGTCAAACGTCACCCATGTCACACACGCACGAGGGGACAGAGGGGTGGAGTCCGAAGCCCTCAGGGCAGGTACTTCCAATGGCAAGTGTCGCCCAACGCACGCGCCCTGGAACCTCACAGCGAGCGAGCTCAGCCCGCTCCCCCTGCCGTGCGCCACGTGACCCTCCGGGGCTTAACACCACAGCCTTGGCATCAACCGCAAAGCAGCCACAGACCCTCCTTCCACCCTGCCGTGAAGCCACTAATCGCCTCCTTCTGGGAGAGGATACCAGGAAGGAGCGAGGTGCGGGTTCCCAGAGGGACCGGCACCGTTCCCGGGGACCAGCCACCCATCCGCGTGCCTGACGGGAACCCGGCAGGGCGCCTACCTCTGCTCTTGGAAGTAGGGATGCTGCAGGGCCTGGTGGGCGGTGATTCTCTCATCGGGGTCATAGGCCACCATTGCGTGCAGGAGGGAGAGGCATTGCGGGGACAAACTGGCTGTCAGGAGAGGTATTCCTGATCCCTTTTTAAAAGTAAAATCAAAACTCATAGCTCTCGACCTGTATTAAAAGCCCAATGATAATAAACGATCACGCCGTCATTTAGAGCACGTGGCCGGTCCAGCATCACGACCCTACAGGGACCTGCACTGAAGGTAACAGTTTACAATCTAAAAAGGGCAGGGGGCAGGGGGGCATAAAGCCCATAGAATACAAGATCCTCGTGGAGACCGTGGACTTTGGGTGAGAATGACGTGTCGGTGTAGGTTCGATGATAGCAGACAAGCCACCCCGGGGCCGGTGCTGGTGGCCGGGAGGCTGTGCGCTGCGTGGGGCCAGGCGGTAGATGGGAAATCTTTGTACCTTCCGCTCAGTTCTTCTGTGAACCTAAAACTGCTCTAAAAAAATTAAGTCTGTTTTTTTTAAAAAGGGTGGGAGGTCGTGACATCTGTTATGCTATAAGTGTAAGAAAACTTTTTCTTGAGAAGACTAATACCACATTCCCACCAGAAAAGAATGAAATAAAGTTTCAAACAAGAAGAAGACTCCAGCATGGCTGTCATCTCCTTACCCCCCTAGGGTTCTGGGAGCCGCTGGGTGCTGCCCGCCCCCCGGTCCCCCCGGGTCAGCGTGGCCCAGGCGCCGGGCGGCGGCTCCCCACGGTCCGCGCGCGCAGCCTGTGCTGGGGAGCATTTCCCACCCAAAGACCCCTGGGGCCGGAGTGAACATTCCGGGGACAAAACCCGACTGCCGGGCTCGCGGGGCTGTGAGGAGGCCCCTGGGGGCGACAGGGGCAGGGTGGTGGGGCGGCCCGGGGGGCTGCACTTACCGTTTGAACTTGGTGAGGGTCTTCCCAGCAGGCGTGCCAATGACGTCGTGGATCCTCGAGATCTGGTCCAGCTCGTTGGCTCCGGGGAAGAGGGGCTGCAGGCTGGGCGGGCGGCCAGGGCTGTGGTCAGGGCGGCGTCCTCCCAGCAGAGGGACCTCCAGCCCCCCCGCCCATGCTTGGGCCTTTCTCCTCCTACTGTCCCCACGGGTCGGTGTCTTTCTAAGGGACAGAGCCACACTCCCATATCTGCACAGCAGGTGTCTCTGCCGGCTGAGAGATGAAAGCCCCCAGAGCCTCCTCACGGCCCGGGGAGTTTTGCTGACAAAAATTCAGGCTGGGTCAGGTCGGGTTGTGTAGACAAATGAGGTCCGAGGAGCGTTTTGGTTTTGGAGCAGTCACGGATTTGGGAATTGTGGATAAAAGATTTTAGGCCCATAACACATTACAGGCCACAAAGAAGAGTTTAAAAACGTAGCTGTGACGGTAAGATGACTTCTATTCAGGGAAAACGGCAGGAGCTCAGGCCGCAGGGGAGAAGAGGAAACGCAGGGGAGCTGGACGGCTCTGAGGTGGGGCAGGCCGGGCACAGAGTGCAGTCAGCGAGGCTCAGCGTGGGCTGCCCCAGGCCCTGAGTGGATGCCGCCGGCACCAGCGCCTCTGACATCCCTCCAAACTGACTCAGGGACTTTAGCACGGGAGAAAAGATCATTTGTTGGTACTTTAGCATCAGTGAAGTCACCACTCTCCTTTCCAAAAATAGCAGTCACTTATCAATACAAATGATCTAGAATCAGAAGGCGTGTCCCGAAGGGCCCAACGTCTGTATTTATCAAGGGGTCAGTTGAGCAGGCGGGACTGGACGACCCGGGTCCTGCCTGCACTGGGCTGTACCACCCTGATGTGCGTCACCCCGACGTTAAATCCACCCACCCATCCTGCGTGACCCACTACCAGCAGGTGCCGCCCCACCTCCTCCCAGGGCTTCTTCCACCCGGTGCCCCCGCCGCCGGTGGACGGGACAGGCCCTCCGCCCTTCCCGGGCCTCTGCCCTGGCCCTGCTGCGCCCAGCGGTGAAGCCCAAAGGCTGGGGGAGGGGAGGACGGTTAGGGCTGGGGCTTCCTGGCCTCCATCCAGCTCGCCCTCACTCCCGGGGCCAGAGCACCCCACCCGAAGGACTGCACTCTGAGGGTAGACGGGGGGCACCGCTCGCATGCCGCCCCCATGGCAGGCCCCACGGGGCGGCAGGAAGCACGCCTCGACTCTGTTCCTTCATCGGGCTTCATCAGTCCTATCGCTGGTGAGGCCAAATGGAGAGGCCCACCGACCCAGGGCCGGGCCGGGCCAGTGGGAAAGAAGTAACTGATGGTGTTCTTTCCTCCATACCCAGAAAGCAAGGAAAAGCGTTCGACACATTTCCTGTCGAGTTAAAAAACCACCACGACACCAGAAGGACTGTAAACTCTGCACCGTAGAGGGAGGGACTGGCGCAAAGCCACTGGACAGCCAAGCCCCGCGTGGACCGGCCTCAGGACCCGGACACAGCGCCCCCCCACCCCCCGCTAGCCCAGCAGCAGCTGCGACTCTGGTGCCACCTGGCCATCTCGTAGAGCACGCAGCCCGCGCTCCACAGGTCCATCTTGTAGGTGTAGAAGCCATCAGTGAGGAGACACTCTGGGGCCCGGTACCAGCGGGTGGAGATGTATTCCGTGTACGGCTGCTTAGAATAGATACTCCGGCAGGACCCAAAGTCCCCTAATTTCAGGACATCTTGCTGCAAGGGGGGAGAGAAGCAGGGACAAATAACATCTCGTCAGGCAGCGATTGTAATACAAACCATTTCAAATATTTATGCACCAACGGGAAAATTCCTAGCACCTAAACTAGCTTGTAGAACATAAAGTACTGGCTTTATAAGCACCTGAAATTGCCTCTAGCAGGTGAGGAAGCGGTATTTCTCTTCAGTGGAACACATTTACGAATATTCTGGCTATGTTTAACTGACATTTCAAAATGTCTACAGGTTTTGGAAATTTTTAAGTCGCAGTATAAGTCTACAAGATGAACTATACACCCTGGTCACATGCCCTGTTTTGCCTCAAACTCCCCACCGGGTCCAGCGCTTCTGGCAGCTTGGTTCCCATTCGGGGGAGGCTGGGGGCCTGGCCTACACCACATGGGATCCTTGAAGGAAGTCAGACAGCCCAGGGAAACAGGTTTCAAAGTGTTTCTTCCATCTTCTCTACCTCTCACATTCAAGTAATAAAATTCATGCTGTCAATAAATTTGAAGCCTCTGGCACCTACAGCTAGAGCAAACATTAAACAGCAGTCCTCTTAGCCAGATTATCAAGAAACCTACGCTGACAGCCTTTTACCTCTGTTCCCATTCCCCAATACATTCAACAAAAATTACAAGGCATATTAAAAGGCAAGAAAAAATAGTCTGAAGAGACAAAGCATGCATCAAAACCAGACTCAGATATGGCGCGGGTTTTAGAATTTTAGAATTCCCAGACAGGAAATTTAAAATAACTATGATTAATTTGTTAAGGGCTCTAATGGAAAAAGAAGACAGCGTGCAAGTTCAGATGGGAAACGTAAGCAGAGAGATGGAAACCCTAAGAAAACCTCAAAAGGAAACACTAGAAATAAAAAACACAGTAACAGGGACTTGCCCGGTGGGACAGCGGTTAAGAATCCACCTGCCAACGCAGGGGACACGGGTTCAAGCCCTGGTCCAGGAAGGTCTCATATACCGCGGAGCAACTAAGCCCGTGCGCCACAACTACTGAGCCCGTGAGCCACAACTACTGAGCCCATGCGCGCCTAGAGCCCGGGCTCCGCAACAAGAGAAGCCACCGCAATGAGAAGCCCGTGCACCACACGAAGAGTAGCCCCCGTTCGCCACAACTGCAAAAAGCCGGCAGGCAGCAACAAAGACCCAATGCAGCCAAAAATAAAAAAAATTAAAAACAAACAAACAAAAAGCACTGTAACAAAAAATTTAAAAGACTTTGATAGACTCAACACAGCCAAGGAAAGAATCAGTGAGCTTGAAGATATGCCAATAGAAACTGCCCAAACTGAAATGCAAAGCAATAGAAGAACATCAGAAACAAAACCGAACATCCAAGAACTGTGGGACAATTTCGAAAGGCGTGGTACACACACTACAATGTGGATGAACCTCAAAATAATGACGCTGAGTGAAAGCCAGACCAAAAAAGAGTACATGCTATGTAATTCCATTTATAGAACATTCTAGCTTGTCTTTGCCTGGGGACAAGGGACAGGGAGCATGGACTACCAAAGGGCAAGAGGAGGCTTTCGGGGGTTTGGATTTGTTTGTGAAGTTGATTGCGATGATGGTTTCATGGGTGTACACATATGCCCAAACTGAGCAAATTGTACACTTTACACAGGTATAGTTTAAGGGCTTTCAAGTGAGACATATCAGAGCTCAAATCCTGCCTCTTCCACTTTTATATTTAGAGTGTTTAGAATGATAATTTAAATAGAGTTTATTTTTTGTATATAGTATAAGAAGGGTGCCTTTTTCCAGATGTACAGTTACGTTGATGGCATTTATTAAATTAACCACTTTTTTCCAAACTGGAAGGAAAAAAACAAACATGTTATAACAAACATGGTATCCATTGGGATTGAAAACATATCCAGTGAAAAGTTTTTATATTCTACCTTTATTCTGATATCAATTTTTCATATAAAAGTTCTTACCTTTATTAATATATTTTCTGGTTTTACATCTCTGTGAAATATTCCATTTCTGCATTCAATATAAAAGGAAGGATAGAATTAATTGTACCTCATTCATTCAAATTCTCTTATACTATATTCTTAATGAACGGTAATACATTTTATGAATTTGAAAGCTGCCAGGTCTCCAAGTGCCTACCTGTGCATGTGATCAAGGGATTTACACAACTGGTACATATAGTGCATAATCTTTTTTTCTGATAATGGGTGTCTTCTCCCTGTGCCATCAAGGAAATAGGCAAATATGGTTACCAATGAATGGTCCATATCCCCGTTTTTGAAACAAAAGATGGAATCCATTTTTATTTAGCAATGTGTGAAAATCTAACTTCCTCAGTGAAAAATAACCTGGAGTAGTTCTAGGAAATATGGAGTCTATCTACAAAATATACCATTTAAAACTCTACATACTGGCATGATTTCATTTAAAATCACAGAGCGCAAGGCCTTCTGATGGCAGTAGAACAGTGCTGAGCGATCACCGCAAGGGCAGCTCAGGCCGGAGGTCCTAACACAGCCTCGGGTGGGCCTCCAGGGCACCCTCCTTCATGCTGATTATGAGCTCAAATCTAGGGTTTTCCTCGGCTTCCTGGCTACACGGAGATCTCCGTCTTTAAGGGGATGGATCACGTTTTCTTAACCCAAGAAGACCAATGGCTGCTCTCACTTGCACAGCTACACGTTCCTCTCTCACAGAAGGAAGCAGTCACTGGGCACCGGCTGACAGCGCCCTGCAGCAGCCTGTAATCTACACCTTCTCCCCTCCTGCAGCTTTCAGGATGCTCCGAAACTCTTAATACTACACTCCAGCATCAGAGCTGCCCTTGCTCTCGAAGGTGTCACATTTTACTTGATTTTAATATCAGAGGTATGTGTTTTTAAGTCATTAGGTTTTAAATCTGCAAAATACCCACTCTCACCTAACAACTCAAAAAACCACTTTCCCCTCCGTGAGCACATATCCCACTAGACATTTTTCATCCTAAGTTTGCAATTTCTGTCAAAAAATTAATGTATTCTTTTTCTCGCATAACAAGACTGTTTATGTTAATAATAGAAAGTAATTTAAATTACAAAATGTCTAAGTGCAATGAATTTTTTCCATGGCATACTATAATCTTTTTATTCTGTTTCACATAATTTATCATCAGTTTTCCAGAATTTAAATTGAAAGAATTAAAACTAAGACTTTGTCAGCTTCCCCCCGCTTGAGGAATTTTATCAAATTATTATCTATATAAAGGTGAAAAGAAAGTAAAATTTCTATTCTCTGTCACACGTGAGGCTGGACGAAGCTTCGTGAGGTTCGGCCCTCATCGGGCAGGGGGTCTCGCTGCCCACTGACGAGCCCGGCTCTCCAGACCCCCCTCGGCAGACTCCCTCCCAGCACAGGGCTCTCAGGACCCAGGAGCACCCGAGTCCCCTGGGGGCTTGTGAAGATACAGAATGCTCCCCATCCTCACCCCCGGCATTCCTGGTTCAGTAGGTCTGCGGCGGGGCCCCAAAAGCTGCCTTTCCAGCAAGTTCTCAGAATGGGCCGCCAGGCCTGGTCCCTCACCTTGGGAACTGTGCCCCATCATATCCCACTTGTTTATCGAAGGCTCCAGCCACATTCACTTGGGGACGTTTCTGCACGCGCCCCCAAAGCTCTCCTGCTGCATGTTGTACTCATGCTGCTCTGTTCCTAGAAGCACCCGTCCCAGCCATGTCCACACGTCCACATCTTATAGCATAAAACTGCCATTACAGTCATCTGAACTTGAACTCAGAAAAGGTGGACTCTTTTAGGAAAAGTCTAATCCATCCAATCTTCATAAGCACCTAGGGATCTTTTAAAAAGTAGATTCCAAGGCCCAAACCTAGACCCAGTGAATCACAAATCCAGGCAGGTGGGCCAGGAATCTGCATTTTCGGCTGCCTTCAGTCCCCAGTGGCGGAGGGCTCTTTGGATGCCTGCCCTTCCTTTCCTCCTGGGCCTCCCCCGCTCCACCCGTTCACAGCCGTGGGGCAAGGCCATGACGCCCTCCCCTGTCCTCCGTGAGAGTCCTGCCTGCACATGGGGGCTCCTAGTGGACAGAGGTGCCCTCATGAACCACGTGGGCCACTGGTCAGAACAACAGGAGTCCACACCCTTGACAAGGAGGGGACTGACCACTCACTTTCACACTATTTTCCCAAAACAAGATCCTAACTCGCCAGGCCCAAGACTGCCTCTGGTTCCCACCAGATTCTTGTTCACAAACATCTTGAAACAAATACACATAGTACAATTAATAAACCACTCTGAAGTTCCTTGTATGACCCTTTACTGAATGCCAGCAGACTGCAAACAGTATTTCTCTCTTTTGGCTCTCCCGACCAAATTAATTTTCCCAAGTTAATTTTTACCCAATATTCTCATTAAGAAGGTACTAAAAAACGTCATATACAATACCAGCAATGTAAAAAATCTGAAGTGAACACAATGATTAACTATGGCATTGGCTGTCAGTACTAACAGAAGGAAAAGGGCCTCCTGTGTAGCCAGCATTGTAATAGAATATCCAGCACACTGCCTTCCCACAAGAGACCCTGTACCCAGGCCTGCGCCTGGCTTTCCTGGTCAGGCTTGGGGGTGCATTCTGGGTCCACCATGGCACAGCCAAATGCCCACAGTCTACACTTGGGCCCGGAGGCTATGCCCGGCGGCACCGTGTGAGCACGTGTCTGCCATCGGTGTTTTCCGAAGGAGAGCCTTGCCTGATGGCACCCTGTTCTGAGAGGAGTTACAGGGGAGCAGGTGGGGTGTCAGACTCAGCATGGAGCTGGAGCCATCGCCAGCACCCCTCTCGCAACAAGACACAATTCAAGGAGGGGTCCTCCCAGCTCTGCTCTTTGAAGCTGGCTCGTCTCAGGCAAGGGCTCTAACTTCTTGGAAGTTCAACTGCCTCACCTCTGTAATGGAGTTGAGCTCACAGAACCAGGAAAAGCAAATGCAGGAACACAGAGCAAGCACACTATAAACTGTAAAGTAATAATGATGATGGTGGTGATGACAGCAGTTGACCTCGACTGAAGGCCACGCAAGCCAGCACTGCTCCAAACACCTCACACATATTATTACTCCTCACAACAACCCTAAGAGTCAGACACTATGATTATCCCCATTTTCTAGACAAGGACTAAGGCTCAAAGAGCCTAACCAGGACCTACCATCATGAAATGCACACGGCACTGGGCATGCTCTACCCAGTGTGTTGATGTGGGACATCCAAACTGCGTCAACACAGCCAAACTGGAACGGCGCTTCCCAGAAGCACCAGCATGAAAAGTAACAGGATGGGCTTCCCTGGTGGTGCAGTGGTTAAGAATCCGCCTGCCAAGGCAGGGGACACGGGTTAGAGCCCTGGTCCAGGAAGATCCCACATGCCGCGGAGCAACTAAGCCCGTGCGCCACAACTACTGAGCCTGAGCGTTGCAACTACTGAAGCCCGCACGCCTAGAGCTTGTGCTCCACAACAAGAGAAGCCACCGCAATGAGAAGCCCGCGCACCGCAATGAAGAGTAGCCCCCGCTCGCCGCAACTAGAGAAAGCCCGCGCGCAGCAACGAAGACCCAACGCAGCCAAAAATAAATAAATAAAATAAATTTATTAAAAAAAGAAAGGAAATGAATGAGCATTCTGCAGTACAGGGGACTTCATAAGAACGCAGACAGGAGGAGGTTCCCTCTCAGAGGGATTATCTGAGCAGCGAGCCCTGCCTCATGCTGAAGCATAGAGTAGAATGTCCAGCAGCAGCAGCAGAGCCGGGAAAGGTGCTAGAAGGGGACAGGCTTGAGGAAGGGCTGAGCTGCCGCCGCCCTCTGCGCCCTCCTCACCGCGTCACCCAGCCGGCCTGAACGCCTCGTGGCTCTGCTCGTTCGCAGCTGAGTTCTGAGCAGACAAGACTGCCCGAGAAACACTTCCCGTGAGTACTGTACGTTTACAGCCCAGTACCATATATTTAGATGCAACTACTGCACGAATGATTTTGAGAACTAAAACAAATATATGGGAACTACAAGCTTTAAAAGATCTTAGATTAGCTTTGAAATTATTCTACGTACCTCGTATTAGTTCATAAATATTCATGTCCATAAGTTCACATATTAGTGCAAGAGAACCAGATTTTCTGTCACTGAAGAAGAAAGCAGGTTTTTAAAATGTTTTTTTTTCTTGTCTTCATCAGAAAAAATAATCAAATATTTAATTCATTTGTAAACACTTCTGATAAACACAAAGCACTCCTACATCAGACAAAGTCCAAAGTGTAATGATTGAAACAGCAGAAGTTTTGATTTTTAATCAACGTTTCAGGCAAAAGTAATTTTAAATAATAGTAAAACCCTACTTCAGGCAAAAATTCTAAAAGCCCCCCTCCCCACAATTTTTAAAGAGAAGAGTCTTGAAAATAGAAAAGTAACTATCAGCAGAAAGAAGAAATGAGGTTTGAGGAGCTGCAGAAGCAAAACAAAGTAGGATTTGATTCACGCTCTGTGGCTGCAAGTTTAGTTTTAATTTACCTAAATGACTTCCATGTGATTGGGATACATCAGTGCAGGGAGCAAAACCCAAAATCCAGCCGAGACAAAAGGGAGGAAGGTGAGTCACATCATGCCCCTGCAGTGTCACCCCCGGGCCCTGCTCCAGGCGCCCCTGGTGGGGCTGGAACGGGTCCCCGCTGTCACTCAGGACTGTCAGGAGGCCCACATGCAACCGTGCACAGAAGTGCTTTGCAGAGTGCACATAAAGCACCCTCAGCACAGGCAGGGCTGTGAGCGTCACACGCAGACTGCGGTCTCTGGACCTGGCCCCAACTAATGGCTCAGAGCACGCGGGCCAGGACGCCACACAGCCATGACAAGACATCGCATTTTGAGTTTAGAACTGTTCAGTCTCCAGATTAAAATCTCCTGCACTTTAACGGTCAGAGGCTGCGGTTTCTCAGCTGGTTGTACAGGCCAGGCTTCCTGCTGAGGGGCGCAGTCTCAGAGGTCCAGGCCAGGACCCCAGCCCCAGCCCCTGGCAGACAAGCCCCTCCAGACAAGCTGTGCTCTGCCTTCTTCATCAACAGGTAAACCTTACGGAAGCTACTCTATAATTAGAACAGAAATTAAAAATCCCCCGATTTTGTCATAATCCCCAATTATGTCAATTGTAGTAAGAAAGGCTGCATGAGACCACACAGAGATGGCAAGTGGCAGCAATAAAGTGCAGTCCCTGAAAGAGGACAACAGGGGCTTTCCCAGTAGGTCACAACTCACACTCGGATGCCCAGGGCCACCATCGTCTACACAGAAGCCCAACTGCTACAGGAGAGGAACCGTTTGAATGTTGTTTGCTTTTATGAGGTGGAGTCACTGAAATGAAGGCCTTTCCACATTAGGACTCAGATACAGACACTGGTCCAAATAAGTAAGTGACTTAAGATAAAACAAAAATTATTATTCTCTGAGCTACAAAGCAAATATTTAAAATGTCTCCCATGGTTTTCTTTCTTAAAAAGAGATTTAATAATTATCATCAAATTTAGATAATGTTTAAAGCCCCGAATATACTTACAAAACCACTTCGTGCAACGTAAGAATGTTTGGGTGAGGATTCAGGTGCCTCAGTGCTTGTATCTCTCGTAGATTGTTCACTTGCTCAATACTATTGTGTAGGTAAAAATAAATAACTAATTTATAATTCAGGTCAACTTTAAAATCAGGGTTATCAAATCATTATTTATTGTCTACAATCACAACTGAAAAACTCACAAATATTTCAAGCAAGTTAATCAGATTTTATTTCTCCCATTAGCAGCTGATCTTAAGCATATCTCATTTCTACATTATCTTATAAAAATCAAGGTTCTTTTAGCTTTGGACATATATTCAAACTTTTCCCATCTAAGTTCCTGAAAGAATACCTTGGTAGTTTCTCTTACAATTAATAAATATAGAAACAGATACTGAAATTTCCTATTAATCAGTTTATAGGAACTAACTGAGCAATGTAAATACCATCGGAAAATAAACATCTCACGTTCAGACCCAGTCTTTTATTTTTTTTTTTGAGATAAATATTTTAACTCAATATTTTTTTAAATTACTTTTTTAACATCTTTATTGGAGTATAATTGCTTTACAATGTTGTGTTAGTTTCTGCTGTATAACAAAGTGAATCAGCTATACATATACATACATCCCCATAACTCCTCCCTCTTGTGTCTCCCTCCCACCCTCCCTATCCCACCCCTCTAGGTGGACACAAAGCACCGAGCTAATCTCCCTGTGCTATGCGGCTGCTTCCCACTAGCTAACTATTTTACATTTGGTAGTGTATATATGTCCATGCCACTCTCTCACTTCGTCCCAGCTTACCCTTCCCCCTCCCTGTGTCCTCAAGTCCATTCTCTGGTAGGTCTGTGTCTTTATTCCTGTCCTGCCCCTAGGTTCTTCAGAACATTTTTTTTTTTTTTTTTAGATTCCATATATATGTGTTAGCATACAGTATTTGTTTTTCTCTTTCTGACTTACTTCACTCTGTATGACAGTCTCTAGGTCCATCCACCTCACTACAAATAACTCAATTTCGTTCCTTTTTATGGCTGAGTAATATTCCATTGTGTATATGTGCCACATCTTCTTTATCCATTCATCTGTCGATGGACACTTAGGTTGCATCCATGTCCTGGCTATTGTAAATAGAGCTGCAATGAACATTGTGGTACATGACTCTTTGAATTATGGTTTTCTCAGGGTATATGCCCAGTAGTGGGATTGTTGGGTCGTATGGTAGTTCTATTTTTAGTTTTTTGAGGAACCTCCATACTGTTCTCCATAGTGGCTGTATCAACTTACATTCCCACCAAGAGTGCAAGAGGGTTCCCTTTTCTCCACACCCTCTCCAGCATTTATTGTTTGTAGATTTTCTGATGATGGTCATTCTGACTGGTGTGAGGTGATACCTCATTGTAGCTTTGATTTGCATTTCTCTAATGATTAGTGATGTTGAGCATCCTTTCATGTGTTTGTTGGCAATCTGTATATCTTCTTCGGAGAAATGTCTATTTAGGTCTTATGCCCATTTTTGTACTGGGTTTGTACTGTTTGTTTTTTTGATATTGAACTGCATGAGCTGCTTGTATACTTTGGAGATTAATCCTTTGTCAGTTGCTTTGTTTGCAAATATTTTCTCCCATTCTGAGGGTTGTCTTTTCGTCTTGTTTATGGTTTCCTTTGCTGTGCAAAAGCTTTTAAGTTTCATTAGGTCCCATTTGTTTATTTTTGTTTTTATTTCCATTTCTCTAGGAGGTGGCAGACCCAGTCTTCTTTCTTATCTTTAATGAAGGCTGTACATTTTTTCAATGTCATTCACCTGGGGAGAGGTGTTCTCTTGGCAGGTGTGTCTTACTGCGGGCTTTGCTTTATGAAGACTGCTCTGCCTGCCACCATGTTCACATCCCAAATTACAATACAAGTAATAGAGGCTGACGGCCTGAGGCTGGCTGTCACCACCCTCCAGAATGACTCTTACAAGAGACCCCCTTCCCCACGGCTGGGCCCATGGGGTCATACCCAGTCGAATGACTCCATCCACCAGAGACTTAGTTCCCTGACCAGGGATCGAACCTGGGCCCACAGCAATGAAAGCACCGAGTCCTAACCACTGGACCACTGGGGAATTCTTAGAAAGTAAGTTTTTCTAACCAATCGAATCTGTAGGAAGAAAGTCCTCAAGGTAAAGGGGGAAAAGAAGTGGTTTTATTCCTATTAGATAAAATAGATTTCACAATAAGGATTGTTACCAGGTATGATTTCAAGATGATATAAAGGGCAGTACATCAGGAAGACATGACAATTATAAATGTGTATTTCTAAATAATAGAGGTTCAATATACAAGATGTAAAACTGACAGAACTAAAGTAAGAGAGTTGGAGATTTCAACACCCCTCTACCATAACTGATAGAATAATCATTCAAAAAATCAGTAAAGATACAGAAGATCCTGACAGCATTATTAACCACCTTGACCTAACTGACATTTATATAACAGTATATTCAACACCTACAGATAAAATATGTTTTTCAAGTATATATGGAACACTCACTCAGAGGAACAAGATGCTGGACCAAAAGATAAATCTCAATAAATTTCAAAATGCTGAAGACTTATGGAACATGTTCTCTGACCACAATGGAATTAAATTAGAAATCACGAACAGTAAGCAATCTAGAAAATTCCTAAATATTTGCAAATTACATAACACACTTGTAAATAACCCATGGGTAAAGAAGAAATCACAAGGGAAATTAGAAAACATTTCCAAGCAAGTAATAAAGAAAGCACTTTTCAAAATGTATAGGAGGCAGGTAAAACAACGCTTAGAAGAATACTTATGGCTTTAAACACTTATGTTAGAAAGGAAGAAATGGTTAAAATCAATGGTCTAAGTTTTTGCCTTAAGAAGGCAGAATAAGAAGAGCAAATTAAATCCAAAGTAAGTTGAAGAAAAGCAATAATAGGGCTTCCCTGGCAGCGCAGTGGTTGGGAATTTGCCTGCCACCGCAGGGGACACGGGTTGAAGCCCTGGTCCAGGAAGATCCCACATGCCGCAGAGCAACTAAGCCCATGCGCCACAACTACTGAGCCTGCACTCTAGAGCTTGTGAGCCACAACTACTGAGCCTGAGTGCCACAACTACTGAAGCCCATGCGCCTAGAGCCCGTGCTCCGCAACAAGAGAAGCCACCACAACAAGAAGCCCGGGCACCGCAATGAAGAGCAGCCTCCGCTCGCCGCAACTAGAGAAAGCTTGCACACAGCAACGAAGACCCAACACAGCCAAAAATAAATCAGTTAATTTGAAAAAAGAAAAGCAATAATAAAGAGCAGAAATCAATGAAATACAAAACAGACAAACAATAGAGAAAATTGACAAAGCTCAAAGTTGGTTCTTTGAAAAGATTAGTAAAACTGATAAACTTCCAGCAAGACCAGTGGAGGAAAAAAAGACAAAAAACACAATACAACCAACTGCTATCAGGAATGAAAGAGGGGATATCGCAACAGATAAATATTGAAAAGAGAAGGGAGTATTATGAACTGTATGCCAATAAATAGGACAATTTAGGTTAAATGGACAAATTCCTTGAAAAACATAATTACCAAATCTGACATGAAATAAAATTGAAAATCAAAATAGCCCTATGTTTATCAAAGAAGCTGAATTTGTTATTGAAAGTCTCTGCACAGGTGATAGAAGTGTTCGAAAATGGTATTATGGTGATAGTTGCACAACTGCACAAATTTCCTAAAATTCACAATGGGTGGATTTTATGATATGCAAATTATATCTCAATAAAGCTTTAAAAAATCTTACAAAAATCCAAATTATTTGGCGTTGTTCTATTTGATTGTTGACTGTTCCATGGTGCGATGTACCATGTTATCACCCATTCCACTACTTCATTTTGTTTCCAGCTTACTGTAACAAACACTGTAGGGGGATGGGAGTGAAAGCTCCCCACAAAGAAAACTTCTAGGCCCAGTGAATTATTTTAAACATTTAAGAAAGAAACACTCGGGCTTCCCTGGTGGCGCAGTGGTTAGGAATCCACCTGTCAATGCAAGGGACACGGGTTCGAGCCCTGGTCCGGGAAGATCCCACATGCCGTGGAGCAACTAAGTCCGTGCGCCACAACTACTGAGCCTGCGCTCTAGAGCCTGTGTGCCACAACTACTGAAGCCACGCGCCTAGAGCCCGTGCTCCACAACGAGAAGGCACCGCAATGAGAAGCCCGCGCACCACAATGAAGAGCAGCCCCCACTCGCCACAACTAGAGAAAGCCTGTGCACAGCAACAAAGACCCAATGCAGCCAAAAATAAATAAAATGAATTAATTTTAAAAAAATGAAAACATATAACCACAAGAAGTCTTGTATAAAGTTTTATAGCAGTTTTATTCAGAGCAGTCCAAAACCAGAAACAACCCAAAAGTTCCTCAAGAGGAGACCAGATAAACAAGTTGTTTTGTAGTCATAGATTGGAATGAATACTACTCAGCAGTAAAAAGGTATGAACTACTGGTACGACAGTATGGATGAATCTCAAGGACTTTGTGCTGTGCTAAAGGAGCTGGACACGAGAGCACGGACTGTGAGATTCCATTTAATATGAATTTCTAGGGACTTCCCTGGTGGTACAGTGGGTAAGACCCCACGCTCCCAATGCAAGTGGCCTGGGTTCGATCCTGGTCAGGGAACTAGATCCCGCATGCATGCAGCAACTAAGAGTCTGCATGTTGCAATGAAGATCCCGTGTGCCGCAACAAAGACCTGGTGCAGCCAAATACATAAATAAATATTAAAAAACAAAGAACTGTATAATAATAACCAAGTGGGGAAGGAGACTGGGTGGAGGTATAGATTAAATAAAAATCACAGGGGCTTCCCTGGCGGTGCAGTGGTTAAGATTCCGCCTGCCAATGCAGGGGACACAGGCTCGATCCCTGGTCCAGGAAGATCCCACCTGCCGCGGAGCAACTAAGCCCGTGCGCCACAACTACTGAGCCTGCGCTCTAGAGCCCGCAAGCCACAGCTACTGAGCCCACATGCCACAACTACTGAAGCCCATGTGCCTAGAGCCCGTACTCCGTAACAAGAGAAGCCACCGCAATGAGAAGCCTGCGCACCGCAACGAAGAGTAGCCCCCGCTCACCACAACTAGAGAAAGTCTGCACATAGCAATGAAGAACCAACGCAGCAAAAAATAAAGAAAAAAAGAAATTTATTTAAAAAAAAAACAACTTGGTCATGTTGCGGGCCTTACACAAGTAACTAACTTCGTTATCTCCAAACTGAGACTTTGAGCCACTGAGGAAAACGATCCTCGGGAGCCAAAAGCACCCCTCCTGACACAGTACTAATGAACTGGCGTATTATACCTTACCCGGACTTCCTATGAGCAAAGATTACTGCAAAAGCCATCAACTTCTGGGAGGAGGTGGGGTCAGAGGCCCCAAAACCAAGCTCCTCCTGCCTGTGTGACTCAGCGTGCTTTTCCTCTGTTACTGACTCTCGTTTCTCACATCACCCACACAACTGGGCGAGGTGACTGTGAGGGTTCCGTTAGGCAACGATAAGCAGAGCAGAAATGGATTTTTAAAGGAACCTAAAATCATTCTTCAAGTGAATAAGATTAAACTGTTTTATAATGATGATAGATATTCCGGAACTCTATAAGCTAAAGAGATTATTTTCACAGTTGAAAAACAAAAATAAAACCAAAGAACAGCATAAAACTTGTGGATCAAGGATCAGTGACACTGGACCATCCAATAAATTATTAGCAATAATATTCCTAGAAATGACACCAAAAGCAGTTGTCTTTCTTCTAGAACTTTCTTCTAGAAACTATAAAGTCATTTCTTCCTGTAAATCAGAAATAATAGCAATACCCTTTTCATGTTAGAAGCTATGTGCAGTATGACTCATTCCAGATCCTCTATGGTCATCTTCTGTTTGTTTTGATTTTTTTTATATAAGTTTATTTATTTATTTATTTGTTTGTTTGTTTTTGGCTGTGTTGGGTCTTCGTTGCTGTGCGCGGGCTTTCTCTAGTTGTGGCGAGCGGGGGCTACTCTTCGTTGCGGTGTGCGGGCTTGTCATTGTGGTGGCTTCTCTTGTTGCAGAGCACGGGCTCCAGGCGCGCGGGCTCAGTAGTTGTGGCGCACGGGCTTAGTTGCTCCACGGCATGTGGGATCTTCCCAGACCAGGGCTCGTACCCGTGTCCCCTGAATTAGCAGGCGGATTCTTAACCACTGTGCCACCAGGGAAGTCCTGTTTTGATTTGTTTTTTACTTTTAATTCTGAAATTATTTTAGACTAACAGAAGAGTTGCAATGATAGTAAAGGAAGTCCCCTTCACCTGGCTTCCCCTAATGTTAACATCTTACATAACATTTATCAAAACTAAAAACTAACATTGGTACAAATCTATTAACTACACTAGACACTTTATTTGGATTTCCCCGGTTCTTCCACTAATGTCTTTTTCTCTTCCAGGATCCAGGAGACCACACTGCAATTAAGATGTCATGTCCCCTCAGTCACCTCCACTCTGTGACAGCTCCACAGTCTGTCTTTGTTTTTCCTTATCTTCACAGTTTTGAAGAGTACTGGGCATGTATTTTGTAGAATGACCCTCAATTTGGTCTCTTCTGATGTATTCTCATAATTCAACTGAGATTATGGATCTTTGGGAAAGAACACCATGGAGGTGACATGCTCTTCCCATGCCACTTTATCAGAAGGCACATGATATCAATATGTCTTATTATTGATGATGTTAATCTTAATCATTTAGTTAAGCTGGTATCTACCAGGTTTCTCATTGTAAAGTTACTATCTTTCCCTTTCTATTTTCTATTCTTTATCAGCAAGTCAGCAAGTCTAGCCCACAGTCAAACAGAAGGAAAATAAGCCTCACCTGGAGGAAGGAATATCAAACAATTTGTGGATATAAGTTAAAACCACCACAGTAATTAATAAATATTTGGGAGGCAATCACTTGAGGCTGTGCAGAAATTCTGTTCCATTTATTTATTTAAACTCTTTTTGGCCACACCACAGGGCATGCAGGATCTCAGCTCCCCGACCAGGGATCGAACCTGTGGCCCCTGCAGTGGTAGCTCGGAGTCTTAACCACCAAACCAACAGGGAAGTCCCAGAAATTCTGTTCTCTTTAAAGTTTCACCTTACTAATTTTAGCATTCATCAGTTTATCTTGCCTGCAGAAATTATTACTATGTATTCTAATGATGATTTTCCATTTCCCTCATTCCTCTGTATTTATGAATTAGAATTCTATAAGGAAGAATTTTCCCCTCATCCCAATTTGTTTATTCATTCGGCCATTTATTTACATCAGTATGCACTCATGGTTATTTGAATGAAGAGGGAGAGAGAGAGGGGCACACATGGGTTAGTATACATACACACTAGCTCTGTCTGCTCAGAGGACCCAGACGTGCTGACATTCCAGGAGCAATGAGCATACCTGGTGCCAAGGTCTTATTTTCTAAATACCTTTCTCCGATAAAAGGGACCAAAACTCCTTTGAGAAATGGAAGATTCTAGGGGCAGGGAAAATACAAGATGAGCTTAGAGAATCTTGTAGTACCAAAAAGTAAAGAAGTGTTAAAAAAAAAGAAAATGATGGGGGATGTCAAAGGAACATAGGAGCCAACTTGAAAATGCTCCCCACGGCCAGAGTGGGCTCAATTTCAGCTGGAACAATTATCAAATAAATAATGATAGCACTGGATTATAACCACCTATAGTTTTGGACATATGTATCAAGAGCAAATGAGAACTCACAAGAGAAAACCCAAAATCCAACTCCCCGTGGGTTTAGATTACACAGGCTAGCAGACACCTATCAGAACTAAGCTGGAGACCCTGTCACTGATTCTGGACATCCAAGGGCCACAAAACACCACCAGCTCAAAGTGCATTTCCTTTTAAGTAAAGGAAATATGTGACAGTGGCTGACAATAACTGCCCCCCCTCCACACAAACTTTGAAAAAAAAAGTAAAGTATCACTGATTCAGTGGTATTTTATTTTAAAATATCTTTACTTATTATGGGATTTTAAAAGAAAAATACGTGTTCTAATCAACCACTTTTAAAGTTAAGACAATGAATTGTTTCTGAAATGTGACAATCACACGTCCTATAATGCAGGCCACCATCTAGTGAGTGTCTATCACGCGCCCTGCGTCGCCAGCTCCTGTCTCCTCGCTGCCTTGGTCAGTCCTCCAGAGCCTCACGACAGGAAGCCAAGGCTCGGGGGGACGAGGCACTTCCAGCATCGGGGGCCTGATGGATCCAGAACATGCTTCACTGCTAGGAAACCACGGCCCTCAGGTAACTCCACATTCTCCCCGGAGACTGAGGTTACCCGAAGGTACTTTTCCAGATAAACTGAGTGTTTCCGCCTCCCCAGGGGATTGCCCTCAAAGCATTCTAATCTTCTTTCATGGGAATATTTCTAAAATGTTACAGATCCCTCTACCTTCTTGAAGGCACATCGGTGACCCAGTATGACGTCTCCTTGACGGCTGGCTCAACAGAGCAAACTCGACTGTGCATCGTTCTGACACAGCGACAACCCCAGGAGCGTCTAAAGTCTGCAGGCTGTTTGTCCGGTCCACTTTTGTATTTATCTCTTCACTAAAATAAGACCTGGCGGTGCTTCCCTGGTGGCGCAGTGGTTGAGAATCTGCCTGCTAATGCAGGAGACACGGGTTCGAGCCCTGGTCTGGGAAGATCCCACATGCCGTGGAGCAACTGGGCCCGTGAGCCACAACTACTGAGCCTGCGCGTCTGGAGCCTGTGCTCCGCAACAAGAGAGGCCGCGACAGTGAGAGGCCCGCGCACCGCGATGAAGAGTGGCCCCCACTTGCCACAACTAGAGAAAGCCCTCGCACAGAAATGAAGACCCAACACAGCCATAAATAAATAAATTTAAAAATTAAAAAAAATTAAAAAAATAAAGGCAGAAAAAATTTTTTTAAAAAAATAAAATAAAATAACACCTGGCAAGTCCTGCTGTCTGCAAGTACATCTACCCCTGAACCCGACAAGAGTTCCCTCTCCACAAACTGCAACTGATCACTCCCAGGGAATATATTTCTCTAATCCTATCTGAAACTCATTTTTCAATATATTCAATAGTAACTGATTTACAGCTAATTAAATCACAAGGACCTCTAATATCTTTTTTTTTTTAACTTTTTTCTTTTTTTTTTTTTTTGGACCGCATGGCATGTGGGATCCTAGTTCCCCGACCAGGGATCAAACCCACGCCCCCTGCATTGGAAGCGCAGAGTCCTAACCACTGGGCTATCAGGGAAGTCCCTGGACCTCCAATATCTTAAATCTAAGGTTTCAATTATAAAAATCCAACATACACACAACTCTTAGGAACATACAGACTGTTTAAAGTGAGGCATACTTCTACCACTTAAATTCTTTGTGACCATCAATCATTGATATTGTAGTAAACTTGGACATGAATAAACTCCAGTACGATAATATAAAATTAGCCTATAATCCTCACTGCCCAAAGAACTCTGTTATGACATGTTATCACATGAATACAATTTTCCCATTAAGTTGCTCTCATCAATTTAAACCTGTGTCTGCAGATGTAGAGAACAAACGTATGGACACCAAGGGGGGAAAGTGGCAGGGGGTGGTGGTGGTGGTGGGATGAACTGGGAGATTGGGATTGACACGTATACACTAATATGTATAAAATGGATAACTAATAAGAACGTGCTGTATAAAAAAATAAATAAAATAAAATTCAAAAATCAAAAAAAAACGAAAACAAAAACCTGTGTCTGTATTTAGTCTCAAATAGGTCTCACGTTGCCTACCTTTCAAAGTGCTGTTTCATTTGTTTACATGCATAATAGTTTCCATCTCTCAGGTTCTGCATCTTCATGACTTCAGAAAACGTTCCCTCTCCTATTTTGCCAATTGCTTTATAGTCTATAAATGAAAACAATTATAAAAATAAAAGTTTACTTATGCATCTGTTTTGTACTCACTTCCAGATAGCAGACGTCTTTATCTGTAAAACAATCCAACGGCAATATATTGAGGATACTTCGCCTATGTTTTCTAAGGGTCAGTGTTCCCCTCATTTCAAGAGAAACTGGGTTGTATGTTGGCAACACGCAGTCTCTGCTCCCCCTCCTGCAGCGGGGAACCACATGACCTGAATCCTGACCAGCGAGGAAAGGCTCAGCTCGCCTACGAGATGCTCGCAGACCAAGCATCCACTGAGCCTGTCGGCCCAGGGAAAGTGGCGGGAAGAGTCAGAATGACAGTGCGTTGAACACTACTGACTGCCTGGGCAAGCGATCTCAGGACAAAAGTGAGCTCAGGAGAGAACAGCTACTTTCCAAGCAGAAATGGAAGCAATGAGAGAAGCCCAGAAAGCAAAAGTCTCTTTGGGTTGGAAAAGCTTCCGCAGCCCAAATAATAGGAGGATAAAACCAAAAAAATCTTGACAGAAAGCAGCTGTGAGACTTGACAAACAAGCGAGTCAGCCTTGCACCAAGGTCACGGGAAGGCAGCCACTCCCCACCCAACCCAGGCGCTTGCCTCAGAGAGGAGAGATGCTCCCGCACATTGAGACAGAGAAGCAAAACAGCAAGGCCCCAAAGAAATACGACAGGCTTGAGAAGCATGTTTAGAAAAGAACCTTGAGTGTGGAACTGACCAGAAGCAAACAGATCAGAAACCTATTAAACAAACTTGGACCAAAAGGAGCCCATCACCTTCGGGTCCCAAACCGACATCAACACAGAGCAGGCTTTTAAAATTGTCCCCGCTCCAAAGGAGGGCCTCCCCTTCAACACCTCTTCTAGACAGAGCACAATTTTAACACCTTGTGTGAATTCTGATTTGAACAAACCAACAGAAAAAAGGCACAACTTTTTTTAGAATAATGTTTTTTAGGAATGATATGTTTAAAGATTTTAAAAGTCCTTATCTGTTAGCAAGAAGTACTAAACTGTTTCCGGATGAAATGATACTATGTTTAGATTTGCTTTAAAAGCCTATACATTCCCATTCACTTCTGCCGGAAGTATAAACTGGTATAGTCATGTTGGAGGGCAATTTGACAATATCTATTAAATATTTTAGATGTGTATATCCTTTGACCCAGCAATTCCAATTCTACAACTTATCCTGCAAAGCATACTTGCTCAAGTACATGTGAGGTGAGAATGTCAGCATAACATTATTTAATAGGGGAAAACTAACGCCCCCAAACAGAAAACGGTATAAATTAAATGCGGTTTATCTATACAATGGGATGTATTGAATATATTTGAAAGAATGACACAGATACACAGATCCTTAAAAATAATGTCCCTAAAGACAATACACATACACACACACACACACACACACACCACAGTTTGTGGCTGCTCTGAGGGATAAGGTTGCAGGTATTTCACTATCTAAGTCAGGTATATCCCATAATGAAAGTACTATTTTATTTAAAAAACAACAATAAAAAATAAAGACTCCAGGAAAAAAAAGTGATGGGGGTAAAAATGACAAAATGTTGATCACTGTTGAAACTAGGTCACAGATACACAAGAGCATTCACTCTACTAATTTCTCTACTTCTGGCATGCTTAAAAATTGCCATGATGAAAAGTTAAAACAAAAGGGCAAAACCTCCTCCAGGATCCTCCCTGCCCATGCCCCCCTGTGACTAGCCAGAATAGAAATGACCTCCAGGAGACCTTGGGAGCCATGACATAAAGGTGGTGGAAAAGCCACCCGGAAAGACTCTCAACCGGGAATACCCATGTAGGACATTTACACGAACAAGAAAAATACCTTCTGGTATAAAGGCCATGAGAATTGGGGGTTTAACCATTACAGCACCTAGTAAGCATTATCCTAACATACTAATATATAAATAAATATCATAATTTATAAAACAAATAGAATAGACTTCTCAGACTTTGTATTTGTAAGATTTCACATGTTTATATTTGTCTGAGATTTTATCCCACTTGTAAGTTACTATCAAGCCTGCCACTGTTTCATGGATGCTGGCAGAAGACACAGCCTCTTGGATCAGAGACAAAGGACTTCATTTCTCATGGTACAGCAAGGCATATGAGCATCAGCGTATTAGCATTGGTTCCCCTTGCCCTGAAGTCCCACGGGGGTGACAGGATGGGCCCAGGTGACACCTGCACACGCAGTGGATTGCTTTACAGGAGAGGAATCTAGGGCCAATGGCCCAGCACTTTTCAACAAGCAGTAAACAACATGGATAAGCCTTGCCATCTGGCACACTCAGCAAGAACATGCAGGGAAGCTCAGGGCCTGAGGCAAATTGTTTTCCCAGTGGTTCATTACAGTTTAATACGTACATTAACCAGTTTTGCTGATACAGAGTACTTGGTATGGTATTACTCTTACTTATAAAAATTCATATATAGGTAATATGATTTTAATGATGCTTTTTTTCTTTTTTCTTTTTTGGCTGTGTTGGGTCTTCGTTGCTGCGCGCGGGCTTTTCTCTAGTTGCGGCGAGCAGGGGCTACTCTTTGTTGCGGTGCACGGGCTTCTCACTGCGGTGGCTTCTCTTGTTGCGGAGGACAGGCTCTAGGTGCGCAGGCTTCAGTAGTTGTGGCACGAGGGCTCAGTAGTTGTGGCTCACGGGCTCTAGAGCGCAGGCTCAGTAATTGTGGCGCACGGGCTTAGTTGCTCGGCGGCATGTGGGATCTTCCCGGACCAGGGCTCAAACCTGTGTCCCCTGCATTGGCAGGCGGATTCTTAACCACTGAGCCACCAGGGAAGTCCCTAATGCCGCTTTTTAATCTTACTAAAAAATAACAATTTCAGTGTACATTTTCATATATACTAGCTTCAGGCCATGCAAAATAAGAAAATCCTATTTGTAATCACATATTTGTAGAAATTGGAGAAACTACTTTTCCCCCAAAACAGCATCTAACCATGTTATTACCATTCAAAATACCGTATGCCACTACCAGACTGTAGTAACTGTCACAGGAAGAAAGGAGAACCTGTAACTGCTGTGCATATGGTAGACGCTCAACAACTCCTGAAGAGAAGGGTTGAAGAAAATAATTCTTAAAGCTTTTCACAAAAATTTATTTTCCAAAGATGATTTCTAGGGAGGAAGATAAAAGCACTGATAGTGTGAAGTGAGTTGAATGGTGGTCCCCAAAAAGACATGTCCTCGTCCTAAGCCCCGGAACCTGTGAATGTGACCTTATTTGGAAATAAGGTCTTTGCAGGTGTGATTAAGTTAAGGAGCTTGAAATGAGAACGTCCTGGCCTACCTGGGTGGGCCCTAAGTCCAGTGACAAGTGTCCTTATAAGAGACACACAGAGAAAGTAGAATGGTGGTTCCAGGGGCTGGTGGGAGGGGGAAATGGGGAGGTGTTGCTGAATGGGTACCGAGTTTCAGTCATGCAAGATAAAAAAGTTCTAGAGATTTGTAGTACAACAATGTGCACACAGTTAACAATACTGTACACTTAAAAATTTATTAAGAGGGTAGATCTCATGTTATGTGATTCTTACGACAACAAAAAAAGAGAGAGACACACACTTAACAGACGTAGAAGAGGAGCCCGTGTGAACACAGGGGCAGAGACTGGAGGGACGCGGCCACAAGCCAAGGGACGCCCGGAGCCACCAGAGGCGGGAGGAGGAGGAAGGGTCCTGCCCTGGCGGCCTCGGAGGGAGCGCGGCCCTGCCCACACCTTGATTTCAGGCTTCTGCCTCCAGAACTGGAGAGAAGAAATTTCTGTTGTATTAAGCCACCAAATTTGTGACAAATTGTTGCAGCAGCCCCAGAAATTTAACATAGAATGTAACTGATATCTTTTTTAATCTAAGGAAAACATTCATTTTTTTCACTAAAGGAGAAAGACTTTCTAAGCATAACAAGGTAAGAAGTCACTCAGAAGAGGCTGATTTATTTGACTACATAAAATTAAAATGTCTAGCACCTCAAGAAACACTCGAAAAATGGTTAAATAAATTATGAAAAAGCCATACAAAGGACTATTATACGGCAAATAAAGAGGGGTAAGGCAGCTCTTTAGCTTCTGACAGGGAATATCCTTTCAAGATATAGTATTAAATGAAAAAGACAGGGACTTCCCTGGTGGCACAGTGGTTAAGAATCCACCTGCTAATGCAGGGGGACACGGGTTCGATCCCTGGTCCGGGAAGATCCCACATGCCGCGGAGCAACTAAGCCCGTGCGCCACAGCTACTGAGCCTGCGCTCTAGAGCCCGCGAGCCACAACTACTGAGCCCGTGTGACACAACTACTGAAGCCTGCATGCCTAGAGCCTGTGCTTCGCAACAAGAGAAGCCACTGCAATGAGAAGCCCGCGCACCGCAACGAAGAGTAGCCTCCGCTCGCTGCAACTAGAGAAAGCCCGCGCGCAGCAAAGAAGACCCAACGCAGCCAAAAATAAATAAATAAAAATTTAAATAAATAAATAAAAGACATAATTTTTAAAAAAAATGAAAAAGACACATGAAAGAATGGTGTGTAAACCGTGTTAACATTGCTTTCAAAAAAGTTTCCACACTGTGTCAGGCAGGATAACGGCCCCCAACAATGCGCACGCTCTAATCCCTGGAGCCTTTGAATGTCAGCCTGCACAGCAGGAGGGACTTAACGGCTACGACTGCTGAGGAGCCGGCCTTAAAACAAGGGCGTGATCTCGGATTTACTGGGTGGGCGCAGTGCGTCCGCCACAGGGAGCTCACCAGTGGCAGAAGGAGGCAGAGGAAACAGAATCAGAGACAGGCGGGAAGATGTGACGCTTTGCAGACGGAGGACAGACGGGAAGATGTGACGCTGCTGGCTTTGCAGACGGAGGAGAGGCTACAAGTCAAGGAGCACAGGTGGCCTCTGGAAGCTGGACAAGACCGGGAGACAGATTCTCCCCCGGAGCCTCCAGGAGGGATGCCACCCTGCCAGCAACTTGACCTTAGCCCAGGGAGATTCGTTTACATTGTGTGGTTTTAAGCCACTGAGTTTGTGACAATTTGTTATAGCAGCAATAAAAAACAAATACAGGGCTTCCCTGGTGGCGCAGTGGTTGAGAATCCGCCTGCCAATGCAGGGGACACGGGTTCGAGCCCTGGTCTGGGAAGATCCCACATGCCGCGGAGCAACTAGGCCCATGAGCCACAACTACTGAGCCTGCGCATCTGGAGCCTGTGCTCCGCAACAAGAGAGGCCGCGATAGTGAGAGGCCCGCGCACCACGATGAAGAGTGGCCCCCGCTTGCCGCAACTAGAGAAAGCCCTCGCACAGAAACGAAGACCCAACACAGCCAAAAATAAATATAAAAAACAAATTAAAAAAAAAAACAAAAAACGAATACGCACAACACACACACATTTATGCTAACCTATACACAGAAGGAACACAAGAAAGTGCCACAGTGGTTACCTTGCGGGGGAGGGTCTAGATGGGTGGGAGGGCAGGAACAGAAGAGAGACTCACTTTTCACTATATATCCATCTGTGCTTCTTTTTGTGTTACGCTTTGTATATGTATTAATTTTTTTAAGTAATTAAAAACATTTTTAAGGGGTGAGAGAGCTTTTCTTTGTGATTCCTTTAAGGAAAATGGCGTTTGAGATTAAAAGCTAAGTATATTTATTTTTATATAATATCATTGTAAAGAAAGTGGCAATTTATGAAATATAAGTAATTGACAAGAAAATTAAAAATAACAAAAACATAAGACACCACTTCACACCCACTAGAATGGCTAGACTCAAAAAGACAGATAACAACAAGTATTGCTGAGGATGTGGATAAGTGAGAACTCTCATACATTGCTGGTGGAAATGCAAAATGGTGCAGCCACTGTGGAAAACAGTTTAGCAGCTCAAGATATTAAATGGAGTCCCACATGACTCAGAATTCCACTCCTAGGTATATACTCAAGAAAAATGAAAACATATGTCCAAACAATAACCTGTACACGTATGTTCATGGAAGCATTATTCATAATAGCCAAAGGTGGAAACAACACAAATGTCCATCAGCTAATGAATGGATAAACAAAATCTGGTCTATCCATACAATGGACTGTTATTCAGCCACAGACACATGCTGCAACGTGGATGAACCCTGAAAACGTTACGCTAAGTAAAAGAAGCCAAGCATAAAAGGCCATTTACATGAAATGTCCAGAATAGGCAAATCCACGGACACGAAAGTAGATTAGTGGTTGCCTAGGGTGGGTGGGGTCTGGGGGAAAGGGGGAATTGCTTTTGGGGATGATGAAAGTGTTTTAACAGATGATGATGATGGTTGCACCACTCAGTAAAAATACCTAAAATCACTGAATTGTATACTTTAACTGGGTGAACTTTACAGTATGTAAATTGTATCTCAATAAAGCTGTTAAAACAAACAAATCTGTGATGCCTGAGTCAGAGCAGCGGTTACCCTGGGGACTTCCAGGACACGGGTAACGCTCTGTTCCTTGATCTTGGAGCAGGTTACACAAGCATGTTCACTTTCTGAAAATTCAGCAACCTGTTCTTGTAATTCGTGCAGTTTTCTGGATGTATGTTATACTCCAATATTTAAAAATTGGAAGAAAAAAAGCAAGCCAAAGTTAGGAATAAGCAGAAAGTATGAGGAACAGAAAAGATATACAGTAAAGAGTATATTCAAGGAAAGGCACAAAGAAAAACAGATTCAGATCATATTAATGTCGGGATAATCACATCCACAAATTCCCACTGCTGAGACCCAACAAGGAGCTGCTTTCACCACGGTTCTAGTTCCCAGGAGGGCCAGGCCTTCCTGCTCTAGAGTTTTCCTGTTCTCAAGCTCACCCTTAATTGATTGTTATAATTATAATACGCTTCCATATTGTGAGCTGTAGTCAGACTTACTGGTCTTCACAACTGAAGCAGACTAAAACAACCTCTTGAATGAGAACAAAGTTTAGGGGCCACTTATATTCTTCAACAGACCCGCCCCACCAACAGGGAGACTGGATGTCCTCTGCCATGGTTAGCTCCAGAGAGCCTCTTCTGGTTCCCTGCAACAGGCCTCCATCCTATTTCCCAGATGGCTCCTTTGTCCTAAGTGAAAACCCACTGGGAAGGACTGCCAGCCCCAGCACTAACATTTCTTAGTCCTGGCAACTAACAAGAGTTGGAGACAAACTACATTACACCAAGACAAAGAAACACATAAAGACAACAGCAGAAACAAAGAATGCTTGGGGCAATGGAATATGATTTTAGTACTAAGACCATTCCATTCATAAGTAAGGAAATCTGTACACTACAAGCCACAGTCCTCAGCAAACACTGCGATGGAAGCCAAGCCTCGCGATCGCCTGTGCTTTGTGTGAGAAGAGGGGGGGCCATCACACCGGGAGGGGCCTCCCTGCACATCATCAGCAGGGAAAGCCACCTGAGGGTGCTGAATCGCTAGACTAGCATTTTCCGAATTGAGTTCCTCAAAACACTAGTACCCCCCAAACACTAATGGGTATTCCACAAAAAGGGGTTCTATGAGCAAATAAACCTAGGAAATGCAGGGCTAAATAAAGAGAAACACGTTTGACTACAGAATTCCTCAGTGCTTCTCCGTGAAAAGGCAGTGTGTCTCTAGGGCACCGAGGAGGACACAGGAGGGGTGTGCTGTGTGTAAGCAGACATGTCTCCCAAGAATACCAGTCAACACCCCAGGGCTGCTCTACACCCCCAAACTGAAGACCTTTAAACTAAGCTAGCAGAATCCCTCTTAACCACGTCTTCCCTGAATAAAAAATTAACTGATCTAGTTCCCAGCAAGGCAGGATTTCAAAGCTATTCTGCCAGTTTTACAGTCCTTCCCACTCGCCCTCTAAGAGAAGTTGGCTAGAGCAAGGCAGGGCTCAGCCCTGGTGGAGTCTTCAGGACTGAAGTGTCAGATCCCTTCTGATAAAACCCAGAAGCTGTAACTTGTTTGACAACCACAGCTTAAACTGAATCCCAGAGCCTCTCTAAAACAGGTAACCTGCGCAGTAAGTCCTGGAAACAAGACACGTAAGATTCTTGGGTGAATCTCCCGAAAAGCTTCTTCAAAACAAACTGACCAAAATACAGGCCCTGTGGCTTACCACTAATCTGTCCAGTTTGGAACTTTATAAAACAACTTTGACCAATTTCTCAAGGAGCCTCCAAACTTGAAATTCTGTGGGAAAATTCAACCAGCCGGACCCTTTTACTGAGTGATACATCCTCCTGCCCTCAAGAAGACCCACCCTGACCTGCCTAACCCCACTCTCACTCGTCAAGCAATAGCCAGGGAATAACTGCTGCTTGTTAAAACAACACCAACCCTTTCCCTTCTCTTGGATGGACTAGACTGGAATGCCCAGAAATTTCCCTGAAAGGACACACAGTCTATTACTGTGCAGAAAAGAGTTCACATGGCAGGCCTAAGACCGCTCTCCTTAGAAAGGTCTGCTTGCAAGGTCGGCCCTTGGGGAGGGTTTCCACCAGACCCTGCACAATAAGAGGGACTCACGGCGCCCACACCGTCGGAGCGAGCAATGGGGTTGACGCTGAATCCGCTTTCCTCCTGGGAGCTGGGATTTGCTATGTTCTGGGCAGAGGGTGCCTGCGTTATCAGCGCCCAGTAAAAACCCTGGACACTGGGGCTCTAATGAGCTTCCCTTATAGAAAATATCCCACACGTGTTGTCACAGTTTGCTGCTGGAAGAACTAAGCGCGTCCGTCCGTCCTGTGTGACTCCACTGGGAGAGGGATCTTGTGAGCTTGCGTCTCGTTTCCTCCAGACTTTGCCCCACGTCCCTTTCTCTGCTCATCTCGCTCTGCACCCTCTCACTGGAGTGCGTCGCAGCCACGAGTACGAGCACATCCTGAGTCCTGTGAGTCCTCCGAGCAAGTCATGGAACCAAGGGGTCGTCTTGGGACCCGCCCCCCCAACGCAATTTATGCTGTACTTCAGCCTAAATGAATTAAACATCCCTGGTGGTATGACTACATCACTGTGGGTGTCAATAAAGATTTATTAGCATCAGCTATGCACCGTGCCATGCACTGAAGACAAAGATCAGTAAGACACAATCCCTCACATTGAGGACATAGCGTGTGTTCCCGTGCCCCCAGTTTTAGGTCCTTTACTTAAAAAGAGAGGCGGGGGAGAGAGCCACGCTCGTGTTTAGATAATATTAAAGGTCAAATTAGTGAGTACACGGTGTCCAAAATTGAGTACATGACGCTGTAGATTCTAATCCCCCAGGACCAACCCGGTAGGTAGGCGTTAGACCAGATGTTTTTCCACCTTCTGTACGTACCCTGTCCTCTGCCACAGACCTGCCCGTGGTCCACTTTGCACCTTCTCTCCATAGGGCCGTAAGCCTCTTAAAGGCAAAGTCTACTATCTATTCTCTTTCGTGCCCTGTACATACTCAACAAATGAATCAAAGAGGAAATGCCAGGTCACATGCCCCATAATCTAATATTCCTATAATATCCCGGACACATACTGCAGGGGGAACTTTGCTGACAACTGACTCACAAAATTATTACTATTGACTAATTGGCAACCAACACTGTTTTATTAATCTGTCTTTAAATACTGGGTATTTCCAATCACAGTGAGAGAGAACTCTTGTCCCTTAGGTTACCTCCTTTCCCAGGTGAGACCATCCGCATAAATGCAACAGTGAGATTAGAAGGGTAAGAAGAATAAAATGAGTGGAAGGATGTTATTTAAATTAACTTCATAGCCCTCCAATCAAACTGTCTTTCATGAATTTATTTATTTATTTTTGGCTGCACTGGGTCTTTGTTGCTGCACGTGGGCTTTTCTCTAGTTGCAGCGAGCGGGGGCTACTCTTCATTGCGGTGCACGGGCTTCTCATTGCGGTGGCTTCTCTTGCTGCGGAGCACAGGCTCTAGGTGCACGGGCTTCAGCAGTTGTGGCTCATGGGCTCTAGAGCGCAGGCTCAGTAGTTGTGGCACACGGGCTTAGTTGCTACGCGGCATGTGGGATCTTCCCGGACCAGGGCTCGAACACATGTCCCCTGCACTGGCAGGCGGATTCTTAACCACTGCACCACTAGGGAAGTCCCCAAACTGCCTTTTAGAATATGTTTTCATTAATATTAGTATGGATCCATGGATATTTATTTTATACTTCGGGATAATCTAATACTACTTTATCTTGTTGCTTCAAATTGTTCCAGCTTTGCCCTTAGGGAGCTCTTTCAGTTGGCTCCTTTGTCCCTTTGACATGCTCCCATCAATAAAGGGTTTGTTTCTCTTTCAGTACTTTCTTACTTTCTGGCACTACAAAATCTTATGCATTTCCTGCTTTAGTCCTAGGATAAGCCACTTCACCAAGGAGCCCTGGCTCCTTCTACCGGAAAAAGATATTTATTAAACACCAAGATCTGAACACTAGGTGCCAGGCACCATTTTTCACTTAATCATCTCAAAAGTCCCATGCAGTAGGTATCCCATTAACCCATCTTACAAATGTGGAACTAAGGCACTGAGAGGTTACGTAGCCTGCCCAAGGTCACATCCATAAGCAGCAGGCTTTAAACACAGGGCGTCTGACCGCAGAAGCATTTCCCAAGCACGCTGCCACTGCTGTCTTCCCTGAGCAGAACGCTGCCCAGGAGACGCAGGTAAAGTCACACAAATGTACTTATCAGAGCAGCGACCGCGGTAACAGACCCTTTCCAAAGTAACTGGCTCAGCTGACAAGGTCCATGACAAGAGCAGAATCTGGGAACCCCACTGCCAGTGATATAGGGACACATTCTTCGGTGTGAGGAGCAGTGAAAGCACAGCTCCAGTTGAGAGTGGAATAGTGATCTCTGGAGTCAGGAGCAGGGAGAGGGGACTGACTGCAAAGGAGCACAAGACAACTTCTGGGGGTGACAGAAAGCTTCTGTATCTTGTTTTTGTTTTTTCTGTTTTTTTTTTTTTTTTTTGGCCACGTGATGCAGCTTGCTGGATCTCAGTTCCCTGATCAGGATTTGAACCTGGACCCTCGGCAGTGAAAGCACACAGCCCTAACCGCTGGATCGCCAGGGAATTCCCGAAGGTTCTATATCTTGACTGTGGAGATACTACTGTCTATATTTGCCAAAACTCATCAAACTATACTCTTAAAATAGGTGAATTTTACTGTGTGCAAATTATACCTCAATAAAGCTGATTAATCTGGGAGATTTTACATTAAAAAATTCAAGTTAGATCCTTATTCCACAATACACTTAAAAATTGGTAAATGAGAATTCCCTGGTGGTCCAGTGGTTAAGACTCCACACTCTCAATGCAGGGGGCCCAGGTTCGATCCCTGGTCAGGGATGCTGCCTGCCGCAACTAAAAGATCCCGCATGCCACAACTAAGACCCGGAGCAGCCAAATAAATAAACTAAATAAATATTTAAAATAATAATAATAATAATAAATGCTGGAGAGGGTGTGGAGAAAAGGGAACCCTCCTACACTGCTGGTGGGAATGTAAATTGGTGCAGCCACTATGGAGAACAGTATGGAGGTTCCTCAAAAGACTAAAAATAGAGTTACCATATGATCCAGCAATCCCACTCCCATGCATATACCTGGGGAAAACGCTAACTCGAAAAGATACATGCACCCCTATGTTCATAGCAGCACTATTCACAATAGCCAAGACATGGAAACAACCTAAATGTCCATCGACAGATGAATGGACAAAGACGACGTGGTACCTATAAACAATGGAATACTACTCAGCCATAAAAAAGAATGAAATAATGTCATTTGCAGCAACATGGATGGACCTAGAGATTGTCATACTGAGTGAAGTAAGTCAGAAAGGGAAATACAAATACTATATGATTTCACTTATATGTGGAATCTAAAATATGACACAATGAAATTATCTATAAAAAAAAAACAGACTCACAGACATAGGAAACAGACTTGTGGTTACCAAGGGGAGGGGGTGGGGGAGAGATGGATGGGGAACTTGGGATTAGCAGATGCAAACTATTAAATATAGAATGGATAAACAACAAGGTCCTACTGTATAGCACAGGGAACTATATTCAATATCCTGTGATAAACCATAATGGAAAAGAATATGAAAAACAATATACATGTATAACTAAATCACTTTGCTGTACAGTAGAAATTAACACTACATTGTAAATCAACTCTACTTCAATAAAATAAATTTTTTTTTAAATGATGCTTTCAAATAACATTTAACAATATAAGAAACTGTTCAGCCATAATTTAATACTAAGTGAAAAAAGGATGGTAGTGATCATACGAATACATATACATGCAGACTTGCTTTAAAAAAAAAGTCAACTCTGCACTTTATTTATTTAGGCCAAGCCCCACAGCTTGCAGGATCTTAGTCACCGACCAGGGATTGAACCAGGGCCACAGCAGTGAAAGTGCCGAGTCCTGACCACTGGACCACCAGGGAATTCCCAACTCTGCATTTTAAAGTAGTTTAAGTACAAACTCCAAGCGTGCGCCAGCATTCCAAGTTGGCTCCAGACCATCATGACCAGCCAGCAATAAATGGAACCCATAGCCCTGGAGATGGCCGAGGGGGATAAAGAATTACTTGTTTCCTCCATGGCTCTTCCAATAGACAAAGGGTCTGGGTGTAACAAGGATGACAGGCAGGGGAGAGAAAAAGAGAAACACCCCTATGAGAAAACACTTACTTAGGAAAAGTGTCTTCCTATTCTCTCCAACAGGCCTTTACTGTTAGATAAGAAACATTAAGATGAACACAAAGCACAACACAAAGCTATGAAGGATATAGAGCTATGCTAGTAAAAAAAAAAAAAAAAAAAAATCCTGCCCCACATTAATGGGAATAGAGAGAGTAAACAATCACTAAAAAACAAACCGACCAAAAAATCACCCAGACTCAAGGACAAAGAAAAGTTTAAATAACATAGCTATATGAAAAGGGTAGATAGGGACTTCCCTGGTGGTCCACTGGTTAAGACTCCGTGCTCCCAATGCATAGGGGCCCAGGTTCAATCCCTGGTCAGGGAACTAGATCCCGCACGCCGCAACTAAGACCCAGTGTGGCCAAATAAATAAATATTTAAAAAATAATAATAAAAGACAAACTCAAGGGTCAAGACTTAATAAAATTAATATTTTTTTAAAAGGGTAGATAGAACAAGGAGGATAAATAAGTCCGTTCATATTAATTAAGATTCTATTCATTTTTACCAAACCAAGGCTTGTTTAAGTGGAATTTAAGCCTTATTTAAAGCGTGAAAATGGAGTTCAAATTCATTTTTTGTGAAATTCTAAACCTGTCACACCCAAATCCAAATATTTGTATTCAAACACTGCTTCTAAAGATTTTAATCAAGGCAGATGATAAGCATCAGAAGATGGGGCTTCACCAGTGGAGGGGTGAAAAGAATTGAGGGAGGTTAATTAGTGAGTATAACCCTCAACTAGAGTTTAAAAGGAAGAGGATTCAGCTTGTAATTCCCACTCTCCGTGAGAGATTAAGTAATTCAAACCAAATCACTAAAACAAGGTCAGGAACCTTCAATAAAGAAGGCTGTACCCAATTAATGACTTGCTGTAGTGTGGAAAATTGTGACCTGAATTACCAAACATAGTGAAAACACAAAAGGACGTAAAAGTATTCATAAACTCATAAAAATGGTGATCATTTTGTAATGTGCAGAAACACTGAATCACTATGCTGTGCATCTGGAACTAGCATAGTGTTGTAGGTCAATTATACTTTAAAAAAAAACCACTTAGACTTTAAAAATTTAAACTGCACCCTTTAACCCAATCAGTGTATGCCACTGATAAACATGAAGAATTACTCAAAGATCTATGTTCAAACATCTTCACTGAAGCATCATCCTAACAGGCTACAGCACAACATATTTAATCACATCTAATTTTAGAACAAAAACATACATATACACACACCCACACACACACAATATGCACAGAAAATTTATGGACGTACATCTAAAGAAAATGTTAACCAGGACGGACTCTGCCCACTAGGGAAGGGACCTGAGACTAATTTAAAACCTTTCACTGCTTGAATTTATCACAAAGCTATGATTATTTTTACTTAATTTTGCTTTATTTAAAGAGAAAAAGTTGCTAGTCGATGCATCTATTTATAAAAAAAAGGTGATATGCACACTAGGAAGGAGAGCATGGAACAACATTATGTGAAGTCCCTTGCAACTCTGATTCTATAAAAATACTGACATAAATTGTTACCGAACCAAACTTGGGTCCTCTCGCCATTTCGCAGTAACGCCAGTCTACTGATACCAGGTTGTGGCAAAGGAAAGCACAGCATTTATTGTAGGGCACTAGATAAGGAGTCCAGGAGAGCTAGTGCTTAAAATACCCAAACTCCCCAATGGGCTTCAGCAAAGCATTAAAAAAAAATTTTTTTTTTAATTTTTATTTATTTATTTATTTATTTATTTAGATTTGTCCCAACCGGGTCTTAGTTGCAGCATGCAGGATCTTTCTTGCCATGTGTGGTATTTTTAGTTGCGGCATGCAGGCTCTTAGTTGTAGCATGTGGGATCTAGTTCCCTTCAGGGATAAAACCCGAACCCCCTGCATTGGGAGCGCAGAGTCCCAACCACTGGACCACCAGGGAAGTCCCTCAGCAAAGCATTTTTAAAGGCCCAGTGAGGGAGAGGCGTCCCAGGGTATGTGATCAGCTCATGCACAATTCTCTGATTGGCTGATGGTGAGGTAACAGGGTGACGTCACAGGGGTTAACATTATCAATCCTTAAGTACCAGTAGGTCTGGGAGCTATTTGTTTATGGTCATCAAGTAGTTAATTTCTCCCATTTGGTGGTGGTTCTAGCACCTGTAAAACAACTCAGGAAATGTGCATCAGATACTATGATCTGGGTACTTCAGAGAGGAGCTAAAGCAGAGGACATGGGGGAGGGACATGGGGGAGGGATCTGTCCCGGGAAAAAGCAGAGGACATGGGGGAGGGGTCTGTCCCAGGAAGGCTCCATAGGGTCCTGCTCAGTTACATTATGAGGGACAGAAAGCTGAAACCTCACTGCAATTACAACAGATAATTTTTAAAACTCTCTCTGTGATATAATAGCAAACTGTTAGTGCCTTCAGAACATGTAGTTTTTTCTCTTTTTATAGATACGTTTTGAATAATCCATTAAAAAGTACAGACAGGAAAAAAAATTGATACTCCCATTAGATTAGGTAAGGGTAAATTTTTTCAAAGTAAGGATCTGACTGATGTTTGCCATTCTTTCCCCTTTTACATCCTTGCCTTCCATCCACTGGGATAGCAAATGATAACTCATTCACATTTTACCATGTACCAGACACTACGCTGTAAGTTTTATGTAGATTATCTCATTTAACTTTGAAACAATCCTATAAAATAGGTATTATTATGCCTGTTTAAAGATGAGTGTGGAAGGTTTTATTTTCCAAAGATGGCAGCCTCTAGATATCCCATCCCACATGCTCGTCTTACTATGTGTCTTTGTCACTCCTCCATCAAGAGGTGGGATCTATGTTCTCTCTTCTCAAATCTGAGGGATGCAGAAGTAACATTATGCCACTTCTGAGGCTAGATCAGAGAATGTAATGCTGCTTCCACCAAACTCTCGGGATGCTCCTTCTCAGAACCCAGCTGCCATATTGTGAGGAGGCCCAAGACACATGGAGGTTCTGAGTGCTATGTTCTGGCTGACAGCCCATGCTGAGGTCCCAGCTGATAGCCAGCATCAACCACCAGACACTTGTGTGAGGAAACTTTTGAGATGACTCCAGCTCCAGCCACCATCTAACTGCAACCACATGAGAGACTCCAAGTGAAACCTGCCTAGTTGGGTCCAGGCAACTCACAGAACCATGGGAGAGAATAATGATTGTTATTGTAAGCCACTAAGTTGGGGTAATTTGTTACACAGCAATAGAAAACCAGAACGATGAAGAAAACCAGCATAAGAAAAGAAAGGTCGGTAACCTGCCAGAGGATACCTTGTCTGCCTGGCCCCAAAGCCCACACCAACTAAGCAACTAAGATGTGTTACTCCTTGCTCCCTACTACTGCAAATGATGCAAAGCAAAAAGGAGGTGATCAGGAATAATCCACAGAATGATCAATGTATCCCCAAGCACTTGGGCGTTGCCTGGAAAACAAATAAGAAAATACATCTAGGGGCTTCCCTGGTGGCGCAGTGGTTAAGAATCCACCTGCCAATGCAGGGGACACGGGTTTGAGCCCTGGTCTGGGAAGATCCCACATGCCATGGGGCAACTAAGCCCGTGCAGCAAAACCACTGAGCCTGCGCTCTAGAGCCCGCAAGCCCCAACTACTGAGCCCATGTGCCACAACTACTGAAGCCTGTGCGCCTAGAGCCCACACTCCACAACAAGAGAAGCCACTGCAATGAGAAGCCCATGCAACACAACGAAGAGTAGCCCCCGCTCTCCGCAACTAGAGAAAAACCCGCACGCAGCAACAAAGACCCAACACAGCTAAAAAAATAAATAAAATTAAAATTAAAATTAAAAAAAAAGAAAATACATCTAGAAAACCATAAAATAAAGACCAGCATGATAATCTAGCATTCCCAGTCCCACTCAATGACCTCAAGCTACAAGTCCAATTTCACCATTACACACTCTTCCTGTTCATTCTAATTCCATGACTCTGTGTCTGTGACTTCCTGTTCTGGAATATTCTCTCCACTGTTAACTATTTGTTAAGCATTTAATTAATGATCAGGACTTAAACCTGAAGGACAATAGGTTATACCAGTTCTCAGACTGGATTTAAAGGTAGAAGGAAGGGAGAATAAAGATGCACCACTAAACCAAGTAATTAAAACTACCAAAATGGCCATCTAAAAGAACATACCAAATAATACCTAATGTACACTTTTAAAACCCCAGGAGTTTAAAGGATATAAATCATAAAATGCAAATGTTAACATATATATCAATGCATATATATACATGTGTGTATATATATATATAAATGCTAACGTTAGTATTTTTAAAAGAGGATAAATACACAATAATTTACGCATACATACATACATATAGACGCACAGGAAACTGGTAAGAGTGGTTGACTCCAGGAAGAGAAGCACGAAGGGTCTAAGAGGCAAAGGTGAATAAACGGAACGATCAAATGATCAAACCTAGCTTCAACAAAACTAAGACATGCTGACATCGGACACTCTAGATGGGACACAGTGACAGGGACACGACTTCATCTCTGACGTATTCCTGATGAAAATATTTAAGCTAAAGCTAATCATGAGGTTTAGAAAACCGGAAGTGCCCATGGCTGTCGTGCAAACCTTGTCCTCCGAGCCTAGCACGAGTCATAACCACTACCAGTTTGCTTCCTAGGGCACAAGGACCGTCACTGCTACCTTCAAACGTCTGCCTTATTAACACGCTTGTGAGATCTTGGTTCCCAGGCCAGAGGTCAGTCCTGAGCTCCTGTGGTGGGACCTCCAAGTCCAAACTGCTGGACTAACAGAGAACCTCAGACCCCAGGGAATATTAATCAGAGTGAGGCCTCCCAGAGGTCCTCATCTCAGCACCAAGACCTGGCTCTAACCAACTGCCTGCAAACTCCAGTGCTGGACGTCTCAGGGCAAACAACCAGTAAGACAGGAAGAGAACACCACCCAACAAAAAGAGAAGAAAAAAAAAATGAAACGACAAAAAAATATGTTACAAACGAAGGAGAAAGGTAAAAACCTACAAGACCAAATAAATGAAAATGAAATAGGCAACCTACCTGAAAAAGAATTAAGAGTACTGACAGTAAAGATGATCCAAAATCTCAGAAACAGAATGAAGAAAATACAAGAAACACTTAACAAGGATCCAGAAGAACTAAAGAGCAAACAAACAGTGATGAACAACACAATTACTGAAATTAAAAATACTCTAGAAGGAATGAATAGCAGAATAACTGAGGCAGAAGAATGGATAAGTGAGTTGGAAGATAAAATGGTGGAAATAACTGCCAGAGAGCCGAATAAAGAAAAAAGAATGAAAAGAATTGAGGACAATCTCAGAGACCTCCGGGACAATATTAAACACACCAACATTCGAATTATAGGGGTCCCAGAAGAAGAACAGAAAAAGAAAGGGACTGAGAAAACATTTGAAGAGATTATAGTCAAAAACTTCCCTAACATGGGAAAGGAAATAGTCAATCAAATCCAGGAAGCACAGAGAGTACCATACAGGATAAGCCCAAAGAAAAACACAGCGAGACACATATTAATAAAACTATCAAAAATTAAATGCAAAGAAAAAATATTAAAAGCAGCAAGGGAAAAGCAAAAAATAACATACAAGGGAATCCCCATAAGGTTAACAGCTGATTTTTCAGCAGAAACTCTGCAAGCCAGAAGGGAGTGGCAGGACATATTTAAAGTGATGAAAGGGAAAAACCTACAACCAAGATTACTCTACCCAGCAAGGATCTTATTCAGATTCGATGGAGAAATTAAAACCTTTACAGATAAGCAAAAGTTAAGAGAACTTAGCACCACCAAACCAGCTTTACAACAAATGCAAAAGGAACTTCTCTAGGCAGGAAACACAAGAGAAGGAAAAGACCTACAATAACAAACCCAAAACAATTAAGAAAATGGTAATAGGAACATACATATCGATAATTACCTTAAATGTAAATACTCCAACCAAAAGACATAGACTGGCTGAATGGATACAAAAACAAGACCCGTACATATGCTGTCTACAAGAGACTCACTTCAGACCTAGGACACATACAGACTGAAAGTGAGGGGATGGAAAAAGATATTCCATGCAAATGGAAACCAAAAGAAAGCTGGAGTAGCAAGCCTCGTATCAGACAAAATAGACTTTAAAACAAAGACTATTACAAGAAACAAAGAAGAATACTACATAATGATCAAGGGATCAATCCAAGAAGAAGATATAACAATTGTAAATATTTATGCACCCAACATAGGAGCACCTCAACACATAAAGAAAATGCTAACAGCCATAAAAGGAGAAAGCAACAGTAACACAAGAATAGTAGGGGACTTTAACACCTCACTTTCACCAATGGATCATCCAAAATGAAAATAAATAAGGAAACACAAACTTTAAATGATACATTAAACAAGATGGACTTAATTGATATTTATAGGACATCCATCCAAAAACAACAGAGTACACTTTCTTCTCAAGTGCTCATGGAACATTCTCCAGGATAGACCATATTTTGGGTCACAAAACAAGCCTTAGTAAATTTAAGAAAATTGAAATCATATCAAGCATCTTTTCTGACCACAACGCTATGACACTAGATATCACTTACAGGAAAAAAACTGTAAAAAATACAAACACATGGAGGCTAAACAATATGCTACTAAATAATCAAGAGGTCACTGAAGAAATCAAAAAATACGTAGAAACAAATGACAATGAAACCACAACAACTCAAAACCTATGGGATGCAGCAAAAGCAGTTCTAAGAGGGAAGTTTATAGCAATACAATCCTACCTCAAGAAACAAGAAAAATCTCAAATAAACAACACCTAAAGCACCTAGAACACCTAAAGCAATTAGAGAAAGAAGACCAAAAATACCCAAGGTTAGCAGAAGTAAAGAAATCATAATCATAAAGATCAGATCAGAAATAAATGAAAAAGAAATGAAGGAAAAATAGCAAAGATCAATAAAACAGAAAGCTGGTTCTTTGAGAAGATAAACAAAATTGATAAACCATTAGCCAGACTCATCAAGAAAAAAAAAGAAGACTCAAATCAACAGAATTAGAAATGAAAAAGAAGTAACAACTGACACTGAAGAAATACAAAGGATCATGAGAGATTACTACAAGCAACTATATGCCAATAAAATGGACAACCTGGAAGAAATGGACAAATTCTTAGAAAAGCACAACCTTCTGAGACTGAACCAGGAAGAAATAGAAAATATAAACAGACCAATCACAAGCACTGAAATTGAAAATGTGATTAAAAATCTTCCAACAGGGGCTTCCCTGGTGGCGCAGTGGTTGAGAATCTGCCTGCCAATGCAGGGGACACGGGTTCGAGCCCTGGTCTGGGAAGATCCCACATGCTGCGAAGCAACTGGGCCCGTGAGCCACAATTACTGAGCCTGCGCGTCTGGAGCCTGTGCTCCGCAGCGGGAGAGGCCGCGATAGTCAGAGGCCCATGCACCGCGATGGGGAGTGGCCCCCGCTTGCCACAGCTGGAAGAAGGCCCTCGCACAGAAACGAAGACCCAACATGGCCATAAATAAATAAATTAATTTTAAAAAAAAAAGAGCTTGCTTTCAATTTAAAAAAAAAAAAAATCTTCCAACAAACAAAAGCCCAAGACCAGATGGCTTCACAGGCGAATTCTATCAAACATTTAGAGAAGAGCTAACACCTATCCTTCTCAAACTCTTCCAAAATATAGCAGAGGGAGGAACACTCCCAAACTCATTCTATGAGGCCACCATCACCCTGATACCAAAACCAGACAAAGATATCACAAAAAAAGAAAACTACAGGCCAATATCTCTGATGAACACAGATGCAAAAATCCTCAACAAAATACTAGCAAACAGAATCCAACAGCACATTACAAGGATCATACACCATGATCAAGTGGGGTTTATCCCAGGAATGCAAGGATTCTTCAATATACGCAAATCAATCAATGTGATACACCATATTAACAAAATGAAGGATAAAAACCATATCATCATCTCAATAGATGCAGAGAAAGCTTTTGACAAAATTCAACACCCATTTATGATTAAAAAAAATAACTCTCCAGGGACTTCCCTGGTGGCACAGTGGTTAAGAATCTGCCTGCCAACACATGGGACACAGGTTCAAGCCCTGGTCCAGGAAGATCCCACATGCCGCGGAGCAACTAAGCCCATGTGCCACAACTATTGAGCCTGCACTCTAGAGCCCGTGAGCTAAACTACTGAGCCTGTGTGCCACAACTACTGAAGCCTGTGCACCTAGATCCTGTGCTCCACAACAAGAGAAGCCACTGCAGTGAGACGCCCGTGCACCACAATGAAGAGTCACCCCCACCTGCCACAACTAGAGAAAGCCCGTGCACAGCAACGAAGACCCAATGCAGCCAAAAATAAATAAATAAATAAATGTATTAAAAAAAAAAAACTCTCCAGAAAGTAGACATATAGGGAAACTACTTCAACATAATAAAGGCCATATATGACAAACCCACAACCAACACCATTCTCAATGGTGAAAAACTGAAACCATTTCCTCTAAGATCAGGAACAAGACAAGGTTGCCCACTCTCACCACTATTACTCAACATAGTTTTTGAAGTTTTAGCCACAGCAATCAGAAAAGAAAAAGGAATAAAAGGAATCCAAATCAGAAAAGAAGTAAAACTGTCACTGTTTGCAGATGGTATGATACTATACATAGAGAATCTTAAAGATGCTACCAGAAAACTACTAGAGCTAATCAATGAATCTGGTAGAGTAGCAGGATACAAAATTAATGCACAGAAATCTCTTGCATTCCTATACATTAAGGATGAAAAATCTGAAAGAGAAATTAAGGAAACACTCCCATTTACCACTGCAACAAAAAGAATAAAATACCTAGGAATAAACCTACCTAAGGAGATAAAAGACCTGTATGCAGAAAACTGTAAGACACTGACGAAAGAAATTAAAGATGATACAAACAGATGGAGAGATATACCATGTTCTTGGATTGGAAGAATCAACATGGTGAAAATGACTATACTACCCAAAGCAATCTACACAATCCCTATCAAACTACCAATGGCATTTTTCACAGAACTAGAACAAAAAATTTCACAATTTGTATGGAAACACAAAAGACCCTGAATAGCCAAAGCAATAATTGAGAAAGAAAGACGGAGCTGGAGGATTCAGGCTCCTGGACTTCAGACTACACTACAAAGCTACAGTAATCAAGACAGTATGGTACTGGCACAAAAACAGAAATATAGATCAGTGGAACAGGAAAGAAAGCCCAGAGATAAACCCACACACATATGGTCACCTTATCTTTGATAAAGGAGGCAAGAGTATACAATGGAGGAAAGACTGCCTCTTCAATAAGTGGTGCTGGGAAAACTGGACAGCTACATGTAAAAGAATGAAATTAGAACACTTCCTAACACCATACACAAAAATAAACTCAAAATGGATTAAAGACCTAAATGTAGGGTCAGACACTATAAAAGTCTTAGAGGAAAACATAGGCAGCACACTCTATGACATAAATCACAGCACGATCCTTTTTGACCCACCTCCTAGAGAAATGGAAATAAAAACAAACAAATGGGACCTAATGAAACTTAAAAGCTTTTGCACAGCAAAGGAAACCATAAACAAGACAAAAAGACAACCTCAGAATGGGAGAAAATATTTGCAGATGAAGCAACTGACAAAGGATTAATCTCCAAAATCAAGCAGCTCATGCAGGTCAATATCAAAAAAAAAACAAACAACAAAAAACAAACAAACAGGGGTTTCCCTGGTGGCGCAGTGGTTGAGAATCTGCCTGCCAATGCAGGGGACACGGGTTCGAGCCCTGGTCTGGGAAGATCCCGCGTGCCGCGGAGCAACTAGGCCCGTGAGCCACAACTCCTGAGCCTGCGCGTCTGGAGCCTGTGTTCGGCAACAAGAGAGGCCGCGATAGTGAGAGGCCCGTGCACTGCGATGAAGAATGGCCCCCGCTTGCCACAACTAGAGAAAGCCCTCGCACAGAAACAAAGACCCAACATAGCCAAAAATAAATAAATAAATTTATAAAAACAAACAAACAAACAACCCAATCCAAAAATGGGCAGAAGACTTAAATAGACATTTCTCCAAAGAAGATATACAGATTGCCAACAAACACATGAAAAGATGCTCAACATCACTAATCATTAGAGAAATGCAAATCAAAACTACAATGAGGTATCACCTCACACCAGTCAGAATGGCCATCATCAAAAAATCTACAAACAATAAATGCTGGAGAGGGTGTGGAGAAAAGGGAACCCTCCTGCACTGTTGGTGGGAATGTAAATTGATACAGCCACTATGGAGAACAGTATGGAGGTTCCTTAAAAAACTAAAAATAGAACTACCATATGACCCAGCAATCCCACTACTGGGCATATACCCTGAGAAAACCATAATTCAAAAAGAGTCATGTACCACAATGTTCATTGCAGCACTATTTACAATAGCCAGGATATGGAAACAACCTAAGTGTCCATCGACAGATGAATGGATAAAGAAGATGTGGCACATATATACAATGGAATATTACTCAGCCATAAAAGGAAACGAAATTGAGCTATTTGTAGTGAGGTGGATGGACCTAGAGTCTGTCATACAGAGTGAAGTAAGTCAGAAAGAGAAAAACAAATACCGTATGCTAACATATACATATGGAATCTAAAAAAAAAAAAAAAAAAAATGGTTCTGAAGAACCTAGGGGCACTAGGGGCAGGACAGGAATAAAGATGCAGACCTACCAGAGAATGGAGTTGAGGACACGGGGAGGGGGAAGGGTAAGCTGGGACGAAGTGAGAGAGTGGCATGGACATATATACACTACCAAATGTAAAATAGATAGTTAGTGGGAAGCAGCCGCATAGCACAGGGAGATCAGCTCGGTGCTTTGTGACCACCTAGAGGGGTGGGATAAGGAGGGTGGGAGGGAGACGCAAGAGGGAGGAGATATGGGATACGTGTATATGTATAGCTGATTCACTTTGTTATAAAGCAGAAACTAACACACCACTGTGAAGCAATTATACTCCAATAAAGATGTTAAAGGAAAAAAGAAAAAAAAATAAAGCTAATCATGAGGAAACTATCAGACAAATCCAAATTGTGGGCCATTCTGCAAAACACATGGCCTGGATTCTGGAAAAATGTTGTCATCAAAGACACAAAAGGCAAGACACTGTGCCAGCTAAAGGACACCAAAAAGATATGGCAACAAAATGCAATTTGTGATTTTTGACTGGGATCCTGGAAAAAATAAAAACACCTGTAATGGATATTATTGGGATAACTGGGAAAATGTGAGATATAGACTGCATATTACATAACAGCATTGTATCAACATTTTATTTGTACTGTGATTATGTAGGAGAGTGTTCTTCTTCTTAGGGGATACCTGCTGAATTATTAGTGGTGAAATGTAATGATGTCTACAACTACTCTCAAAAGGTTCACTGAAAATAAATAAATACATAATTGAGAGAGAGAGAGAAAATGCCAGAGCACAAGTGAGACGGCACACAAACATAAGGCAAAATGGTGCACCTAGGTGAAGGGTGTATGAATATTCACGGTACTCTTCTTGCAACTTTTCTGTAGATTCGAAATTTTTCAAAATAAATAGTTGGGAAGGAAAAAAGGATGTGTATATAAGTCCACACTATACGTAAAATATGTGTACATAAGTCCACACTTTACGTTGGTATATGCCATATACCAAATACCAACTGACAATTAGAATACAACGCAAATTAAACATTATAACTACACCTAACATAATTTAATCTTATAATTAATTTAATCTAATCCTCTCTTTAAGCAAGAGAGGTCGGAATTTTTCTGCACTTCTGGCTCACAAGCATAAATGACAATTATATCCGTAAAGTAACGTAAAAAAAAAAAAAGAAGAAGACCATTCTAGTTGTTACACTTGGATTGTCCATAATCCACAAATCGAAGCACAGGTAAATGTCTTACCCCTACCTCATTTCACAACTTCCCAGTACACTCTTTCACTAAAAAGTTGTTTCAAAATTTCTATAAGGAAGTTCCGATAAAAACACTACTGCTTGACCCAAAAATAATAATAAAAGCAAATGCACAGCCCAGCTTTCCTCTCAATTGTCCACTAAACCAATGTCAATAAAAGGCAGGAAGCCACACAGTAACCGCTCACTACATTACTGCCGAATGTTCAAGAAAAGAATCTCAGGTTCAATCCAGCCTTTTAAAAAATTTAAAAAAACATTTTTTTTCAGTCAACTCCCCAAACTCTAACATAACCTCGCATCAAAATAAGCCTCATCTGGACTCGGGTCGGCGCTGTGGGACCCCTCACGGCCCCCAGAGCAGCCCCGAACCCCTCGGGCTACCCCAGCAGGCGCGGGTTTCGAACAGCCCAGGGGGGTTTGGGGTCCCCACCCTCGGTGCCTCCCACCGCCCTCTGAGCGGCTGCGGAAGCCGGCCCCCGTCCCGCCGCCACTCTCCCTCTCGTCCCGCCCTTCCCCAGACCCACTCAACTCTTCATCATGGATGCGGAAGCCGGCGACAACCCCTTGCCGATAGTGGAAGGAGAAGAAAGGGACAGAAAGGGTGGCCCCTGGCTTCCACTCCTTTGAGGCAGGGTCCCGAATTAGGACCTCCGCGGTGGTCCCTAGATGGAGAGCGTTAGGATCCGACCACCATGTTGTATTTCTGTCACCCTAGCAACCGTCTGGCCCTGAACGCCTCGAGGCCGTAGCCCGCGCGTGCGCAAAACGCCCTGTCCGCGCCCTCCGGCCCTAAGTGTACGCGTGCGCACTGCGGCCCGCCTCCTCACTCTAGTTGCTAAGCAATCTCCGGCAGCCTCAGGCAGTTCCCTGCCTAAATTATTGTGTAGGCGGCCTTCCCCGGGATCGCTCTCCCCAGCGGTCCTGAGAATTTAGCGATTTGGGACCTAATGCCTGGACAACAGCCTTGAGCTTTATCTGGGCTGGGACACACTAAATAATTGTCAGTTGATACCTGTTCTTTGCAGGTATTGTTCTCATCTTACAACTGAACATCCACTAACTTTAATATATTAATATTAATATATTAATATAAAATAGATAATACATTAACATGATTCAAGATTCAAAAATAACGAAAACAGAGCCAACAAAGTGGAAGTCCTCCCTCCCACGCCTCTGTCCGCAGTTCATCTCCCCATAGGGTAGATCTCCCCAAAGATCTCATGTTATATGAGATCTTTTATTCTTTTATTCCCTTTTTGTTGCACCAACGGTAGCATAGTATAGACTCTGCTCTGTGTTTTGTATTTTTTACTTGACTCTTTAACTTGGAGATTTTCCCCTACCAGTACCCAAAGAGCTTTATTATTTTATTTAATGGCTATACTAGTTCATGGTTGTACCACCCCTTATTTAACTTGTCCTCTACTGATGGTCATCTAGATTGCTTCTTTTTTTAAAAATTTATTTATTTTAATTTTATTTATCTTTGGCTGTGTTGCGTCTTTGTTGCTGCGCGCGGGCTTTCTCTAGTTGCGGAGAATGGGGGCTACTCTTCCTTGTGGTGCACGGGCTTCTCCTTCCGGTGGCTTCTCTGGTTGCGGAGCATGGGCTCTAGGCACGCGGGCTTCAGTAGATGTGGAGTTCAGGCTCAGTAGTTGTGGCTCTCTGGCTTAGTTGCTCCGCGGCATGTGGGATCCTCCCGAACCAGGGCTCGAACCCGTGTCCCCTGCATTGGCAGGCGGATTCTTAACCACTGCGCCACCAGGGAAGCCCTAGGTTGTTTCTAATAGCCTGATCTTTCAAACACTGCTGCAGTGACCAGCCCTGAATATATATCATTTCCTATATGTTTATGTGTACCCATAGGAGAAATTCCTAAAGTGGAGCTGCTGAGTCAAAGCATATCTGCCTTGATTTTTTTTTTTTTTACTTCTCTTTAAAAATGTGAGTCAAAATTCACATAATGTAGAATCAACCATTTTAAAGTGTGACATTTAGTACGTCCACAATGTTGTGGAACCATCACCTTTATCTAGCTCCAAAACATTTTCATCACCCCAAAAGGAAACCCTAAACCCATTAATCAGTCTCAAAATCATGATGCTAAGTGAAAGAAGCCAGACACTAAAGGCCACCCTATTGTATGATTTCATTTACAGGATATTCCCAGACTAGACAAATCCATAGAGACAGAAAGTAGATTAATGGCTGCCAGGGGCTGGGGGAACGGGTGTGAATGCTAACAGGTACGGGGTTTCTTTTTGTGGTGTTGACAACGTTCTGGAATTAGATAGTGGTGATGATTGAACACCTTTGTAAGTCTACTAAAAGCCGCTGAATTGTACATGTCAAATAGAATGGTATGTTATGTGAATTTTATCAATTGAAAAAAACAAAGGGTGGTTATTGCTGGTATTATTATTGTTGATGGTACTGTCTTTGTTGGCTCTGAAAAGCCACATCTAATCTCTCCAGATCACTGGAATTTGATTTCTCTCTTCTTTCCTTGTGGTCTTTCCCCTTATGTGGGGACTTGTCTTTAAGTCACATTTATCTTTCTCTCACTGTCTCTTTCATGTTCCTTTCTGCCACCCAGGTAGGTTCTAAGCTCCTTGGGCAGCCCACCCACCTGTCTTTCATCTCTTCTGGAGGCAGAGTGAGTTTCTGGATATTCATTGAATACCTGTTAAACAGGCGAATGCAGTTAGCAGGAGAGCCCCTGCCTCATCGATTCCAACGTGCATTTTCTGTTCACCTTCACCGTGGACAAGTAGTAGTGAAATCCTAAAGGAGACGAGGTGGGTCCTGATCCTGAGGAGGCGTTAGAGCAAGGCGCCCCCTGTAGGTAGACACAGCATTGGTGTGCCTCCCCAGGTGAGCAGGGGCTAGTGGACTTCAGCCCTCAAGAGCCACGCAGCCTGCACCCTGGTCCGCAACCTGCACTTCGTACCTGGAGGCCCTGGGAGAGGGAGCGTGGAAGGGCCTCCGGAATGGAAGATCAAAGCATACAAACAGGGACCTTAGCAGGAAGACAAAAAGGGAATTGGTGTGAGATTTTGCCCAGAGCAGTGGTTTTCGATCTTTAGCCTGCACCAAAATCACCTGCCTTCAGGTGACTCTGGATTCTGCAGGGCCCCACCCCCAAAGTTTCTGAGGTGGGGTTTGAAATTTCGCGTCTCTAACAGAATCCCAGGTAATGCTGCTGCTGCACTTTTTTTTTTTTTTTTTTTTTTTGCCGCACTGAGTGGCTTGCGGGATCTTAGTTCCTTGACCTGGGATTGAACCTGGGTCACGGCAGTGAAAGCGCTGAGTCCTAATCCCTGGACCACCAAGGAATTCCCAGCCTTATTCTTTCTTTAATTCTAAATAGACTAGGAAATGCTACTTCGAAAAGCAATTGCTGAGGAAGGTCTCTCCCTATAGTTTATAGACAGAGGGGTCAGCCTTCTCGGGTTTCAGCTGTGTGGCCTGGTTAACCTGCTTCCTTAGACCACTCATGCCCTAAATGACAAAAGAAGAATTGGCAGATGAGAAATAACAGGCTGTGAGCCCCTCCAGGGAGGGCCCCGCCATGAGCCCCTTGCCCGCCCAGCGCACCCAGTGCCAGCAGCCCGGCGTATATTACGTGCTCAGAAGATGCTTGTGAATGGGGCCAGCCTGAATCCCAGGAGCTCTGCTTTTAAAACTCTGCAGGAACGCTACCTAATTATAGCCACTTGCACTTTTGACTCATTCTAAAACTGTTCCTCAGACAGTCCATCCTGTATCCTAGCATTAGCTTTTCCCTAATTTCCAATGTCAAGAGATTCAGCCGTTAGGCTATGTTTAGCAGACAATCTGTTTCTGCTGAGCATCTTAATTAACGTTCAAACCAGGAAATGGGCAGAAGTTAGAATGAAAAATTAGGAAGGACAGAAATTTCAAACATGTTAATCTTGGTAAGGTGGGTAAAATGCAAATCTACCTACAGATATTAGAAATTAGAGTCATTTTAGAAAATAATAGGGGGTTCCCTGGTGGCCTACTGGTTAGGATTCTGGGCTTTCACTGATGAGGCCTGGGTTCAATCCCTGGTCGGGGAACTGAGATCTCCCAAGCCACGCTGCACAGCCAAAATAATAATAATAATAATGTAATAATAAATGTATCTCAGAGGAAACTAAGCATGAGCAGGAATATGAAATAAGAGCAAGAAGAACATTAGACATTCAAATTAACACAAAGAATGGTGGTTAACCAAACACTATGAATGAGATTGTGGTCTAGTGTGGAAGCAAAAGAGGTCCAATGTCAGGCTAGAGAGACGTCTATGCACTTTTCTTACAAAAAGGCACATGGAACAATAGACTTTTTTTTTTTTATGCAAGAAAAGTTTTCCTAGAAGGAGAATAGAAAAGTTCTTAAAATGCGGACTTCCCTGGTGGTACAGTGGTTAAGACTCCGCCCTTCCACTGCTGGGGCGCAGGTTCTATCCCTGGGAGGGGAAGTTCTGCATGCTGTGGGGTGGAGCCAAAAGAAAAAAAAAGTTCTTAAAGTGCTAGGGGAGTGAGGGTCACACCGGGTGACCCCAGCCAAGTTACAGGACCACTGTTTCCTCATTTCATGTACAATGAGGATAAAAATACACTCTCCAAAGAGTGGTGGTGAAGATTGAATACCATGTCGGTGGTGCACTATACAATACTGTTTGATTTTTGCCCAGAGTCTGAAACTGACCAGGACCCTGTGGGGCTCCAGGGCACAAAAGCCTTTCTGTGTACCCCATTTCTTGTTTGCTGGAAATACGCTTCATTCAGCCTCCACCACCTTCCCTGAATTACAAAGGGGAGGTTCAAACAGTTGCTAATCAGGAAGGGAGGGGACTCGGAGACAAGGGGGGAGCAGTCAAGCCAAGGGGGAGATGGTGGGGGTGGATTGGGAGTTGGGATTAGCAGATGCAAACCGGTACATATAGAATGGATAAACAACAAGGTCCTACTGTACAGCACAGAGAACTATATTCAATATCCTGTGATAAACCATAATGGAAAAGAATGTGAAAAATAATATGTATATGTGTATAACTGAGTCACTTTGCTATACAGCAGTAATTAACACAACATTGTAATTCAACTATACTTCAATAAAAAATAAATTTAAAAAAAGAAACAATAGTGCAGCCTTGGGGCGGAGTCCTGGTTCCCCCTCAAGGGATACACATAACAATATCTTGAGCCGTTTTGCAGATACTGAAGCTCCCACCAGGTGGGAGAAGTTAACTGTCTGCTGCCCACAAGCGCGGAGACCCCAGACCAGTTGGAACCAGAAGGTTGATGATGCCGACTCCCACTTACCCCACCACCAACCAATCAGAAGATTGTCCACTAGCTGATCACGCCCTCTGTGAACCATTACTAGAAAACTCCTCACCACCCTCTCCAGGTTGGGACACAACAGTTTTGAGGGCATTAGCCTGCTGTGGCTCCCTTTGCCTGGCAAAGCAATAAAGCTATTCTTTTCTACTTCACCCAAAACTCTGTCTACGAGATTTAATTTGGTATCGGTGTACAGATGCCAGATTCAACAGCAAGTCTAACACAGGCCTGGCACAGAGCAAATGTTCAATAGATGTTGTTGACTAATCAAGAAACATCATCAGCTGTCACCTGCTCTGTCATTCCTCTATGACAGGGGCAAGGCAATGATTTTCACTGATTATTGAGCATCTAGGACAAACTTTAATCATTGATAGGGAAGAATGAAACAGGCAGACTGACAGGGTGTAGAAGCCATGTGGCCTGTTGTTGGGGACCCAGAGAGGGGAAGGGCTTTGCCAAGATCACCCACTTGCTGGTGGCCACCCAGGGCTCTGACCCGAGTCTGCAGCTTCCAGCTCCCTGTGCCTCTATAGCTGTCTCTTGTGTCTAAAAGAGACCTTTGTAAAAGCTTTGCAATGATTGTACATACTCTAAGGAAGTACATTTTTTTAAATTAATTTATTTTATTTATCCTTTTTTTTTTTTTTTTTTTTGGCTACGTTGGCCATTGCTGCACGCGGGCTTTCTCTAGTTGAGGTGAGCAGGGGCTACTCTTCGTTGTAGTGTACGGGCTTCTCATTGCGGTGGCTTCTCTTATTGCGGGGCACAGGCTCTAGGCGTGCAGGCTTCAGTAGTTGCAGCGTGCTGGTTCAGTAGTTGTGGCGCACGGGCTTAGTTGCTCCACAGGGTGTGGGATCTTCCCAAACCAGGGATTGAACTGGTGTCCCCTGCATTGGCAGGTGGGTTCCTAACCACTGTGCCACCAGAGAAGTCCCAGAAGTGCATTTTTTAAAGTCCCCGGAACCAACTGATTTGTTGTAGCAAATTAGAAGCAACATCTGAAAAACCCTTCTATTTGTCTATTTTTCTTTTGTATTGTCTAACAGCTTTGACATAGTACATATCGTACAATGAAGCATTTCATTTCTCTTCCCCCCCTTTCTTTCCTTTTTTTCCAGAATCAACTGGCAAGAAGTCAGCTTCAATACTGAAAGTGTTTTGCTCTCTCCTTGTCTGTGTGTACCAGGGCCCCGAGGCAAAATAAAAATGTAAAAAGAAGGTTGGAAAAAAGTTCAAGGAAATTGTCCAGGAGACAGACAAAAGAGAGAAGAAAATTAGAGAATAAACCCAGAAGGTCTGACCTCTGAAGAATGGTGTTCCAGAAAAAGAAAAGAGAGCATATGAAGTGAAGGAGATGGTCAAATCTCCTTCAGGAACATTCTTCATCAGAAATGTTGCCAGGATGAAAGGACATGTTTCCAATTTGAAAAGTCCCGTGGGATGCTCAGCACAATGAATTTAACATCCATTCAACAAATACTTATTGAACACGTGCTACGTGCCTGGCACTGTTCTAGGAAGTTGGGATCCAATGAATGGAGGCAGAGATCAGAGTGATGCTTCTACAAGCCCAGGGACATCAAAGATTGCCAGCAAACCACCAGAAGCTGGGGAAGGGGCATGGACCAGATTCTTCCTCAGAACCTTCAGAAGGAACCAACCCCAAGGACACCTTGATCTTGGACTTCTGGCCTCCAAAACTGTGAGAGAATAATTCTGTTGTTTAAGTCACCCAGTTCGTGGTATTTTACTATGGTAGCTCTAGGAAACGACTAGAGTGTGCCTTTATTTTCATACCAAAGGATCCAACTTATAAGCAGAATGACAAGTTTTATAAGTTGAATTTAAAGCAAATGACTATTTAAAATCCAAGGTAGCGGCATGAGCCAAAGTCCGCCCCTCCGACATTTAAAAACCCGAGTAATAATACTCAATATCGTTTAATTCTGATCATGTATGTTTGCGTTTTCCTAACTCAAAGAATGAAAATTAGGGCTTGTTTGTCTTGGAAGCCCTGTAAGATGGAGTGAGAATGGCCGGAGAAGTTCAGAGACTTTTGGAGAATAGCAGTGGGTAGAGGCCCAAGCCCTCCGTCAGCACCGGGCTCCGAGGAGCCCAGGCGCCCAAGTGCGAAGCTGACTACGTAGATCTAGGGTGCCCCCTGCCGTCTATATTCAGTCACTGCGTCTCCCCAGCCTCGGGTCCTGGCCTTGGAATAGACTTGGCCAGGAGCGCCCCGCCCACTCAGGACACGCGGCTGGAACACCAGGAAGGAAGGTGATAGTGGCAGAGGCAATGCGGGAAAGGAGCTGGTTAGGTGAGGCCTTTCAAACGGCTGTTACTCTGGCTGCGGGATGGCCAGATACGGTACAGGATGCCCAGTTGAAGTTGAATTCCAGATCAACAACTAATACTGGTTGAGTACAAGCATGTCCCAAATACTGCATGGGACATACTCATTACGCTAAATTAGTTGCTAAATCTGGCAACCCTATCAGGGCTGGGCCAGAAGGGGACAGTGTGAACAGAAAGAAATAACTTTATCTGACTTGCTTTTTTGTTGTTGTTGTTGTTTGTTTTTGATGTGGACCATTTTAGAAGTCTTTATTGACTTTGTTACAATATTGCTTCTGTTTTATGTTTTGCTTTTTGGCCCCAAGGCATGTGGGATCTTAGCTCCCTGAACCTGCACCCACTGCACTGGAAGGTGAAGTCTTAACCACTGAACCGCCAGGGGAAGTCCCCATCTGACCTTGCTTTAAAGTGTAAGATAATTTTGGAATTAGCTCGTTCATCCATCTTGTAACTGAGCACAACCCTATGGGACCTTCCCGGGACAGACCCCTCCCCCATATCTTCTGCTCTAGGTCCTCTCGGAAGTACCTAGATAATAGTATCTGATGCACATTTCCTGAGTTGTTTTACAGATGCTAAAAACCACCACCAAGGGGAAGAAATTAACTACTTGATGACCATGAGCATGAAGCCCCCAGACCTACTGGTGCCTAAGGATTGATAATGTTAAGCCCTGTGACACCATCTTGTTACCGCCATCAACCAATCAGAGAATTGTGCACAAGCTGATCACGTACCCTGCAACGCCCCTCCCTCACCTGGCCTTTAAAAATGCTTTGCTGACTCCCATCGGGGAGTTGGGGTATTTTGAGCACTCGCACTCCTGAACTCCTTGCTTGGTGCCCTACAATAAACGCTGTGCTTTCCTTCACCACAACTCGGGGTCAGTAGATGGGCTTTACAGTGAATGGGCGAGGGGACCCAAGTTTGGTTCAGTAACAATCCGATTCCTATTTATTAAACACATATTATTGCAGACAGAGTGCTAGGCTCTGGGCATTCAGCTGTAAGCAAAATGGACAGGATACCTGCCGTCATGGGCAGCTCACTCTACCCCCTTGGCCTACATTTATCTGTCCTAATCAAGTGTCCCAGTCTCCAGGAACTTGCTCAACCCTCCACCACAAGCACAGTTTACTTACAGCACAGCACCTAAACCTTTCCACTCACTCTAACACCTGTCTTTGCTAAACTGAGCTCCGTGAGGACAGGATTCGGTCTGTTTTGCTCACAGCTGATTCCCTGGGGTTAGGGCATTGCCAGGGTGAATGAGAATGTTTTGACCGAGTGGCTCTTTGTCCGCACTTGGTTCTCCAGCCTTCCTGGTGGTGGGGTGAGCTACTTCACATCTTTTCAGTTAAATCTCTTTTGTTAAGATTAGCTAGAGTTGGCTTCTGCTGCTCGCAACAGGGAACCTTGATGAGACATCTGCCGTGGGAGATGGTTACCGCTTTTTGGAGTAATCAGACCAGAGCTGTGGACAGTGTGAAAAGCTGGTGCTCCCCTCCTGTACTCCTGGAGCGTCTGCCCCAGAAGCACAGGTGGCTAGGGCCTCTCAGAGACCAAGGGACCCCTGGGACATACAGGTGGGGGAATGGACATCTTTGAGTTTTGTCTTTCCAGCATTTTTTCTCCTTTTTTTTGCATACAGACCCTATGCCTTTGCAGTGGCTGTCATATTGCCCATTCTGCCCCTATTTTATGATTTATTCATGTGCTAAATAGCAAGAGAGGGCAAAATGACAACAATTTCCAGACATTCCAGAAGGAGGGGGAAGGAAGAACTATGCCTTACCTACTTGAAGAAACACTGAGGAACCATTTTAAATGACATTTTCAATTACTGAAGGATATGCTTATAATAGAATATTAAGTACAAAAAGTAACATAAAAATTACATTCTTTTTAACAAGGTTGAATTGAATCTATCTATCTATCTATCTATCTATCTATATATATATTTTTTTTTTTTTTTTAATACACCGTACAGTGAAAAAAGATTGGCCAGAAGGATGCCAAGTCTCCAGTAGCCGTTGTTTCGGGGCGGTGGGGAATTCGGTGGTTCTTTTGTCCTTTATCTGGTTTTCTGCATTTTCCAAGCTGTATTTAGCCTTGCCAAATGCTCTTGATACACGAAGTTTCCATGCTGCAAGGATTTTCAGAGATGAATAAAAATTGCACTGAGTTGCAATATTGGAAAATCCTACTCCCGAGTTAAGTGTTAAGAGCAGCTTGCTTTCCCCTGCGAAAGCCTCCGATTCGCTGTAAGAAGTCACCTCCCTTCTCCTTAAAGGCCTCAAGGTCTCAGTTGTTTCATCTGGCCAATGGGGACGACAACAGCCCTCCGCGGGAGCCGGCTGGGAGTCAGTGCGGTGACTCCGCCTAGAAGCGCTTGGCCGGCTCCCGGCCCGGAGCAGGCGGAGAAACCTCGTAGGTGCGCTGGCGGCACTAGCGCGTCGGGTGGCCGGTTAGCTCAGTTGGTTAGAGCGTGGTGCTAATAACGCCAAGGTCGCGGGTTCGATCCCCGTACGGGCCACGAGTGCGGCTCTTTTTCTTTCCCTCCCCCACGTTATGGGTTTGTTTTACAACTGTAACTGTCTTTGAAAAATATGCCTTTTGAGTGCTGTGCGCCGCGTGCAAACAGGAGGGAGTCGCGGAATCATTCTGGACTCGGTCCGGAAGTGGGGCAGGCTGCCGGTGGGGAGGGAGGGCAGGATCCCGCGCGGGCTCGCGCTGTGACTGGTTACCCCAAGTCCCGGCGCGTTGCAAGCCTGCAGCCCACTTAGGGTCTTTTTTTAGGATGCTCTCAGTTGCCACCGCCGGTTGTTACCTAATGCAGAGCTTCTGAGGCCCCTCGGGGGGAGACCTCAGTTTTCTGGAGTTCTTAGAATTGAAAATCCAGGCTTGGAATTCATTCATTCCACACATCTTTTTTTTTTTTTTTTTGCTGTTGTTTTGTCTTTTGTTTTTTGAATATGGAACGCTTCAAGAATTTGAGTGTCATCCTTGCGCGAGGGCCATGCTAATCTTCTCCGTATCCTTCCTATTTTAGTATATGTGCTGCCAAAGAGAGCACCGTTCCACACACGTTAATGGAGCGCATACTGCATGCCCGGCGTCCGAGTCTAGGCAGGGAGCAGTAAATGAGAGACACAAATTCCAACCCACATGGAAACAGTGACCAGCCAACGACTGCCATGTTTTTAGTGAGGCCCTTCTGGTTGTGGAAGTGTAAGCAGACTGGGCAGCGGGCGGGAGAAAGAGAACCAGGCATGGCTTTCTTGACATGAGAGAAGCCCTTTCAGGCCTAAGTCATTTTGTGATCTAAGCCTGGCCACAATGCTTGCCCTTGAACAGGTCTCAGTAACAACGATCTTAAGGGAACGAAAGAACAAACTGCTATTGAGCTAGAGAAGTAACGATACCAAAGATAATAAATCAGTTGTAAAGACTCCCAGTTCTGTTTCAGTGGTAAAGATTAGCCGGAAGCACTTTCTTGAGCTGTTTTGCAGAATTTAAACTTTCTTCACCAGATCTACTGGAACCTAAAGATTGATGATGTTGACCTTTTCTGACCCTCATGATTTGAATCAACGACTCTGCCCCAATTCTAGGCTGAATTCTCCTCTGCTCAAGCCCCTTCATGAATATGCATATACCACCCAAGCCCCTTCATGAATATGCATATACCACCCAAGCCCCTTCCGCAATTCTGCTGTTTGGATTGACACCACTTTGGGAGAGCTCCCTGGTGTTCTCCTTACTCTCTGCAGGTAATACATCCTTCCTTCTCTCAATTTTTGGCTTGGTTGTCTTTTGGCTCCACACCCACCAAGAGGCGAACCCAGTTTTTGGGTAACAGAAGCATCTGGAAACCTCTTGCTACTTTTTTGTTTTTCAGAGAGCTCTTAGACTTCACGTTTCTTCCTCCTGGTTCTGCAGTGTGTAGCCAGAGGGCAGCTGGATGAATTTCTCACTCATAGTCCAAATCAGGCATTTTTAGTTTAACAAAGTCTAGCTTTTTAGGGTGAATGCCATATTATATCAGGGTCCAACTGTAACCGAAAGTGGGTTCTGGCTGCTCGCTGCTCAAAAGCCAATAAAGAGTCAAGGTTGGTGGAAAGGAAAGTTTGCTTTATTTCAGATGCCGACAGTGAGGGGAGGGGGGTGGCGGGGAGTGAGGCCGGACTCCTGTCCAAAGGCCAACTCCCCACCACTGACAACCAGTGGGCAAGAGCTTTTATAGACAGAGGGAGGGGGCTACATGCAGAAACAGCACAGTCAGCTCTGACGGTCATCCTGAAATTTGTCGTGCGGTGCTCTGATCAGCGTCATCTTGATTGTTTTCAGTACAGTTAATCTTCAGCTGCAGGGTCGGTTTGTTCCCATTTCTTTGAGGCCAATTCTTGGAATTGTGGCAGCTTCTGTCATGGCTACGGTCTGGTCATCATGTAGTTACTTTCTTCCACCTGGTGGGGATTTCAGTACCTGCAAGACAGCTCCCAGGATACGGCTCAGAATACTATGTATAGCCCTTGAGGAGGAACTAAAGGTCCTTGACTTTGCTTTCTGACTAAACTATTATTGTTTTGTCCTGTTTGACTGTTTTCCTTTGCTTCTGTATTTTCTCACTTCTCTGGTTACACTTATTCTTTGGCTAAAGTTTTTCTACAGACAAAAGGCAGGCGAAGGACATGGCGGGGAAAGACCATAAAGTCCGGCTCCATTTCACAACCATGCTTGAAAAATCTCCAGTGAGAACATCTACTAGATCATTCATTCTTTTTTTTTTTTTCCCCAAGCCCTGCAGCTTGCCCGATCTTAGTTCTCAGACCAGGGGTTGAACCCGGCCCAGCAGTGAGAGCACCGAGTCCTAACCACTGGACCCTGAGGGCACTGTTCTCAGCTTGTCACGGGGCCATGGGGGCAATTATTCATTCTTTTCTCAAATAGGTCTTAAGCTCTGACTTAAATCTGTAACGGCTCAAGGCTTAAAGCCACAGACCACAGGCTTAAAGCCGTTGGCAAGTGCTCAGTGTGTACTAAAAGTGCCCACTAAATGCCAGCGATGGGACCGTTGTTATTATGAACAGTTAGAAGGAGAACCTAGGGCTGCTGACCTCTAGAATAGACACCTGTACACTGGTTGCATTTCACACCTTGGATGTGTGTTACAGGCACCTTGTTAGATGTGGGGACCTTGCAGAGGAGAAGCCAGCCGAGGTTGCTGCCCTCAGAGCCCATACTTTCCTAAACAAGGGCTTGAAGGGGTCCAGAATACACCTCTGCGGCATAAAAATTATTTTGAGCAGAAGCCATTTGAGTTCCTGAAAAGCCTCATCTGCCTAAAGTAGAGCCTTCCAAAAGAACTCAAAAGAATTCATTTGTCATAAATCCCCAGGGAACAATCAGGCAAGACTGACTTTTATCACTGGAGAGGAGAAGCTGGCATCACACCTAAACAGGCATTGTCATAAAACTATCTTATCTCCCATCTACTCTAGGTAAGAGCCTATTTATCTTTCCTAAGTTGTTTGTTTTCCGGTAAGTGCCCTCTCCACCCATCCCCTCCCCTGTTAAGATAATACTATATAAGCCCCACATTCTAACTGCCTCTTTGAGTCACATTTTTCTGTGAATTCCTGTAGGTACATGAATAAAAATACATTATTAAAAACGGCCTTTTTTCTTGTTAATCTGTCTTTTGTCGGTTTAATTCACACTCCCCCAGAGACTGAACCTGAGAGGATAGAGGAAAAGTTTTTCCTTCCTGACAGGCTCAAAAAGATAAATGGGATACTGTGTTCTAGATGAGGGGCAGTTCTTGGCTTAGGGATCAGAGAGGATCTTTCTGACATCTGAGGATGGAAGGATGAGAAGGTCTTTCTTTCAAAAGTTTAAAAAAAAAAAGAAGAAAGTAAGGAAGGAAGGAAGGAAGAAAAGAAAAGAGAAAGACAGAAAGACAGAAAGAAAGAAAGAAAGAAAAAGAAAAAGGATTAAGAAATTGAAACAGGGACTTCCCTGGTGGTCCAGGGGCTGAGACTCTGCGCTCCCAATGCAGGGGGCCCCCGGTTCGATCCCTGGTCGGGGAAATAGATCCCACATGCTGCAACTTAAAGATCCCGCATGCCTCAAGGAAGATCCTGCACGCTGCAACAAAGATCCCAGATCCTGAGTGCCGCAACTAAGACCTGGCGCAGCCAAATACATAAATATTGAGGGGGAAAAAAAAAAGAAATAAAGAAATTGAAACAAATTCCACAAATCTAATCTCCCCTCTGGCCAATCCTTAGTGAGGCTACTAATGATAGACGCTGCAGGGAGCATAGCGAATGCGAGAGTATTGACCATGATGATGATGACGATGGTGGTCCTGTGGAGAGAAAAATGATCAGAAAGTTCACTGGAAACTTCTCAGACACCAGCCTGGCCCCCAGCTGCCCCCACCATGAGCATCATGGCATTCACCATATTATACTGCAAATGCTGGTTTTGTCTTCCTTCTTCCAGCCTAGACTCTATACAGAGGGCAGCGATGATGACTCACCCAACAAGCGCTTAGTGTTTGTTGATCAATGGCTCTACTGCCCCCTTGAGACAGGTGCACGCACTATCGGCTACAAGACACGCGGAATCAGGAGAGTAAAAGGAGGGGAGACTGGGAAAGGATGGGCCGAAGAAGTGGGGGCGGTAGAGCTGCGGACTGAGCTGTGAAGAGGGGTGGGGCGGTTCATTCGCTCGTTTGTTCATTCATTCATATTCGTCCATCATTCATTCCCTGAGCGTGCACCGCTGGACACTGAATGAGTAAAACTACACCCTCGAGGTGCGCCCCGTCTGGGTGAGTGGGTAGGGAGGAGGGGGCCGGCATGGAAACAATTTCGGGGTTGGGGAGCACACTTGTTAAAAATGCACACTTTGAGGGACTTCCCTGGTGGCGCAGTGGTTAAGAATCCTCCTGCCAAGGCAGGGGACACGGGTTCCAGCTCTGGTCCGGGAAGATCCCACATGCCGTGGGGCAACTAAGCCCGTGCGCCACAACTACGGAAGCCCGTACGCTGCAACTACTGAAGCCCGCGCGCCTAGAGCCTGTGCTGCGCAACAAGAGAAGCCACCGCAATGAGAAGCCCGCGCACCGCAACGAAGAGTAGCCCCCGCTCGCCGCAACTAGCCCGCGTGCAGCAAAGACGAAACGCAGTCAAAAATAAATAAATAAAATAAAATAAATTTATAAAAAAAAATTCACACTTTGAACCCCCTCTCGGATATATCAAATCGGAAGGTGTGGAGGTGGGGCCTAGGAGTCTACGTCCAGGCAGGGTCTTCACGTGACGTTGAGAACATTTGGCCAGGGTGATGTTAGGGCCGGGGCTCTGGAACCTCGAGGACCGTTGCCTGAGAGTTCCTGGACAGCTCCTGGAGGAGGTGATATGTGAACGATAAATACGTCCACGACAAGCCCTAAGAAAATACTGCCGGGTCCTGTTGTTGGCGACGCGGTGGCAGAGCCGGGACAGCTCAGGCCCCGCCTACCGATCTGCTCGGTCAGGTGCGTTCGCCTTCCGAGGTGTCTTGGCCTGCGGGGCACTCGTAGCTGCCCCCCTTTCCCAGGTGACGCACATTTGAGCGGCCGGCGCTCGGCGACCCGGGTTCGAGTCCCCGCCTCGGCCGTCATGGCGGACGCGGAGCCGGAGGCTGAGGACGGCAGTGAGGATGGCGGCGGCGGCGGCCGGGCTCCCGCAGGCCAGAGCGGCAGCGCCGCGCGCGTGGCCCCGCTGGGCCCCGAGCAGCTGCGGCGGGTCCTGGAGCAGGTGACGAAGGCGCAGCCACCCGCGAAGCCGCCGCCGCCGCCCTTCGTGCTGCAGGACGCGGCGCTGCGGTTGCGGGACGCGGCCCAGCAGGCCGCCCTGCAGCGGGGTCCCGGGGCCGAGCCCCCGCGCCCGCCGCGCCTGCTACCGCCGCAGGTGAGGCGCCGGGAGGGACATCCGGGGAAACTGAGGCCCGGAGGGGGCCGAGGCCTCGCGGCGGGCAGGCCGGAGCTCGCGCCCGCGCTTCCCCTCAGGCCTTAGAGCTGCCCAGCCCGAGAGACCGGTGTCCGCCCGCGTTACAATTCAGGGCGTCCCCACACTCAGCTCCATGGGGACCAAAGGCCACCCGCACCTGTCACCGCCCCAGCGTGTTCAGCTCCTCCCCCGCGCCGGGCCCTCGGAGCCTGTGCCCGTGGCGGCCCCTGCCTGGGACCCAGCCCTGCTCAGGGCTCCTCCGTGCCGCCTGGCTCCTCTCGCAGGCCTTCGTCCGTTCATTCCGCCTTCCTTGAACACTCACGGTGTTCCGGGCCCTGCCCGAGGCGCAGCGTCGACCGCAGCCCTGAAGAACGTGAGGCACGTTGTGGGCCTGACGTGGGGGCTGCTGTAGAGGGAGTAGTCCTTAGGCCTGACACCGGAGCGGAGACCTGAATGGGTTAGAAGGACATTAAGAGGAGAATTTTCCAGGTGGAAGGTGCTGCAAGTGGCCGAGACTCGGGACAGAATAAGTACATTACAGTAACTTGGTGCAGGGCTTGTGGCAGTGCCTGTGTTCGTAACCCCAGTGACAAATGGCCCAGCACGTGCCCGACATTCGCTTAATGAATGAGATACGTGAAAGCACTCTGTATACTGACCAACATCCTTTCTCAGCGGTGCTATTTCCCCGTCACACAGCTCTTGGCTGCTAGGGAAGCTGGATCTAGAATATGGTCTTCCGAGCCCAGAGGGTCCGGTGTAGCACCTGAAGCCTGAGGTCCTTCCCATCACGTGTAAAGTCACATCCCCTTTCAGCACTGGGCTTGTAAAGGACAATGCTTCTCACTCCAGAATTGCCATAGATTGTTCTTGCACTAGAATAAATAGGCAGAGAATAGAATCAGCAGTCTTCACAGGGTTTCACTTACGGTTTTGTTTTTGACTGAGTGATTTTGACAGTTTAGAGTCATACCCAGTTGGTCATCAAGACTGGAAAGGTTGTCTCACTAAAGTTTGGGAAGACAAGTATGATTCTGCCTAAATGCCATACTTCATAGAGGTGGGACCTTGGGTAACGCGACCTCTTTGGGCTTTAGTTTCCTTACTTGCAGGAGGTTTGGCTCCTTGGGTGAGCTTTCCAGCTCGTACTCTGCTGGAGAAACAGATGCTTCTCCCATAAGCCCTGCACAGCAGGTCTGTGGAGTCAGAAGGGTGCCAGTGGCTCGTTTGCCGGCCTCTGCTCCGTGCCCAGCGCTGTGCTGAGCCGCTTGGCTCTCAGCAGACACACAAAAGTGCTTTCATCAGCGTTTTACAGATGAGGAACTAGCTCAGAGGGGTTGAGTGATTTTTGCCCAGGGTCCCCCCTGTGTGGCTACTCTCCAGGACCTGTTGAATGTGGCTACAGCTTTTTGGGTTTGGTAGCTTAGGAAAGAGTCCAAAAATGACGTGTTCCAGAAAACGAAAGCAAACTTAGGTAGCATGATTGTGTTCGGTAGCTAATCTAGTTGGAATGATATAAATTCTACCTGCATTCACGACGATGTAATTTTGCAGTCTGTTCAGCTAATATTCTTTGCCCGCCCCCCCCCCCCCAAGCTGTGCCATAGAGGCCACAAAGACAAATCAGATGTGTACCTTGCTCCTAGGGAGGTTATGATGGTACCAGGGAGGTAAAACATGACTCAGGATAACTTCTGATCAAGGTCAGAAAGCTAGAGGTACGATAAAGAACTAAATGCATTGAGAGAAAGGGAGAGGTTATTTCTGGCTGAGGGAATCAGAAGAGGTGGCATCTGAACTAGATCTGCAAGGGTGGGTCCAAGTTGAAAATGCAGGAGAGGAGAGGCAGTGCTGGAGGTGGGGCAGGGTGTGCCTTTGGAGATCCCCGGCCCCGTGGTTCTCTGTTGGGGGTGGTGTGGATTAGAAGGCACAGACCAAGTGGACACACTCCCACAGGTCAGCCCCTATCCCTCCCATCCTTCCCGTTCCTGCCCCACAGAAACATTTCCAGTTTCCTACCACACGACGTGACCTTTCTCATGCATCCCTCCGTTCACACGTTTTTCCTTACACCTAGAATATGTGTTCCATCTGGCAAAAATTCTACTCAGCCTTCAAGGCCCCCCGTGGAGGTCACCGCTTCTGGGAAGCCTACCAGGCCTGAACTCTTCCTGCCCCTCTTACTGCACCCCTTGCACCATGGTGTCGTTTTCCTATCGGTGTTCCTTAGGAAACCTAGTCTGCCTTCAGAATCATCAGTGGAGCTTTGAAGGTACAGATTTTGAGGCAGGATATCCTGAGTCAGCAGGTCTGTAGCTGACTGAGGTGGGGCAGGGGAAACACCCCCTCCCCAAGGGTGAGGCTGGGACTTAACTTTTGTTGTGTATTGGCACCCAGAGATACTTAGTAAAACTTTGTTGAATGAAATAGACATATAACAAAGTATCAAGTATAGTACCCACTTGGTAAACTGGTCTGGAAAGCAGATGAAAGAATTAGACCAGCTTGGCCACTTGTGGTAATTCTAAAGCAATAGGATTTGGCATGCGGGTTGAGGGGGGGTTCTATCTGTCTGTCTGTCTTTAATGGCATTATCTGGTAATACCCCAAGAGCTTAGAGACACATTCTAAGTAATTGGTAGTAAAGTGAAACGAATGTGATTCTTAAAAGATGTGCAAGTAAATCTAGTTGTCATTGGATTCACAGTAGCCCAGGACCAGCTCTGTACCCTTCCTCAAAAACCAATATGTTGACTTGTCTTTGCTGTTTGTAGTAAGTGTATAACATGCACTCAGACAGATACACTCCAGCTTGATGTCAGTGAGGGTTTCCATTCTGTCCTGTGTGATATTTTTATTGACCCTCTACTTGGTAGAGGGTTGAGTCCAAAGAGGGCCTGTTGGTGACCCCAAGTTGGTGGTTCTCAACTGGGGGCAGTTTTGCCCCACGGGGGGCGTTTGGCACTGTCTGGAGACATTTTTGATTGTCACAGCCTGGGGAGTGCTACTGGCATCTGGTGGGTGGAGGCTGGGATGGTGCTCAACAGTACACAGCACGCCTGCCACGACTCACTTACTGGTCCGAAATGTCAGTTGTGCTGTGGTTGAGAAGGCCGGCTCTGGGTGATGAGGTTTGTCTGTCTTTTCTCCCTGGAGAAGGATGCTCATTGTTTCTGCTCGGTGAGGGCAGGGGCCTTGTTTTGCTGCCCCTTCCCTGAGCCCATGACAGCTGTCTCCGTAACACCCGCAGCGCTGTGTCGGGCACCCGGGCGCTGCTCAGTATTTGTGGAACCTTGTTGGCAGCAGCCCTTCCCTTTGGTGGGTGCTTTGCTGTTACAGACAGTGCTGCCTTGAACCTCCCAGACATACATCTTTGTGCCTGTGCCAGTGTTTGTTCTGGGATCCAAGAAGCAGGATTGCTGGGGATCAAAAAGCACATGCATTTAAAACTTTGTTAGATGTCAAAAAAAAAAAAGTTGGTGAAGAAATGCAGCCCCACTCCTAGGTGTGTGCCCTGGAGAAACTCACACGTGTACACACACACATACGTCACAACGCAGAGCAGACCAGAGCGCAGGGCTGGCGACCACCTGTCCTCTGACAGGAGAACGTTGTTCTCATGCTGCAGGGCAAGCGAACGCCTGAGAGCTGCACACCTCAATATGGAGAATTTCACAGGCAAGATAGCGAGGAGAAAGCCCCGGACTTATCATCTCTGGACAAGATACCGGAGATGATATTCACTGACCTAAAGCTTAAAAACACATCAAAACGGAACTGCATATTTTTAGGGATATCTACAAGTGTAATATAAAGAATGCATGAGAATGGTAAAGAGCAAATGCAAGATAGGACTCAGAAAAAGGCATGCGGGTTGGGGGCATAGCAGAGGGCTTTCCCCGGGTAGTAATGTTGCATGTTGTAAGGTAGGTGGTAGCGACCTGAATTACATAGTTCTTCATGGCTTTTTTGGTTTCCAGAATTTCACTGAAAACTTTTAAAAAGGAGGCCACACATTGAATTGAGTCCAATTTAGAGTACTAAGAACTCCAAGTTAATACACCTGTGGTAAAACTATCAAGAAGGATATTCATGAGCTCATTAGTGGGTCATGACTGGTATTTTTTTTTTTAAGTGATGTAGAGTAGATACTATCAGAAGGCATTTATGTAGGAATGGTAAGTGCATGAACTTTTTATTTTGTTTATATATGCAAATGTTTCTGCAAGCACGAGGGGTGTGACGTAAAATAGATTACTGTGGACTGGGCAGAAAGGCTGAGAAACACCACTGGAAACAGTACAGATACATTATATAGACGTTTTTCTATGTAAGATGCATAAGTTAGAAAAAAATCTCAACAGTGGATTTAAGATGAGAGTAAAATTGCAGAAATGTTGATAAGCATGGTGCTTCTTTTCTCTTTCTGTGTTTAAGCAATTGGAAGCCATTTGTGTCAAGGTTACATCTGGAGAGACGAAAGCTCAGGGAAAGCCGATGCCTGCACTGGCCACCATCCAGCCCAAGACAGCCAGGCCGAGCCAGCCGCTCGGGAGGCACTGCAGCGCGCTGGGGCTCCGCGTCGCCAGCTCTCGGCTGCCCGGGCCGCAGCCCCTCCTGAGCCCCGGGCCACAGCCGCGTTTCCCGAGTCACCCACCTCAGCCTCCCGTTCAGGTGTTCGTCCAGAGGCCGCCGCTCGCCCTCCGACCAGTCCCTGCGCGGAGAGTCTTGGCCTCTGAGGCCCTGAGTGGACAAGGCACCACGCCGCCCCCTCTGCCAGCCTCTGACCCGCCGGCAGGAACATCTGCTTCATCCAGTCCAGCAAATTTATTTATTTCCAGCTCGCAAACAAAATGCACCAAGAAACTAAAAAAATCTTTAAAAGTGAAAACACGTTCTGGACGGATATCTCGACCTCCCAAGTATAAAGCTAAAGATTATAAATTCATAAAAACAGAGGATTTGGCCGACGGTCACCCCTCAGACTCTGACGACTACTCAGAACTGAGCGTGGAGGAAGATGAAGACCACAGGGGAAGGCAGGCGCTCTTTGATTTATCGAGCTGCTCTCTGAGGCCCAAAACTTTTAAGTGTCAGACCTGTGAAAAGTCATATATAGGAAAGGGGGGGCTCGCCCGGCACTTTAAACTGAATCCAGGCCATGGCCACCTGGAGCCTGAGACGTTGCTGTCTAAGAAAGCCAATGGGAGCATGATCCCGGGCCCCACGGAGGGCAGGACCGCCAGCCTGGCATCCCCGGAGCTGTCCACGCCAGCTCTTCTAAGTGAGGAAGGGGCCTGCTCAGCACGGGCTGGCCTGCAGGTAACATTTCTGTCTGGTGATAGCGTCCTGATTCCTGCCCATCCTTTTTTTTTTTTTTTAATCTTTTTTTGGCCACGCTGTACGGCATGTGGGATCTTAGTTCCCTGATCAGGGATCGAACCCACGCCCCCTGCATTGGCAGCACGGAGCCTTAACCACTGGACCACCAGGGAAGTCCCCTGTCCATCATCCTTAAGTTAACTTTATGTTGTCTGCACTGCTGCCAGGTAATCGAGGAGAGGTGTGTCTTCCGTCTAGTGCAGACGGTTTACTGATGGGAACGCAGGCACCAGTCCTGTAGATCCAGTCAGTAAAACTAATCGCAAGCACTCTTGGCTGATGCTGACATGACTATGGTCCTGGGAAAGGTCCAAGTGGGGGGCGCCAGTCCACAGGGCTGCTTCCTGGGGCGTCCGCAGTAAGACGTCTGCTTGCCGTGTTCTCTCCTTGCTTTGCCCCTTCCGAGACTCAATCAGACAAAGCAGATACGAGTCACCGTGAGTTTGCATCACCACGTCAACGTTTATTTACTGAAGTTTTAACTTACCCAACATGTGTGGTGAGCATTTGTGTGCCATGTACAATAGATCAGTTATTTAAAAAACAGCAGGTGGATCACTTTAACAAATGGCGGGCCTCTGTGGTCGCCCTCATCCCACTTTGTCTTAAGCTTCCTTCCTTTTCCTTTGACTTGTGTTAGCTGTTGTTCGTTATTTGTAGTTTTCAGACGTTAAATAGAGAAACCGGCATTGGAATTGATGTGACTACTTGATGGGAGTTTGTGACTTTAGGGACCTGGAAGCTGTTGAAATTGCGTGTTTGCCTGCTCGTGGCGACCTCATTCCCAGCAGCGGACGGGGTTCCTGCAGGAGGGCCGAGGCCGGCGGCTGCTTCCGCTTTCACATCCGCTCCTTGGGACCTGAACAGACACCTCCTGGGCCCAGGAGATCTGTACCGAGTGAGGCCTAGTGGTAGAACCATGGGACAGCCCTGTGTTAGGATTCAAAAACATTGTCTCACCTTGCAGCCTCAGTAATAATAGTAATAACAGTCACACCGTTTGTTGCACGCCTGCTTTGGGCGGGAGCATCACGTACATTCGCTCAATCCTGTGAGAGCCCTAAAGGCAGGTGCAGGGGTCCCTACTGGAGACGAGGCGCGTGGGGCTCAGCGGGGACGACGGGCTCCCCGTCGAGGCACGCCTAGGACTCTGTCGGGCTGGGGTTCGACCCAGGTCTTTTGACCTCAAACCCTGCACTCTAGGCCCGGCTGCCTCTGCTAGGAGGTTCTGCGCCTCTCACAGCTGGCGAGAGCCCGACTTCCGAGAGACCTCTAACTTTTCTTAAGTTGTGGTAGGACCAGGATGCCCATGTAGTTTGTCACCCAAACCCAGACATTCTGAGAATGAAAGGGGCACTATTAACCATTCCAGGAGACAGCAGGCGCAGCCAGGACTGCCTCAGACAAACTGGACGACCAGGCCGGCTGGCACCTTCCATTTCCTTCAGTAATGAAATCTTACACCACAGCAAAAGCAGCTTCTGGATATCTGACTTCTGGAATTGAGGCACCTAGCCTTGCTCCAGACGGCTTTGAGGCCGTGGGGTCCCAGAGCGGCTCCCTCCAACCAGAACTGTGTCTCCTCTCCTGAGTCGGCCGTGGATGGCCACGTGGTGCTTAAAGCCACAGGCAGACCTGGCGTTCCTCCTGAGGCTACATTTTAATGAAGATTTGGAGGGAAGATTCTTTAAGAGGACACACTTTGTGCTAGCTTTCCTTGTATTTAACCTTCTACCAGTCCTGGGAGATGTAGGTGTATTATTCCTCTTTTCAGAGGAGGAGGGAATTGGCACAGAATGAGGAAATAGCTAGCTAGTGTTAGATCCCGATTCTCTTCCCAAAGCTGTGCAAATCCATGGAGACAGAAAGTAGATTAGTGGCTGCTGGGTCTGGGGGGAGGGAGGAATGTGTGATAATGTGTAGGGTTTCTTTGGGGGATGATGAAACTGTTCTGGGATTAGATAGTGGTGATGGTTACACAAGCTTGTGAATATCCTAAAATCCACCTAATTGTATGTTTCCAAAGGATGAATTTTATGGTATTTGAAATATATCCAATAAAAAATAATTTAAAAAATCTAAAAGTCATGGGTAAATTATGAATTAACAAAATTCAGGTCAATTTTTAAGATGGTAGTGACATCAGAAAAGTCTTTTGTTTCATTTTGGGCAACACCCCAGGGTTAGGGTTTGTCAGCCCCTGACTTGGAGGGTAGTATTCGTCTGGTGTCTTAAAGGGATACTTGGTTTACGTGTAAGATGCATTGATTATAGTTAATGTGTCTTAATTATGCAAGGAAGAAGAATTTAGCAAGTTCCTTGCTTTTGACTTGACATTGTTCTGCTTTAAGGTTTTCATCATGGTGTATAAATCATGATTATTTTATTTTTGTTTGGGTGTGCAACCCTATCTAGAATGGTCAGTCTGTAGACGTTGAAGAGGCGCTGGTGTCTGAACCAAAAAATGGAAGTTTTTCAGCCCTTTTGGGATCAGAGAGACACCCTGGACCTAGAAGAAGCGGCTACTCCGTGGCCCTCCCAGAGCCCAGCACCGCCGTCCTGGAGCAGAGCGGAGTGGTTCGCCCGCAGGTGGGTGTTGGGGCAGTTTGTGCACAGGGCCCAGCAAGGAGCAGAGCCAGGCTCCTGGAGGTGCGTCGCTCTTAGAACCCTGTTCTTGAAACCTGTGTCTCTGGCATGGTACGTGGCGGTTCACTGTTAGGTTTCTGAATTTAGAAGTAAAATACCCAGTTTAGGTCAACTAAACAGTTCACCTGATGTGTGTAATCAGATGAAGTGTGTAATAAATTCAAAGACAGCATTATCTGAAATAACTCCTAGGTGTACCTGTTTGAAATGACCAGAGAGCCTTAAATATAGAGCTGCTTGCCTTTTTCAGTTTTAGAATAATTATAAGCTGTGTTTTCATGGAAGCAGTTTAGAAAACAACAGAAATGGTTTTCTGTTTTTTTGTAAAAAGTTTCAAGGTATAAAAGCGTGTTGCAGGTTTTGAACTCTAGAATCTCCATTCCACCCCCTTGAAAGTAAGTTTATCGAATTTAGTTGGATTGGCTTAGAAAAGCGGAAACCCAAACTTAGACAAATTGTCTTTGACTAGGATGTATTTATTTGCCTGCTAATGGCTGGATGAGTATCTTAAAGAAAAGAAGTGAAAAACAGCAAGAGAGAGCACGAGATAAGTTAGTGAGACAACTGGCCCCAGAAAGCGTGGCCGCCGTCAGGGGCCCGGCCTCCCGGCTCCTACGCACGAGCTTCCCGCTGGCCCCTCGGCGGCGCCGGCTGCCGGGCCTCCTGCTCGGTTCCAGCCGTGCCTCGTTTCACTGATGCCCTGACCCTTAGCAGCTCCACTTAGGTGAGAAACCTGAACCTCACAGAGGCTGTTAACTTGTACCAGGTCACCCCGCAGGTCGGTGGCGGATCCAGAATTTGGATCTGAGACCAGTGAGGCGACCCTAACACGTCACCTTGACTCGCAGTGCCACACCTGTCACACAGAGAGTCGAGGAGTGCTCCGAACAGCACCGCTCTTGATCTCACAGACGGGAGTCTCCCCAGAAACGGGCATTCATCTACACAGGAACTGGGTGTCCGTCCACTATCGGGCCCTGTCCTGGCTGGGCGGGGACGCTGTGCAGGGGGAGAGGTGGCGGCCGGAGCAGCCAGCGGCAGCACTGCCAGGTGCGCGTGGCTGGGAGCGGGGGGCCGAGGAAGCGCCCCCGCTGTTGCCGTGACGCGCGTCCTGGACGTCCGGACGTGGGCCAGGCCGCAGAGGGGCCGCGCCCCACACGCCCGCCTTCTCACGCCTCCCGAGCGCTGGAAACCAGCTGCTCGTTTTGCTCTAAGCGCTCTTGAAAGTCACGATTAGACATTTTTATCTTGCAAATGAAAAGGTTTTCCTTTTGCCTTTTGACTGTTTTATGACCATCTGTGGCTTCCTCGGAACCCCTGCCAGTTTGCAGCTCCCAACTGATGGCCCTTCCTAAGCCCTGAGCCCGTGACCTCCCTGAGCCTTGTATGACTGTTTCTAGGACTTGTCGGTTTCGCCCTGACATTCTTGCCTCCCTGGGTATCTCACCCATCCTCCTGGTTTCTCAAACCACCTTCCGTCTGCTGACTCTCACGCCTGTACTTCTGTCCAGACCACTCCCGAGCTTCAGAGCTGATTTCAGGCATCCCCACCTGCTGTCCTGTAGACCCGTCCACATCCTGCCAGAGCCCACAGGCTGGCTTCCTGCCCCACCCCCTGTTCTCAGGGGGCTGCCCAGGTGCTCAGCTGGGAGCCCAGAGGCACCCATGACCCCTCTTTTCCCCTTCACTCACCCCTCCCCCATCCTGAGGACTGAGGATGGTGCCCTCCCTGCATCCTCTCCCCCCGCCTGGGGTCCTAGTCTCCTCGTCTGTCCCGCCTGTACGGGTACTTTGGTGGTGGTCTCCTGGCAGCGGGCTGCCCCGGGATTTGCTTGCATTTTCGTCTCGGGCACTAGTTGGTGAGCCCTGGAGAGCAGGAAGCACGTTTCCCCACCGCTGTGTCCTTCTCCAGGCGCCCACCACTCGCTCAGTGCTGTCGTGCGGGAGCCAGACTCTGAGCCCAGCGTCGACCACGGGGCTTTGTCAGTGGGCGAGCAAGTGCGATACTTAACAAGGCAGAACGTTTACAGTCGAGAGGCGCGTAATCACTGAGAATTCAGGGAACTTTCTGCCTTCTGTGTTCTTTGCTACAACAACTCATTGGCTGCTGGGAAATTCTTTCCATGCTTCCAGAGATGTCAAACGCTTTCTTCTGGTAGTTTCTCCACCAGTGTGACCGGGAGGATCTAGTGGAGTTGGCTCTGCCTCTGCTGGCTCAGGTCGTGACCGTGTCTGAATTTCTTCTGATGAAGGTGAGTCTCCTTAGTGTTTCTAAGTGATTGAGGGGATGATTTGAAGTTATTTAGAAAGGCGTCCTTCATATTTCCTCAGAAGGAGCCAGGCCCTTGGGAATCCTCTCCCTCCCCGAGGACAGAGCTGAAGTGAGCCTGCCGGCCCTGCCCAGATGCCCGGCACACGGCTCTCAGGCGGGCCGCGCGCGGACTCCGTGGCTGTTTTCACTTTGGGTGGGAGGAGCGACAGTCACCTTTCTCCTGGCACCCACCCACCCTGCCAGCCTCCTCCACTGCAGCTCTGCCCCCGGTGAGCCCGCTCTGAGATGCGGCCTCACCGCCGGCACCCACGCTTCCTGGAGGCGCCCCGAGGGGCAGAGGCCTGGCCCTCCCTGGCCTGCAGGCCCCGGAATGTGCCCGTTTTGGTCCTCAGGGCCTTTCTGCCTTCCCGTACCGCTCCCCTGGCCACCATCCTCTGGTGGCCCTCATCTGGGCTGGTTTGTTTCCTGGGCCGCTTCTCCCAGGCCCATTCTGGTGCCCCCCCAGCACAATGCTGGGCACACAGAGGCTCTCGCTGGGGAGCGAAGGCTGTGCCTGTGTTGATGGCTGCTGAGGGCTGAGGAACTTGAGTCCTTCCCTCTTTCAGATTTCTCTCTGTATTTTCCATTTCATTGCCTTGGGTTTAAACATTTTTTTTGTCATCTTTATCTTCACTAAGGTTGAAAAAGGTCATCTAGCAAAACCTTTCTTCCCAGCTGTGTACAAGGAATTTGAAGAGTTGCATAAAATGGTTAAGAAAATGTGTCAAGATTACCTCCGTAGCTCTGCTCCCTGTTCTCTGGAAATAAACAACAGTAAGGTAACAAGCTCACAAGAGAGACTCGCTCTTACAGCCGAAAGAAGGCTGTCCATTAAAAAAGGAGGATGTTTATTTTAGTAGTGACATCTTCACAGTCAACTTCTTCTAGCTTTTTCTTCCGTCAAGTGCAGGGTTTTTTTCTTAATATAAAAGTGATACATGCTTTTTTCAGAAAACTTGGAAATACAGATGAGCTAAAAGAAAATTGCAAACACCCATAATCCTCCCACTCACCGATGATCACAGTTATTAATAGACTGTGTCTTTCTTCAGTGTGTAGGTGTTTGCAAAGGGCTGAGTTACACAGGGACCAGTAGTTATTGTTTGTGGTTGCGTTGACAGAATTCTCATTTCAGTGTCATTGCCTTTAGCTATATTGGGTCCTTGACAAAAATATGTCGTGAACTGATACGGATATACTTGTCTTGGATCAAACCCTTTGCTGGGCAGAGTGTGGCCCGTGGTCAGGTCACCCAGGGGCCTTTTGCTGTGTCCAGCACGGAGACTCAGGTCTGTGCCTCCACCGAGCAGCTCACTGACTCCTGGCAAGTCCCTGCACCCCCCACCCCTCTGCCAAAGGGCAGCACTGAGTTCACGGGCTTTTCCGGCTCTCACGTGCCGGGGCTGTAATAGTCTGGTTTCGCCAGACAATTGAACAACATGGATGGGCTTGGAGGGCATTATGCTGAGGGAGGTAAGTCAGAGGAAGACAAATGCGGTATGACATCAATTATATGCGGGATCTAAGAAATACAACCAGCTAGTGAATACAGGTACGTAAGTAGGTCAGAAGGTAAATACGTGGTGTCGGGTTTACTAAAAAATCACTCACACAACAATGAAGACTGCTTAGGCCATGTTGACTTTGACTGCTCCTACCATTTGATTACACCAATGATGGAGCTGCCTGTCTGTGATTGGAAAGGTGAGTGTTTTCTCAGTACAGAGCAGGTACTTCTGTAGCAAGAAGTCTTAATCTACACTGTAATATAATATATGGGTTTTTTGGGTTTTGTTTTTTTGGGTCATGATCATTAGTTTTATACAAATTCAATATTTAATATAACCTAATAAACTCTTGTGTTTTATTTTCTTAAATCATATATTTTTAAAATGCAATGGATTCTTTGCTAAGCCTCCCATAGATGCCCCGGTTGGCAGTGGTCACCTACCTGTTTATAAACCGTCGGTTAAGCCGGTGTGGGTACCATCCTGTTATGGAGCAGACAGGACGTGCACGGACGCTGTGCATGCTCACTGGGACCCTCCTTTGTGGGCAGTTCGGGATGTGACGCAGCCTCTCTGGAGCGAAGACAGTGGCTCTGTTGGCAGGGGACACTGTCAGGTTGTTGGGCACTAAGCTTGCCGACCCCTGTTCTCTAGCTTAACTGTGACCTGCTGCCCTTCCTTCCTGCCCCACCCCTTGCCTGCTCTGTGGTGTTCTCTTTATGCTGTCTAGGTATCAGTGATGATGGCTGTTTGGTTATTACCTTAACATCCAGTGCTTTACATAGGTTTTGCATAGGGAGTCTAATCTAATCTTTACAAAGTCCCTTCAGGGCAACTGTGGTCTCCCTTCAGGGCAACTGTGGTCTCCCTCATAAGATAAGGAGACTTAGCAGGTAGGTGGCTGCCAAGGTCACCCAGGCTCTGAGCAGAGGTGCTGGGGTCCAGCTCTGGCTCTCAAACCCACATCCTTTCCACCAACTGGGAAAGGAGATCTGGTCCCAGAATAGGCAGGATTATCTTTCTGAAGATACCAGTGAGAATTCAAAAAAGGAGGAATAATGGGCAAGAAAGTTACCATGGTGTGAGACTAACATTATGAAGCTTGTGACGACAATTTATCTTCATTTTTCCCACTGTTTAGGTGGCACCTTGCTGTACAAAGGGACTTCATAGATTTAAGCTCAGCCCTTTGTTCTTAAGTGTTGACATGATTCCGAATCTTGTGTTTTGAGTGGAGCGTCTCTATGGGCCCCTTTCTGCTCAGGTTGCCGAGTCCTTAGGAATCACAGAAGAATTCCTGAGGAAAAAAGAAATACACACAGACTGCACTCCTCCCAAGTGCACCAGCCGAGAGGAGGACCGGGAGGTGCTGGAGGACGCTGGCCCACAGAAGAGGGAGAACGAGGTGGGCATGGCCGTGCGGGGGCACCCGGCTACTGTCCGTTCTACATTGGATTATTGGGGTTGGATCTCTTCAACTCACAACACTGTTTTCCAGGAAGAAAAGGTGCAAGGTGGCCTGTTTCTCCCTAGTCTTAGTTGGTTGCATCTTCTCTTCCTAGACCACAGAGGAGAGGCTGGCTTCGGTGAAAAGGACCAGAAGAGAACCTGTGCCCCGGGACACCACAGAATATTCTGCCGACGGTGGAGGCCTGCAGGGGCCGGCCTCGTGCGCCCCAGAGGCCAGTGCGGGTAAAACGCTCTCTGTGGGGTGCACCCTGGGGCTCAGAGGCCTGCTGCTCGGGTGGGTGCCCCTGTGGCCACGTCTCAGAGAACCCTCTGCTTTCTCAAGAGTTTTACCCCAGCCTCCCAGTGTTCTGTGGGTCCATGTTTATTCCCTGTGAGTCTTGGGGTCTTTGGGGTTTTCTTGCGTCCCTTATTGAAATGAAGAGCTGCCTCGTGGTACTGAGTCGGTTGTACCTGGCGGGGGGGGGGGGGGGCGGGTCCCAAGAAGCTAGGCAGACCTGAGACCAGGGACAGGTCCCACGGACACACCAAGTCCATGGCTTGGCTTTCGTGAGACTTGGCTCTAAGTGCCAGCTGAGAGTTAACATTCGAAAATGAGACATGTTCTAGCTTTTATTTCGGCTCTAGCTAGAACTGATCAATGAGACAGTTGGAACGTACGGCAGGCATACTGAGAATGATTATATAACTTTCTAAAATCTTATCAGGGCTGCCTGATACCTTGCCTTGATTCTAAAGTCTCTAATTTAAAGAGGCATTCTCCATTCTAGAACTTACTACTTAATTCTTCCGGAGGGGAGGGCCGATTTGTTCATTGAGGACGATGAAGACCCTCTGGCACCTGCTTGGAACACAGCTCCTCTCCCCTAACTAGTCTGGGTTTCCTCTTTTAATTTCATCCATTCTTGGAAGCTACCAAGTAACAAGGAGGGTCTATGTTTTCATTTTTGGGGCAAGAAAATTACTTTGGACTAGCTTGTTTTGGATAGTGAGTACAGTGACCGGCCATAGCAGTACACAAATGATTGTCTGTTTTTCCCAACTGTTTAGGTTTTGCCCCTGGAGTAAATGGGGGCGCCTCTCACCCACCTGAAGAAAGTCCCACGATGCTGGTTTCTGAGCTCGACAGCAGCACAGCACAGGCGGGCCAGCAGCTGAAAGCGTTTGCTGACTCAGCCGCTGGGAGTGGGTCTGCAGACCCTGCTCTCTGGTTTCGAGAAGCCCGTGGGCCGGGGGTTTATACTCAGTTAGGAAAACCAGGATCGCTGGCCCAGGACCAGGTGGCAACGTCCTCTGGGGAGAAGGCCCAGGAACACTCGTCAGAACAGGACGCTGGGGACGGCCCGGGAAGCCGGGCTCTCTGCGGCACCTCGATGGCCCTGCCACCTGGCCGGCCTGGAAATGCAGAGGCGGGAAGCCTCCGCGAGGTGTGTAGCCCCGGCGAGGTCCTGCTTCCGGAGGCCGCGGCCCCGCCGCAGGAGAAAGCATGGTCCGTGGACATCATGCCAGCCGGCTATGCCTACGGCACCACGTCCGAGCCGGGGCCTCAGCCCAGCCGGGGTGGATTGCTGGGTCCTGAAGGGGGCCTCACAGGCCACGCGGGGGACTTGGACCAGTCGCTCTGCGGGACCGAGACACCCGCTGACCGGAGGGAGCTGGAGGGCATCACTGCCGTCAGGGAAGCCATGGCTTTTGAAAATGCCAGTGGGGGCCCCACGTTGCTGTCCCAGCGACAGGAGCAGATACTTATCCAGACTTCTGATGGGCGTGTCTTGTCCCATCCAGGCTCCGTAGTGTCTGGGGAGGGGGACGTTGTCATAGTGACCGACACAGAGGGGCCTGCCCTGCAGGCGGGCCCCCCGGAAGGGGTTCCTCTGGAAGCCGTGGAGACGGAGCCCCCTCAGTGAAATGGAGCCGGAGCCGCAGTCCTAGATTTGTATGTATTTTACCCGGAGGTCTACTTCAAGGAATGTTTATTTTTCTAATGTGAATACTGACACACAAGTGAACATTTTATTTATAAAGAATAATGTCTTTCTACCCCACTGTCTACCTTTTTCTACATCTTGCTCATTGTAATAATGGCAGATACGTTACCTGATAACAAATTCCTGATAACATCTAACTCCTAGGAGCTTTTGACAACTATTGCAGTTAATACCACTACACTATTTCTTGAGTCTCCCCTGCTCCCCAGTTCCAAAAAACTATGCCCCCTTTCTCTTCGGTGATAATGCTGCTCTTTCACCAGACTTGGTCCATACTAGAAGCTTCTTTTGGGCTCAATAAAAAAATAAATATGTAAGCTTGCCATCTGGGCAGCATTTTATTGGGAAGTAGGAAAGAAAGTTGTTTCTACTGACACTTTATGGATGAGGAAAGTGAGGCATAGGGATGGGACCCCCAGTCCTTTGATGTCCCACATGTAAAGTCACTTATCAAGATCTCTTTTTTTGGAATGTTTTCCTTGGCTCTATTACGGGGAGAGAAAGGGAGGGCCATTTGCCCACACTCAGACGAGAGCATCAAGAGGGCACAGCTGTCCTCTGCCCCCAGTGGCAGAGACTGTCAGGAGAGACCCCGGGCAGGCGGAGCTGGGGGTCGTGGGCCGCACCCCCTGGTGCTGTGCTCCCGCCAGGCCCGCTGTGGAGGGGCGGGCTTTATTCTTGGGGGGCCGCATTGTCTACAGCCCTCTCAGTGACTGGGGGCGTTTTCCGGTCCTCTGACTTGATAGCAAAGCGGGTCCAACAGGATCAGGAGGGCGGGCGTCCCTGCAGGACGGAATGAGTAAACCACAGCTGCTCAGGAGCGTCGGGCTCGAGGGTCAGGCCGTGGCACTGGTGCCGAGAGCTCAGCTTCTCTGTACACCAGTGCCCAGTCCAATCTCGGAGACAGAGTTTTGGGTGAAGTAGAAAAGGACAGCTTTATTACTCTGCCAGACAAAGGGGGACACAGTGGGATCCAGCCTTGGAAAGACTATGTGTCCCAACCCAGGAGGATTTGATAAGGAGTTTTATAACAATACCTCCCAAGGGTGGGGTTGCTGATAAGATAAGGGGGTGTGCAGGGTCTCGGGTGGCCGGGTCTCCTAGTCTTGATGAGCTTCTCTGGTCCCTTTACTCTTGCCTCCAGTGGTTTCTTAGCTGCTCCTCCCTTGATTAGCAACTGTTCGAACCTGCCCTTTGGAACTTAGGGGAGGTCATGGAGGCTGCAGTCCTGCCTACAAGAAACGGGGGACAAAAAGGCCTCCATGCCCGGGAGCCCCACTGGGCCCCGCTCGGTTTCAGCACATCCTGTGGACTCGGGCACTTCTCGGGAACCCAGAGCCGCACGAAACCACTGGGGGTCCAGTCCTGGGGTCCTGGAGCGTGGGGGTTAGGACTTCAACACACGACCTTGGGGGGACGTATCCAGAGCGTGGCACCTCTCAAGTACACATGTGAGCCACTGGGCATTCAGGGAGCTGGGTGGCTCTGCTCCAGAGGTGGTCCAGACCCAGGTCGCTTCCGCACCTGGGGTGCCATCCTCCCAGAAGTCTCGGAAGGCTCGCCGCCTCGTGTGTCTGCTCCATCGCCCGGGAAGTGAGGAGGGGCAGGAGGAGCGCGAGGCCTGCCAGGGCTGTGATCTGGAAGACGCACACGGGGCCTCTGCTCACGTCTTGCTAGTGCGGTGGCCACACCTTGCTGCACAGAAGGCTCTGAGACCTCCTCCTCCACTGGTAGCCACATGCCAGGTAACACCTAAATGAAGTGGAGAGTCGATACCAAAGGACGAGCAGCCAAACCCCTCCCCCAGAGGGGTTAAAACTGCTTCGGGTCAGTCTGGAGAGTGGTAGTAACAGCTCTGAAAAACCTCAGCAGCTTGAAACAACAGAGGGGCGTGTGTCTCCTGCTCCCAAGTCGTGTCACTCAGAGGTCGGTGGGGGACCCAGCAGGGGCAGCCAGAACTCAAGCATTGCCGGCGGCGCCCCCAGAGGGAGAGAGCTCCGCGAGAGGTTAGACCCACCAGGAGAGGCACGTCAGTGCCACACGGTCCCACCCAACCCCAAGGGCACTGAAGTGCAGGCTTTCCATGGGCCGGGAAGGCAGGAGTCTGGGAGTATTTGGTGAATAGCACGAGTGGTTGATCAACAGAGGTCACATTATCACTGATGACGTGCACTGTTGTTCACAGCTGTGCTGTGTTCGGTACCTTGTGATTACTTTCATGGTTTGTCTAAGCTTTTGTGTTTCCTGGAAAGAGAGAAAGAGGGAATTTTTTTTTAGTTTTCATTAAATGTACTTATCGTGAATTCATCTTGAACTGCTTCCCCAACCCAGTTCTGTTTTTGTGGATTCTACCTGTTAATATTTCTTTACTGTCTATTTCGCAAGATTTCCAGAGGCAGAGCAGATATCTGGTGATCAATCCACTATGCTTAGAAGTCCAATATGGGTTCTCCAATGGCTTCATTGTTCCTTTCAGATAGAAACTGTCCTATAAGTTGTGTAATGACTTTGGAACTCAGCAAACTCAACAGCCGAGAGCTCTTCCGTCAATTTGATGCCTCTTCCGTGTGTGAGGGACCCCTGGGCTAATGCCACGGGACACTTGGCTCATTCACTCGTTTGTCCTTTGCAGTGAAACGGAGCAGGACCCTGTGGGACTCCCGGGCACAAGTCTTTCCATGTCACCCATTTCTTGTTTGTAGGAAATTGGTTTCATTCAGCTTCCATGGCCTTCCCTGAGTTCCAAAGGGCAGGTTCAAACAGTCGCTAATCAGGGAACGGAGGGGATGCAGAGACAAGGGAGGAGAAGTCAGGAAACAATAGCGCAGCCTTGGGGCAGGGTCCTGCTTCCTCCTCAAGGGGTACACGTAACACTACCTTTGAGCTCTTCTGCAGAACTAAAACCCCCAACCAACAGAAGACGTTAACTACTTGATGAAGCACTCTTTATTCCAGAGAGGCCACAGTTCGATGATACCGCCTGATGCCAGGTGATATTTGGACTGAAGGAACAAGGGCCCTGCACACACCCTCATCCTTATCAGCAACCCCACCCCAGGGTGGGACACACAGTTTTGAGGGCATTAGCCCGCTGTGGCCCCCTTTGCCTGGCAAAGCAATAAAGCTATTCTTTTCTACCTCACCGCAAACTCTGTCTGCGAGATTCAATTCAGTGCTAGTGCACAGAGGGGGGGTTTTGGCATCAGCAGCGTTGATCGTTTCCATTAGTTCTCCTGGGCAACCTGGGTGTCCGGGGACGAGGCATCACGAACACAGGAAATGTCCTAGAAAGGGCTAGAAATTCTTCAGGGTCTCCTCTGAAGAGCATTTGTGCTTTAAGTACCACGCCCCACCCCAAACATAAAACTGACCTCGTGCCTCGGAGGGCCCGTCCCGCCTGTCTGGCTCAGGACTGCAGCCTGCTGTCTAAGCTGCAGGAAGCAGGGGGCAGGCTGCCACTTGTGCCGAATGCTGACCAGGCGGTTTCCAGACTGCAGGACATCTGACAGGCTGCTTTTCTGAGGGTTAGATTTTAATAAATACTGCAAAGGAAAGAGAAATTCTAAGACATGTTGCCTTTAAATGCTTTGGCTACGCCAACTTACACAGTGAGATAGCCTTTTGCTCAAAATACATCCCCATCATATATAAAGTCTTTTATTTGGGGAATATTTTCTTTCTTTGCCTGGGAAGCACTTGTTCTTTGCCTGGGATGCTAGAAGTTCAGTTTCATGAGGCTACATCCTGTATCACACAGCATGAAGTTTCTTAGATTTCTGTTTCTGGGGAGCAATGGCAGGACTGACCCCTGATATCTGGTTGCAAATATTGCCAAACTATAGGATTTATGCCTGGAGAATGACATGGAAGACACTTCACTTGGCCTGTCACAGCCTCAGTACAAAAATAGGGGTAGTATTTTGGGAGCCAGTTTTCATTTCCATGATGCTGGTCTTTGCTCAGTGACTCTACGGTACTTTAAAGATTAGTTGTGATTACAAAACTAATACGGTCCCACAGTTTAAACAATACGCAAAAATATTAAACCAGGGATTTTCTACATAAATGTAATCTATGTAAAATACACCTAATTTACAAAAACAAGATCACTTAGTCATTCTGTTGAGGAACTCATTTATTTCGGGCAGAAGTCTTCATAGTGACACATTCATAATAGGTGCAGATGACCCTGAGTGCTGGACGGCAGGCAGCAGTGATAACCGCAGAGAGCTGGTGAAATGATCAGGTCTGGAAGATCCTAAGGTCAGTGGGTGGCTGTGCCAGAGCACAGGGCGTGATCCCGGGGTGCGGCAGGGGCCGTGATCCCGGGGTGCGGCAGGGGCCGTGATCCCGGGGTGCGGCACGGGGCGTGATCCCGGGGTGCGGCACGGGGCGTGATCCCGGGGTGCGGCAGGGGCGTGATCCCGGGGTGCGGCAGGGGCCGTGATCCCGGGGTGCGGCACGGGGCCGTGATCCCGGGGTGCGGCAGGGGCCGTGATCCCGGGGTGCGGCAGGGGCTGTGATCCCGGGGTGCGGCAGGGGCCGTGATCCCGGGGTGCGGCACGGGGCGTGATCCCGGGGTGCGGCACGGGGCGTGATCCCGGGGTGCGGCAGGGGCGTGATCCCGGGGTGCGGCAGGGGCCGTGATCCCGGGGTGCGGCACGGGGCCGTGATCCCGGGGTGCGGCAGGGGCCGTGATCCCGGGGTGCGGCACGGGGCCCACCCGAAGGAGCGTCCGCTGTGGGAGCTGCAGAAGCTGAGGTCCAGAGCCCGGAGGTGCGCGGAGCTGCACTGGGAGGTCACAGCGCTCGGTGGCCCGTTTCAAGCAGCATGCTTTCCAGAAGCAGCGTGCTGTCGGCCTCCAGGTAGGGCTGGTGCAGCCACATGGAGAGGAAGCTCAGCGCCAGGTCGCGGTCGGCCGTGTGAGCCAGCTGCTCCACGACGGTGCGCTTCAGGCGGAGCTCCCGGCCGTACATGTCGGAGAGCTTGCGGGAGACCTCGTCTGAAAGGAACGCGAGCCGTCCTTGAACAGTGGCGTTCAAGGGGGTACCCTTGACTAGGGACGACCTGCCACTGTTTTTTTTTTTTGGCCACGCTGCGCAGCTTGCGGGACCTTAATCCCCAGACCAGGGATGGAACCCGCACCCGCCGAAGTGAAAGCACTGAGTCTTAACCACTGGACAGCCAGGGACTTCGCAAAGCTCCTCCTTAAAAGCTAGAGTCAGCGACAGCACAAGAGGAAGAAGGGCTCCAGCCGGTGCAGATTAGAATCAGATAACATGGTAAATAAGTGTCATGAAATCAAAAAGTACCTGTTACCTTTTCCACTGGACTCTTAGGAACTGGCAATCATTATACGTAGCAGACTGACCTCAAACTGACAATGTTCAATAAACACGTTACATTAGGTGATTTTCTCCCTTATTTAAATCTCAAAGCAACATCAAATAGCTTAGTCCTTCTTTTAAACTAATAAAGCAAAAAAACAGCCCTTACCTCACAGCTTATTTAAGTAATGGAGTTTGTTTTCCCAGCAGTCTTCTTCCATGGGGCTGGCTGAAGTGACCCCCCCAACATGTACTTTTTAAATAAAACAAAACAAAAAGCAAAAACCCATCCTTCTTGAAAAACAAAAACGAGATTGCTGCCTCTACAGAGGAGGCAAACTGCATTCTACCTGTTGGCCTTAAAGGGCTAATAATGGGAACTTGCTTCATGGGTCTCTAATTACATTTAATATTCCTTGCTGATTAGTAGGTAATTAAAGGCAAGAAGAAACGCTCCTCTAAGATGTCCTCATCTCCTTCCTTCCCAATGGATCCTCTTCAATTGAATTTCAAAGCCTGTCAGCTTCTTAGAGGGCCAGATCTAAATGACACCAAATGCTTTCATAACCTACCCCTGAAAATCAATGCAGAAAGAACTACTTACAAAAATAGGCTGTGGGCCACGTGTGGAACAGGAGGGGCCGTTTTCCCTCCTCCCTGTAATGGTAATCTTCTAGTTCACAAATCCCCTTGGTAGTGGAAGACAGCTTTTCCATTTTCATCTGTATTTTGGTCTGAAAAGATATTAATTTAGAATATGAGATTACTATTTAAAATCCTGTCTTAGATTCAATAACTCTAATATTTCAAAGCTAAGAAATGTAAGTCTGTTGAGATCGTAAGTCCAATGATCCAACACCATTACCTCCATGTGCAGCAAATTTCCAGGGAGAAGGAGACTGACAGTTGCTACGACTTCACTAATTTGGATTACTTCAGTAATAAAGCCCACATCTCCAGTGCTGGAGAAGAGGAAGCTTGCTGGGTCCCGCTTCATTAAGATTTCCGAACATCACTAATTTTTTAGCACCAAAGACCTGGAGGGGTGGCAAGGCAGGCTCTCGCTTTTACAGAATGAAAGGAGAAGAGGCATTAAATGAGCTCATTTCTGACTCTTTTTTTAAAACTTAATTAATTAATTTATCTTTCGCTGCATTGGGTCTTCGTTGCTGCACACGGGGGCTACTCTTCATTGCCGTGCGTGGACTTCTCATTGCGGTGGCTTCTCTTGTCGCGGAGCACAGGATCTAGGCACGCCGGCTCAGTAGTTGTGGCTCGCAGGCTCTAGAGCACAGGCTCAGTAGTTGTGGCGCACGGGCTTAGTTGCTCCATGGCATGTGGGATCTTCCTGGACCCCAGGGATCAAACCCGTGTCCCCTGCCTTGGCAGGCGGATTCTTAACCACTGCACCAACCAGGGAAGTCCCTCATTTCTGACTCTTATGAACTGCCTTTGAGTTTAATGCCAAAAGCTCGGCCTCTGTGCACCAGTGTCGAGTCAAATCTCGGAGACAGAGTTTTGGGTGAAGTAGAAAAGAATAGCTTTATTGCTTTGCCAGGCAAAGGGGGACACAGCGGGCTCCTGCCCTGGAAAACTATGTGTCCCCAATCCGGGAGGATTTGATGAGGGGTTTTATAGCAACAGTTCAAGGGTGGGGTTGCTGGTAAGATTAGAGTGTGTGTGGGGCCTGCACTCCTTTAATCTGGTCTCACGTGGTCGTCTCCTAATCTTGATGAGCTTCTCTGGTCCCTTTAATCTTTCTTTCTTTCTTTTCTTCCTTCCTTCCTCCCTCCCTCCCTTCCTTCTTTCTTTCCTTTCTTTCTTTCTTTCTTTCCTTTCTTTCTCTCTCTCTCCCTCCCTCCCTCTCTCTCTTTCTTTCTTTCTTTCCTTCCTCTCTCTCTCTCTCTCTCTCTCCCTCCCTCCCTCCCTATCTATGTATCTATCTATCTATCTATCTATCTATTTATTTATTTATGGCTGTGTTGGGTCTTCATTTCTGGGCGAGGGCTTTCTCTAGTTGCCGCAAGCGGGGGCCACTCTTCATTGTGGGGCGCGGGCCTCTCACCATCGCGGCCTCTCTTGTTGCGGAGCACAGGCTCCAGACGCGCAGGCTCACTAGTTGTGGCTCACGGGCCCAGTTGCTCCGCGGCATGTGGGATCTTCCCAGACCAGGGCTCTGTAGTTGTGGCTCACAGGCCCAGTTGCTCTGCGGCATGTGGGATCTTCCCAGACCAGGGCTCGAGCCCGTGTCTGCTGCATTGGCAGGCAGATTCTCAACCACTGCGCCACCAGGGAAGCCCCTGGTCCCTTGAATCTCGCCTCAGGTGGTTTCTTGGCTGCTCTTCCTTTGCTCAGCAACTGTTGGAACCTGCCCTTTGGAACTCAGGGAAGGTCATGGAGGCTGGAGTCTTGTCTACAAACAAGAAACGGGGGACGGAAAGGCTTCCATGCCCAGGAGCCCCACAGGGTCCTGCTCTGTTTCCAGTTTACTGAAACCTCTTTGAGGCTTGTTTCCTTGTTTATAAAATGATAATAATGAAAGGCAGCCCTACACACTTCACACAGGAAGGAAATGGTGAGGACGTGACATGGACGGTACCTCAGTGTACGCCAGGCTCTGTGCTGCGGCACAGACAAAGTGCCTGCTTCCACAGGGGGTCGGGGGACTAAGTTAGTACTTGTGGAGCACCTGGTCGGAGCTACGTAAGGGTTTGTTAAGTAAAACAAATGGGTGAAGTAACAAAGATTCCAGATATCAGCAGCATGGGTCTACTAAGACCACAAGTCTAGGTCCTAAGTATGGACTTAGCTTTATGTACACAGGGGGTATAAGCAAAGATATATAAATCGTCAAAATCTTAATTCCTGGGCTTCCCTAGTGGCGCAGTGGTTGAGAATCTGTCTGCCAATGCAGGGGACACGGGTTCAAGCCCTGGTCTGGGAAGATGCCACATGCCGCAGAGCAGCTAGGCCCGTGAGCCACAACTACTGAGCCAGCGCGTCTGGAGCTTGTGCTCCGCAACAAGAGAGGCCGCGATAGTGAGAGGCCCGCACACTGCGATGAAGAGTGGCCCCCGCTTGCCGTAACTAGAGAAAGCCCTTGCACAGAAACGAAGACCCAACACAGCCAAAAATAAATAAATAAATAAATAAAAAATAAAAATAAAGGAATTCCTTTTAAAAAAAAAAAATCTTAATTCCTTGCACTTAGTCCTTCAACCACCCTCCAATTACATCTGAAGAGGCATGCACTAAATTTAGCGAACATTAATTTTTAAAGGACTAGACTCCTTTCCCAAATCTTTCCAGGTTCGATATTTCACTTGACCCAACCCCAAGAGGCAGGACTCATCATTTCCGTACCACAGGTGGGAAAATGCTCAAGGTTGCTGAGCTAGGGAAAGACGAGGCCAAGACTTGATACCACGCTTTCCGACCCCAAGTCTCTTGACACCCAATCCTAAACCCTCTCCTCTGCGTCCTGCAGCAGCTCCACCTAATGCTAAGAAAAGCTGATAAAGGTCAGGAGAGCCAAGAAAATCCTGGAGGCTTGACACCGCCGGGCCAGAGGTGCCAGCCCCATTCTGGGGCTCATTCATCAATGACAATACCAAAGTCTCACGCACGTGCAGCCCTAAAGTGACAGCAGCTGGACACGCTCTCAGCTCCACGTCCCCTCCCAAAGCCAACACCCCACACCTCGAGATGTTCGTCCAGCTTAGGGACAAGGGTGCCTCCACCCTCTACCAATGTCAGATTCAAGACAAAGTCAAGTCTGGGAAACCATTCTCTCTAAAGGATGGAGGAAAATAGGAAAAATAATATCAATATCCTTATAACATCAACATGGTTTTGAACCTAAGAATGAGAACTAATTCTCAAATCACTTTATTTTACTTTATATTTTGGCCGCGCTGTACGGCTTGCGGGATCTTAGTTCCCCGACCAGGGATCGAACCCAGACGCCCAGCAGTGAAAGTGCAGAGTCTTAACCACTGGACCGCCAGGGAAGTCCCTCAAACCACTTTAAAACAGAATAAATTCACTGGAGCAGAACTTTGGGGCCTGACAACTAGCACCCGTGGTCAGCCCAGGCTTTGTCTGAAGACCCTGGGAACTCAGGTCACTATGGGCACACAGTCACCTAAAACCTTGCAGCCACTTTCAGCTGCCCTGCCAGGCCACGCCCCCTCACCCTGGACCCGTGCTGTGGGTAGAGGGACCAGGGACAGGACGTGTCACCTGTTACTGCTCAGTCCCTCAAGCCGCTGGCTGGATGTTCTGGACCTTGACTCTACCTCCTAACATCCTCCCAGGCCGTCCCTCCTCCGTGCGGGTCAGTGGGACTGAGGAACGGGTCCCGTGGTACCAGACAGCCACTTAATGGGGAGAACCAAGGATGGACAAGTAAAACCCGTCAGTCATTCCTGACATGCCTGAAATGGAAGGCAAAATGCCTCTTCCCCCTCGTCCTGCGCAGACGCTCTTCCCTAACGAGGTGTGCATATGTATAGAGTTATAAATGAGGACTTGTGAACTAAAGAAAGCCAAATGGCATTTAGAAACAAAATCCTTCCCAGGGTTTTCACATTTTATAAAAGTCACATTAGTATACGTCAGAAGTGTTTCTCGTTTTAACCCAGTTTGGGGAGTCTGTGAAACGTTTTATGCCAGAAAGGAAGATGGAAGGTCAGGGATGAAGAGGTTCTGGTGGGAGTGTTGCCACATCTAACGAACGACAAACGACTGAGCCCAGCATCGTGTGTGTAACTTTGTTGGCTGTTTAAAAGTATTTCAGTATACACAGGGAACTGTATTCAATATCCCGTAATAAACCATAATGGAAAAGGATATGAGAAAGAATATGTATTTATATGTCTAACTGAATCACTTTGCTGTACACCAGAAACTAACACAACATTGGAAATCAACTATACTTCAATGAAACAACAACAACAAAAACTGACAATTAAAAGCTAAGTGTGGGACTTCCCTGGTGGCGCAGTGGTTAAGAATCTGCTTGCCAATGCAGGGGACATGGGTTCGAGCTCTGGTCCAGAAAGATCCCACATGCCAGGGAGCAACTAAGCCCGTGTGCCACAACTACTGAGCCTGCGCTCCAGAACCCGTGAGCCACAACTACTGAGCCCGCGTGCCACAACTACTGAAGCCCACGCGCCTAGAGCCCATGCTCTGCAACAAAAGAAGCCACCGCAATGAGAGGCCCGCGCACCACAAGGAAGAGTAGCCCCCACTCACCGCAACTAGAGAAAGCCCGCGCGCAGCAGCCAAAAATAAATAAATAAATAAATAGATTAATTAATTAATTAAAAAAAAAGCTAAGTGTGACCAGGAAATAAATAAATAAAATATTTCAATATAGGAACTTAGCCATTCAGTTTCTTCTCTTTCAAGCAATATGTGTGCCCATGCTTGGTCCAAACAAAACCACTTGCCATAATCAAATGGGTTAATTTGGGGAAAAAAACATACACGTGGTCAGTTTTCAATTGGGTCATTCTGGAAATTTCGATTGATTACTCTGCCTGTGTTAATTCTCTACTGGTCCAGAAGTCTAGGTCTAGAACTCAACTACTGGAGACACAGCTGTGAACCTGGAGATAAAACAAAGAAAACATCAAGCCCACACACCTTATCCTCCAGGCTTCCTGTGAGTGGGGCTTAAAACAAAGTGACTGATGACCCAGGCCTGTCTTGTTCCTGCTTGAGCACCAGGTGGAGAGCCTGGGCAGGGGGGCAAATGTTTCTTATCACAGCACAACCCGAAGGCAGACGGGACACAAAACAGACGGGACAACTACAAAAACCTAATCATTTATTTAGAGGAGACAAATAGCCCCATACACGGCAAAATATCCTGAAGACAGTATTGCATTTCAATCAAAGAAAAGGCTAAATCACCAAAATGTTCTCAATGCACTATTTATCTTTCTCATTTTAATGTTTCAGAAACCATTACATCTTACAATGGATGTGATGTTTAAAAGGGCAGTGCTTCTTTCCTGAAAAACTCTTAAACCTATAGTCTGCCTCATAATACGTGGAACCCTAACTTTGAATAAGTGGTATCTTGAAGAAATACAATTATATTTGACATATTCTGTTTAAAAAGGCAAGGAAGCATGTAAAACATTAGAAACATTTCCATCAAGAAAGGTTAAACTATACAGACTTTCTATGTTTGTGGGGAGCTTTAGTTAGTTAGTTCAAAGGTGTGCAACACCTTATCCCTGTGTCTGGCCGAGATGAGGTGCTTCGTGCACACGTGGCGGCCAGCATGGTGGGTACTGACACCCAGACTTTAGTTCAACAACATATAAGAGCATCTCTTACGTGCGAGATCAAGCCTCACAGGTCCAATCCAGCTCAAAGCCTATTTCTGTGTGTCCCTTGAGCTAAGAATGGGTTTTACATTTTTAAGTGGTTGGAAAAAAAAAAAAATCAAAAGCAGAATATTTTGTGACACATGAAAATTATCTGAAATGCAAAGTTCAGCATCCATAAATAGAGTTTTATGGGAACACAGCTGCACCCACTCGCCTCCGTACTGTCGCTGAGTAGAGGTGAGAGTGCCTGCAGGGTCCCCAAAGCCTGACACACTTCCTGTGGAGCCTGGGAGTGGGTGAAATTGCCCTGGCAACACGCAGGACCAAAAGAACCAAGGTCTAGGACAGCATCTTGGGAAACAAGATTTACGGGACACGTAGAGCGAGAGAGACCAACGGAGGAGGTTGAGGAAGGAAAAACGAAAGCCTGGTGAAGGAAAGCACGACCCACCACGTGGAACGCTGCGAGGCGTTTGTGCAAACGCGACACCCGGGGATCCCTGCACCTTACCAGAGCATCCAGGGTGGTCTGCAGCCCCTCGCACAGCATCTCGAGCTCCCTGCTGTATTCTGGGTGCTCCTTTTCTGCATTTTCATCAGAAGCCAGGCTGCTGCTCTCTAATCCTATCGTGTCTTTGCTCCTGGACAAGATGGAAACGAGTGGGAACAAAATACACTCCACAGGCTTGCCTCATTTCGTTGTGATGAACCCTCGAAAACTCAATATCCACGTACTTATGTCATCATCGACTTTTTCCATTGGCGTCGTTTCACGTCATCACGTTTACATGTTATTTATATATACAACGAATGTGTCCAGAACAAGTCAGTTCAATCCAGCCCTGTGGCATCCTCAGGGGGCAAGACACGGATCATTTCCTCAGAGTCCAACAGCTAGGAATGCGTTTTGTAAACGGAAGGCTGTGACCCACAGCGCCTGAAATTAATCTAGTGGGGCCACAATCAACAATTAAGGAACAAAATTAGGGACTTCCCTGGTGGTCCAGTGGTTAAAACTCTGCGCTTCCACTGCAGGGAACATGGGTTGGATCCCTGGTCAGGGAACTAAGATCCCACATGCTGTGCGGCACGGCCAAAAAAAAAAAAGAAATTTAAGGAAAAAAATTAAACATTAGAATAGAAAATATCAGAGAGCATCTTATGCAGTAAGGTAAGAACTGTTTCATGGAACTTGCTGAGCAGGAAAAGGCAGCAGAAGGCCGACGTGTGTGATGTGTTTGAAAGAACTGGGAAGAGCCAGGGGCCCAGGCCAGAAAGTTAAGACTCTAGACCCTGGCCCGTAGACAAAGATATACAAATATATAATTACAACACTGAGAAATTAAAACTACACATATATAGATCCATACTCATGTTTCTCTTCAGATCATATAAATCTTTCGCATTTTACTAAAGATGCTCGTGGGTAGGAACAAGCTTGAGTCTTGCTTACATTTTTGGAGGCCTTGCATAAGCAAAGCTGATTAAAAAAAACAAAAACATAAATATAGGAAAGTGCAAGAACAGTAAAGCAAATCTTCCAATTAGAATTGGCAACTGCCAACAGTTTTTTTTCATAACTCCTTTGTCTTTTTAGAAGAACTTGCTAAGGGAAAACATGCCCCTGTGTGTCTCCTCTGCTCTGAATACCCCTCTCTACTTCTGACACCTGGTCATCAAAGGGAGGGGGGCGGTTCTCCACACCAAGCAATTCTCAGGTTCTCTGGACACCAGCCGGGTGTCTTACAATGTAACTCAATCCTGATACTGTCTACCAGAGACAGCATCAGATCACACAGGGTAAGGGCTCTGTCCCACAAGACTGCCCCCGTCTCAACTTCAGACGCCAATCACAAGTTCAGGTTGTTACCTGTACTTAGGACTGACCAGCTGTCAATTGGAAGTTCCCACGACCCCCTCCTTGGGTTCAATTAATTTGCTAGACCAGCTCACAGGACTCAGGAAAACAGTTTACTTTCTAGATTACTGGTTTATTACAAAGGATATACAAATATCCTTTATTCATATCCTTTATTCGTATCCTTTATTCATATACCTGTAGACAAGAGGTACTCAAGGCAACGTCTGGAAGGTCGAGCAAAGGAGCTTCTGTCCCTGAGGAGTCTGGGGTACATTTCCCTTCAGGCACATGGAAGCGTTCTGGTTCCCCAACCCAGAAGCTCTCCAAACCCCCATCCTTTTGGGTTTTTACGGAGGCTTCATTATGAAGGCATGATTGATTAAATGATTGGCCATCGGTGATTAATTCAACTTCCAGCCCTTCTCACCTCCCTAGAGGTGAGGTAAGGGGGTAGGGCTGATAGTGCCAACTCTAATCACGTGGTTACTGCCTCCCTCCTTAGGGTTTTCCAGAAGCCCCCTCATTAACACGAACTCAGGTGTGTAGAAAGGGGCTTGTTATGATGACAGGAGACTCCTTTCCCCTTTATCACTCTGGAGCTATTCCAGGAACTGGAGAACAAAAGAACAAATCTTAGCGTAACTAAAGATTCTCCCATTGCTCATATCCCTAAGGAAATTATAAGGGTTTTAAGAGCCGTGTGTCAGGAACAGAGACAAAGACCAAACATATATATTTTTTTACTATAAATCACAATACCACAGAAATAAAATGCAGCATTATGAAGTGATACTTCTTCCTAGACGATACCAGTGTCATGAATTGAGTCTGTATCCTTCCAATCCATTTTTATAATTTTATATACAGATATAACCATGAACAATTTGTAGTATAATTTTGCATTTAAAATGTACACACACAGTTCATACTTGCATGCATCATTTTATCACTTGCTTTTTCACTTTATATAATTTATCCATGTTCCTAGAGACTACCCTTCCCATTCTACAAGACTGCCATGAAATTTCTGCCCAATCATTAAGGGTGAAGCGCACAGAGCACACTTTGTAGGTACTTACAATAAACTCATTTTCAGGTTGGCAATATTATTTGCAGTGGCAAAACCTCCATCATTGAGGGTTTCCCATTTCAGGATTAAATTATGCCAATCGGCTGCATTGTCCTTAATTTTCCTTGCACTGACAGATAAGACAGGTTTTCTGGGCGTTGCACTTCCAAGAGTCTTTGCTGATAGGGAGCAAAAGAAACATAATATTATGAAATTCATGATCACGGTTAGGGGGAAAACCCAAACTGTTCTAATTTGCAACAGTAAAACTATCGGAAACACTACATCCACTGGACAAATCACGTTGTGGAAATGAAGACGTGTGGATGAATGTGAAAGTCCCTGGAACAAGACAAAACACAACTGTTTTTACATTTTTAGTTCTCACCAGATATATGAATCCTCTCGAAGCTTAATGGCTCCACAAAGTTTTACCCCGAGCACTTTGACCACTTTCAAAGGTTGGGAAGGAGGTGGAGCTGTGACTTTCTGCTACGGGGCTCCGATGCCCCTGCCTTACCGCACCCACTCTCCAGTCTCTGGAACTTTGATACCTGACGTTTGCTCGGAGCTTTGTGGGTCAGCAGAGCTCATCAGTCCAACACACTGACAAGGCTGAACCCCAGAGATGCAGTGATGATCTCCACGCTAGGAATGCAGGAGGAGGTCCAAAGGCCTTCAGGACCTGGCTCTTCTGCCTCAACACTCACCTCAACCCCGACCTTGAAGCCCCTCAATCTCTAGCTAAAATCAACTACTGGCAGCTCTTGAAAAGTCCTTTGCATGTGCAGTTCTCTCTGCTAGAAAGCTCTTTCCTTCCTCGGGCTAACGCTGCCCATACCCCAGGACTCACCCAGATCCCAGCTCCTGTGGGAAGCAACATCCAGACCACTCAGGCTGTTTGGGCCCTCCCAGCCCTCCCGTGCCCTCTCTTCTTCTCTACTTAGAATCCTTCAAAGGCGTCTCATGGCCCACAGGATAAGGTCCAAATTCTGAGAGAGGCCCCTTAAGCAATCCAGCACACACAATGGCGGTACAGTTTGGAGTCTAGACTCTGAAGACCAGAATGACTGGGTTTGAATCCCAGCTCTGTCACTGCCAGTTGTACAATCTTGGGTAAGTTAGTTAACCTCTCAGAGCCTCAAAGTGCCTATCTGTAAAATGGGGATAAAATATATCTACTACAAAGAGTTGATGTGAAGATCAGATAATATATATAAAGCTGGGAATTCCTTGGCAGTCCAGTGGTTAGGACTCCACGCTTCCACTGCAGGGGGCGTGGGTTCGATCCTTGGTCGGGGAACTAAGATCCCACACACCACGCAGCATGGCCAAAAAAACCCCCCAAAAAACATACATATATGTAAAGCTGTGAGGGTGTGAGGGCCTGGCACGTGGCAAGTATCCAGCATAGGATGTATTACCACAAGGGCCTCTCCAACGTGTTTTTCCCACTACCACCAAGCAATAAACTCAATTCTGACACTATCTATCTGGAGGTGGCATCAGATTCCCCAAGTTAATGGCTCAGTCCTGTAACACTCTCCCCCGCCTCCACTTTAGACACCTGTCTCAAGTCCAGGTTGTCACCTGTGCTTCTGACCTACTGGCTATAGGTTGGAGGTTCCAAAGACCCCCCTCCCTAGGATTTGATTAATTTGCTAGAGTGCCTCACAGAAAACTCAGGAAAACATTTTACTTACTAGATTACTAGGAAGAGCCAGATGGAAGAGATGCATAGGGTAATGTACGTGGGCAGGGGTACAGAGCTGCCAAGCTCTCTCCAAATGCCGCTCTCCCTGCGTCTCCACCTGTTCACCAACCTGGAAGCTCTCACAACCCTTTGCTTTTGTTTTTTTATGGAGGCTTCATTACATGGGCAGGATTGATTAAATGACTGACCATTGGTGACTGATTTAACCTCCAGCCTCTCTTGCCTTGTTGGAGATGGGGGATTGGGGGGTGGGGGTGGGACTGAAAGTTCCAGCTCTCTAATCACATGATTGGTTCCCCTGACAACCAGCCCCCATCCTTAGGTAACCTAGGAGCTCCACTTTTAAATATCATATTGATTTTTCATTCACTCTTTACTTATACAACTAACCAATATTCGCCAAGTGCCTACATTATGCCAGCTGTGGGGGCTGAAGTGACTGAATTAGATAGACCAGGACCATTTTCATGGAACTTACTTTCCAAAGATGAGGTGGATAACAGACAATTAGATGATCATCAGTTTAGATCATAAGTGCCACAAAATAAAACAGGGTCTTGTGTTAGCATGAACCCCTGAGACGTTGTCATTTAGGCTGAAACCTGAATGATGAGAAGTCAACAGCAGGGGCCCTAAGGTGAGAATGAGCTTGGTGAGTGTGAGAAAAGAACAAGACCAGTGTGGCTAGAATGAAATGGAGAGAGAGGAGACAGTCAGACAGCTAGAAACTTATAGGCCAAGATAAGAAGTTTGGGTTTATTCCAAGTCAATGGAAAGCAAGCAGTAAGCTTTGAGTTGGGAAGTGACATGATCTGATGTAGGTTTTTAGAAAGTCACTTCCACAAAGAAGTCCTCCTGGATCCGCAGGTTGGGTAAGGACTCACTGCACTATATATCTGGAACACCCTGTACTTCATTCAGCTTCATTCATGACACTCACCAGTGTAGTGTATTTGCTTGTTTAATGTCCAGTACATTCCTTGATAGACTGTTAAGTTCCACCAGAGTAGGGACTAAGACTGTCTTGGTCCCTCTCATAATCTCAGCACGTAGTAGGTGCTGACTAGAATGTGTTAAATGGAGAAAAAGCTCTTACCACCTGTACTATAATCTTCTAAGGGTTTCCCTCCTCCAGTAGGGGCTCCTTGCGGGCGAGGACCACATGTGATTCATCGTGTCTGACCCATACCCAGCACATATTTAGGAACCAAAAACAATGTTCTGACTTCAAGAAACTCACAGTCTAGCTGGGAAAGAGATCAGTTATCAATCACAGGGCAGGGCAGTAGCACAGTGGCTACGTTACTTATCCCCTCCGAGCCTCGACTCCCCACCTGTTGACGTTACTTCATGGGATCGCTGTGCGCCTCAAACGAGCTGATCCACTGAAAGTACTTAGAACACGATTTGGCGCACAGCGAGCACTCGCTGAATGATAGCTTTTATTACAAGCAGAAAGCTCTGTGGCCGGGAATTCTGAGGGGAGTTCAGGGAAAGTGCTCCGCTGGTCCTAATTTATAACGACAATTACAATTTGAGTGTCAGGATCTGCTGACACTCCTTTGCATCATCTCGCTCTACACATGAAAAAATCGAGGCTCGGCAAAACTGACTCCCGGGCCGACCGCAGAGCCTGATCGGGGCCAGCGGGCTGGGCTGGGGCAAGGGACGGACCGTCATTCAACCCGGGAGGCCTCCGGCCTCAGGCCAGCCCGAAGATCAAACTATAACAATGGTACCCTCCCTGCCTGGGGGAACTTGCCCTTCTCACGCACCTTCCATGCTGGCCGCAGAGATCCCGGGAAAGAGACCCGGAGCCCCGCCCACGCACGCCGGAAGTCAGTCTACGTCACTTCCGATCCCGCCCGCCCCCTCCTGAGGCTCTGCCGCTCTAGCCGCCGGCGGAGCCAGCTGCTGCTCGTCGGTGCCGGCCCCGTTGCCCAGGGAACGGGCTCCCGGCAGCCCCCGCGGTTCGGAGTTCATCCCCGCCTCCTCCGGCCCGGCGGGGCCGAAGAGTCCGGAGGGGCTGCAGCGGCAGGTGAGTCCCGCGACGCCGCCCGCCCCCGCGCCCCTCCCTCGGCCTTCCCGCCGCCGCTCACGCAGCCCCCGGGCCACCCTCCCTCGCCTCAGGGTCTCACTGCCCGTTTCGCCCCCTTTCCCGGACTCCGTCTCGCCCGCGCCGGATGGCCGAGGCCGAATGCCCTGGCACACGAAGCGCCACGCTGCCTGCCCGGCAGAAGCCGGCAGTCCGCCGAGGGAGTAGTCGTCGCCCACCCCTCCTGGGCGCCGCGGGTCTGCCGACGCCTCCCGCGGGCCCTCCGCCCCACGCGACCCGGCTCGCTCGCCCCTCCCCTTCCGCGCCTTCCCTCCCCTGTGCCGCACCCTCGCATCCCCTTTGCGCCGCCGGCACGAGGCGCCGAGCTCCGTGGTCTTATGATTGGCGCTGCGTCCTATCCCCCGACCCTCTCAGTCCCCGTCCCTTCATCCACCCACCAGCGCCTGGCACCACGCCTTGGCATGTACCCAGTAGGTGCTCAGTAAGTGTTCGTTAAATGGATAAATGAACGACTCGTCTCCCAGTCCTGCCTTAAGGCCTCAGAGGCAGAATAGTGAGTGCAGGTTGAAGAGTGGGGTACCCTGGAGTCAGACCCGGCTCACAGCGCTGCCCCTTCCTAGCTGTGTGCTCAGGGCAAGTGATGTCTCACTAAACTTCATGTTCATCATCAGTAACGTAGGGATGGTAATAGTTTCTAGCTCTGGCTTGGTGGAAGGATTAAACGGGTCAGTGCGTGTGAATTGCTCAGCACCGTGCCTGGCACGCGGTCCATTTCAGTAAAGGCTAGCCACTGCTCTCCTTACCCGCATACCCTACTTCCTTTTCTCTTCCCTGCTCTTTGTTCTTCCTCACTCTCTCGCTGAGATTTAGGAATTTTATTCTGTTCTGTTGCTTCTGTTAACATTTGTAGGCGTAGTGTGGGGTACCAGCATGGATGCACCTTTGCCTTATCTGCTGGAGTGATCAGTTGCCCTTGGGGTTGACTTCCTCCTTGTAGCCAAGGTCTTGAGAACTTTAAGGAAAGGAGTTCTGGAAATCCCCAAACCCAGATCCCAGCATGGGCAGAATCTGGGAATAAAGCCACTGTAGCCCTTGTGGTCACCAGTGACTCCTGCAAGGAGCTGCAAGGCATTTTGTACTTTCTCTCACCCAGCTACAACGTACCTTGATAAAGCTCTGACCTTGCTTTTTTTTTTTTGCCAACATCTCTTGTTGGTTCATTCAGCAGATAGTTATTTGGGGCCTGTTGTATGCCAGCCACAGTACCAGCTTCTAGGAATGCTCTGGTGGACCAGACAGACCCAGTCCCTGCCCTCAGGGAACTTTCACACTTGAGAACCAGCAGGCATAGATACAGGGGATGCTCTGTTTGAGTTTTCAGGACTGGCTTGGAGACTGGTGGTGGGACAAGGAAAGTCCTCTTCGGAAGGAGTGACTAGTAAGTAGCTTTTGTTAGGTTTAAGTTATTTTGTTGTCACATTGTCTTTTTCAATAGAAGATTGGCTCCTACTGGATTTGTTTTCAGTTTTCTCTTAGAGAAATTACACTTCAAGTTTGAGGAAGGTCTCACTTCATATTAGCTTCTATGTAGTTTGAACAAAATGGCTCCTGGAACTTAATGAGGAAAAAGGGAAGGAAACAGGCGTCAGGCAGAGCAGTTGATTAAACTTAGAATAAGTGAAGAACAGATGAGGAAACAGTTACACACATAATGAAGACAAGCTTTGGAGTCAAGCATGGAGAGATTTCTAGATACAGTGGAGCTCAAGGAGCTTGATAGAATCCAGAGGGAGTAGTTGATGGCTCTGTGAACTGCTGAGGTGGAAGTGAGCTGTTGTTCAAAGTGTGTGTCAATTTTAAGTGAACGTATTCTTTGGATCCAGACATAAGAGACCAGTGAAGTTTTGCATAATGATGGACGTAACTGAGGTAGAGTGGCTATTTATATTTTGTTCTGTCATACTTGGGGAATTCTGGCACAGTGTTTTGAGGGAGATTAATTCAACAAATATGTGTTGAGCGTTGATTGTACCACACTCCCCATTGGTCTTTTGAAGCGCTGCAGATTTGTGGATGAACAGGCTGTAGATGAAGAGTAGAAAGAAGCCATTGAGGGAGATAGAGAACAAATCATGATGGTGCTGTGTGATAACTGCCCGCAAAGCGTTCCGTGAAAGCAGAGAAAGACCAACTGAGCGTCCGAGGGAGGCTGAAGGCTTCCTGTGGAGAACTTGTTCTTACAAGATGTGTGTGGGGGATGGGGAAGGAACGAAAGGGACTTTGCAGAGACACACAGGTCGTGGTGTGTTCCGGGACTGTGGTGCCTGCAGTGTGGAGTACGTGGATGGAAGAGTGGCCTGGGATGAAGCTGGATGCAGACCGGTTTGCTGAACTGCTCAACTTCACGCTGTCGTCAGGCTTTAGACTGAGCACTGGCTAGCCGGCGGGCTTGGGATCAGAAAAGTGACAAAACTTCATCTGGAAGATAAATGACTGCCTCCATCTCATTATGTTCAGCCATAAGATTTTAACATTTAAAAGAACAGTGGATGTTGTAGCCAGACTTCAAAAATAGACTGTATGCGAGGGAGATGCAAGAGGGAGGAGATATGGGGACATGTGTATACGTATAGCTGATTCACTTTGTTATAAAGCAGAAACTAACACACCATTGTAAAGCAATTGTATACCGATAAAGATGTTAAAAACAAAAAAAGACTGTACAACAGGGAGTGACTAACTGTCACTTCCTAGAGATTTTGGAGAGAACCCTTAAACCATTAGAGTTGTCAGGGTGCTCTGGCAACTTCCGATCTCTGTACTAAGTGGATGATTTAGACTATGTGTTATTAGTCCTAGCTCCAGTTTTTAAAAACTGCCCATCAGGCATTTGGGTGCTATCAGTCAGCGTGAAGGTCAGCTCCCACCTTCCAGGTGTATGGGATTGTGGTGCTGATGGTGGAGAGAATTATCCTGCCTCAAAGAAGAGTGTTTTGATGTTTTGTATTTTTAATGGAAATATTCAGGACCAGGGAAGCATTATTGATTTTAAAGATTGGATTGAGAATATTCTTTTGCTGTAAGACCTGAAGTTAACATTTTATTTATTCATTCAACAAATCTTTATTGAACATCTACTCCGTGCCAAAGATAGTGTTACGTACGAGCCTTTTCATTGGTAAACGAGAGAATTTATGTTGTTTACATTCTCATGAGAGAGATGATCATTAAACTGTTTATCAAATAAAGTAATTAAAGGTTGTGATGAGAATTATGAAGGACATAAACAGGATGATATGTTAGAAGGAAGAGGGGAGTGATGGATACTGTAAGTGATCTGATCAGGGAAGGCCTTTCTGAAGCCTGGTGTGTGGAGAGATGAACGATCGTAGAGGGAATAGTCAGTTCTGAAGCCTGAGGAGGGAAGAGTGGGCCAGTGGAGCTAGAGCTTGGGGGATGAGTGGAGAGAGGTGGAGATGTGATGGGGGAGCCAGGAAGGGGTCAGACCACACGGCCTGTAGGCCACAGAAAGGTATTTGGTTATTCTCAGAGCACTGGGGAACCACTGTAGAATGTTGAATAGGGTGAGTGGTATGAGATCCAGCCATTTCTCTTTCAAAGAACTTTTTTTTTTTTAAACACTTTTTTTCAGAGCAGTTTTAGGTTGACAGCAAAACTGAGGGGAAGCTACAGAGATTTCCCGTATACTCCCTGCCCCACCCACATGCATAGCCTCCCCCTTATCAGCATCTCCCACCAGAGTGGGGCATTTGTTACAACTGATGAACCTGCACTGATACAGCATGATCACCCAGAGTCCATCGTTCACCTTAGGGTTGGTGCTGTGCGTTCTGTAGGACTGGGCAAATGTATAGTGACACGTATCCATCTTTATAGTGTTAGTATTTTTATTGCCCTAAAAATCCTCTGTGCTCTGCCTACTTATCCCTTCCCCTCCCCCACACAAACCCTGGCAACCACTGATCGTTTTACTGTCTCCATAGCTTTGCCTTTTCCAGAAGGTTACAGAGTTGGAATTATACAGCATGCAGCCTTTTCAGATTGCCTTCTTTCACTTAGTAATGTGCACTGCAAGTTCCTCCATGTCTTTTCATGGTTTGATAGCCCATTTCTTTGTAGTGCTGAATAATATTCTAGTGTCTGGATGTACCAAAGTTTATTTATTCATTCACTTAACTAAAGTGCTAGTTGCTTCCAGATTTTTACAATAATGAATAAAGATGTTGTAAACATCCTGGTGAAGGTTTTGTGTGGGCATAAGTTTTGAACTCCTTTAGATAAGTACCAAGGGCTGCAACTGCTGGATCATATGGTAAGATTATGTTTAGTTTTGTAAGAAACCTTCAAATTTTCTTCCTAAGCGGCTGTACCATTTTGCATCCCCACCAGCAGTGAATGAGAGTTCCTGTTGCTCCACATTCTCACCAGCATTTGGTGTTGTCAGTGTTCCAGATTTTGGCCATTCTACTAGGTGTGTGGTGGTATCTCGTTTTAATTTGCATTCTCCTGATGACATATGATGTGGAGCATCTTTTCATAAGACTTATTTGACATCTGTATGTCTTCTTTGGTGAGGTGTTTATTAAGATCTTTGGCCCGTATTTTAATTGGGTTGTTGAGTTTTAAAAGTTCTTTGTATATTGTGGATAACAGCCCTTTATCAGATAGGTAAGTTTTGCAGTTTTTCTCCCAATCTGTGGATTGTCTTCTCCTTCATTTGACATTGTCTTTTGCAGAGCAGAAGTTTTAAGTTTTAATGAAGTCTAGCTTATCAGTTACTTCTTTCGTGGATCATGCCTTTGGTGATATTATTTAAAATGTCATCACCATACCCAAGGTCATCTAGGTTTTCTCCTATATTGCCTTCTAGAAGTTTTATAGCTTTTGTGCTGTACATTTAGGTCTGTGATCCTTTTTTTTTGGCTGCGTTTGGTCTTCGTTGCTGCGCGCGGGCTTTCTCTAGTTGCCGAGCGGGGTTTACTCTCATTGCGGTGGCTTCTCTTGTTGCGGAGGACGGGCTCTAGGTGCGCGGGCTTCAGTAGTTGTGGCTCACGGGCTTAGTTACTCTGTGACATGTGGGATCTTCCCGGACCAGGGATGGAGCCCATGTCCCCTGCATTGGCTGGTGGATTCTTAACCACTGCGCCACCAGGGAAGTCCCTGTGATCCATTTTGAGTTAATTTTTGTGAAAAGTCTATGCCTACATTCACTTTTTTTTTTTTTTTTAATAAATGGCATACCCAGCTTTATCTAGTTTCTTTTTTTTTTTTTTTTAGAAATTCACGTTCTTTTATTTATTTATTTATTTATTTATGACTGTGTTGAGTCTTCGTTTCTGTGCGAGGGCTTTCTCTAGTTGCGGCAAGTGGGGACCACTCTTCATCGCGGTGCGCGGGCCTCTCACCATTGCGGCCTCTCTTGTTGCGGAGCACAGGCTCCAGACGCGCAGGCTCAGTAATTGTGGCTCACGGGCCCAGTCGCTCCGTGGCATGTGGGATCTTCCCAGACCAGGGCTCAAACCCGTGTCCCCTGCATTGGCAGGCAGATTCTCAACCGCTGCGCCACCAGGGAAGCCCCTACATTCACTTTTTTATATGTGGATGTCCAGTTGTTCCAGCACCATTTGTTGAAAAGGGTGTCTTTGCTCCATTGTTTTGCCTTTGCTCCTTTGTCAGAGATCAGCTGGCTGTATTTATGTGGGTCTATATCTGGGCTTTCTCTTCTGTTCTGTTGATCCATTTGTTCTTTTGCCAGTACCACACTGTCTTGATAACTGATGCTTTATAATAAGTTTTGCAGTTGGATAGTATCAGTCCTCTAACTTTGTTTTTCTCCTTCAATATTGTGTTGGCTATTTTGGGTCTTTTGTCTCTCTATACAAACTTTAGAATTATTTTGTTGGTATCCACAAAATAACTTATTGGGATTACACTGAATCTGTACATCCAGTTGGGAGGAATTGACATCTTAACAATATTGAATTTTCTCATCTGTGAACATGGGATATCTCTCTATTTATTTAGTTGTTCTTTGATTTTGTTCATGTGAGTTTTATACTTTTCCTTGTATAGCTCTTTACATATTTGGTTAGATTTATACCTAAGTATTTTGGGGGGATGCAAATGTAAATGATACTGTGTTTTTAATTTAAAATTCCACTTGTTCATAGCTGGTATATAGGAAAGTGATTGACTTTTGTATTTTAATCTTGTATCCTGAAACCTTGCTATAATTGCCTGTTAGTTTCAGAAGTTTTTTTATTGATTCTTTCAGATTTTCTACATAGATGAACATATCATCCACAAACATAGTTTTATTTCTTCCTTCCCAATCTGTATACCTTTTATTTCCTTGTCTTACTGCATTAACTGGAACTTCCAGTAAGTGTTGAAAAGGAGTGGTGAGAGGGGGACATCCTTGCTTTGTACCTGAACTTAGTTGGGGAAACTTTTTTTTTTTTAATATATTTACTTATTTATTTTTTATTTTTGGCTGCATTGGGTCTTCATTGCTGCGCGCGGGCTTTCTCTAGTTGTGTTGAGCGGGGGCTACTCTTTGTTTTGGTGCGCGGGCTTCTCATTGCGGTGCCTTCTCGTTGTGGAGCACGGGCTCTAGGCGCATGGGCTTCAGTAGTTGTGGCATATGGGCTCTAGAGCGCAGGCTCAGCAGTTTTGGCGCACGGGCTTAGTTGCTCTGCGGCATGTGGGATCTTCCTGGACCAGGGCTCGAACCCGTGTCCCCTGCATTGGAGGTGGATTCTTAACCACTGCGCCACCAGGGAAGCCCAGTTGGGGAAGCTCTGAGTTTCTCAACATTAAATACGATGTTAGTTGTTGGGTTTTTTTGGTAGATATTCCTTATCAGGTTGAGGAAGTTCCCCTCTGTTTCTGGTTTACTGAAGTTTTTGTCATGAATGCATGTTGGAGAGCTGATTCTGCTTTTTTTGTTTTGTTTTGTTTTTTGGGGGGTTTTTTGTTTGTTTTTTTGGGGTAATAACTTCATTGAGATTTCACATACCATATATATTAACCATTCAAGGTGTACAATTCAGTGTTTTTTAGTATATTCACAGAGTTATGCAACAATCAGTTTTAGGACATACCACCCTAAAAAGAAACACCATACCCTTTAGCAGTCATCCCCACCCCCACTCTCTTCTCTCAGCTTCAGGCAATCATTGCTGTACTTTCTGTCTATAGATTTGCTTATTCTGGCCATTTGCTATTTCATATAAATGGAGTCATGCAAATGTGTGGTCTTTCGTGTCTGGTTTCTTTCACTTAGCATAATGTTTTCAAGGTTCATCATATTGTAGCATATATCAGTACTTCATTCCTTTTTATTGCTGAATAATAGTCAGTTGCATGGATATACCATGTTTTGTTTATCCATTCATCAGTCGATGGACAGTTGGGTTGTTTTACTTTTTGGCTTTTATGAATAGTAATATGAAATTCTGTATACAAGTTTTTGTGTAGACATATGTTTTCATTTCTCTTAGGTATATAACTAGGAGTAGAATTACTGGGTCATATGGTAATTGTATGTTTAACCTTTTGAGGAACTGCGAGTGACTGCCGCGTTTTATTTTCTACCAACAATGTATGAGGGTTCCAGTTTCTCCACATCCTTGTTAACACTTATCTGTCTTTTTGAGTATAGCCATCCTAGTGAGTGTGAAGTGGTATCTCGTGGTTTTGTTTTGCATTTTCCCTGATGATTGATGATATTGAGCATCTTTTCATGTGCTTATTGGCCATTTGTATGTCTTCCGGGGAGAAATGTCTATTCAGATCTGTTGCCCACTTAAAAATTACCTTTTAATTATTAAGTTTTAAGCATTTCTCATATATTCTGGATACGAGTCCTTTGTCAGATGTATGATTCTCTGTGTATTTTCTCTCTGTGGGTTGTCTTTTTACTTTTCTTGATGGTGTCCTTCGGAGCACAAAAGTTTTTAATTTTGTTGAAGTCAGAGAGCTTATTCTGACTGCTCTGTATGAATCTGGATTCCAGGGACAGGTGTGGAAGCAGGAGAGCCGTTGTTACAAGAACAATACAGTGGTCCAAGTGAGAGGTGTACTGGCTTTATCTCAGGCATGGCCACAGAGTTGGTGAGAAGGGGCCAGCTGTGAGGTAGATTAGAACATAGAGCTGATGGAACAAGGTGAGGGATTACTGTAGGGGTGAGGGAGAGGGAGAAATCATGGATGAATGCTAGGGTTTCAGCTTAAATAATTTTTTTTTCTTTTTTTAGAGGGAAGGATTTTTTAATTAATTAAGTTATTTATTTTTGGCTGTGTTGGGTCTTCGTTTCGTGCGGGGGCTTTCTCCAGTTGCGGCGAGCGGGGGCCACTCTTCATCGTGGTGCGCGGGCCTCTCACTATCGCGGCCTCTCTTGTTGCGGAGCACAGGCTCCAGACGCGCAGGCTCAGTAGTTGTGGCTCACGGGCCTAGTTGCTCCGCGGCATGTGGGATCTTCCCAGACCAGGGCTCAAACCTGTGCCCCCTGCATTGGCAGGCAGATTCTCAACCACTGCGCCACCAGGGAAGCCCCCTGCAGATTTTTTGATGATGGTCATTCTGACCCGTGTGAGGTGATACTTCACTGTAGTTGTTTTTTGTTTGTTTGGTTTTTTTTGGCTGAGTTGGGTCTTCGTTGCTGCTAACGGGCTTTCTCTAGTTGCCGAGCGGGGGCTACTCTTTGTTGCGGTGCGCGGACTTCTCATTGCGGTGGTTTCTCTTGTTGTGGAACATGGGCTCTAGGCACACCAGCTCAGTAGTTGCAGTGCGTGGGCTCTAGGGCATGCAGGCTTCAGTAGTTGTGGCGCGTGGGCTCTAGAGTGCAATGCTCAACTAAGCACATGGGCTTAGTTGCTCCGTGGCATGTGGGATCTTCCAGGACCAGGGATCGAGCCTGTGTCCCCTGCATTGGCAGGTGGATTCTTAACCACTGTGCCACCAGGGAAGTCCCCTCATTGTAGTTTTGATTTGCATTTCACTAATAATTAGTGATGCTGAGCATCCTTTCATGTGCCCCTTGGCCATCTGTATGTCCTCCTTGGAGAGATGTCTATTTAGTTCTGCCCATTTTTCAATTGGGTTGTTTGTTTTTTTGATATTGAGCTCCATGAGCTGTTCGTATATTTTGGAGATTAATCCTTTGTCTGTTCCTTTGTTTGCAAATATTTTCTCCCATTCTGAGGGTTGTCTTTTCGTCTTGTTTATGGTTTCCTTTGCTGGGCAAAAGCTTTTAGATTTAATTAAGTCCCATTTGTTTATTTTTGTTTTTATTTCCTTTACTCTTGGAGGTGGGTCAAAAAAGATCTTGCTGTGGTTTATGTCAAAGTGTGTTTTTCTTATGTTTTCCTCTAAGAGTTTTATAGTGTCTGGTCTTACATTTAGGTCTTTAATCCATTTTGAGTTTATTTTTGTGTATGGTGTTAAGTAGTGTTCTAATTTCATTCTTTTACATGTAGCTGTGCAGTTTTCCCAGCACCACTTATTGAAGAGGCTGTCTTTTCTCCACTGTATGTTCTTGCCTCCTTTGTCCTAAATTAGGTGACCATATGTATGTGGGTTTATCTCTGGGCTTTCCATCCTGTACCATAGATCTATATTTCTGTTTTTGTGCCAGTACCATACTTGTCTTGATTACTGTAGCTTTGTAGTATAGTTTGAAGTTGGAGAGCCTGATTCCTCCAGCTCTGCTTTTCTTTCTCAAGATTGCTTTGCTATTCGGGGTCTTTTGTGTTTTCATACAAATTGTAAAATTTTTTGTTCTAATTCTGTGGAGAATGCCATTGGTAATTTGATAGGGATTGCATTGAATCTGTAGATTGCTTTGGGTAGTATAGTCGTTATCACAATATTGATTCTTCGAATCCAAGAACATGGTGTATTTCTCCATCTGTTTATGTCATCTTTGATTTCTTTCATCAGTGTCTTATAGTTTTCTGAGTACAGGTCTTTTGCCTCCTTAGGTAGGTTTATTCCCAGGTATATTATTCTTTTTGTTGCGATGGTAAATGGGATTCTTCCCTCAATTTCTCTTTCTGATCTTTCATTGTTAGTGCATAGGAATGAAAGAGATTTCTGTGCATTAATTTTGTATCCTGCAACCTTACCAAATTCATTGATTAGTTCTAGTAGTTTTCTGCTGTCATGTTTAGGATTTTCTATGTATAGTCTCATGTCATCTGCAAACGGTGACAGTTTTACTTCTTTTCCAATTTGTATTCCTTTTATTTCTTTTTCTTCTCTGATTGCCGTGGCTGGGACTTCCAAAACCATGTAAAAGTTTGTAGGGTAAGGATTAAATGGGTGAATGAACACTTCATAAAGTATAACACGCTGTGTGATGATATATAACATGCTTCCCTTTACTGAGGGAAGCTTTGAATCCAAATTTTCCGGAGGTGTGGGTGTCAGTGCAGAACAGATAGGAGGTGTTGTGTAGCTGAGCCTCTGAGTGCTGTGGAGGCTGTGGCTATCCAGCCGGGGGACATGTTTCTCCACCACCTCGACACAGTGAGCTTATTCCTACGTCTGGATTGGTCCACTGTTCTCCTAGTGCAGTGTCTTTACTGTTTCTTTTCCACGCGCTTTTTTTTTTTTGGCCATGTGGCTTGCGGAGTCTTAGTTCCCCGACCAGGGATCGAATCTGTGCCCCCTGCAGTGGAAGTGCGGACTGCCAGGGAATTCCTCTTTTCCACATGCTGTCCTTCCTGGTGGGCTTCAGAATTCTAGATGTTTCTGGTGAAGCTTTCTCCACACTCCAGTCCACACTGCTCTCTCCCTCTTCTCATTAAGACCCACAGATTAGCACCTAATCACATCTGGTTTTATGTCTCTTCACAGTTTCTTTTGCCTCCCTAACTAGATCATAAGCTACTTGAGATTAAGAATTATTTTTAATATTTTTTCCACCTCTTCTCCTCCATAGCATTTATCACAATATAAATTACAGGGGCCAGCACATACTGAAGTGAGTTTTGAATTAAAATGCTTCAAAGTGATCTTAATGACACTTGTTTTACTTTCTCTGTTTAATTCAGCTCTGAGTATAATTCATACCCACCTGAAAGTTCCTCGTTCCCACTATTATACCTGACTTCTCTTTGCATGACTAGATGTTGAAAGCATTATAATGCCTTGTTCTTTAGCCCCCAGGTTTCCCTAGATGCCAGTTAAAATTGCTTGTCCTGCTTGAAGATCATCTGTGGAAACGTTGGCCATGGCATCTGTATCAGAGTCTATTACATTCAGAGAGTTCTGCCCTTTGTACTATCTCCTCAATGCCATTCCCACAAAGATCCAGAAGGGGTTCCGCTCCATAGTGGTCTACCTCACGGCCCTGGACGCCAACGGGGACTACATTGCCGTGGGCAGTAGCATTGGCATGCTCTACCTGTACTGCCGGCACTTGAACCAGATGAAGAAGTACAACTTTGAGGTGAGTCGTGCTCGTCCTCACCTAAGCATGTGTGAGCCCTGGCTAATGTTTAACATGCTTGTGAGCTCCAGGACGGGGTAATTTACTTCTGATTTGCTAGAATATGGCCTGAGTGCCCTTGCCAAACAATACTTTACAACCATTTTTAATTGAGGTGGAGTACAGCTAAAAATGTTGATGTTTTAACTTTTTTTCCTGCCTCCAAAAATCCAGAGTTACTTTAAGAGAGAACATTATAGGGGCTTCCCTGGTGGCGCAGTGGTTGAGAGTCTGCCCGCTAGTGCAGGGGATGCGGGTTCGAGCCCTGGTCTGGGAAGATCCCACATGCCGCAGAGCAACTGGGCCCGTGAGCCACAATTACTGAGCCTGCGCGTCTGGAGCCTGTGCTGCGCAACAAGAGAGGCCGCGATGGTCAGAGGCCCGCGCACCGCGATGAGGAGTGGCCCCCGCTTGCCACAACTGGGGAAAGCCCTCGCACAGAAACGAAGACCCAACACAGCCAAAAATAAATAAATAAATAAATAAATAAATAAATAAGTAAGTAAGTAAGTAAGTAAGTAAGTAAGTAAGTAAGTAAAATTAAAAAAAAAAAAGAGAGAGAACATTATAGTGTTTAACACTTAATAGAAAACTTTGAAAGTAAGCATGTTTTTCTAAGTGTTTTCTTTTTTGGTTTGTTTTTTTTTTTTGGCTGCACCACACGATATGCAGGACCTTAGTTCATCGACCAGGGATCAAACCTGTGCCCCCTACAGTGGGAGCGTGGACTCTTAGCCACCGGACCACCAGGGAAGTCCCTCTACGTGTTTTCTACGTGTTTTGTTTCTCAAAATACCGTACCTGACTTACTCAAATAATCACTAGCTATTCTGGTGAAATTATTGTGAAAACAGGATTAGGATCAATGTTAGCTAGCTGCCAGAACACGTGCATCTTAAATGAGGTCACTTCTGTAGAACACTGCCATTGGGGTCTTGACCGACCTCTGTTCTGTGCTGGTTGACTCAGGCATCTCTGTGTATTGTAGTTGTTGGGGAGGTGGACTGAATTCACCCGCTGAGTTGATATCTGTGATTTATGAGTGCTCGGGTTTTGTGAGAGACTCAAGGGTGACTGAGTTGTGGCTCCTGCCTCACAGCCTCATGGGGTTCTACTCTGCCTGTGGTTAGTGGGCTTTTACAGCCTAAGACAAGGCTTTTGTGTTTAAGAGAAGTATTTACAAATATCTATATTTTAATCAGTATTCAACTTAAATTAAAGTTTAACTTAAAAAGTTAGTTTTTGTTAAGCCTCTATACTCAATTTAAAATAACACAAATGGTTAGCATGCATATAGCACTTACTATGTGCCAGACATTATTGTAAATCTTTACATGTATTAACGCATTTCATCCTCACAAGACTCTGTGAGGTAGATGATGTTTTCTCATCCCCATTTTACCAGGGAGACAACTGAGGTACAGAGAGGTTGAGTGACTTGTGAGGTGGTTAGGAAGTGGTGGCACCATTGTCTGAACTTGGGCAGATTGGCTCTAGAGTTTATATTTGTATTTTTTGTATGAAAATTAGAACTCTTGCTATTTCTTTTCTTTATTTAATAGCTTATGGATTTGACTGCTCAAATTCCCCACACATTTAAAACCATTACATAGTTAATCTTTAAAACTATGGTTATGGATTAATATATCTGAGATCTCTCAAATACTTCAGCACTTAACAAAAAAGACTTATGAATCCAGCAGTGAACCCCTAACAGGATAGACCAAAGAAATCCATACCCAGACATATCCTAATCAGACTTCTAAAAACTAAAGACAAAGAGAAATCTTAAAAGTAGCCAGAGAGAGGGGTGGGATGGGGAGGGTGGGAGGGAGGGAGATGCAAGAGGGAAGAGAAGTGGGAACATATTGTATATGTATAACTGATTCACTTTGTTATAAAGCAGAAGCTAACACACCATTGTAAGGCAATTATACTTCAATAAAGATGTTTAAAAAAAAAAAAAAAAAAGTAGCCAGAGAATGACACATTACCTGTAAGGGACAATGATTTGAATGACCGCAAATTTCTCATCAGGAACTATGGAGGCTAGAAGACAGTGGTACAACATTTATAAAGTGTTGAAAGAAAAGAATGGTCAGCTCAGAATTTTTACCCAATAAAAATATCTATTAGGAAAGAAAGTGAAATAAAAATATTCTCAGATGAAGGAAAACTAGGGGGATTCATTGCCAGCAGACCTGCTCTAAATAATTGCTTCAGGAAGTTCTTTAGGCAAACGAGAAACGATACCAGAAGGAAACTTGGAACATCAGTAATGAAGGAAGAATAATAGTAAATACAGTAGACTGTTTCTCTCCTCATGAGTTCTTTTTTTTTTTAATAAATTTATTTATTTTATTTATTTATTTTTGGCTGTATTGGGTCTCCGTTGCTGCGCGCAGGCTTTCTCTAGTTGCGGTGAGAGGGGGCTACTCTTCGTTGCAGTGCGCGGGCTTCTCATTGTGGTGGCTTCTCTTGTTGCGGAGCACGGGCTCTAGGCGTGCGGGCTTCAGTAGTTGTGGCACGTGGGCTCAGTAGTTGTGGCTCGTGGGCTCTAGAGCGCAGTCTCAGTAGTTGTGGCACACGGGCTTAGTTGCTCCGCGGCATGTGGGATCTTCCCTGACCAGGGCTTGAACCCGTGTCGCCTGCATTGGCAGGTGGATTCTTAACCACTGTGCCACCAGGGAAGCCCTTGAGTTCTTTAAAATATACTTGACAGCAAAAATTATAACACTGATCGAGTTTTCAGTGTGTATACATGTAGTAATATATAAGATAACTATAATGTAAGAGGGGAGAGTAAGGGACCTATATGGTAGTAAGGTTTCTACATTTTTTTTTAATATATATATAATTTTATTTATGGCTGTGTTGGGTCTTCATTGCTGTGCACGGGCTTTCTCTAGTTGCAGTGAGCGGGGGCTACTCTTCGTTGCGGTGCGTGGGCTTCTCATTGCTGTGGCTTCTCTTGTTGCGGAGCATGGGCTCTAGGTGCGTAGGCTTCAGTAATTGTGGCACGTGGGCTCAGTAGTTGTGGCTTGCGGGCTCTAGAGCGCAGACTCAGTAGTTGTGGCGCACGGGCTTAGTTGCTCCATGGCATGTGGGATCTTCCCGGACCAGGGCACGAACCCGTGTCCCCTGTGTTGGCAGGCGGATTCTTTTTTTTTTTGAGAACGTAGGAGTGCTATTTATTTATTTATTTATTTTTTGGCTGTGTTGGGTCTTCGTTTCTGTGTGAGGGCTTTCTTTAGTCGTGACAAGTGGGGGCCACTCTTCATCACGGTGCGTGGGCCTCTTACTATCGCGGCCTTTCATTGTGGAGCGCAGGCTCAGTAGTTGTGGCTCACGGGCCTAGTTGCTCCGCGGCATGTGGGATCTTCCCAGACCAGGGCTCGAACCCGTGTCCCCTGCATTGGCAGGCAGATTCTCAACCACTACGCCACCAGGGAAGCCCGGCAGGCGGATTCTTAACCCCTGGGCCACCAGGGAAACCTGGGTTTTCTACGTAGATGATCCTGCTTGCTTCTGAAGAAAGAGTTTTACCTCATCTTTTCCAGTCTGTATGCCTTTAATTTTTTACTTGACTTACTGTGCTGGCCAAGACCTCAGTATGGTGTCTGCAGTGAGAATAGATGTCTTTGCCTTATCTTTGGGCCTTATCCTTGGTCTTCACCATTACATTAGCTATAGATTCCTCATGGACACTTTTTATTTCTGTTTATTTCTATCCTAGTTTTCTGAGAGTTTTTATCATGAATGAGTATTGAAGTTTGTCAGATGTTCACTTGAATCTGTTGTGATGATATGATTTCCTTCTTTATTTATATGTTATGTTACATGAATTGAGTTTTGGTTATTATTCCAACCGTGCATTACTCTTTTAAACCCCATTTTGTCATGATATATTATCCTTTTGTTTTTGGCCTCATGGCACGGCTTGTGGGATCTTAGTTCCCTGAACAGGGATTGAACCCAGGCCCTGGCAGTGAAAGCACCAAGTCCTAACCACTGGACCACCAGGGAATTCCATATTATCCTTTTTTTTTTTTTTCAATCTTGCTGTATTCCTTTTAGTAATATTTTGTTCAGATTTTTTGTCTCTGTATTCATGGAGGAATATTGGTCTGTAGCTTTCTTATGATGTTTCTGTCTGGTCTTTCTTATTATACACATAACTATCTAGTGTTTTCATTCTATATTTAACTACTCAAGTTGGACATTATTATTATTATATTTTGTAGTCACTGTTTAGATTCCCTCACAGTTTTGCCAACGGCTTTACTCACCATCCCTTGTTACATCTCAGTTCTTCCCTTTGCAGCCATTTTCCTTCTTGCTGGAGTACATCCTTTTTTTTTTTTTTTTTAAATTTATTTATTTTTGGCTGCGTTGGGTCTTCGTTGCTGCGTGCGGGCTTTCTCTAGTTGCGGCGAGCGGGGGCTACTCTTCATTGCGGTGCGCAGGCTTCTCATTGCGGTGACTTCTCTTGTTGTGGAGCATGGGCTCTAGGTGCGCGGGCTTCAGTAGTTGTGGCTCGTGGGCTCTAGAGCGCAGGCTCAGTAGTTGTGGCGCACGGGCTTAGCTGCTCCACGGCATGTGGGATCTTCCCGGACCAGGGCTTGAACCCGTGTCCCCTGCATTGGCAGGCGGATTCTTAACCACTGCGCCACCAGGGAAGCCCTGGAGTACATCCTTTAGTAGTTCTTGTGTTGAAGTCTTTTGGTGGTAAGTACTCTTGATTTTTTTGTTTGTCTGAATGTCTCTCTGTCTTTGAATTGTTTAGAGGTATACTATTCAAGGCTAACAGTTTTTTCCTCTTAGCACTTTGAGGATGATACATCTCAACATCCATTGTTGAGATGTCTTTTGTTAATAATTGTTCATATTTAGTTATTTCCCTTTTTTCTCTGACATATTAATATCTTCTCATTGCCTTTGAGGTTTTGCTGTTTCACTACAAGATGTGTATGTGTGTATTTCTTTTCATGAGTCTTGTTCAAGGCTCGTGCTCCTGAGGATATAGGTCTTTCATCAGTTTTGGATAAGTTTTAGCCCTTATCGCTGAAGACGTTTCCTTCTCTTATCCTCTGTTTTCTTTCCTTCTGGAATCCCAATTAGATGTAGGTTGGACCTTCATGTTCTATTCTCTATGACTCTTATCTGTCGTATTTTTTATCTTTTCTTTGCCACACAGATCTGTCATCTAGTTCAGTAATTTTCTTTCACCTGTGACTAGGCTGCTGTTTAGTCTGCCCCTGAGATGTTACATCCTTTTGATTCTTTTTCATTTCTGTTATTTCTGATAATAGTTTGGTCTTATGTTTCGATTTCTTTTTACATTTCTTTAACATTTTTAAGCATATTTCTTTTTTATTACTGAAGCATAGTTGATTTACAATGTTTCAGGTGTATAGCAAAGTGATTCAGTTATATATTCTTTTTCAGATTCTTTTCCATCATGGGTTATTACAAGATATTGAATATAGTTCCCTGTGCTATACAGTAGGTCTTTGTTGTTTATTTTATATATAGTAGTGTGTATCTGTTAATCCCCAATTCCCAATCTATCCCTCCCGTTAAGCATATTTCTTTTATGTTCTGGGTCTCCTCACTCTAAGTGAAATACTTGAGTCAGGATGAGGAGTTGTCCAATTCTGTTATTGCTTTCTTTAGTTGATTCTTCTTGAGGGGACCTATTTCCCTGTGGTCTTGTCTAATTGTGAGCTATGTGGCTGATCCTAATATGTGGGAGCGCTGAGGGCCCTGGGTTGAGACTGTGTTCCACAGATGGGGTTGATGGTCACTCTGCCAGCCACCTTGGAGTGCTACAAACACGGAAGCATGTCAGGTAAAGTGCCTGGCATGAAGGTTCTTTTCAGTGGGAAGGGAGCATAAATTCAAACTCTGGTGCCGGATACGGCAGCTTTGTGATTACAGAGTCTTAGGAACCATTCTTTTTTATTCACTGCAGTCAACGCCTGAGATAAGACAAAGGTCCTTGTCAGCCTCATTTCCCAGCAAATGGATTTTTCCCCCGTTTACACTTTCACTGAGAGTTAGGTCTTCAGGGATTCTGGCTTCAGCAGGGGCTGTCGGTTCCAGCTCCCCACCTCGCCTGGCCTGAAGCCTTGTCCCCATTAACCATGCTCCCCTCAGAGAGTCAGGGGTCTGGGTGTCGGCCGGATTGCCCTACGCAGCCTGTAGCTTCGGGGCTGGCTTCTGTTCTAATTTGACAGTAGTCTTTTTGTTTTTGGCTCTTGTAGATTTTCTTTACTTTCTAGAGATAAGCTATGCATTTAAAAGAATGTTTTATGTGTCTTATTCAACATTTCTAGGTGTTTGGAGAGGAATGTTTTTCAGAATAGCTAGAGTGTTATACTGTGAGAAGTTGAAACTTCATATTTTGTTTCTGTCTGAAGTATAGTTAGATATTGATAATCTGATTCTTCGGATGTTTTGGTTCTTAAGTCAAGAACCAAATCTATTTAATAATCATATTAAATAACGTTAAGTCAAGTTTAGTACATTGGTTTATTAAAAGCACGTGTACAAGCATTGCATGTAGATATTCAGGCTTCCAGCCCATCTGAGCAATGATTTTTATTTTGAAACCATTCATTCAGAAAAATTACACAACCGTTTTGATTTTGTGCTATGATGTGGCAAGATCTCCAATAAGAGATTTTGATTCCTGATGTAGTAGCAGTTTTTATAATTACAAATTCCCAGGAAAAATATTCTCTTTTTAACATTCTGTTGCCATGTCAGACGATACACATCTAAAGCATGTTATGTCCCTTTCTTCCCTCAAAGCAGAGATGGAACCATCAGTCACATTCCCGCAGTCCTTTCATTCTCCTTCTTGTCCAGAGCCAACCACGCCTTCCATCTCCACAGCCATGGATCTGCTCAGAAGGCACAGGGCAGCGAGGCGGAGCAGGGCCCCTGTAGGGTCACACTTGGGCGTGAGTCCTGACTTTTGATTCTCTCTAGCTTTGTGACCTGAGACGAATCACTTCACCTTTGTAAAATGAGGATGACTCCAGCCCTGCCCTCTTGGTGGTTCGAGGACCCCAGGAGATAACGCCTGTGAAGCGCCGAGCAGGTTGCCCAGCACAGGACACGCGCGACTGAGAGAGCGTCCCTCACAGAGAGAGCCCGTGTGCTCTGTTCATCGCCGCTGCCCTCCTTCGGACCGGGCCTGCGTACTCCTCTTTCCTCGTCAGGGTTTACTGCCCTTGCACCTGTTCAGTTTGCCTCTTCCCTTGACCGGGCGCCTACTACCTCCACCTGAACTATCGCAGGAGGCTCCCAGCTGGTCCTCATGCCTGGTCCCACGCCTTCCTCCTTCCATCCTGTTCCTAATGGGGTTACCAGAAACACCTCTGACTGATACACCTGCAAAAGCAGGCATCTTCAGGGGTCCCCCTTTTCCTTCCTGTAGCTTAAGATCCAGGTCCCTTACCCTGTATCACGATGTGGCACCAAGTGTATTTATAGCCCATGAACATACGCTGCAAGCTGTAAAGCGGCAGATGAAAGTGAGCTCAGTCACTGCCACCCCCACTCGCGGGGGGCAGCTCTCCATGTGCATGTCTCATCGCTACAGCTTTGAGAGGGCAGGCCTGCGCCCTACTGCGTATTACCATAGCAGCTGACTCAGTACCCTGAGTGCAGAGGGGATGCTTGCGTATTTGACAGATTGATTACCATCTAAATTACTGCATCAGGGATCAAAGTGGCTTACTGAAGATCTTGCCATATGTCTTAGCAAGGTCGAAATGGTTGTGTAATTTTTCTGAATGAGTGGTTTCAAAATGAAAAATGATCATTCAGATGCTCTGGAAGCCCGAATATCTGTATTCAGTGCTTGACATGTGCTTTTTAATAAACCAATGTATTAAGCTTGAGTTACTGTTATTTAATGTGATTATTGATCTGAGAACCAAAACACGCCAGGAATCAGTTTATAAAGCACTCTCAAATGTATTGTCTCATTGATCCTCAGGCAAGCCTGTGTGGCAGGTACACACCGTGGACTACAGTCGGTGGATGACTTGTCCACGTTGAGAGAGAAGAAAGGAGAGCCTGGGTCTGGGATAGATCTTCTGACGCCAGACTCCAGTTTTGAGGGGAACTACCTCTCTTATCCAAGTTCCTTAGTACTTTCTTGATAAGAGCTCAGTGTATTCATACTTGATTGATCAGTATTTCCTTTCTCAGAAGTGCAGTTTTAAAATTTTGTCATTTCAGGGACTTCCTTGGTGGTCCAGTGGTTAAGACTCTGCACTTCCAGTGCAGGGGAGGCAGGTTCAAATCCTGGTCGGGGAACTAAGATCCCACATGCTGTGTGGCACAGCCCAAAAAAAACAATTGTCATTTCGAAGATAAAAAACCTGGAAAGAAAAAGAGATTAATTATCTTTCTGAATTGTATACATTTTCAATCAGGAATATATATAGGCTGCAGTCCAATGAGGTTTTACATTCCATTGGTAGGTAATGTTTCATAGTCTGAAAGCTGGCCTGGTGACAGGCCCATTTGTTTGTTTTTTTTTAACATCTTTATTGGAGTATAATTGCTTTACAATGTTGTGTTAGTTTCTGCTGTATAACAAAGTGAATCAGCTATGCGTACACATATATCCCCATATCCCCTCCCTCTTGCATCTCCCTCCCACCCTCCCTATCCCACCCCTATAGGTGGACACAAGGCACTGAGCTGATCTCCCTGTGCTACGCGGCTGCTTCCCACTAGCTATCTGTTTTACATTTGGTAGTGTATATATGTCCATGCCACTCTCTCACTTCGTCCCAGCTTACCCTTCCCCCTCCCTGTGTCCTCAAGTCCATTCTCTACGTCTGCATCTTTATTCCTGTCCTGCCCCTAGGTTCTTCAGAACCTTTTTTTTTTTTTTAGATTCCATATATATGTGTTAGCATACGGTATTTGTTTTTCTCTTTCTAACTTACTTCACTCTGCATGACAGACTCTAGGTTCATCTACTTCACTACAAATAACTCAGTTTCGTTTCTTTTTATGGCTGAGTAATAGTCCATTGTATATACGTGCCACATCTTGTTTACATCTTCTTTTTTTTTTTAATTAATTTATTTATTTTTGGCTGTGTTGGGTCTTCATTGCTGCACGTGGGCTTTCTCTAGTTGTGGCGAGTGGGGGTTGCTCTTCGTTGCGGTGCGCGGGCTTCTCATTGTGGTGGCTTCTCTTGTTGCGGAACACGGGTTCTAGGCGCATGGGCTTCAGTAGTTGTGGCTCGCGGGCTCTAGAACGCAGGCTCAGTAGTTGTGGTGCATGGGCTTAGTTGCTCCGCGGCATGTGGGATCTTCCCGGACCAGAGCTCGAACCCGTGTCCCGTGCACTGGCAGGCGGATTCTTAACCACTGTGCCACCAGGGAAGCCCGTGCCACATCTTCTTTATCCATTCATCTGTTGATGGACACTTAGGTTGCTTCCATGTCCTGGCTATTGTAAATAGCGCTGCAATGAACATTGTGGTACATGACTCTTTGAATTATGGCCCATTTGTTTTGAATGTTTCCTCTTTCAGGGGAAAACGGAATCCATCACGGTGGTGAAACTGCTGAGCTGCTTCGATGACCTGGTGGCTGCAGGCACAGCCTCTGGGAGGGTTGCAGTCTTTCAACTCGTATCCTCGTTGCCAGGGAGAAATAAACAGGTAGGTACTAATCATTTTAGCATTTCTTGACTTCTTGGCAAATTCCTCATGTCTTTTAAAATGAGGAGTCCTCTTCTGCCAAGAAAATACTTGCTCAGAAAAGCCTCACTCTGTGCTCTTTATAATTAGATGACTTTTTTGTTCCTGGTACGACACTTGGCAAAAAGCATATATGGGTAATTTTGCTTACTATTCTCTGGCTCTTCTCTGTAAATTTTAAAGGTAAATAGTCAGGTGGACCCTCGTGCAGGTTTTTGCGTGGAAACAACTTGGGAACACCAGCTTTTCCATAAACAGGAGGGATTGCGTACCACCTTGTTCACATCTCACAGTGTTCATCCTTGTCTTTTTCTTGTGTGTATTTTCATCGTTTATTCATAGCTTCGGAGATTTGACGTCACTGGTATTCACAAGAATAGCATAACAGCTCTGGCTTGGAGCCCCAATGGAATGAAATTGTTCTCTGGAGATGACAAAGGGAAAATTGTCTATTCTTCTCTGGATCTAGATCAGGTAAAATTATTTTCAGAAATATTGCTTGTCTTATATTTGGAGAAATTATAGTAGTTGGTCAACTTGAATTCTTGATTATTGTCCCTATTTTTTTTTTTTTTTTTTGTCTGCCGTGCCGGTTGGCTTGTGGGATCTCAGTTCCCCAACCAGGGATTGAACCCAGGCCACAGCAGTGAAAGTGTGGAATCCTAACCTCTAGGGCACCAGGAACTCCCCATTGTCCCTTTCTTTTTTTTTTTTTTTTTTTAAGGCCATGTGAGGACACAGTGAGAAAGTGGCCATCTTTTTTTTTTTTTTTTTTTAATTTTTATTTATTTATTTATTTTTATTTATTTATGGCTGCGTTGGGTCTTCGTTTCTGTGCGAGGGCTTTCTCTAGCTGTGACAAGTGGGGGCCACTCTTCATCACGGTGCGCGGGCCTCTCACTATCGCGGCCTCTCTTGTTGCGGAGCACAGGCTCCAGACGCGCAGGCTCAGTAATTGCGGCTCATGGGCCCAATTGCTCCGCGGCATGTGGGATCCTCCCAGACCAGGGCATGAACCCGTGTCCCCTGCATTGGCAGGCAGATTCTCAACCACTGCGCCACCAGGGAAGCCCCCATTGTCCCTTTCTAATCTCAACTGTTGTTTGTAACATTTTCTTTCAAGGGCTTTTCTAATGCTTTATAAGCTTCTACTTCTGTATCTAAAGAATTGGCCTTTGTTTCTTCTGGAACATACACTTTTTTCATTCTCCTGTTTTCTATTGCTACCAGTTAGAAAAGTAGCCACTATCAAACCTAATTCCTTGAAGAGTTTGTAGGAGGATGTGAAGCGTTTCACAGTCATGACTATTGTTGACTGAAAAAAAAAAGTACAACCTAAAAGTCGAGAATTTTTATTCATCGGACTTACTGAGGACTTAAGCCCGATAGACAGTCTCTCACATGACTCTGAGGGACTGCTCCAAAGAGATAAGGGAAGAGCCAGGATATATAGGAGTTTTGCAAAAACAAACCAGGTAGTTGAACATCAAGATTTCTGCTAATTAAAGAAAAAACAAACATCTCAAGTTAATGACTTCAGCGCTTTTCTATGTATGGGAAGATACCAGAGTCTGGGCTCATTGAAATCATTCCTTTGATACACACCTTAACTGTCTAGGGCCAGTAAGTATCCTGTTCTCTTGCGTCCTGAACCCCTTCAGCTGCACTGTTGGGGGCGGCCGCCGTGGCTGATAGCTGCAGCATCCTTTGTTCATCCGTGTGGCGGGCAGTATTCTCTGTCCACACTGTGGACGGAGGCCAGTGCTTCCAGTGGGTGGTGAGCTCGCCCCAGCCAAGCTCTGGTTGTGTGGGAGAGAGTGGTGGGAAAGGAGGAGGGTTGGTGGCAGCAGGGAACCTAGCCCCACCCTCGTATTTGTCATTTTATTTAAGCCTCACAACAGAGCCCTAAGCTGTGTGTGCTGATCTTCAGTCAGTAGATAAGAAACCCAGGCTCCAAGGGATCCAGTCATGAGCTGATGCCTGACAGAGCTCAACTTCAAACCTAGGGTGTGCTCCCATTGCGCGTGTGGCTTTATGCCTGCCTGTGCTTTGTTTTGTCATACCTCTGCTCAGTTAGAATGAACTCCTTGGTGGCGCAGTCCTTTCGTTTTCTTATTTGTAGCCGTCATTCCTAGTGCGTCTAGGAATTCAGCAGTTACTAGCTGGGTGACTTTTAGTCCCTCTGATCCGAGACTGGCCTGTCTTCTACGAATGTTCTCTAGCAGTAGTTCTCAAACATTTTGGTCCCAAGACGCCTTTGCACTTTACACTCTTAAAAAGAGGATTCCAAAGAGGTTTTGTTTGTATGGGTTTTATATCTACTGAGTGCACTATGTTAGAAATTAAAACTGAGAAATTAAAAATTTTTTATTAATTTTATTTGGAAATAATGAACTCATTATATGTTAACATAAATAACATACTTTTGTGAAAATAACTATTTTCAAAACTACTGCTGAGAATTCCCTGGTGGTCCAGTGGTTAGGACTCCGCACTCTTACTGCCGAGGGCCTGGGTTCAGTCCCTGGTCGGGGAACTAAGATCCCACAGGCCATATGGTGTGGCTGAAAAAAAACAAAGCAAAACAAAACTTCTACTGCTGTTTGCAAGAGTAGCATGGCTTTACATTTTTGCAAATCTCTTTAATGTCTGCCTTAATAGAAGACAGCTGGATTCTGCATTTAGTCTGTCACAATACATTGTTTTGGTTGGAGTACGTAAAGAAAATCTGGCCTCACACAGACATGTAGTGGGAAACAGGAGGAGTATTTTAATAGCCCTTCCAGAGAATTGTGGATATTCTTTAATCACATCCCCAAATTGACTAATGGTGGTTTCTTTAAAGGTTGGTTACAACATGAAATCTGAAAGCATACAGATGAATTTTTCTCACTCTGTTACAGTGAAGTCCATTGGTCTGTCTTGCACTTAGAATGGCTCCTTGACCCACGTGTGATTTTGTAACATCGTGCGTTGATCACTTGGAAAATATTGATCTACTGAGTGATGCACATCTTCCAAATGTTGAAACATTTAATTATATAATATCAAAGAAAGCACCTTTGTTAATATCACCATCATTCTGATGAGAAAAGTCTTTAGCTGTTGGGAATCTGTCAGGTTCACAAGGGTGGATACAAGTTTTCAAATTCTAATCTTCACTTGTAAACTTGCATTTTATTATCAGCAACAAATACCATCACTTATTTTCCCTGAATTGACAGGCTCACTTTGTTCTTTCTGAGAAAATGCCTGCCAAATACCCAAGTTTGAATAATTATAGTATTTCAAGTAAAAATGTATTTTGTGAAAAAAAGCAGCTGGTTGAGCTCCCAGCTCATACAATCGCACAAGTGCTTCCTCCTTGAGAGAACCGAAGTACTTCAGCATCAGCAGGAGGGCTGCGTGCATGCCCTGTTTTGTCACACAGAATACAAAGATAGGCATACACAAGGGTCAGGATAAGATGGAATTATCATTTTCCTGCATCAAAGACCTTCTGAAGTGAAATTCATGTTTTTGCTGCAAGTGCACAGTGGCTGAGGGCACCGTGGCAGCTACCGGATTTTGGTGCCCTGCTCACCTTGGGCCCATTTGAGCTTTCAGTAGCTCTACCAACCATCAATACAAACCACAGCTTGGTGGAAAAGGCAGATAAAACCTAGTATTATAATGAAAATGGTTTTGACCTCGAGAGGTCCTAGGGACCCTCAGGGACCGTGGACCACACTTTGAGAACTGCTACTCTCCAGGAAAACATTTTGTTAAGGTTTTAAGGGTCCCCATATTTGTACTTTCCTGCTGTCACTCCCCCAGCCTGAGTTGCACAGAGGGGACACTGCTCATGCATGATGTCGGGAAATGGAGAGAAAAATCACGTGCAGAAAGCACTGTCCTTAGCATACAGATCATTTTTTCCCAGCTTTATTGAGGTTCTGGTCATTTTTTTTTTTGAAGACACAGGTATTTCATGAGATTTGCAAAAAAGACGTGTGTTTTTGCACAATACGGTACAATAAATTTAATTCCATTACAAGCTAAGTCAAAAACTGAAAAGCTACAGTCTGCATAACTGCAAAGGTGGGAGGGAAATCTGGCTTGATGTCCTTGGTGTTTGCGGGGTAGTGGGGATTTCCCTGTCTTGATTGTGCTGGCGGTTACCTAACTGAATGCATTGGTCGAAATGCGTAGCCTTGTACATCCAAACAGGGTGAATTGTACTGTGTGTAGATCTTACCACTGGGTCTGATTGCTGCTCCCTCTTTCCCTGCAAAGGCCTATGACGTCGCATCAGTATTTCTAAACAATTAAAGAAACGGGTTCAGGAGAAGAGTGGCTTATAGGAGCAGATATTTGACACCAAGAAATGTAGTTTGTGTTAGCAGTAAAATGCCTTCTAGAACTTTACTTTGTTCTTCAATATACTTAATACCATTTTAATTTCTTTCTAACCTGTTTCTTCTGACCCTTTCAGTAGGCAAGGATATGACTTCCCCACGATTGCTTTGAACTCTTTGTGGGGGCGGAGTGCGGTGTGGACTTTGACCGTTGTCACAATAATATTACAGAAAGTCCCATTGTGTTCTGTTGGAATTAATAATACACATGGTGCAACATATTTCTGCTTAATCTTTATGGATTCTTCTTTGAACCGTGTACTGAGAACATTTTAAAAAAATTATACAGAATTTTTAAATGTTCCTTGGCCAACTTGATGTAGCCTGACATAGATGGTAACCCTGACTGTTTTCTCATTAGTGAGGACTTTTGCAAATAATTTCATTGCAGTGGGTTGACACTGGATCTGGTGAGAATTAGAGCATTCGTTTTAAGGTAGACATTGACCGAAACGCGGGCTCAGGAGGGACGCGGGCCAGTGCTGTGAGGCTGGCGCGGGTCACTGGAGCGCGCCGCGCGGCGGGCCTCACCTGGCGTCTCTCCGCAGGGCGTCTGCCACTCCCGCCTGGTGCTGGAGGAGCCGGCTTCCATCGTGCAGCTGGACTACAGCCAGAAGGTGCTGCTCGTCTCGACTGCGCAGAGGAGTCTGCTCTTCCACACCGAGGAGAAGTCTGTCCGGCAGATCGGAGCGCAGCCACGGAAAAGGTGAGCAGCACTGCTGTCGAGGCTTGTGGTGACGGGGCTCCAGGCAGGTCCCCAGCCTGCCCGCCACGTGTGGCTGCTCCAGTCCGCTCCCGGCGGGCCCCCTCCTCCACGGCCCGGGTCAGGGGTCAGGGGTCAGGGGTCAGGGGTCAGGCTCAGGGTCGGGTGGGAGCTCGCTCCTCACTCCCTCCGCGCGCCGGCCGTCGTGAACACGGAGTGACCTCAGCAGGGGAGGTGCTACCGGTTGTGTCAGCTGCTGTGGAGCCGAGTGGGGGGCGCGGGGAGAGTTCACGTGGGCTCTAGCCCGGCCTGGGGCCGGGACGGGTCTGGAAGGGGTCAGGGCTGCTGGCTGGGAGAGGACCCCTCGCTTGACCTCCCTGGACGAACAGCGGGTCCAGGCCCAGCCCGCCCGGGGGAGAGGCGGAGGGGCAGGACGGCACGCGGGCCGGGGGGGCGCGGGGGCCTGGGTGGCGCGGCGGGGGAGAGTGGGGAGCCGGCGGCTGGGAGGCGGGCGGGCGGGCGTCAGTGAGGGCCGGCTGGTGGTGCTGGAGGTGCCAGCCTCCGGTCCTCTCAGCGTGCGTTGTGCTGTGTCCCGGGCTTTGCAGCAGCACAGAGCAAGTTTATTCTTTTTCTGCCTGGCGGTCCGTGGCTATTAAAAGACACTCGCGCTTCCCCTTTGGCTTCTGCTTTCCACGCTGAATACCCCCTTAATTCCACCAGCAATTTGGTGTTTTTATAACAGTAATCTCCCTATTGGCCCCTGGAACACTCAGCAGAATTTGTAGCTTGGGCTTAGTGGTTGTGCAGAACTTGGTCGTGACTTTCCCTCTGCCAGGGTCCCACTCTTCTGCTTGACGTCTCGTCCTGGCTTGTCTGTCGGTGTCTTACTGCCTTGTGTCTTTTTGGAAGGAAGGTGGAGTGTAAAAAGAGAGATTTAAAAACCAGTTACCTCCACATGGATCGTATACCCAACAGTCTTTCTCTTCAAACCTGGCTTTCTAACCTCCTGTGTGAAACCTGAGCAACCTTGCGTGAACCTCTCCTGGTGCGTTTGTGTAGCCAAGGTTTTCGGCAGCTTGCATTAGAAGCATACTCTTGCCAGGCACCGTTTCAGGATGCAGAAACAGATAAATGGGGCCCGTTTCTCCTAGGGAGCTGTATTAGACAAGTGAGGGATGACAGAATGAATGGAAACGTTTTTAACCTCTGTGTCCTGAAGGCTTGTGTCTGTCGTGTGCCGTGTTAGATTGTGGTTAGAGAAGGATGTCAGCCATGTCTGCCTCCTGGAAGTGGTGCGCCATGCAACAGTGTCCCTCTGGGTGGCACACGGTGGGACAGCGGTGAGCCAGGGGACGGGCCTCTGCCCTCAAGTAAGGTAAAGGTCTAGGCTGCGGTCAGTGCTATAGAGGCAACGTCAGGGTGAGGTGTCGGCTGGGGACAGGGCCTCTCTTAGACAGAATGGTCAGGAAAGGCCTCTGGGGAAAAGATCTGTGGGCTGAAGCCTAAAGCATGGGAAGAGCGTTCTGGTCTCGGGGAACAGCAGATGCCAAGGCCCTGGATCGGGCCAGGGCCTGGAACGTTCGAGGAGCCAGAAGGGGGCTGGGGTGGCTGCGGAGTGGTGGGCCGGGTGCTGGAAAGGAGGGCCTGAGCCAGCCCGGGGCGAGGGATGCTGTCACCCGAGTTATTCTAGGCGAGACGGAAAGCCAGTGGGGGGCTTCAGGCAGGAGAAGGACTGTCTGAGCTACCCTGGATCTGCCTGGAGACCTACTTGGAGACGGGCAGGCAGGGAACAGTGAGGTGGCTGCTGCAGGAGCCCGGGAGTGGCACGGAGGCCTCGCCTGGGTACCCGGAATGGAGAGGAGAGGGGAGGGGGATGGAGGGGTAATGGGGTGAATCGGACGTAGGGGGCGACGGGGAGAAAGGAACAAGAAAGGGTTTCCGTGCCCTTGGCTAAAGCAGCTAGACAGCTGGTGAAGCCATTTGACTGAGCTGGGAAGACCAGGGTTAAGGTCTGGGCTTCAGGAGTTCTGTCTTGGGGGTGCTGCATCTGAGACGCCTGTTAGGTAACTAAGCAGCAATCACGGTCCAGCGTAACACACACAGGTCGGAAACTCAGGGAAGGGGTTTCGGCCAGAAGTGGAAATGAGGTCACCAGATGCAGGTGACATTGAGACCGCTGGCCTCAGATGAGGTCACCCAGGGAGAGTGTTTATTCATTCAACCTTGGAAGATCCTGAGTCTCTGCTCTGTGCCAGGTGCCCTTCTCAGTCTGGGGAGACAGCTGTGAACAAGGGGGACAAGAGCTCTGATCTTAAGGAGCTCACGTTCCTGTGAGGGAGGCAGATGTTAAATATGTTCTAGAATGTTCCGTAGTAATAAACGGGTATGGAGCTAGCGAGGATGCCTGCCTCAGCGGGTGTGTGTTTAGGGTAGGCAGGCGGGGGGAGCCTGAGCAGATTCCTGAGGGAGGATGGGAGGGGCGGCGAGAACCGCCTCAGAGAAGCCCTCGCGGCAGAAGCACTGCCTGTACCAAGGGTTGAGGAGCGCAGGCCAGGTGCTGGGGGGCGGGGGGGGGGCTGGGGGCAGCCCGTCCTGTGGGCCCTGCTCAGGGGCTGCTTTATGCCAGTGCCATCAGGAGTCAGGAGCGGCCTTGACCCGGGGACTGAGTCAGTCTTGCTGCTGCGTGAGGGGGGCGAGGGCAGCTGCTCAGGGAGGCTGGCAGGGGCTCCCGGGCGATTCAGGGCCTCACACCGGGCAGGGGTGGTGGGGACGCTTTGAAGGCAGAGCCGACGGCTCTGTCGGCTCCGGGGTGTGAGAGAGAGGCTCCCTCAGAGACGGTGGCCTGAGCGCTTGGCCAGGCGGGGCTGCCGGCTCCTGGTGTCGAGAAGGCTGGCGGAGGAGCTGCGGCCGATCTCGGGAAGCAGGTGGGGCCGCAGCTGTGCACGCGGGGGCCGTTAGCCGTTAGACAGTGTTCAAAGCTCTGGGACGGAGGAGCTCACCTGGGGAGTGAGTGTCACTAGGGAGTGGGGAGGCCTCGCATTCTGGGGCACTCCATTGCTTGCATGTCAGGGAGAGCCGTGTCGGAGCCGCTGATCGGCCCCGAGAGGTGGGCTGAGCCGGACCTTTGGCTCTGGCAACGTGGCGGCCGCACGTGCCCGCCTTCGTGGGGCACAGGCCGTGGCATTGGAGGGGCTGAGGGAGGGGGAGTGGGCAGCGAGCGTAGACAGGCCTCTTTTTTTGTAGACGGGAACGCAGAACTAGGGGCTGCCTGGAGGGGACCGTGGGCTGGCGAGAGGCGAGAGGTTGGATGGAGCGTGTGGCGGCGCGTTGGGCGGCTGCTGTGGGCCGGCGGGGAAGCCGGGCTCGGGGACGGGCGCAGGGAGTGCCAGAAGACAAGGTCGTCCTCTCCTGACCCAGTTTGTGAACCTCCTCAGGTTGGACAGGACAGCGTGTATGCTTCTCCCAGAGAATCTCAAAGTCCCCAGCCATCCCCAGACGTGTGTTGCGTCTCGGTTCTCCTCTGTGTTTGTGTTGGCGCCCTCCCCGTGCCTGTCGCTGTGTCCTGCGGTCCAGTCGGGAGGACCGTCCCGGGTCGGCAGCACCTGTGTGTTGCAGTCCGGGCCGGGTGTGGGGTGTGGAGCCTGTGCCCCCGCCAGAGCCACATCGTGCCCGTCTGGTGGCCTTTGGGCATTTGGCTGTGGAGATGACTGTCCGGCTTTGGCTCGTTCTCCCGTTTCAGGCTCTCTGTCTGTGCTCAGCATTATTGTACATAAGTTAGAACACACCATTTGTTGGTTAGAATTTGATCACCAGCAACACTTCTTTCATATTAATGTGGCTCATAAAGGGAATTAAGGTGTCTTTTGAAGTCATCAATGGTTTTTCTAGAAATCATCTCCACCAAAATTAAGAAGCTAAGTTAATGTGTTTATGATTTTAGAATCCTGCAGTGCTTAGACCTTAAAAGTTGGAGTTTTTGTGTCTGATTCAGAATGACATCAGCAAGTGCTGCAGAATCACCCTGCAGGCAGGTGGTGGCCGAGTCTGGGGTGGAGGACAGTTTGCACCCGGCTGTAGCTAGTTATCCCCAACTTAACTGCCTTCTCCCATCCCGCTCCCGACCATTTCAGCAGCTCCTCAGAGCCAGCCCCACGCCAGGCCCCTGCTCAGCCTGTTCTTCCCGAGAGCGCCCGCTCCCCTTTCTCAGCCTGGGCATTGTCCACTCTGTGACCAAGGTGTAGCCTTTGATGCCCCAGTCAAACGTGTCCCCTTTGTCTGTAGTCCTCAAGCAGCCCTCTGAGCCTCAGAGATGGCACCTCACAGACGTACGTCTGCTGCAGTACGTTCTAAGACAGGGCCGAGACCTTCTTTTTATGCATCTTTCACGTTGCCTGCAGCGTGTAGTCTCTTACATGGTGCAGGAGCTCACTAAATGTTTGTTAAAATGAACGCTTTAGTCACCTAAGGTGAAGTGATGGGAGATTTTTTTTTTTTAATAAATTTATGTATTTATTTTTGGCTGTGTTGGGTCTTCGTTGCTGCGCGCGGGCTTTCTCTAGTTGCGGCGAGCGGGGGCTACTCTTCGTTGCAGTGCACGGGCTTCTCATTGCAGTGGCTTCTCTTGTTGTAGAGCGTGGGCTCTAGGCGCGCGGACTTCAGTAGTTGTGGCTTGCGGGCTCTAGAGCGCAGGCTCAGTAGTTGTGGCGCACGGGCTTAGTTGCTCCATGGCATGTGGGATCTTCCCGGACCAGAGCTCGAACCCGTGTCCCCTGTGTTGGCAGGCGGATTCTTTACCACTGCGCCACCAGGGAAGTCCAGCAGGTGAATTCTTAACCACTGCGCCACCAGGGAAGTCCGACAAGAGATTTTTAAGAGGACTTATTAGTAGAAGGAAAATAGATTTGAAAATTGGATCACCAAATAGAAATTGATTTGACAGGAAAGGCAGGAGGAAGAGGTTATAGGCTACCGTGCCAGAGTTCCTTTGGGTGTCTCTATTTAGACAAGATTTGCAGAACAAATCACTAGAGGTAATAATCAGAACATGATGCTGATTATGGAGCTGTCCATGAACCATCTACAGTGTTAGGTTAGTCTAATGATTTTGATTCTTGGTTAGTCTAACAATCTTCAATTCAAAGCTGAATTCGATATTCAGTGTCCTCCTTGGACCCTGTCTGGAAGGATTTAGTTACTGAGGTGCCAAAGGGGTGTAGTGAGATGCTGAAGTGCAGAGAAACACCCAGATAACTTTATCTGCGTGCCTTTGTGAGATGGGCCCTGTGGATGCCTCCCTGGGGGTCGGGTGTGCTGTGTGTGCAGTGAGGGTGAGGAGAGGGCCCAGCACCCACCCACAGGAGCACACGATGGTAACAGGGGTAGAATTTGAGGCAGTTGAGCGTTTGTCGGGACTTACAGTGTCACAAGCATTGCTTTTTTGTGTCTTCATAGATTGTCATTCAGTCCTCACATCAACCTTTGAGATGGGAATTATTATCCCTGGTTTACAGACTAGGAAACTGAGACCCATACCACGTAACCATTAAATGTCAGGGCTGGAAATTGAGCCCAGGTGTCGACCTAAAGCCAGTCCTCTTTCTACCGTTCAAAATCAGGGAAATACTTTGGAGAGAGAATCAGCAGGACTTAGGGTTAAACTGAAACTCTATTTTAAATCAATCAATTTATTTATTTATTTATTTTTGGCTGCGTTGGGTCTTCTTCGTTGCTGTGTGGGCTTTCTCTAGTTGCGGTGAGCGGGGGGCACTCTTCGTTGTGGTGTGCGGGCTTCTCATTGTTGTGGCTTCTCTTGATGCAGAGCACGGGCTCTAGAGCACAGGCTCAGTAGTTGTGGCACACGGGCTCAGTAGTTGTGGCACATGGGCTCAGTAGTTGTGGCTCACGGGCTCTAGAGCGCAGGCTCAGTAGTTGTGGCGCACGGGCTTGGTTGCTCCATGGCGTGTGGGATCTTCCTGGACCAGGGCTCGAACCCGTGTCCCCTGCATTGGCAGGCAGATTCTTAACCATTGTGCCACCAGGGAAGCCCCCAAACTGAAACTCTTTTAATATTTGAACTCTGGTGGACGTCTGAGATTTGGCAAAGATGTGGAGCAATGAGAACTCAGATTGCTGATGAGAGTATAGGCTGGTGTAAACACATTGGAAAAAGTTTGAAGTTGTCTTCCAAACTTGAATCTGCTTTTACTCAACAGCCCAGCAGTTACCCAACAATCCAACAGTTCCACTTCTGAAATATCCTTGACAAACTCTTACACCTTTGTACTAGGAGGTTATTTGCAGAATGCTCATAATGAGCACTATTCAAAACGACGAAGGGGAGATAATTCAAATACCCTTCAACAAGAGGGTGAATAAATTGTGGAACACTTTATAGCAGTGGAAATGAATAAGCTACAGCTTTTTTTTTTATCCACAAGGATAAATCTTAGAAATATTATGTTAAGTTAAAAGCAAGTTGAAAAAGGATGCAAATAGCATCATGCTATTATTTTTATACAAATGAAAGGCAAACAATACTAAATTATGTAGCGTTTAGGAGCACGTAGGTATGTGGTTAAACTATCGATAAAAGCGAGGGAATAATGAACACAAAATTCAGGGCTCACACACGGGGAGCGGAGTGGGCAGGGACTCTTGGAGCCAGAGAGCATCAGCGATGTGACTACCGATTTATTTCCAAAGTTGAGGGATGGATTTCTGGGTGTATATTTCATTATTAGGCTTCCAAGCATATATATTCTTTTGTTCGTGTTAGATATTTCATGATATTAAAAATAGAAGAAAAAAAAAAAAAAAACCCCAAGCCGGAGGATTAGAATGGAGATTGGTCCCTCTGATGGGTTTAAGAGAAATTCTGAAAGCGCTGCCCCAATTCTGGACCTGAAGCTCATTCACTGGGATGTTGGGATGAGCACAGCAGTCAGATGTTAGAAGGAACAGAATTTCAGAGCAGGAGAGGATGGTCAGTCCTGGCTCTGTCACCTCTGCCTCCGTTTCCTCTTCTCTGAAACGGGAGTCGTGATACTTGCCTCACAGGGCTGTGTTGAGGATTAAAGGAGAGTGGAGATAAAGCCCTGTGTGCAGGGTAGAGGCGTAGAGTTGGCGGGGTGGGATGCGCCGTGCTCCAGGTGGAGCCGGGGAGCCGAGCGGGAATCGCCGCCAGTACAGTGGTAGCGGTTGGACTGGCCATTGCTGCTGCCGGATTTGCAGGGGGTCACGCTTTGCAAGCCGTGAAGCATACGGAGCCTCAGGTAAAACAAGTTGTTCAAAGTCTACCGAAATCTGCCTTCAGTGGTGGCTATTACAGAGGTGGGTTTGAACCCAAAATGACAAAACGGGAAGCAGCATTAATACTAGGTGTAAGCCCTACTGCCAATAAGGGAAACATAAGAGATGCTCATCGACGAATTATGCTTTTAAATCACTCAGACAAGGGAGGATCTCCTTATATAGCAGCCAAAATCAATGAAGCTAAAGATTTACTAGAAGGTCAAGCTAAAAAATGAAGTAAATGTATGATGAATGTTAAGTTCTTACTCATTTATGTATATGAGTACCGCTGGTACATATTACAATAAAATGCCTCAAAGCTACACATTTAAAAAATTAGCATAAGCTAAATCAAAGCCTTGGTATAAATTTGAGGATTTAAAATCGGATTATAGAATATTTGTAGGTTAATACTCAATAATTATGGATAAATGCATGCCATTTGAAATGTTGTTCATTATTCATTTGTCAAATAATTTGGTACCTATTTCAAGACAAAGTGAACAACATAGTCTCTCCCTGAAGGAATCCCCAATCTGATGGGAGACTGATAAAGTGGTAATTAAAGTACAATGTGATAAATATGATGGAATTAGCACAGGTTGTTATCGTAGGGGCTCATCTCATCGGGACAGAAGGCTGTTCAAGGTACAGAGGACTCCCCCCCCCAGTCACTTAGAACCTTGAACTTAAAAGTGAATTTAGCCACAACTTAATCTAAGAAATTGATCTAGGTATGTATTTATCACTTTGTCAGTGATAAATCTAAATTGTTTCAGATTTCATACATTAAAAACTGTAACAGCATGCTTTAAAAAAATAATACACTGTGTGCAGTAACCGGAGTGTGTGCTCAGCGGGGCGCACGACAGAGACCGGCTCCTCTGTGGCCTCAGGGCTGGCCAGGTGGTTCAGTTAACCAAAAAACACACTGTAGAAGAGGGTTCGAAAAAGAATCAATCTTGTTTTGGCTTAGTCCAGAAATTCTTGTTAGAGTTAATATCAGGGGTTGACAGCTAGCACTTTAAATCAGTCCATTCTCTTTCTTTCTTTCCTCCTTTTTTTTCTTGTAATTTCAGCACTGGGAAATTTGGTGCTTGTTTTATACCAGGACTTTGTAAGCAAAGCGATCTAACCTTGTACGCATCACGGCCTGGGCTCCGGCTGTGGAAGGCTGACATCCATGGGACTGTTCAGGCCACGTTTATCTTAAAAGATGTCTTTGCTGGAGGAGTCAAGCCTTTCGAGCTTTACCCGCGCCTGGAATCCTCTGAAAAGGGAAGTTGCAGCTCTCCCGAGAAACACCTGGGGATTGTTTCATGTTTCTTTCAAGAAGGCTGGGTGTTGAGTTGGAATGAATATAGTATTTATCTTCTAGACACTGTCAACCAGGTAAGTAAAGTGATTGTACCACATCTTTGGTGTCTAGAGGCAAGAGAATGTTTATAGACTATTCTGCTTCATTTCTCAGATGATAGGAGGAACAGTGTTGATTCTGATGCTTTGCTTTTTCCATGGGGCCAGTCAAGGAATCCAAATGAAGGTTTGGTTGTTTTTGTAGATTTGAAAAAATATTTGGTTTAAATATTCATAGTCCTGTCCCCTGCTAAGAAAGTGTGTGTTTTATTTAAGCACAAAATTAAACTTGTTCTTTATAATTTCTTTGGATCACGTGTTTTCTGACTACCAAATTACTGTGAGCGTAATTTTTTTTTTAAGTACATTTTTTAAAAAAAATTTAATTAATTAATTAATTTATGGCTGTGTTGGGTCTTCGTTTCTGTGCGAGGGCTTTCTCTAGTTGCGGCAAGCGGGGGCCACTCTTCATCGCGGTGCGCGGGCCTCTCACTGTCGCGGCCTCTCTTGTTGCGGAGCACAAGCTCCAGACGCGCAGGCTCAGTAACTGTGGCTCGCGGGCCTAGTTGCTCCGCGGCATGTGGGATCTTCCCAGACCAGGGCTCGAACCCGTGTCCCCTGCATTGGCAGGCATATTCTCAACCACTGCCCCACCAGGGAAGCCCACTGTGAGCGTATTAAATGAAAACTCAAACATGATGGAAACAGTAAGATAGGGACTCATTCCCCAAGGCCTCCGCAGGGCAGCGCTGAGTTGGGCAGGGGGCTCTTTCTCTAGCTTTCTTTCCACCCTGTTCTTTTACCCTTATTTCTCCTACCCAAATGGAGCCACATTGTTTTGCCATTTTTTTCCCCACTTAATGATGTATTTGGACAACTTTCCAGCGTTATTTTTTTTTCCAGCATTATTAAATCATGGTAGGAAACAATTTCTGTTTAAATCAGGATGATAAGAGGTTATTGCCAACAGGGGTGGAATTAGGAATTAAAAAAAACCAAAACTGTGTAGTTTCAGTTTATTCTTAAGAGCAGAGCTTTTGCTGTTTCGTAAGTCATCTCCTCACCCCACGCCCCACCCCCATCCTGCTCACGTTCTTCCTTCTTGAAGTCAGCAGGCCTCTAACAGACGCCCTTTTCTTTATAAGCAGCGCTTCACTGTAGAAATCAAAGGGTTTTCTTAGTTGTGTGAACAGAAAATGAAATTCGTCTACAAGGCTTCTTAATGATTGTTATCAGCCATGCCTGGTACTACTGGTTTAGTAGAAAGAAAAACTGACCTTTTTCTTCTTCCTGGGAGATTCTGGTCTGGTTCTACTTATAACCAGGAGTCTCTCATCTGCCTGGCTTGGTTTCCCTACCTGGAACATGGGGAGGGGACTGGTGAGTTGGGTTAGGGAATCACCAAGGTGCCTTTTAGCCCTGAGTTTGTTTCTTTTCTTAAGGAACGTTTTGAAAGACATTTTTGTATTCTTCCCCAGGTGTAGAGAACACAGCTTTTCTTCTTTTTCTGGGTACTCTTTGAACTTAATGTGCACTTGTTAATTGGCGGGGTCAAGATGCGGTGTAATTGGACATCAGTTCCTCTCTTCTGAGCACTTACCCAGGGCTTTCCCCAGTAGGTATAATTAACTTCATCTTATAGATGGAGAAGTGGAGACAGAGGACCTGGTCATGAGCAGACAGACTGAACATGGCAACATGATGGAAAGCTTTCAAACTACTGTCAGGATTATTAAGAATTTACAAAGGACTTAGACTCATTTTCTCTTCTATAATGAACTAGTCTCTTATTTGCACTGTTGACTGAGAAGCAAGAATTTTTTCTTAAGTCAGGGATGTCCTGTGTTTTGTTTGCTGTGTGCTTTCAGGTGACGTTAGGGGAATCCTCCCTCCCTCACTTATTCATTCAAAACCAAGGGTTGCAGTGCCTACTAGTTTCTCCCACAGGACTCCGCACGGTAGGGGACCTAGACCTGCCAGCACACATTCCAGCCCAGGAGAGACGTGCCAGGTGGGGGTTTGTGTAAAGTGCTGCGAGCTCTGAAGAGTCCTGGGCATTGCTGAGGAGGGTGAGCTTGTCAGGGACGCTTCCCAAGGAGGCGGCCTCAGAATCAAGTTGGAACTCTCCCAGTGAGCAAGGGTCAGGAAAAGAATTCAAGCAGAGCGCGGGATGTCGTGGAGGAACAGGGTGGACTGGCCAATTGATGCACCTGAAGCCAGATGAGGGCAGTGAGGGAGTGGGGAGCAAGGCGGGGACCGGTTCAGAGGGTGGCCGAGAGGCGGGGAGAGACTGCTCGCTCAGTCTCATAAATTTACTGGCAGGGGGTACGACTCGGTCACACATCCGTCAGATATTACCTAACTTTGGATTGAATTACTCTAAGTTTCAAAAGTCATGATAACGAAGAGCAGTTTGACTTATTTGGATTCCTACACATGCTTGTACGATTTGAACTATTACTATTGCCTGGTTTTGTGATTTTTTTTTTTTTTTGGACAGGCCACAATTGCTGGTTTGGAAGGATCAGGTGATATCGTGTCTGTTTCCTGCACAGAAAATGAAATATTTTTCTTAAAGGGAGACAGGAACATTATAAGAATTTCAAGCAGGCCTGAAGGACTAGCATCAATAGGTTTGTATTTGTTGTAAAATGTTACAAAATGTGTTTGTTATAAAATGTATTTGTTACAAAATTTGTTATAAAATGTATGTAATTACAGTTTGTGATGTATAAAACGTACCATTTTTTTGCTAGTTAAATGATTGTAGCTTTTTCGAAACGAGGTGTTCAGAGGGTTTCCTTTGATTCTGAAAAGATGGTTTGTGATACTTTTCTTGAAGGTTACCTGCTTTCAGGCTTACATCAGCCAGGGTCTCACATTTGGTGGAGTTGCTTCTGTGGGTCTGGAGGTTGGGGAGGTTGGGTGAGTAGGAAGGAGAACTCGACGCCCACCTGACTGATCTCCGTCCGACACTCTGAGACAGCCTGTGGGATTGATGCCTAAGATTTTAGAACATTTCAATCTGTCACCTGGGACACGTTTTTTTACCTTTAACATAGTTCTTCCTTGTAGTATTGATTATTCTCTGTGCTTTTGACTTTTTTTTTGGTAATTCATATTTAAGCCCAAATTCTAATGAGCAGAGAACCTCACTCTGTGTTGCCGTGCATGCACACGGCCATGGTACTTTATGTGTCTGTTCCTGGTGGTCCCAACAACAGCCGTGTGGCCCCTGCCCCGCTGCCCCTCCCCGCCTTGTCATCACTGAGTTGTGCTCGCCATCTTCCAGAGACTCTGCTAAGCGCTTAACGTTCACCATCCCGTCCAGTCCTCCAACAGCCCTGTGCGGGAGGGCCCGATGCCCGAGGTGAGGGCGGTGCCCACAGATGCCAGCGCCTCGTGGGGCCTCTGAAGTTCACCAGGCAGTTGCACAGGCGTCCTGCCCCCGCCTTTCCCCAGCCAGGCCGCCTTCCTCCCTGGGGCTGGAGCGGCCTTGGCCCTCCCTCGCTCGCTGTGCCCCTGTCCTGACACTGCTGCCTGGGTCTCCCCGACGAGGCCTGCCCTCCTCGGGTGCTGCCCTCTGCACCCCTCCCCCTCATCATTCAAGACTCGGTCGGTATCGCTGCGCTTTTGATAACTTCTTCCAGTTGCCGTAGTTGAGTCAGTCTCTCCTCACCGCGTTCCTGGGGGCCCCTTTCCTGCTGCTCCTTGACTTCACAGTCATTGACTTACCACTTACCGTACAAAAGATTAGGTTTTTGATTGTAAGGCTCTCGTGACTCACCTTGTGGCCCTAACACAGCACATGGTTTGAAGAAGACCCTAGCATGTTAGTCAATGGTGTCCTCCTTTCACAGATTAGAAAATTGAGGATTGGGGTAGTGCGTGACAAGCCCCAAGTCACCGTCCAGATTTCTGCTTCAGCCGCTGTTTCCCCTGCCTCGCCAGGTTAGCAGGAGGGCCCGCCCTGTGCCATGGCTGTGGGCACGCCACTGCGTCCCTCGGGTCTCTTGGCCACAGGGCCATCCTCGGTGTTTCTACTCTGACCAGCATCAGCTGATGTCTGAGTGACCGCAAGAGAGGCAGCGGGGATCCTGGGCAGGAAGTGGGGCTCCCTTCCTCCAGCACGGGAGGGAGCGGCCTGCCTGGGACACGGCTATAGCGTTTGTCTTTTAAACGTTAGAATACGAGGTTTGGCTGCTTGGAGAATATAAAAAACAGCCTCACTTTAGCCAGATGTTTAGCCTCAAAAAGAAGAAAATGAAGTACTAGCTGTCTCTGTCCTGAATTTATAATCTCCCAAGAGATGGCAAGAAGAGAGTGAATTACCTCTTAAGTCACAGAGGGCAAGTTGGGGCGAACATCATTCCAGGGTCGTAACTGTCATAGAAAGGGAGTGAGCTCTACTCTTGAGCCTGTGAGCTGGGGGCCTTAACAGTGTCACCAAGGGGCAGTGCCGCTTACAGGGGAGAAGTGACCAGGAGCCACGAGGCCAGTAGACTTCCTGCAGGCGTGTAGATGCTCTGTAACTGCACCGCCCACACGTGGCTGCCGAGTACTCGAAATGTGCTGAGTGCAGCTGAGGAACTGGATTTTAAGTTTTGTTTCGTGTCTGTGAATTTGAATTTAAATAGCTACACGGCTGGTGGCTACTGTCCTGGCCGGTGCAGCTCCAGACCAAGATCTGCCTGTGTGATCTTGTGTGACCTTCTGCGAGTCCCTTCCCTGCCCTGCTCGTCCCCACTGTGCGCTCCGGAGCCTGCAGGCGGCCCTCGTGGCCCCCGGTCGAGGCAGGAATGCCCACCCGTCTGGGTGAGGGCCGTGTCTCCATGCCTAGAACGCGTCTGGCACGCAGTAGGTACTCGGTAACAAAAGGATGGCTGGATGGATCAAAATGGGCCCCAGTCCTGTGTTGAGGGTCCTGTGGCTGGAACCTCCTGGTGTCGTGTTGAGAGGAAGACGTGTCCATGGAGGTGGGGACAGAGCGCCAGGACCCACCATCCCACTGCCAGTCCTGCTCTGCTCTCTCTCTTCGCACACGGACCCCTGTAATGAACTCCTCTGTTTTGAGTTTGCGCTAGTGAAAAATTACCTTTCCCTCCTTGAACTTCGAGAATTTTCATTATAGGTACGTGTGTGTTTTTCAAAGGCCCCTGGAGTAGTTGTTTCTTGGCTGCACCCCGGGGGCCCTGGCAGTGAAAGCACGGAGTCCTAACCACTGCACCACCAGGGAAGTCCCTCTAAGCCCTTTTTTCTTCCTTATTATTATTTTTTTTTCTAAGCCCTTTTTTAATAGGCATCTCACCTTTATATATTATTTGTGAGTTGAAGTGAGAAATGCTCTACCTTATGATAGTCCCTTACTTTGAGTTATTTACAAAAGACAGCTGCTGTGAGTTATTTTACTGATTTTGATACATGAACTTCCTGGAGAACAAAAACCATGTGTTGGAACCTGTTGTACAATTCTTTTAGTTTCGCTGGTTTCTCTGAATTTAGCAGGCTGGTATTTAGGGCTGGCAAACCTTAATAAGAGCACTCCATCTTTCCCTCCAGTAACCATGGTAAAACTGACTCTTCTTTCTCAGTGCGGGACGGTCTGGAGACGTCGGGATGCCCAGAGCAAGTCCATGGGCAGCGTGCGGAGAAGCCGCCGGGGGCCACGCCTTCCGAGACGAGGCTCAGAGGCTCTTCCGTGGCCAGCTCCGTGGCCAGCGAGCCCAGGAGCCGGAGCAGCTCGCTCAACTCCACCGACAGCGGCTCCGGGCCGCAGGCAGCTCCCGAGCTGGGCAAGAGCAGCCAGCTCACCTCGAAGAGATTCAGCGTGATCAGCTCGGAGGACTTCGACCAAGAGCTCATTGTGAAGCCTCTCAAAGTGAAGAAGAAGAAGAGGAAGAAGAAGACAGGTACCATCCACAGCCGAGCACACACGACCTCCTTCCGCCCCCGTGGGGCCTTGTACCAAACTCTCTGGGAAGGCTGCTGCTTGCTGAGTGAGCACTGCCCGTTCGCTGGAAAGCACAGAAAGCGGATGTCTTTCCTCCTCGAAGGAGTCTTACTGTGAAATATTTATACATTATACACACACGTAAAGCATTAAACTATATGTAACATACCACCCTGCTTAACAGGGCTGGGTGTTATACTTTTCAATATTTAAGTAAAAATTTCAGTTTATTCACGTACATCATTTATTAGACCAGAGATTCTATGAACCTGGAAGGAAGGTCATGGAAATCTTTAGATGGATCAATTTATGTTTAGTGTAAGGTATGTCATCAGATATGGGCTGTTTTTTCTCTTTTCTCTTTTTTTTTTTTTAGGCCGCACTGCACGGCTTGCAGGATCTTAGTTCCGCAACCAGGGATTGAACCTGGGCCCTTGGCAGTGGAAGCATGGAGTCCTAACCACTGGACCACCAGGGAATTCCCAGATATGGGATTTAACACTGAATTTTTAAAAATTTTTTACTCCTTGGTGCCTATTGAGCCTCTCTAGCTAAAGATCACTGCGATATTGAAGGAAAATGTTATCAGATCCCTTAGCATTTCAATCATTAAAAGAAATTGGTCTGTGATCCATTTGTTCCTTTGTTTTTCTTAGTTAACATTTTTTTTAATAGTAATCTTTTATTTATTTATTTTATTTTTATGTTTATTTTTGGCTGTGTTGGGTCTTCGTTTCTATGCGAGGGCTTTCTCTAGTTGTGGCGAGCAGGGGCCACTCTTCATCGCGGTGCGCGGGCCTCTTCACTATCGCGGCCTCTCTTGTTGCGGAGCACAGGCTCCAGACACGCAGGCTCAGTAGTTGTGGCTCATGGGCCCAGCTGCTCAGCGGCATGTGGGATCTTCCTGGACCAGCAATCGAACCGTGTCCCCTGCATTGGCAGGCAGATTCTCAACCACTGCGCCACCAGGGAAGCCCCAGTTAACATTTCTTGAAGGAGGCCTCAGAGCCCATCATTGTGTACAGTATTTGCATCCATTTAAAACATCCCTGCACTGGGATAATTTGTATTTAAGAGATTTATTCTTCACCAATTAGATATCCTTCATTTAAAATGCTTTTATCTTAAGCCAAAATTTTGTTTTTTAGTTAGTGTCTTACTAGATTCATGCCTAATCTTAAATGTTCTTCTTTTAAACAGAAGGTGGAAGCGGGACTACCTGCCCCAGTTCCCTTGAATCGACTCCCTGCTGGGAGTGTCCTGGCGATAGCCCCCAGTCCCTGAACACGGACCTGCTGTCCACCACCTCGAGTTTGGGCAGCATCGTGGATCAGTCCAGCACAGGGTCTCCTGACCAGGAGTGCAGTCTCAGCGGTGAGGCCAACAGTGTCCTGCCAGAATACAGCGACCCCGAAACATTTAGTGTCTTGGAGGTGCCCCTCCCCGCCCCTGACTCATTGAAGGAAGAAGGTGACGGAAGAACCGAAATCCCACCATGTGACGGCGCAGGCGAGACGCAGCCGCCTAGCGGGGTGTTGAGTTCACCCTGGCATCCGAGGGAGGACGCGGAAGGGGGTGATGTCATCGCGGAACTCGAAGAGGAGCCCTGTCCCGTGAGCGGTGGGCCAGGGAGCGCACAGTCACCCTGCCGAGAGCAGGGCAGCTCAGCGGAGGCCCAGGAGGCGGGGGGCGTGGAGCCTGCTGAGCCCCAGAGCACTCTTCCGGAAGCCCCCCTCCCGGGCTCACCCCCGGTGCCTTCCAGCCTCAGCTGGGCTCCCGGCGCTGAGCGGTGGCTTCCAGGGACCAGAGCTGAGGAGCCCAGTGAAGAGCAGGGCTTCCTGAGGCACCTGGGGGCCCCAGGCCACCTCGGCTCGAGTCCCCGGCACGCTGTTACTGACGATGACACAGGCCAGCAAGCAGTGGCTGCGTCCGAATGTGACTTGGGGAGCGCAGGAGGACGACGGCCTCGCTGGGTCTCTGCCTCGGTGGCCAGCGCCCGTGAGCAGCCCTCACGGGACCAGGCGTTGACGTCCAGTGACGAGGAGGACATCTATGCCCACGGGCTGCCCTCTTCGTCCTCGGAGACGAGCGTGACAGAGCTGGCCGGGAGCCGCTCCCTGCAGGACCTGCGTCCGCCGGGCACAGACGAGCCCGGGCTGCTGAAGTCAGAGGAGGTATGTGCGCTCCTTTCTTAAGGGAAATCATTGGCAAACTGATTATATTTTTCTGTTTATGCAAAGAAATTATATTCCTACTGTAAAACCTGTATGCCAGGTGTTTGGAAGTCTGGCTTTGGGGGATTTCCAGCGCAGGGATCTAGAATGGCGTGGACTCCTGCTCACCTGTCACCCCTGCTCAGTTACCCACTTTACCAACAAAAGCAGCCTCTCCTTGTTGATTCCGGCGGGGCCGGCCCAGCACGGGCCGCTAGTGCTAGTCATCCCAGAGGACGGCTGGGTTGGCCTGGGGGCCGCTCCCAGAAACCAGTGGCGAGAGGCCCGTCCACCTGTGGAGGGGCAGGCGCTGCCCTCAGACGCGCGTCTCGAGGAGCCGTGTCTGCCTGGCCTCCAAACGGCGGCGCCCGGGCTCCCCTGCAGGCTGCGGAGACACCGGGTTCCGCGGGTCGGCTTTCCTGGGCCGGGTTCTGCCTGGTCTACTGCAGTTAAGAGGCGATTATCAGCTATCCTTGGTCATTGTATATAGAAAAGTGATTTCCTTAGCAAGTAATTATTATTTAGCTGTATTTGGTTTCAAAACTGTGTATTGTAACCCCTCCTGCTAAGTGGATGTGAGGTGTGGCTTATGCGTGTGAACTTATAGCCATGTGTGCTTCCCCAGATGTGCCTCTGGATTCTCTCCGTCCTAATGATGTGTGGCATTGGGGCAGCTCTCACCAGGTGCCAGGTGCCATGCTAAGCACTTCACAAGTTTAACTCATATACTTCTCTAAAAACAAAATCCACCAACTAGGTGCTCCCGTTTCACAGGAGGAAGTGGAGACTCAGACAGTTAAATGGCTTTCACCAGGTCGCATGGCAAGTGGGGCCAGGGTGGCCCAGGGCCCTCTCTCTCAAACCTCTGTGCTGTCTGTCCTGCCTCGAAAGTGAAACGTCCTGCTTACTTGTTGTAAGACAAAATGCCCTTTCACTCAGTCTTCCGCACATTCACCCTTTCGTGAGTGCCTTCGGCGGCCAGACTCTGCGTCAGGCGCTGGGGACACTGCAGTGCCCGTGACAGGCAGTCGTGGATCTCAGAGTCCTGGACACGTGTGCAGATCCTCCCAGTTGAGTGGGACTCGGGCGATGGTGATGAACAAAGTGCAGGCGGGGTGCGGTGCCCACCAACCATGGCAGGAGCCGAGCAGCTGAGGCCGAGGGCGTGGGCAGTTGGCATTCTAGGCCAGAACTTTAGAAAAGTCCTAGGTGAGGGGGCACCTGGTACTTTGAGGACCTCCCCCAGCCTTCACCGCTCCCCCCCTTGTCCCCCTCCAGAGAGCTGGAAAGCCACATTGTGTTGGGTTGGGGGGTGGGTAAGGCGTGTCCTGGTGAGCCAGGGCCAGATCGAGAGGGGTTGGGTGCCATAGTCTGTGAAGCAGTGAACGTCCATGTGTGGGTGATTGTGCAAATACGTGGGTTTCTTTTTCAGTTTTGGAAAGCTGTTAAAGTGCACACTTTATTTAGCTTTGATTTTTAAAAGAACCCTAACATCTAAACCTTAGTCTACAAGATTCAGTCAGGCAGTGTCTTGGCCAGATTTCCATCAACCACATGACGTGCCACGTGTCCGATGATTGGATCAGCACTTAAAAAAATATGGTGAAAAAAACAAAGATAGTGGTAGTGCCATTTCTCCTAACACATCTGTGATGATTAGCTGTACAAAAAATCAATTTGCATACAAGTGGGAAGTGAGGTATACCTGTAGAATAAAACCAGATCCTTTGAATGTAGCACTAGGTGAGGGAAGAGGTTGTAGTATCTGTGACAGAGTGTTATCCAGGAACGTTATGGGGTCTTCGTAGGGGACAGCCGCTCCCACTTCACAATGTTTCTGTTAGAGCTGGTCCAGAGATAGAGGGCCGACTTAAGTGATTGCACACTTTTCTTATTGACGACAGTACGACACATGCAGCTGTGTCCTCTGCCGCAGAACTCAGCAGGCTCTGTCCTTGTTAGTTTGCAGAAAGCTGGATGGGTTACTCCGGGCCGGGCTACGGCATTCTCAGCTTGGCGGTCTCCGAGAAGTACATTTGGTGCCTGGACTACAAAGGCGGCCTGTTCTGCAGCGCGTTGCCGGGCGCTGGGCTGCGCTGGCAGAAGTTTGAAGATGCCGTCCAGCAGGTGGCAGTCTCGCCCTCAGGTTCGCCTCCCAGCTCCCTGCTTCTTGCCCCAGGTGTAGACGCCCGAGCACACAGGGACCAGTCCATTCAGCAGACTTGCCTTTTCCCGCAGGTTTGAGGGGTTTTCTCCAAAGAACGCGGATTGCTGCATTTGACATCAACTGAAAATAGTGTAATTGCAGTTCAGTTTTTGGTTTTTTATTAATTGCAGTGGTAACACATGAACATGTTTTGTAAGTTATACAAATAGCTTGCATTTTTGAGTTTTTTTTTTTTTTAGAAATATTAACATACAAATGCCTTAAAAAAATAAATCTGTTTCTATTTCTTAGTGTTGTTGTTTTAAAACTTATTTATTTATTTATTTTTGGCTGCATTGGGTCTTCGTTGCTGTGCGCGGGCTTTCTCTAGTTGCAGCGAGCGGGGGCTACTCTTCGTTGCGGTGTGCGGGCTTCTCTTGTTGTGGAGTACGAGCTCTAGGTGCGCGGGCCTCAGTAGTTGTGGCACGTGGGCTCAGTCGTTGTGGCTCGTGGGCTCTAGAGCGCAGGCTTAGTAGTTGTGGCGCACAGGCTTAGTTGCTCGGTGGCATGTGGGATCTTCCCGGACCAGGGCTCGAACCCGTGTCCCCTGCACTGGCAGGCGGATTCTGAACCACTGCGCCACCAGGGAAGTCCCTTAATGTTGCTTTAAAGCAACTGAACTAATGAAGATGGGCCCGTGGTTGTGTTGGATAAGTTTGGATTGTTTGGTTTCTTTCTTAGAAATTATTCGGTAATGAGCTATATATATATGCTTTGGGTGAATAATCTACTCCCTGACTGTGAAAAGAAAATGCCTTCCTTCCTTCATGCCATGATCAGGCCATTTTCAGTGAGCTGGAGCAGACGCTTCCTGGATGAGGTTCTACCCCCTCATCTATACAGAATAATTTGCTTGTTTGTCACAACGTTGGCCGCTTTACCTATTTGGGGGATGGCGAGTGGAACAGAAGTGTGTATGTGTATCGTAGCTGGTTTACTGTTAGGACGTTGGAATGCAAGGCAGACGACACTGAGCCTGTGACCTCCCCTCGCCCTCTGTGCTTTGAGATGGATTTCCTCTGACTCTCCTGGTCTTTGTCACTGTGTAAAATACCAGTTTGTTCAGGGTTGTTTTGTTCTATCTCTTTACCTCTTTGAAAAATATTTTTCCTTAGAGACTAAGATAATAGCCTGTCCCATTAGCTGGCTTTATATAATTACGGGTTTTAATTCTTTTCCTCTCAGTTACCTTTGGGTCCGTCTCCCCAGCCATGTATAAACTTTGGTTTTTTCCTGATTATGTGAATTACTGTGTGTTTCCAAACTGTTCAGCCCCGCGCTGCTCTAGCAGGAGCTCTGTCTCCACCAGGGTTGGTGCTCGGGCCGAGCGGTCCTGCAGGGCCCCGTCCAGCATGGGCACCCCGGCGGCCGCGGGCTTGGCCAGCTGCCTCGCTTCCCACACCTCCCTCGGTGCCTCGTGCCAGACCCTCTCGTCCAGCCCTCCGTGCTCTCGGTGACTCCGGTGGTTTCTTAGACGCCACCTGCACCTCCATAGACGGCCTTCCTGTCTGCCCTTCTCCTCCCCTCCCCTTCTTCTATGTATCACAGTCCCTTTCTAAGTGAAAAAAGGGACAGCCCAGCTCAAGCGCTTCCTTTCCATCTGCACCTTGTCCATGTGGCTGGTCCAGAATTGACCCACTCCCTTTGAATCCCTGTAGGACTTTCGGCCTTTCTCAGGACACTGACTGCGCCTCCTGAAGGTCGCTTGGGTCCTCACCTGGCGCACCTAGCAGTGCTGGTGCTGCCTGTCTTCCGTGTGATGCGCGCCTCTGACGCGCCAGCTCTGTGTGCTGTGTCCCTGATACAGTCTCACCTCCAGCCTTCCGAGCAGCCTGTATGGGGCAGACGATCCCGTTTCACAGATGAGGAAATGAGGCTTGGAGACACTGAGTGACATGACGCCCAAGCCACACGGTGGGGGGTGGTGGCAGGGCTTCAGACCTCGGCGCCGCAGGCTCTTTCCCCAGTCGGGGTGGAAGCAAAGGGGGGTGTGTTGTAGAAATCTCTCTTCCCCACAGCACCCAGAATGGACTTCTGGGGGTGAAAATTCTCAGTATTTATTGGACAGTGAATATAATTTTTATTTCCACAGGAGCCCTTCTCTGGAAGATTGAACAGAAATCTAACCGAGCTTTTGCTTGTGGAAAAGTGACCATCAAGGGGAAGCGTCACTGGTACGAAGCTCTGCCCCAGGCGGTGTTTGTGGCCCTGAGCGATGACACGGCCTGGATCATCAGGACAAATGGGGACCTGTACCTGCAGACAGGTAGCTGCAGGCGGCGCCCCAGCGCCTGTCGGGTCTGGTGTGATTGTGCTTTGGTAGCGACGTGCTTAGAGACAGGGACCAAGAAGCTAGAAGTCAATTTAAATGAAAACACTTCTAGAAAGAGAGTATTTGCCATTGGAATCTATTAGCAGTTTTCTGCTACTGACTCACATTCAACCCAGGACAAATTTAGGGCAGGAATTAATAGAATTATTTAGTGAGGCACAGAAACAGAATCTTATTCTCCTTACGGCTAACCATTGTGTATCCCTTATCCTGCAATGTCAGATCTGAAGAGGAAAGAATAACAGAGAAATGGCATTAGAATCTTTTTCCCTTCAACTTATGGCTGGATTTTTTCAGCTAGGTCAAAGCCCTGCTTCTATACGCTTACTTACACTTGGGTCAGGAAAAAACAATGAGAAATAATTTGCTCTAAATAGCAGTTTATCTCATCCTAGGAAACTGCCCTGAGGGGGACCTTTAGCAGCTGGAAGAGACACAGTGGGACTTGTTTATTAAAAATAAACTGTAATGAGAGTCAGTGTTTACGTACTGTCAGCAAAATGAGATACGGGTTTCCAAAAGCAATGTGATTCACCAGTGCCTGGAAATGATTACGGGGCAGGAGCTCTTTTTCGGATGTCAAGAGGCTGTACTGGATTTATGTAAATGTCAATCTTTTAACCATTTAATATTGCTGATTCCAAGAGAAGGGTTTTTTTTTTTTAAATAGATTTTATTTATTTATTTATTTATTTATTGGCTGCGTTGGGTCTTCATTGCTGTGCGCAGGCTTTCTCTAGTTGTGGCAAGCAGGGTCTACTCTTGGTTGGGGTGTGAGGGCTTCTCATTGTTGCAGAGTACAGGCTCTAGGCGTGCAGGCTTCAGTAGTTGTGGCTCACGGGCTCTAGAGTGCAGGCTCAGTAGTTGTGGCGCACGGGCTTAGTTGCTCCGTGGCATGTGGGATCTTCCCGGACCAGGGCTCGAACCCGTGTCCCCTGCATTGGCAGGTGGATTCTTAACCACTGCACCACCAGGGAAGTCCCCCAAGAGAAGGTTTTAATCTCTGTTATGAACTGTCAGCCAGGGACGATTCTCTGAGATTTTTTTTTTAACATCTTTTATTAGAGTATAATTGCTTTACAATGGTGTGTTAATTTCTGCTTTATAACAAAGTGAATCAGCTATACATATACATACATCCCCATAACTCCTCCCTCTTGCGTCTCCCTCCCACTCTCCCTATCCCACCCCTCTAGGTGGTCACCAAGCACCGAGCTGATCTCCCTGTGCTATGCGGCTGCTTCCCACTAGCTATCTGTTTTACATTTGGTAGTGTATATATGTCCATGCCACTCTCTCACTTCGTCCCAGCTTACGCTTCCCCCTCCCCGTGTCCTCAGGTCCATTCTCTATGTCTGCGTCTTTATTCCTGTCCAGCCCCTAGGTTCTTCAGAACCATTTTTTTTTTTTTTTTAGATTCCATATATATGTGTTAGCATGCGGTATTTGTTTTTCTCCTTCTGACTTACTTCACTCTGTATGACAGACTCTGGGTCCATCCACCTCACTACAGATAACTCAATTTCGTTTCTTTTTATGGCTGAGTAATATCCCATTGTATATATGTGCCACGTCGTCTTTATCCATTAATCTGTTGATGGACACTTTGGTTGCTTCCATGTCTTGGCTATTGTAAATAGAGCGGCAGTGAACATTGTGGTACATGACTCTCTGAATTATGGTTTTCTCAGGGTATATGCCCAGTAGTGGGATTGCTGGGTCGTATGGTAGTTCTATTTTTAGTTTTTTTAGGAACCTCCATACTGTTCTCCATAGTGGCTGTATCAATTTACATTCCACCAACAGTGCAAGAGCGTTCCCTTTTCTCCACACCCTCTCCAGCATTTATTGTTTGTAGATTTTTTGATGATGGCCATTCTGACCGGTGTGAGGTGATATCTCATTGTAGTTTTGATTTGCATTTCTCTAATGATTAGTGATGTTGAGCATCCTTTCATGTGTTTGTTGGCAATCTGTATATCTTCTTTGGAGAAATGTCTATTTAGGTGTTCTGCCCATTTTTGGATTGGGTTGTTTGTTTTTTTGGTATTGAGCTGCATGGGCTGCTTGTAAATTTTGGAGACTAATCCTTTGTCAGTTGCTTCGTTTGCAAATATTCGATCCTCTGAGATTGAAAGCCCTTGAACATCTGGCTCGCTCTCAGATGTGGGAGAGCCGGCATCCTAGCAGCTCCTGCTTGAGCCCAGAGGGCAGCCTTGCCAGCTCTGGGCCACATGCCGGCCCTGGTCTCTCCAGCCTGGTTCCCATGTCTCCCTTGAAAGTGAAAAATAGCTGGAAAGGCATACGCTCGTCCAACTTCCAGTGGCATCTGAGTTTCATTCCTGCTGGGGAAACAGGGTACTTCTGGCCTGGGGGTGAGGAGGGCCTTAGGAGTCACCTGGGCAGTGGTTGCAGACAAGCTCAGACCACCCAGAGCTACTGGGTTGGAGTCTCCAGGGTTGTCCTGAGGGTTTGCAGTGTAAGAAGTCCAGGAGGTGATTCCTACCTAGTTGAGTTTGAGGAAATGCGGCCCAAGGACTGTGATACCGTAGGGTGCTGTTGTGGTCGGGCAGGGAGCGCGCTGAGTTCCGAGGCCTGACTGCAGGCTGAGACTGTGGAGTAATACGGGGTTTAGATGACAGCTGCTGTGCCAGCTCCCTTAGGAGTGGCCTTGAAGCTCGTTAGACAGAGGTTGCAAAGAGGCGGGGGAAGAGCCCTGGGTGGGGAGTCGGGGACGCTGAGCTCTGGCCCTCACCTTCCATCTAGGAAATTCGGGGTTTTCATTTTAGCAGTGGAAGCCCCGCATGCCACGTACAAAGCAGGGGGAGGGGAACCACCTGTTGGAGGTGCTCTGCAGAGGATGCCTGGAGCCCTCAGATCCCTGTGGGCCCAGGGGCAGCTGCGGCTCCGAGGGGCGTGGCCTCAGATCCCTGTGGGCCCGGGGGCAGCTGCGGCTCCGAGGGGCGTGGCCTCAGATCCCTGTGGGCCCAGGGGCAGCTGCGGCTCCGAGGGGCGTGGCCTCAGGTCCCTGTGGGCCCAGGGGCAGCTGCGGCTCCGAGGGGCGTGGCCTCAGGTCCCTGTGGGCCCAGGGGCAGCTGCGGCTCCGAGGGGCGTGGCCTCAGATCCCTGTGGGCCCAGGGGCAGCTGCGGCTCCGAGGGGCGTGGCCACAGATCCCTGTGGGCCCAGGGGCAGCTGCGGCTCCGAGGGGCGTGGCCACAGATCCCTGTGGGCCCAGGGGCAGCTGCGGCTCCGAGGGGCGTGGCCACAGAAGACGTCTCTCGGCCTGGGCCCTCCTGGCTCCGGAGCTGGCTGCTCTCCTGCACTGGGCTTTCACGTTCTTTTGGAACATTTTTAGCTACTTTGGGACACCAGAGGATTCGGAATTGTTATTCCTCCAGTTTTCAAAGAGCATCTGAAAACAGTTCAGGTGGATATTATATTTAAGCACAATCTATTTTATGTTGAGTAGACCTTAAAAGGAGAAAGTACTTATTATGAAAGGATATAGCAAAATACCAAAAAAGAAAAGTAAGCAAACAGAATGAAAATGAGGTGTGAAGTCCTGATTGTGTGTCTTTGGGGGCTTCCTGTCCTTCTCCCCGGCAGGTCTCAGCGTGGATCGCCCCTGTGCCAGAGCCGTAAAGGTTGACTGTCCGTACCCACTGTCCCAGGTCGCAGCCCGAAACAGCGTGGTGTGGGCGCTGACGGAGCAGAGGGTCCTCCTGTACCGGGAGGGTGTGAGCAGCTTCTGTCCTGAAGGGGAGCTCTGGAAATGCGACATCGTCAGGTATCGGGGGAGGAGCAGACACATTTTCAGCGTCCCGTTTGTCCCACTGTCTGTTCTTTGTCAACTTGACTCTTTTTAAGGGACCCATGTGAGCCTCTCCTGGGCAGAGCTGGTTCCCTGAAGGTTTCCAGGGTCATGGTGTTCTCTGGGATTGCCAGAGCCAATTTCAGCAGCCTGACCTTGAAGACACTCTGTGCCTCTTTCTGACTGGCAGACTGGACATTGGGTCAGAGCTCAGTTTTATAAATGCTACTGCCCTCCTGTGTAATCTCAAGCCCCACACGGTCACGAGTCTCTCGTGATGGTCTTTCTATAGAACTGCCCAGTGTCAGATAGTTTCCATTTAGAGTCTCAGATGACTTAGGGCCAAATATTTTTCTTTATTATCCTCCTAGTCAGTTGAAATTAATCTCTGAATTGCAATTTATTTTGTTACTTTCTACCAGTCAAAATTTTAATTAAAGAATTACTGTCAGATCATTTTGCTGGTGTGAAATTATCAGTAGTCTTTAGAAAAATTAGATTAGGATACTCTCGGTTTGAATTGAGCAACCCGGTAAACTTGAGTGAGCACCTGTTGTGAGCCAGGACCGTGCTGGGCTGAGTGAGCGTGACCCTGCCCTGCCCTCGAAGAGCTCCCCATCCGGGGCAACCAACGCCAGTTAGCGTAGATGGTCCTGAGCTGGAGAGGGACGCGCAGCACCGAGGACGCCTCGGCTCCCCCTGCAGAGGTCAGGCAGGCACCGTGCAGAGTGGACCCACAGCTCAGCCTCGAAGCTGGCGGGGACGTCACCGGCTGGGTGGGAGGAGGGCATTGCCCGCAGAGTGGGCAACGTCTGCCAGGCTGCAGCTGCCCAACACAGCCTGGCATGCTGCGGAGATTCTGTTCGCTTAATTGGTGAAGGCAGAGGTGGGGAGATGGGCCACTCGGGGCCTGGAATCTTTCATGCGCCTGCTCTCTTCTTCCCTGGGTTAGTTTCCCTTAAGAGCTCCCCCTACCGTCCTGGGTCTTCAGGGAGTCTTTCAGACACCCCCTCGCTTCAGAACAGTATATATCTCACAGTCGTTTAACTCGAAACTCAAGCTTCCTTCCTCGGAACTTGTCTCTTGTCCCACACTGAGCCCCCCAGGACGCTTGATGCCGGCATCCTAGATGCACTGGGGGCCATGAATGCGGGTGTTGACTCCGCGCTCTCTTCCTCGTTTCCAGTGAAAGGCAGGCTTTGGAACCTGTCTGTATCACTCTCGGGGACCAACAGACCCTATGGGCCCTGGACATCCGAGGACACCTGTGGTTCAGAACTGGCATCGTCTCCAAGAAGCCCCAAGGGGACGACGACCACTGGTGGCAAGTAGGTGTTGAGCTCCCGGGCCACGTGCCTGAGTGCCTCCCTGAGTCAGGGGGGCTCCGCTCTCCCTCTTACAGCCCCTCTCTTTTCCCTAAAGAGATCGGGGGCTTGGAGTAAATAAACAGTGCTCGCTTTTACTGTTGGATGAGTTAGACTTTGCTGTATTTGAGCACACTAGAAATATCAGGGCACAACAAGGCTCTGCTGTATTCAGTATCCTATGATAAACCATAATGGAAAAGAATATTAAAAAAAAAAGAATGTATACATATGTATACCTGAATCACTTTGCTGTACAGCAGTACCTAACACAACATTGTAAATCAACTATACTTCAATTTAAAAAAAAAAGAATTATCAGGGATTTCATCACAGGACGTAACTTGTGAAGCTCTCTTTGCTTAAATATGTAGGCTTTGTTTATTTATTTATTTATTTATTTATTTTTAAATTTATTTATTTTATTTATTTTTGGCTGCGTTGGGTCTTCATTGCTGTACGCGGGCTTTCTCTAGTTGTGGCGAGCGGGGGCTACTCTTTGTTGCAGTACGCGGGCTTCTCATTGCGGTGGCTTCTCTTGTTGCGGAGCACGGGCTCTAGAGCGCAGGCTCAGTAGTTGTGGCACACAGGCTTAGTTGCTCCGCGGCATGTGGGATCTTCCCGGACCAGGGGTTAAACCCGTGTTCCCTGCATTGGCAGATGGATTCTTAACCACTGTGCCACCAGGGAAGTCCCTGTTTATTTATTTTTTAATTTTGATGTTATTTAGAAATTTGTCATTATATGCCAAATAAATCCAGTGACAGCCATTTGAAGACCTAGATAATAATAATGATTAATTCTGGAGGAATGTACTAAGAAGAAAAGAGATTAGACAATAGATGTGAAAAACCCAACCGACAATTAAAATTCACTATCTCTGCTTGTACAAAAGGCCTCGTAAGTAAATGGTATTTCAACGAAGAAAGGGGAATTTTCCCACATGCCCCCAGAAAAGTAAACACTTTGAGAAATAGTAAGGTAGGGGCTTCCCTGGTGGCACAGTGGTTAAGAATCCGCCTGCCAATGCAGGGGACACTGGTTTGAGCCCTGGTCCAGGAAGATCCCACATGCCGCGGAACAACTAAGCCCATGTGCCACAACTACTGAGCCTGCACTCTAGAGCCTGCAACCCACAACTACTGAAGCCCGCACGCCTAGAGCCCGTGTTCCACAACAAGAGAAGCCACCGCAGTGACAAGCCCGCGCACCGCAACCAAGAGTAGCCCCGCTCGCCGCAACTAGAGAAGCCCACGCGCAGCAACAAAGACCCAACGCAGCCGAAAATAAATAAATAAAATAAACAAAAAGAAATTAAAAAAAAAAAAAGAAAGAAGTAGTAAGGTATAATCAAGCTAACTTTTGCCCTTTTGGCACCATTCAGTGTAAACGTAGCGCCCGTGGTCCCCCAGCATGGCAGGTAAGGCTGTGCTGGCATCGGCGGCTGTGGGATACACAGCAGCTCTTGAGTGTTCTGTCTCCATTGATTGGTTCAGATGTTATTGTCGCCTTAGACTTGCCTCGTCGAGGGCAGGTCTTCCAGTGGCTGCTCTCAGGTCTTTCAGATGAGGATGTGGAAAAGTAAGCTGTGTTTGCTCTTTGATGAGTATGTGTGTATATACACAGTCTCTAATTTAATATGCCAGGTACTATTTGAAAAGTTACACAATTGATTGAAAATTACCCTCCCTGTATTTGTAACCATATTATATGGTTTTATACACACACACACACACACACACACTCAAGTGTAGTAGATGTACTAAATTCTGTCTTTAAGTAGCCTAAAGAAAACTAGTTATAATTTTATCATAATATTCAGAACATGGTCTTCAGAGAAATTTGACAGAATCATCTCTGAGGTGTTTGGAAACAGAGTTATTTTAATTACTATAAGATTGATTTCTCTGTAGTGCTAGAGCCAGCATTATGTTTGGCTGTTAAACCTTTCTTTTCTTTTTGTTAATTTGCATCCTCCTTATCTGCCAATCCTGGGTGCTGGGACTGAGCCTGTCACAGACTTTCTGTGTGGCCTGGCGTCATGCACCCCGAGGAAGGGCAGAGCTCCCGGGCCATCACACGGCAGCGTGGCACTGGTCCCCAGGTACCTGCCCAGCGTCCTGTGGGCTCTGATGGAGTCTGCCTAGCCAGGCTGGCACGTGCTCTGCTCTTCAAGAGAAACAGGGCCGCGGGCTCTGCAGCAGGGCCCTGGGGCTGACGTGCTGACACCGTTTGCTTATACCTCAGTGCAGGCAGCAGCTCACAGTCAGTGCGAGCCCTTTCACAGATAAGAAGGGCCACAATCGCACATGTACTACAGTACTGGTTTTTATAATAGTTTCCTTTTTGTGTGTTTTGTTTATTATGCGTTAAGTTCCCTATCCTAAGTGATGTCGCTTTCACTCAGCACTTCGCTGTGTGTGACCTGGGAGTGTGGCCTGCACGAGGCTGTCCTAGGCGTAGGGCGGTGACGTTCTCTGTAACCCAACCCAGCAGGGCAGAAGTACGTGGAAAGTCACGCAGAGTCAGAGAGCTTTCTAACAGCCAGAGCTGGCCGGCAAGGGAGAGGGTTCCTTAGAGGGCAGCACCCTGGAGAAAGATCTCTTTCTGGAATGTGAGAGAAGCGTGTCCTGAATCTGAGCCCGGGTGCATTCTACACATCCAGGACAGGTCTGGTCTGTGCTACTGTTCTGGCATGATTATTAACAGTCCCAGTTAGGTCATGAATTGCTTCATCACGCTACTTACACTACCTTTTTAAACGCATATTATGATTCTAAGTATTGTACACTGTTGTCCCTTAGAAATTCCTAAATTTTAAAAGCAAAATAATCCTTTCTCACCCGGGTCGCAGGGTTTTCAGAACCCAGGAGGAGCATGAACTCAGAGAAAGCTGCTGTAAGAATTAGAATAAAAGACTTATAGGGTGCGAGGGGGTGATAGTCATAAAAATAATACATGCTCTTTGTAACAGGTCCATGCAATAGAAAAGTGTATAAAATAAAGGGTGAACGTTTTCTTCCATCCCTCTGAATCCACCCCTCGGAAGTAATCACAGCCAGCAGTGGGGGGTGTCCTGCCACACTCCTCTCCAGTCCTCACACAAATGTGCACGTGCACGTGGGTATTTGGGTGTTTGATGGGTGGGGGCCGGGCCCTTAGCTCTCAGGCAGCGAGCATACAGAAGGCGCTTGTACCCGCACTGAGAGCAGGGTGTCTGCCCGTCTCCCCTCCAGGTGAGCATCACAGACTATGTGGTGTTGGACCAGTGCAGCCTTTTCCAGACCATAATCCATGCCACACACTCGGTGGCCACAGCGGCCCAGGCGCCTGTTGAGAAGGTGGCGGGTAAACTGCGCGTGGCGTTGTGCTCTCAGCAGCTCCAGTGCCAGCCGAGCCTTCTAGGGGTCAACAGCAGCGGCGTCTGGATCTCCTCGGGCAAGAATGAAATCCACGTCTCTAGAGGAAGTCTCATCGGTGGGTGAATCACTTCATTTCCACGCCGGCTTGATAGGCAGCTCCTCTTTAGAGCCAGCATTTAAGGAAAAGCTTTCTGATCTCAAGTGGAAAAGATAATTTAGTGCCAGTGGTATGAAGTGTCTGGAATGGAGGCATTCCCTCTGCTTTCTATCAGTTCCCTCCTTTCAGTCTGTCATTCCTACGGCTTGGATACCAGCGTCTGGATGGTGTGCGATCACTTCCCATTAGGAACCTATTAGGCTCTAAGAAGAGCACGTGGAGCTCGTTTTTATGTTAATAATTTCCAGCTAAATGAAAAAATCCTCCCATTCCTGAAGAGCCTAGTAGAAAAAATGATCGCACTGTTGAACATGCAAGGCTCTGGCCAGATCTGTAAACGTAGGTGTAAATCCACATTTACCCACTGGGGCTTCATTTCTGTGAGTGAACCCTGCTTTGTGAATTTTCCCCAGCTCTCCTCCCCCCATGTGGCCGCCCCCAACCCTGGGCTGTACGGTGCTCTGCTTGTCGGGCTGGCTCTTGCAGTGCTGGCTTGGGTCTCCTACTTGGAGGACACTCTAGAACCAGCTGTAAGGGGTTTTGAAGACCAGCTGTAGTCTAGAACTAAAGTTCTGAAGTATGTATGGTTTTTCTTCTTTCTTTAACATACTCTTCCCATTATTCTTTCTAGGCACTTACTGGAATAACGTTGTTCCCCGGGGGACAGCTTCTGCCACGAAGTGGGCCTTTGTGTTGGCTTCCACTGCTCCCACAAAGGAAGGTTGGTTGGGGAGTGCAGTGCACGGGTTACAACCATGTTACAGCAGTCTGACGGTTACAGCCATGGTCTGACGTGGCCTAGTTGGGGCGGGAGCATGGCCGTGGGGCCCTCAGGAACTGGGTGCGCTGGTGTCACAGGCCCGCAGCCCTCGTTGGCTGAGCCGAGGGCCCCCGAAGCTGGATAGGCCTGCCCAGGAGAGAACGACCTGGTGTGGTGACCTGAGTGGGTCTGGAGGCGAGCTGCCCTTCTGAAGGAGGGGAGCGTACAGTGTGACCACTGAGGCCGGCCGCTGTTGACTTCAGCGACATGTCTCAGGGCCAGTAGGCACCAGGCTTCTCTGGGTACCTGGCCATTTCCCCTGTGAATTCTGTCACCTCCTCACAGGCTGGTTTACAGCCTCTGGCTGGCCTAAGTCCCACTGTCATGCCCCTGGTAGGGCAGACCTCCCAAAGCCCTGACCACAGCTCGGGGTTTGGAGCCAGGAGAGGCAGTGCAGCTACCCCAGGAGCTGGGAGCTGGGGCAGTCAGGCGGCCCCAGCGGAGGCCGAAGCCTCCTCCCAGGATCGCGCTGAGGGTCAGATGAGAAGATGTCGGGCGTCTCTGGTTCAGAGGGAGCAGTCGGTGAGTTCGAGCCCGTAGTCCCACTAGGATGTGCAGAGCTTGGTCAGTACAACAAAGTGCTTCCTCCCCAGATTGTTCTGACCACAGTCGTGCAGTGAGTAAGCTCTGCAAACCACAAGTTCTTTCCCAAGCTTGGCACAGGTCATTCGGCAGCAAAGCCTGACCTGAGCTGATGGGAGGCTCCTTAGAGCCTCCGTCTGTCCTGCTGACTATGACGGTGACGCGTTTTGTTGCAGGAACGTTGCTGCACGTCGTGGGTGGGTGGGTGGGGTACTGCTGGCTCCCGGGCTGTTCCGTAAACGTGTGGCATACCCGTTACCTTATGTTTTCAAGATCCAAGGTGATTTTGAATTCCAGACCATAACTGGTCCCAAGTTTTCGATATACTTTAGATAATATATTCTGACTGAGGTTTTAACTTCCCCAAGTGTGGTTTGCATTTTAAAGTGAATTAAACCTGAAGGACTCTAAAAACGGGGGAGAGAATGAAAGCATGTAATTTTGAGGTGAGGATGGGAAGAAAGGGCTTTGCAGCTTGCCGGGCCTTTTCCAGCAGCCTCCGCCCCGCCAGCCCTCCCCTCACCCGCCACCAGGACAGGGGAGGTTCCTCGGTGCCGTCCTTCCGAGGCATTGCCGACCTTGCTCCCTCTAGGACGCTGGTTAACACAGCAAGTTGAACACTTCCCGGTCCATTATACAACGTCCAAGGTCCGGGCCTCTGAGGCAACGTTGTGGGCCCCCTGAGGTCTCGTTAGCCCAGCTTCCTTTCATTTCTTTCAAGTGTGTCGGACTTGTTTCCTATGAACTGGCTGGTCCCGGAGCGTCCCCCTGAGTCCTGGCTGCTCCTTCCCCGAGGTGGGGAGTGAGGGTGGGAGCTGGGCAGCCAGACTCTGCAGGCAAAGGCTGCCCCGAGAGCCTCGCCGGTGACGCCGTGACCTCTCCGCAGGAAGCTCCCTGTGGCTCTGCCAGAGCAGCAAGGACCTGTGCCGCGTCAGCGCCCAGCACGCCCAGGCACGCCCGTCCACCGTGCAGCTGCCCCCCGACGCCGAGATGAGGGCCTACGCCGCCTGCCAAGACGCCCTGTGGGCCCTGGACAGCCTCGGCCAGGTGTTCATCCGGACGCTGTCCGCGAGCTGCCCCACGGGCATGCACTGGACGAGGCTGGACCTCTCGCAGCTAGGTATGCCCGCCCCGCCGCCAGGCCCTGCCTCCCGGCCTCATCGGGAGGGGTGCCCGCCCGCTTCCCGGGGCCCTGTGTTCAACGCTCGTGAATTCCTGTAGGCTGCCTGGTCGGTTGCTGGATTTCAGGAGGTCGATTAGCCGCTCCTGCAGGGTAATGGGCCTCGTAAGAATTTCGTGAGGAGCTTTTCTTTCCCACGCTTTACGGGTTTTCAGAACCCGGGAGGAGCACGAACTCAGAGAAAGCTGCTGTGAGACACGCTCGAGATGATGCAGTGGGTGCAGCTGCCTCTGCTGGTCTGTCTGAATGTGGCGGCTGCTTTGTGCGCTTCCCGTCTGGGGGACCCGGGGTCCGCGGCCCGCGGCCAGGAGAGCGCCCAGGCCTCCGTCCGCTGGAGGGGTGTGTGCCGCTCCCGCTGCCGCCCTTGCCTGAGTCCCCCCCGCAGGGCAGCCGTGCAGCGTGAGGCCGTTCGTAAATCATTCATTCCTGTTCCGAGGAGTACGGCGATGGAACGAGCCCACACCCTGAGGTTGTCCCCTGGGCAGAGGGGCAGCTGTGGCTGTGAGAAGGTGCAGGCTGCGCCAGGCAGCTCCAGAGTGCACGCGAGCCTTAGGGATACTTCCCTGCCCAACGGGTGCCCGTTTTGGTGAACTCACAACCAGTATTTTGTTTGTTAGGTGGTAGAATTTTACAAGCATTTAACCTTTGAGAATTCAACCACATGTACTCGTTTGAAAAAAAAAAAAAGAAGGACAAAGAAGGCAAAAAGGGAAGGGAGGACGCCTTGTCCACCTCCCGCCCTGGCAGCCCCTGGCTGCGTCTCCAGCTGACGGGCCTCTCACCGTCCCATGATGTGCAGAGGGATCGTCATTCTTTCGTCCCACGAGGCCCCCAAATACAGCCCAGCTTAGCTAAAGAAGCAGGTTGGTTCTCCACTAAAGAAGCAAGCTTTGTTCCAAGGCTAGGAATTTTCCAGGGTCATTTTGATTATGCTTTTGGCCTCACTCGCACCCTGTGTTTTGAACCTAATCCCAGCGCCAAGGCCGGTCCCCGTACAGCGTCTGAGAGCGCCTGCCCGCCGCCATCGTCGGGGGGGATGGACCAGCGAGGCTGCAGCTGGCCGTGCCTCTGCCTGCCAGTGCGGCGCAGCCCTCCCGCCGGCCCCGGGGAGGCTTTCCTCGGTTCAGAGGTCCTGTGGGCCTGAGCCACCCTCCTTTGGCCCCCAGGCAGACCAGGTTGGGAGTCTCTGGAGGTAAAAAGGCCAGGGCGAGGTTGGTGTCCTCCTCGCTGCAGGGTCCTGGGAGCGCTGGGGGCCCTGCCCTTGCCCCCCTCTGGGGCAGAAGCGGAGCTCGCTGCCCGGCACCCCCGCTCAGAGGAGGCCGCTGTGCCGCAGCACGTGCCTAGAGAACGGCCTCGAGCGCGGCTTGGCCTCCGGGCTTCAGCCCCCGGCTCACGCCTCCCTTCCCATTCGGTCCCGTCCTCCCGCACTGGCGTGCTGGCCAGAGTGTTACAGCCTCTGAGGCGGCTGGCTGGGTTTCCCTGGGGTCGGTGGCCGTTCTTTCAAGGGGAGTGACTCAGCTTTGGTGGGATTGAGTCTCACTTTCAGAGTGGGAGGGGCCAGACAGGGCCACCCTGGGTTCAGGATGTGCTTTGGCTTTCCCTGCGTGCTGGGGGCAGGGGTGCGGGAGCCGAGAACGGCAGGCTTTCGCAGAGCCGCCCTGCCTCTTGCCTGCAGAATCGTCCGGAGTCCAGCCAGAGTGGGTCACACAGACCGCAGGTGAGGTGGTTGGGCCCAGGAGCGGGGCTCCCGGCGGAGGCAGGGTGGCAGCGGGAGGGGTGCTAGCCGCGTGCAGAGCCGGGCCCCGGGCCCCGGGCGAGCTGCCGGGTTACCTTCAAACCTCAGTCCTCACCTTTCTGAGGGTGACAGCAATCCCCGCCCCAGAAGGATTGTGCAAGTAAGCATCGTGTGCAAACACAACCTGTCTCAGGCGGGTGTGATGGCCTAAAAGCTGCCCAACTCCTCAAGCTGCTGGGGGAGGGGCGGTGCTCGCTCGCGTCTGGCGCTGTGCGTGACGGGGGTGCGTGACGGGGGCCGAGTCCAGGAAGCTCTGCCTTTCTTAGTCTTTCCTGCCCTGAGCTCTGGATTTTGTTTATCTGGGTTACTGGCCGATACTGAGAGGATGGGTAAAGACTTCTTTTACCATTTTCTGAACGTCCTGGGAGAACGAAGCAAGTCCAGAGTTGGTAGGCAGCGGAGGCGTGCAGGGAACAGCAGGAGGGGTGCTGGCCTTCCGCGTGCCAGGGTGGGGGGCAGCGAAAGGCAGGTCGGGGCCACCAGCTGCTCTGTTGTTTGGCTCTTTCCAGGGGTGGTCTGTGTAGCCTGTGGGACAAACTGGTGAATCAAGGTTTCTAAAAAAAGTGTTTATATTAGGGGGTGCAGATTTTGAGTTCAGGTGTGTGCTCCCTGCCGGTGTCCGTGGCAGGCTGTCATCCGGCAGCACTCACTGGAGAGCAGTGAACAGAGAGTAGTAACGCAGGTACGTTAATGCTGCCTTGCCTACTTGCCTGGGCTTACCTGGGATGCTTCATTGTTTTAAAAGTTGGCCATGGTGGTGCTCACGGCAGTGAAAGGAAGCACAGCCTTTTCAAGACTGTGGTTCTCCATGTGAGGATTCTGTTCAGTAGCAAACTTCTCTTTCCCAGATGCACTCTTTTTTGTTTTTTGGAAGTATAGTTGACATACAATATTATATTAGCTTCAGGTGTACAATATAGTGACTCGATATTTTTATAGATTACACACCATACAAAGTTATTATTATTGTTTGTAGTCCCTGTGCTGTATGTTACATCTTTGTAATTAATTTGCTTTTTATTTTTGTAATTAAAAATTTTTTTTATTTTTTATAAATTTATTTATTTTTGGCTGCGTTGGGTCTTCGTTGCTGCGTGCGGGCTCTCTCTAGTTGCAGCGAGCGGGGGCTACTCTTAATTGCGGTGTGCAGGCTTCTCATTGCAGTGGCTTCTCTTGTTACGGAGCATGGGCTCTAGGCACGCGAGCTTCAGTAGTTGTGGCACGCGGGCTCAGGAGTTGTGGCTCGCGGGCTCTAGAGCGCAGGCTCAGTAGCTGTGGCGCAAGGGCTTAGTTGCTCCACAGCATGTGGGATCTTCCTGGACCGGGGCTTGAACCCGTGTCCCCTGCAATGGCAGGTGGAGTCTTAACCACTGCGCCACCAGGGAAGTCCTTAATTTGCTTTTTAAATGGTAATTTGTATCCCTTAATCCCCTTCACCTGTTTTGCCCCTCCCCCCTTCCTACTCCCCTCTGGTAACCACTAGTTTGTTTTCTGAATCTGTGAGTCTATTTCTGTTTTGTTGTATTTGTTCATTTATTTTGTTTTTTTAGATTCCACATATAAGTGAAACATGCAGCATTTGTCTTTCTCTGTCTGACATTTCACTAGATATAACACTCTCCAGATCAATCCACATTGTTGCAGATGGCAGGATTTCATTCTTTTTTAAGGCTGAGTGATGTTCCATTGTGTGTGTGTGTGTGTGTGTGTGTATATACACACACACACCCCCCACATCTTCTTTATCCATTCATCTGTTGGTGGACACTTACGTTGCTTCCATATCTTGGCTATTGTAAATAATGCTGCAGTGAACACCATGCTGGGGTGCATATATCTTTCCAAATTAGTGTTTTCGTTTTTTTCAGATGAATACCCAAGAGTGGAATTGCTGGATCGTATGATAGTCCTATTTTTAATTTTTTGAGGAACCTCCATAATGTTTTCCATAGTGGCTGCACCAGTTTACATTCCCACCAACAGGGTTCCCTTTCCTCCACATTCTTGTCAACGCTTGTTATTTGTTGTCTTTTTAAATCTTTTTTTTTTTTTTTTTGGCTGCACCAGGTCTTAGCTGCAGCACGCAGGATCTTTGTTGCCACGTGCGGGATCTTCGTTGTGGCATGCAGGATCTTTAGTTGGTGCAATGCATGTGGGATCTAGTTCCCTGACCAGGATCGAACCTGGGCCCCCAGCACTGGGAGCTCGGACTCTTAGACACTGGACCACCAGGGAAGTTCCTTGTTGTCTTTTTGATGATGGCCATCCTGATGGGTGTGAGGTGCTATCTCATCGTGGTTTTGATTTGCGTTTCCCTGATCATTAGTGATGTTGAGCGTCTTTTCATGTGCCTGTTGACCATCTGTATGTCTTCTTTGGAAAAATGCCTATTCAGGCCCTCTTCCCATTTTTTAATTGGACGGTTTGTTTATTTGATATTGATTTGTCTGAGTTCTTTACAGAGTTTGGATATTAACCCTTTATCAGACATACTATTTGCAAACATCTTTTCCCATTCAGTAGGCTGCCTTTTCATTTTGTTGATGGTCCAAAATGTACTCTTTTTCCTGACTTCACTCCTCTGTTCCATTAAATTCTGCTGGAAAGGGCAGAATTCTCTCTGGCTGTTTTTGCTTCTCTGCCGGCCATTGTGGTTGTCAGTGTCTCTTCCACCTACCCCAGAAGATCTCCTGGGCTGTCTTACCCTCTGCTTCCCTCCCGCCACTGCCAGGGTTAGAGCTCCCCCTCCACACCTGCACTGCCATAGCCGCCTCATGGCTCCAGGTGTGCCCACCTCCTGCCATGGTTGCCCGATCTCTCCTAAAACATGGCTCCCGGGCTATGCCCTCGACGCCCTGCAATCAAGTTCCAGTCTTCGGGGTAGCACCTGGTGCCCTGGCAGCCTGACCCAGCCTGCCTTTCGAGGGCCTCGTGCAGCGGGGCTCCGGCCACCCGCCATCGCTCTTCCCTGTGTGCCAGGCCCGACTGGGCCCCTGGGGTCGCCTCTCTTCCCATGGCCTAGAATGTCCTCCCTGCTCTCGCCTACTTCAGTCAGCACCCCCACCCCGGGGCTTCTCCCTGAGCTTCCTGCTCCTACTCTGTCCCAACAGTCACTTTGGTCTGACCTGCGAGGAGTTTCCACGTGGAGGCGGAGGGGCTCTGCCAGCAGGGACCTTGTGCACGGCCACATCCACACACAGTGGGAAATAGGACTGTCAGGGCGATCCGTCGTCGTTTGTAACTCCATTTCTAGCTGATTCTGGGATATGAGTTTCGATTCCTTGTTACTGATAATCACAGATAAAACTGTCTTAACAGCAGGTACAAGATGTCTTCACCTGTAATTCATCAGTCCAGCTCCAGGTTGCCATCCGCCTGCCCAGGGCATGAGGTAGGAGATGCTGGCTTGATCAGAGCTGTTCAGAGATGTGCTTCACCTGGTTCCCTTTCAGTCCTGGCCTCTACAAGCGTTCTGACACTGAAAACAAGAAACAAAAGCCCATCTTCCCAGTGCCGAAAACGTGATCCGGACTACCTCATGCTGGCACTGACCTTGGGCAGCTCCAGGTCATTGTAAAGTCTGGAATGTCACCAGTCTTTACATTGCAAGCAGACATTTCAATTTCAAGCATGACTTTAGCAAAGTATCAAGTCATGAACATGATTTCTGCCTTTAATTTCTTTTTTTTAAGAGGTAGCATCTCTCTTTTCTGCTCCTATACAAATTACCAAGTCAGTTGCTACTTTGGGATTAGATTAGGAGAATTCTTTTTCTCTCCCTTTTTTTTTTTTTTAATTGGAGTATAGTTGACTTACAGTGTTGTGTTAATTACTGCTGTACAGCAAAGTGATTCAGTTATATATACATTCTTTTTTTTTTAGCATTTTAATTTTTCTTTTTAATTTATTTATTTTATTTATTTATCTGATTTTGGCTGCGTTGGGTCTTTGTTGCCGCACGTGGGCTTCTCTAGTTGCGGAGAGCGGGGGCTGCTCTTCGTTGCGGTGCGCGGGCTTCTCATTGCTGTGGCTTCTCATTGTTGCAGAGCACGGGCTCTAGGCGTGCGGGCTTCAGTAGTTGTGGCACGTGGGCTCAGTAGTTGTGGCACGTGGGCTCAGTAGTTGTGGCTCACGGGCTCTAGAGCACAGGCTCAGTAGTTGTGGCACACGGGCTTAGTTGCTCCGCGGCATGTGGGATCTTCCCAGACCAGGGCTCGAACCCGTGTCCCCTGCACTGGCAGGCGGATTCTTAACCACTGCGCCACCAGGGAAGCCCTACATTCTTTTTTTTTAATATTCTTTTCCATTATGGTTTATCATAGGATACCTAATATAGTTCCCTGTGTTGTACAGGAGGACCTTGTTGTCCGTCCAGTCTGTATATAATAGTTTACATCTGCTATCCCCAACCTCCCAATCCATCCCTCCCCTAACCCCGCCCCCTGACCTTGGCAACCATCAGTCTGTTCTCTATGTCTGTGATTCTGTTTCTGTTTCATAGATAGGTTCATTTGTGTCATATTTTAGATTCCACGTATAAGTGATATCATATGGTATTTGTCTTTCTCTTTCGGACTTACTTCACTTAGTATGATAATCTCTAGTTGCATCCATGTTGCTGCTAATGGCATTATTTCGTCTTTTTATGGCTGGGTAGTAGTCCATTATATATATGTACCACATCTTCTTTATCCATTCATCTGTCGATGGACATTTAGGTTGTTTCCATGTCTTGGCTATTGTGAATAGTGCTGCTGTGAACATAGAGGTGCATGTATCTTTTTGTTGTTATTTTGTTGTTGTTGTTGTTGTTTTATTCTGCATGTATCTTTTTGAATTACAGTTTTGTCTGGATATATGCCCAGGAGTGGGATTGCTGGATCATATGGTAGCTCTATTTTTAGTTTTCTGAGGAGCCTCCATACTGTTCTCCATAGTGGCTGCACCAACGTACATTCCCACCAGCAGTATGGGAGGGTTCCCTTTTCTCCACATCCTTTACAGCATTTGTTATTTGTGGATTTTTTTTTTGTAGATTTTTTTTAATGATGGCCATTCTGACTGGTGTGAGGTGGTACCTCATTGTAGTTTTGATTTCCATTTCTTAGATAAAGAGAATTCTTCAATTAAATGTCTAGCTACTGAACCCAGTTATAGAGACTGAATATGGAATTTTATGATTTATGACAGTCCTAGTTTTTGGAAGAAAATTTGCATCATTTAGCAGATATTTAAGATGCTCATAACGTTTGATTTCCCAGTACACATAAATATGCATATGTCAGGCACTGGAATGTTTAGCAAACTAATGCAATTTGTAATTGAATACATCTGGTCACAGCATTTAATGAAGAAATATTCAGTGTCGGTTCGTGCCTTTAGGTAACAAATAGGATTATATTATATAGTAATTTATGCAAAAAAGTGTCTTGTAAATAGTAAAACACCAAATAAATGCCACTTTTTGTTCTAAAATATATGTTTAAAAAGTAATCCTAAAGGGAAAATGTCTCATCTGTTGAATAAAGTAATTAAAACTTTTTTTTTTTTAATGGGAGGGAAAAACAAAATAAGGGGAAGACAGGAAAATCGCAGCATGTCTGTGTTAGTCGGACTAACATTGTTATAGTAACGAGTCCCAAATACCAGCGATGTAACACAGTGAAGGTTGCTTTCTGCTCCCGCGAAGTTGGCTCTCGGCCTGTCAGTCTTCCGATGGTTGTGGTAGTGGTTCCCAGGTGGTGGCTCACTGGCCCCTTGCGGTGCTCTGTGGCTCTGCCCCTGTGTCCCTGCGGCAGGGGGCAGCTGAAAGGCAAGGCCCTCTTGCCAGCTCTTCTATGGTTCAGTTCAGAAGTGACAGATCCCTTCTGCTCGCAGCCCATTGTCCAGAACCAGTGATGGGGCCCCTCTTAACTCCAAGGGACACTGACGAGCCAGGGAGTGCTGGGGGGGGGGCCAGTGTTCTCTGCCACCTGCCCTGACCTCATGCACCTGCACCCAGACAGCCTGGGAGACCCTCTGCGAAGTCGGAGACTACGGAAAAGCCCTCGATTAAACGCTTTCTTCTTTGACCTGTCTCTTCAATTCAGAATAAGCTGATTTATACACTGAAGTGTATATTCTAGCAACCTTTTATGTTTGTTCTAAAAGAACGCTTGCCTTGTAATATGAACTCCGTGTTTCACTGGTGGTGGTGTTATTCGCTGCTAATTCTGAGGTGCTGACCCAGTGTGTTTTTGTCACCACATAACTCTCTTCACATGAGCAGCTACCACCTGTAGTTCCTGTTAGGGCAGGTTGACGACTCCAACATAAAATTATTTTTTAATTAGCATTTTAAAATTAGAATTCGTTTCTCGGCCGTTTCTGGAATTTACTGCTGAAAGTACTTTATTTGGATCGCTACAAATCTTTTCATGGGTAATGTTAGAGCTCTGGGATGTCTATTTTAACTCCCCGGTAAGACATTCTATAAAAGATTTTAAAAATACAGCTAATTTCAGTATAAGAGAAATCATCATCTTCAGGAAATGTACAAAGGGATACTAAGAATTTTTTCAGTAGTAGTGGGTTGACACTTTTAAGCTAAACACATGTGACGAGATTTCCCCATAGCAGGATCCGTGCCGGTGCGTTGTGGTGTAGGCACCTGGGCTGTCATCTGATAGCGGTGACGACTGTGTGAGGTGGCCAGGAGCAGCACTCCCGGTGCATGTCGCTGCGCCGCCTTTTCCCTGCTTCACAGTCAAAACGGGTCATCCTCTAACTTAGCCATCAGAAGACAAACCATTCAACCTGATAAAATGGGCAAAAGACTTGACAGACGCTTCACACAGATGCCCCCCATAAGCACATTAGAAGATTCTCAACCTCACTAGTTACCAGGGAAATGCAAATTAAAACCATGACAGGATGCCACTTTACACCTGCTAGAATGGCTGACAGAGGTGCCAGAAGTGGATGCTGGTGAGGGTGTGGGCCACCAGCACACACTGCTGGTGGGCGTGTAAAATGGGAAGACTGGTGGTCTCTTTCCACGTTAAACAGATATCTACCCTATAGCCCGGAGCTCCACTCCTAGGTGTTATTCAAGAAAAACAACACATGTTCACAAAAAGAAGTCTTCTGCAGGAATGATGATAGCAGCTTTATTCCTAATAGCAAAAAGTGGAAATGGCCCAAATGCCCATCAGTAGGATACACCACTAACTGTGGCGTTTACATGCAGTGGACTCATACTCAGCAGTAAAAAGGAGTGACTGGATGAATGTCACCCTGAGTGAAAGAAGCCAGGACCAGGGAGTGCATACCTGTGATTCTGTTTTTACAGTCATCTAGACCAGACTGAACAGATACGTGGCGATAGAAATCAGAAGAGTGGCTGCCTCGGGGCAGACGGGCAGAACTTTCTTGAGAAAGGGGCTTGAGGGAACTTTCTGGGGCGATGAAAACATTCCATAACTTGATAAGCCATGGGTTACCCAGGCATGTTCATCTGTCAAAAGCGAGGGAGCTGACCGTGTAAGATCTGCATGTTCACGGGATGTGGGGCCCCGGAGGTCAGAGGTGGCTGGCGGGGAGGGTCAGGCTGGCCTGGGTTCAAGCCGCGGCCTGCCCTTTGCCTCCCGGCTTCTCGGCGTTCTCTCCCGGGGTCTGCATCCTGACGGCCTCACGCATGAGCTGGGGTGGCAGTAGCCATGCATCATTGTCGCGCAGGTCAGTAACTATGGGCTGTTGCTCTTTCTGCCAGATAAACTATTAATCAAATTTCTCTTTGAAGACTCCTCCCATTTCCTTTCCTCTTAAAATTGGTGTAATAAACAAGGAGAAATGTAAAAAGAAAAATGAAGATCCTGGGAGGCTTAGTTAATTTTAATTCTAATTAGGATCAAGATTACCTGAAAGAGGGACTTCCCTGGTTGTCCAGAGGTAAAGAATCCGCCTGCCACTGCAGGGGACACGGGTTCGATCCCTGGTTGGAGAACTAAGATCCCACATGCCGCGGGGCAACTAAGCCCACGCACCACAACGAAGATCCCGCGTGCTGCCGCTAAGACCCTACGCAGCCAAAAAAAAAAAGATTACCTAAAGGATGAATTCCCTTGCCCCAAATCCAGAATTTGCTGGTAATAGTCACGTATCTGATGAAGCTAATGATGGGGCCCACATTGAGATATTAATTCCCGGGCTTGGTGGCTCAGGGCACTGTCCGGATGGCATCTTGATTACTCTGCCCGTGGCGTGCAAGGGCTGCTCTGTGGCGCGGGGCAGGTGCCAGGGCAGCCAGAGGCCTTGGTGACTCCCGTGCGCTGTAATGTTCTCGAGCAACAGAGTTCACCTGCAAAGGCAGCAGCACCTCTTTCTTTGAAGCATAAAATCAAAGTTCATAGATTAAATGAAACATGAGTCATCTTACAAGAGTAATTAATGTGTGTACTTTTTCTCTGTTTGTCTATAGGAGCTGTAAAACTGATGAGCCTGGCATGTGGAAATCAGCACGTCTGGGCCTGTGATTCCAGGGGTGGAGTTTACTTCCGCGTGGGTACCCAGCCTCTGAATCCCAGTCTGATGCTTCCAGCCTGGATAATGATTGAACCGCCTGTCCAGGTAAGCAAAAGTTAACTGATACTAACTTGCTCGTCAGTAAGCTGCTCAGGTGCTGGTGTCGGGGAGAGGACCACACCTGCGAGTGTGGCCTCCCGGCCACTGGGGGAGGAGGGCCGTGTCAGGGAGCCTGGGGGCTAAGGTGTGCCCCAGGTCAACACACGCTCATTCACTGGCATCCCACACCTGGAGTTTGATATTTGTGAAGTTCAGGGCCGAACAGATTAACGATTATCTGAGCCAATGCTGCTTTTTTTCTTTCTCAAAATAAAAGTGTTTCATTTCTGACTTTTTACAGAATGAACATTATTTTTGAAAATATCAAACAATATCCAAAAGTATAGAGAAGAAAGTAAAAGTCATTTTAAAATCTTGTCATGGAGATAATGTATTATCATTATTTTGTCAGTGCCTTTCCTGGTTTGTTGAAGAAATTCTTCTTCTCGTGTGCCCCATCCCCTCCCCCGACCCCGGCCATATTTCAGTTTACCATGTATCCTAAATGTTTTTCCTTTTCTTTTGACTGTTCCACCACTCGAATCAGAAGCAGGAGTCTGATTTTAGTGTACTGTTTAGTTACCCTTAAATACCTGATGGGCCTGGTTGCTATGTTAAGTATAGTTCTGCTAAAATTTATAAGTGGGGGGCTGTGATTTAATAAGAGTTATTTGCTCTAACTGTTGCTAGTCCCCACTTTGTGACTTTGTTGGGGAAAAAAATGAAGTTGCCATATGCAGAGGTGGCAGTGTGGCAGGAGTGGTTAGTCCTTGAAAAAAAAGTGCTTAAACGGGGACAAGAAGGAAATCAGGTGTTTGGGTGAATGCCTGTGTTCATGACTGTCTACATTTTGGGCATCATGAACCCTCAGGGATGGGGCAGCTGAGGTCAAGGTGCAGGGCTGGTCATGAGGACCACCAATCCTGCCCATGGGACACGGGGCCTGTGCTGGGAGACCCTACAGTTGGACAGGAGTCAGGTCCCGAGTTCTTTCAGGCCATTGGTCAGCGCTTGTGGCCACGGGGAGGCGGGCTCCATGTGGATCTTCGTCCTCACAGGGTCCTGCGAAGAGCCGGGTAGGATCGCGTCTGTGAATTAGAAAGCGCTGTGCAGATGCCCACTCTGCGTTCGTCTGCACACGGTGGTGCGCTGACAGCCACGGTCAGGCGACAGGGGAAGGCGTTGTCGCCGGCACTGTGGGCTCTGCTGGCGCGCAGCGAGGGTGAAGGCAAGCCGACCTCTAGCTGGTTTCATTGCTGGTCTGAAGCCCCCTTAGACGAGGCACCCTCTTGTTGCCTGCTCCCATGGTATGTCGTTGTCAACCCCTGACAGCTTTATGTTATTTCTTAAAGAGTTACAATTCACCCTTCTACAGCATACAACTCAGTGTTTTTTAGTATATTCACAAAGTTGTGCAACCATCACTGCTATCCAATTCTAGAACTTTTTCACCACCCCGAAAAGAAGCCCACTACCCATTGGTAGACACTCCCTTTTCTTCCGGAACCCCTGTCTCCTCAGCCTCTGGCAGCCACTAATCTACTTTGTATTTCTATGCACTTGCCTATTCTGGATTTTCCTTTTCCATATAAATGGAATCATATAATATGTGGCCTTTGTATCTGTCATCTTTCACTTGGCTTCACGTTTTCAAAGTTCATCCACGTTGTAACATGTGTCAGTACTTTATTCCTTTTTATGACTGAATAATATTCCACTGTATGCATAGACCACATTTTGCTTATCCATTCATCAGTTGATTGACATTTGGGTTGTTCCTACTTTTTGGCTACTATGAATAATGCTGCTGTGAGCATTCGTGTACAAGACTATGTGGACATGCGTTTTCAGTTCTGCTGGGTGTATAACTTTAAGTGGAATTGTGGGGTCATATGGTGATTGTATGTTTAACTTTTTAAGGAACCGCCAGACTGTTTGCCACAGTGGCTGCACCATTCTACATTCTGCCAGCAATGTATGAGGATTCCAATTTCTCTACATCCTCACTGCAAAATTTTTCTTGCCCAGTTTTTAAATTCTACCCATCTTAATAGTTGTAAAATGGTATCTCATTGTGGGTTTCTTTTAAAAAACAGGGTAAAAAAGTTTATTGAAACAGGAAAAATTAATTTTTATATTGTGTGGGTTACTGAATGTTCTGATTTATATTAGAACAGACCTGTAGAGAAAGGAAAGCTGATCTGATCCAACTTGGCACTTTTTGCTGTAATTCATTTGTTTTTTTTTTGTTTTTTTTTTTTAATTTATTTATTATTTTTTAATATTTATTTTTGGCTGCATTGGGTCTTTGTTGCTGCGCGGGGGCTTTCTCTAGTTGCGGTGAGTGGGGGCGACTCTTCGTTGTGGTGCGCGGGCTTCTCATTGCGGTGGCTTCTCTTGTTGCGGAGCACGGGCTCTAGGCACGCGGGCTTCAGTAGTTGTGGCACATGGGCTCAGTAGTTGTGGCTCGCGGGCTCCAGAGCACAGACTCAGTAGTTTGGCACACAGGCTTAGTTGCTCTGCGGCATGTGGGATCTTCCCGGACCAGGGCTCGAACCCGTGTCTCCTGCATTGGCAAGCGGATTCTTAACCACTGCGCCACCAGGGAAGTCCTTCATTTGGTTTTTATTGTTTGTTTTTTTAAGATTTTTTTGATGTGGACCATTTTTAAAGTCTTTATTGAATTTGTTACAGTACTGCTTCTGTTTTATTTTTTGGTTTTTTGGCCACGAGGGATGTGGGATCTTAGGTCCCTGACCAGGGCTCGAACCCGCATCCCCTGCATTGGAAGGAGGATTCTTAACCATTGGACTGCCAGGGAAGTCCCTCAATAGGGTTTTTAAAAATTTAGATATAATTGACGTATGGCATTTTATTAGTTTCACATGTACAACATAATGATTCAGTATTTGTATATCTTGCAAAATAATCACCACAATAAGTCTAGTAAACATCTGTCATGATACGTAGTTACAAATTTTTTTTTCTCGTGATGAGAACTTTGAAGATCTACTCTCTTAGCAGCTTTCAAATATGCAATAAGTATTAACTATAGTCATACTGTACATTACATCCCCATGTCCTTGTGATTTTGATTTGCTTTTCCCTAACGACTAATGAGCATCTTTTCATGTGCTTATTGGTCATTTGTATATCTTATTTGGAGAACTAAAATATTCAAATACTTTGCTCATTTTGTAATTGGGTTGTCTTTTTATTATTGAGTTGTAAGACTTCTTTATATATTCTGGATAGTAGACCCTTTTAAGAATTATGATTTACAAATGTTTTCTCCCATTCTCTGGATTGTCTTTTCACTTTCTTTATGGTGTCCTTTGATGCACAAAAGTTTTTTATTTTGATGAAGTCCATTTTATCTACGTTTTCCTTTAGTTGCTTGTGCTTTTGGTGTCACATCAAGGACTGCATGAAACTGCGAATTCCTCTTCCTTTCAACATTTAGATTCTAGAATAACCTCTAGGAAGCAAAGCTAAAACTGGGGGAAGAAAGCTTTACTTGGAGTGCTCTATTGACTGTGGTGATCTACAGCTTTGCCCAGGAAAATGGCCAAAATAGAACAAATTCACATGAAAGGGCCTCAAAGCTGTGCTTTGAATAAAGTAGTGATTGCTAAATAGGCTGTTAAACATTAACTATTTCAAGTAGTTCCGCTAAATGAGACCACATTTTCTTATTCAGTAGCTTCAGTGTGCTGTAGAAGAAATGCACTTGGCTGTGGAATTTGTAGATAGAGAGTTGGTTCCTGTGGGGACAAAAAACAGGCTTTACATTTGCACAGGCCCTTTGCTGCGCATTTCCAAGCCCTGCTGAGGACCAAGGCCTGGGCCAGCCACTGCCTGCTGGAGCTGTGATGGAACGCTGTGTCCAGGCAGCGTGTCACATGCTCGGCGGCCTCACACTCAGTGTTTTAGGACAAAGCCTACCTTTAAATTGAATTTCAAATTCATCTTAAAGTTGCAGAGGGTCCTGAGAAGACTAGTCCAGGGGCGGGGTGGCGGTGGGGTGGGATGAGGCCTTGTTAAAAAGTTTAGAAAGGGGCTTCCCTGGTGACGCAGTGGTTAAGAATCCGCCTGCCAATGCAGGGGACACGGGTTCGAGCCCTGGTCCGGGAAGATCCCACATGCCACGGAGCAACTAAGCCCATGTGCCACAACTACTGAGCCTGCGCTCTAGAGCCTGCGAGCCACAACTACTGAGCCCACGTGCCACAACTACTGAGCCCACGTGCCTAGAGCCCGTGCTCCGCAACAAGGGAAGCCACCGCAATGGGAAGCCCACGCACCACAACAAAGAGTAGCCCCTGCTAGCCGCAACTAGAGAAAGCCCACGCGCAACAACGAAGACCCGACGCAGCCAAAAGTAAATAAATTTATTTAAAAAAAAGATTTAGAAAATCAGGACAATTTGGTTAAATTCAAGTATCAGAATGTAAATGGGATTTCCACGTTTGATCATAATCGACCTCTTTTTAAAAAAAATTTATTTATTAATTATTTTTGGCTGCTTCAGATCTTCGTTGCTATGCACGGGCTTTCTCTAGTTGCGGCGAGGGGGAGCTACTCTTCGTTGCGGTGCGCAGGTTTCTCATTGCGCTGGCTTCTCGTTGCGGAGCGCGGGCTTCAGTAGTTGTGGCGCACGGACTCAGTAGTTGTGGCGCACGGGCTTAGTTGCTCCGCGGCATGTGGGATCTTCCCGGACCAGGGCTCGAACCCGTGTCTGCTGCATTGGCAGGTGGATTCTTCACCACTGTGCCACCAGGGAAGTCCTCGACCTCTTTCTGGTTTGTTTTATTTCTTCTTGGATGTGCACGTCCTGGTCTACAGGTAGGATGTGTGCAGCTGAAGCAAACGGACGCGGTAACAGATGCTAAAGGGCACAGAGAAGTGAAGCCACAGGGGTCTTCCGAAATTAGCAGCGGTTTCTCTATTTCTGTGTCCCTTTCTCTTCTCTGGTAAAACATCCCTCCTGTAGGAGTTTTGGGGTGAAGTTTTAACAAAGTACTCAAAACGAATGACTCAGTTTTCAGACTTGCTAACATTTGGAAGGATGTGGAGAAAATATTTATAGTTGTGTTTAGCATCTTTTCTCTGGAGTTTGCCGCTTCAGTGGGAGACTTTTCTGTCCATAGTGGAGGTGTGTGCAAAGCGAGCCCAGTTGATGCTGGGATTCCGCTGCCCGGGGGCACTGAGTGCCCGAGTGGAAGAGGCTCGTCCAGCTGCCCCACCCGCACCGGCCCCCCCGCTTCCTTCGGAGCGTCCTCGCTGCCCTCCCCTTGCCCCCTCCGCCTCCAGAGCAGTCGCTGCTCTTCCCTAGCCCGCCCAGTGTCCTGCCCTCCCCTTGCCCCCTCCGCCTCCAGAGCAGTCCCTGCTCTTCCCTAGCCCGCCCAGTGTCCTGCCCTCCCGTAGGGGAGGCTCCAGCTGACTCTTCCTGTGTGGACTGGCCCATCTGGTCTCCGGGGTCGTTTACTCTGCCTGGATTATAGCTTTTCCTGGAAAAGAGAGAAACTAGGACAACTAAGACTAGTATGACTGGTAAATGGCCAAACGAACACTTAAAAACTTACTTTAAACTCAACTGCTTTGGGTAATTTTAGCTCTATGAACAGAAAAAAACCAAAATAAATATGCAAACATGATAACAGGTAATCCCATGAGAATGCCATGCTCGCAGATGCTGCCGGTGGGCACAGAACTTGATGCTGCTTTACACATCCAGATCTTTAGAGAAGTTCACAGCTAGCGTCAGGAAGGTTTGCGTTGGAGAGGCGTTAGGGTTAGAGAAGTCCCCCACCCCTGTTGGGCCTTCCATTGACTCGTCTCGGGGCACCGGGAGCGCGCAGGGCGCAGGGAGAGCGGCCCTCACTCTCTGCTCCCGTCCAGGGGGGCTCTGGGCAACCCTGGATGCTGCTCATACTTCCTCCGCGGCTGGCATAGGTCACAAACACAGGGGATGGAGATGGCAGAAGGAGCGGGGCACCCACACCCCAAAGCCCAGCTCTGCAGGTACAACCAGCCGCCTGCTTCTAAGAGTTTTGGGGTGTTCTGAAGACTCGTGTTCCCTCCTGACATAAAAGTACAAGACCTTGGGGGTAATTAAACCAGATTCCTCTCACTGCATTTGGGGCACCATGGGTTAAATCCCTCCTCACATCCCAGTGAGCGATACCACACAGAGACACGACACGGCATCCTGGGACAGGGAGCTCAGAGCTCCACGTGCCAAACATGAGACACAGTCGCATCCGACAGTCCCGCTTTTTTAATAAGAGGAAGAGAACAGCATTGCTAGTTACACGCTTGGTGTCTAGGAGGTCCCTGCTCCTGAGGATGTTGCCAGGGGTGCAGGCTGAGGCCCAGGTTGAGTTCTGCAGGGTGCGTGCCGCATGGGCAGCGACATCCCCCGCACGATGCTTCCCAGAGGAGGTTTTCTTCCCATGGAGAATAAAAATGTCAGTTACCAAGTTTGTCTGATGATTCTGGTTTTTTTTTTTTTTTTTTTTTAATTAATTTATTTATTATTTATTTTTGGGTGTGTTGGGTCTTCGTTTCTGTGCGAGGGCTTTCTCTAGTTGCGGCGAGCGGGGACCACTCTTCATCGCGGTGCGCGGGCCTCTCGCTGTCGCGGCCTCTCTTGTTGCGGAGCACAGGCTCCAGACGCGCAGGCTCAGTAGTTGTGGCGCACGGGCTTAGTTGCTCCGCGGCATGTGGGATCTTCCCAGACCAGGGCTCGAACCCGTGTCCCCTGCATTGGCAGGCAGATTCTCAACCACTGCGCCACCAGGGAAGCCCTGATGATTCTGTTTTTGTTTGAAAGAAAAATAAAATTATATGCGGGACTTCCGTGGTGGTCCAATGGTTAAGAATCCGCCTTCCAGTGCAGGGGACGTGGGTTAGTTCCCTGACCAGGGAACTAAGATCCCACATGCCACGGGGCAACTGGGCCTGTGTGCCACGACTGTGGAGCCTGCGGGCCACAACTAGAGAGCCCGTGTGCTGCAACTACAGAGCCCACGCGCTCTGGATCCTGCGTGCCGCAACAAAGAGCCCACACTCCACAACAGAAGATCCCATGTGCCTCAAGTAAGACCCGACACAGCCAAAAATAAATAAGTAAATAAATGTTTTTTAAAAATTGTGTGTACATTGAAAAAATCTATAAAAATATACAGCAAATGATAGCAGTGGTTATAGCTGTGTGGTGCTGTTGTGGCTGATTGTTTTTCTTCCTTTAATTCACTTCTATTTTGTGAATATCTTGCAATGAACTTATATTACTTATGGAGTAAGTTCATAACTGAATAACCTAATAAGAATCAGTCTTGGGAAATAATCAGAAATGTTCCCAAAGCTCTTTGTTTTTATGCTGTTTATGCCAGTGGAAGCTTGACTGTGTCCAGTGCAGACAGCGAGGCCCCATAGGGGAGTGAAGCAGGGGTGGCACCCGCCCTTGTAAAGAGTCTGCTTAGCGGATTATCACAATGACAGTTATTATAATAATTACGGATGGGGACTTCGCTGGTGGTCCAGGGGTTAAGACTTGGTGCTTTCATTGCCGAGGGCCCGGATTCAATCCCTGGTTGGGGAGCTAAGATCCTGCAAGCCACGCAGCGCGGCCAAAAAATAAATAAATAAATAAATAAAATGCATAGGCAGGGCGTTACAACAGTTGTTATGGCTTTATCCTTTATGTTCTAGAAGCTGGGGAAAGATTGCACACGTTAGGTAGAAAAATGGAAGCCATAAAAAAGACCCAAATCAAACTTTCAGGGATAAAAATTGTAATCCCTGAGATGCAAATCCCCTGGCTGAGATCAGCGGCAGTGTAGACATCGCAGGAGAAAAGGTGAGCTCGAAGACACAGTGATAAAAAGCTTCCAAACTGAAACAGAGAGAAAAGAGACTGGAAAAAAAAATGCAGGACATGAGTGAGCACAGGACAACTTCACATGGCCTAATATAAATGTAGTCAGAGTTCCAAAGGAGAAGAGAGAGGGGGAGGTGACAGGAAAAATACTTGAGGAAATATGGCTGAAAATATCCCGAACTTGATGAACTAATTATGTTGAGTGAAGAAGTCAGGTGGAAAAATAATACATATTATAATGATTAATTTACATGAGATTTAGAGAACGCTGACTCATCTGTAGCTACAGAGAGCAGTGGTTGCTTGGGGACCTGTGGGGGCAGCAGGATTGGGGGGGGGTTACGGAGGAGGGGTGCGGGGTGTCAGCAGTGTAGGCATGTGGCAACAATGATCAAATTGTACCCTTTTTTTTTTTTTTGGTTGCGCCACTCGTTTTGTGGGATCTTAGTTCTCCAACCCGGGAGTGAACCCAGGTTCCAGCAGTGAAAATGCCGAGTCCTAACCACTGGACCACCAGGGAATTCCCACAAATCATACGCTTTAAATGTGTGCGTTTTATTAGATGTCAATCACACCCCTGTAGAGCTGCTTAAAATGTATCAAACAGTAAAAAAGTCGAAAGGAATGCGAGAGAGTGCGGGGCTGTGCTGGGCGCCGCAGGGGAGCAGGAGTGAGGGAGGCCGCCCCTGAAGGGAGGTAAAGGTTAAGTGACCGAAGACAGAGGGGAGGGGGCAGTAGGTCAGGGTAGCAGCCAGGAAGGAAACCCAGGTCACCAAGGGTTGCCAGCTCTGGCTCCTGTGGACGATGTAGTCCTTGAACTGGGCCTGGCAGACCCAGTGGGCACTTCCAGTGACCAGCAAGTAACGCATTTGGCCCAGTGTTGCTGAGTAGGGAAAAGTGCTGCTCCGCGGTGCCTTGGGCAGGACGGTTCGTTGTTGGGGACAGTCCGTTCTTGGGGACCATCCCGAGCCTGGTGAGACGTCAGTTTCTTGTGCCTCTCGACTCTAAATCCTAGTCGTACCCAGCAAGACCCTCTGGGAGGGTAGGGTGCAGGAAGGGCATCGTGTGACAGGGGAGACTCAAGAGGTCCTTGGGCTCAGGCTCTGGGGCAGTTGGCTCTTGGCCTGGAGAGTTTGCCGTTGACTCCAGGGGCAGCGGGTGCCCCTGACAGCTGGGGCGCGACAGGCACTAGGCGAGGAAGGCCTGCAGTGAGCCGTGAAACTCTTCGGCTTGGTTCCCTGGATCCAGAGTGCACGTCTGTGAGACGCAGGGCTGGGGTGGCAGGTGCGTGGGGACCCTGACGCCGAATGTTTGGGGCAGAGGAAGCCAGTGTGTGTTGGGGCCCAGGCCTCTCGGTGACGAGACCGGCTGCCCCCGCCGTGCCTGCCAGCTCTGTTGCCGACCCGTCAGGTCTCGCTGACGTGGCGGGAAGGCGTGGCGGCATTTCCCCCTCAGCAGCAGGGGACAGTGCTCGGGGACACAGCGGCCCCTGGGGCTCTGCCAGCCAGGACCTCCAGTGGCACAGTCTGCTATTTGAAGTCAAAAGAACCTGAACTAAAAGTTATTTTTTTCCATATGAGACCAAATGACCTTGGGCAAGTTGTCCGAACTCACTGGCCCTTCATCTCCTGACCAGGAAAGTGAAGAATTACATCCACCCGGGGACCGGCTGAGGTACTTGCTGAGAATGTCCAGGCCTGGGTCCCTCCCCTGGAGATCAGCTCAGCGGGATGGGGCTCAGGCATCTTGGTTGGTTGGTTCTTACTTTAATCACAGTCACACACGTAACTACACAGGTTACACGTCAGCTGGTTCTACAGGTGTGCCACAGGAAACGCGTCTCCCCGCCCATCGTCCCCCGTCTAGAGAACTCCTTTCTTTTGGCGTCATCTCCCTGAATAACTTCGTAGGGAGCTGCGTCTCTATCCTTCTAGTTTAGGGGTTTTCGGTTGACTCCTGCTGGAAGGGAAGGGTGCCTGTCCCCGCAGCTGTGCGCCCGTCTCCTTGCTTCCATCCTCGGGAGCTGCGGTGCTGTGATGGGGCGCACGCCCTCCAGAGCTGAGCCGGGCAGTAAACTGCACTCGGTTTGCTTGTCCGCACGACTCTCTGTTTTCCCTGGGCTCGATCGTTGTCTTTTTTTCCCATCTGGTTTTCTGTGTTTTACATATTCAACCCCAGGCTCTCCCTGCCAGCTATGTCCGTTTGCCTTCTGTACACTCGGACATGTGGGCTCCATCCCATTCTTCTTGGAGTCATCGGTCCTGGATGCTTTGGCCGGCCCTCTGGCCTGGTCACTCTGTCTTCCTGGGCCCCCTTTGCCTTGCTCGTGCTTTGGATCCCTTCTCTCCTGGATCCTGCGTCTTCCTCTTTCTGTCTCTTTTTTGGTGGAGTTTATCCTCCGGTCGGTTCCTGAGAAGGGTTTGTAGAGGTAACTTTGGGAGGCACTGTGTGTCTGAAAGTCTTCGCCCACATTCATCCTTGACCTTGTATGAGTATAGCAGTCTAGGTTGGAAATAGACTTCCTTTAGAATTTTAAGGTCTTCTTCTGTCATCTCCTGGTGTCCAGTATTGCTGTTGAGAAGTTTGAAGCCATTCTGATACCTGATCCTTGATATTTGACCTGCTTTTTCTCTCTGGAAGTTTGTAAGATCTGTTTGTTCCCAGCGTTCTGAGAGCAGAGAGTGATGTGTGCCTGGGGGAGCCTGTTTTATCCTTCGTGCCAGGAGCCCTTTCAGCCTGGAGCTCGTGGCGTTTGTTCTGGGATGTGTCCTGTTCCCCTGTTGGCAGTCACCTTCTGGCCTCTGCCCCTCCCATTTCTGTGTGCTCTTTCTGGGCGTCCTGCTTTCGTACTGTGGACTTCCTAAAGTGGCCTCTACTTTTCTTACCTTTTCTCTCCTATTTTCTTTTTCTTTATGTTTTTATCTTTCTTCTTTATCCTGCAATCCCCCTATTGGGTTATTTCTATAAAAATACACACGCACACACACATACACACACACACACACACACAAACATATACTTTTTTTTTTTTTTGGGCCACACTGTGAGGCTTGTGGGATCTTAGTTCCCTGACCAGGGGTTGAACCCAGGCCCTCGGGAGTGAGAGCATGGAGTCCTAATCACTGGACCGCCAGGGAATTCGTCTGTGATTATATTTTAAATTTCTGGACGCTCCTTTTGCTGTTTCACAGTGGTCGAGTCTTCTCTTGCCCTCAAGGACGTTTTTGAAGTTTCTTCCCATGCGTGGTCTCCGTGTCCCTTGAGTTGCCTGCTTTCTGTCTCTCTGCTGTCTTCTCCACGCAGAGGCTTTCTGTAGACGTTGGCGACCTTGGTGTAAGCGGGGGACCCACAAGCCTGGCTGGGGACCCTGAGCGTGCGTGAGACTTGCTGGCTGCGGTCTCTGCGTGGCGATCGGGCTGCGTGGTTTGCTGGGGGGGTCCCTGCTCTCAGCTGCTGAGTCCTTTCCTGCTCATTCTCTACTTTCCAGCCTCCAAAGTTGTGTGGCAGTTTTCTCCTCTTGTCATTATCCTTGTGAGATTTGAACTTAAACAACAAAAAAAACCTCTTCCACTGTCGCTGTAGTGTTGTTTCTTTCAGAAGGGACTGCAGGGATGGATGCGTGTGTTCCTTCTGTTATCATTGCCCAGGAGGCTGTGGGCTCTTCAAAGCCCTGCGGGTGATGCGGACACACACCCAGTGCTGAGAGCCATGGTGTAGGTCCTCCCTTCCAACTCCACGCTCGTGGTGGCAGGGCTCTTCAGAGGGTGCCCCCTCCCTCCTGCGCGTTTTCCTTGAATCCTCTGAGCGTCTCTGAGTGGTGTCGCGGTGCCGGTGGAGCTCTCTGTTACACACTGAGTCGCTGACGAGCACAGTGGTGCTGCCTGCGGGTGAGGGAGAAGACCTCCAAAAATGGAGTCTGACGCTGTTGGACGGAACGGCCCCACTTTGAGGGCAATTGGTTTTCTGCCACTTCTTTATTTTTTTCCCCACGTCGCCTTTTTCCCCATGGCTCCATTTGAACACCTGTTGTTTTGAGCTTTCATCCCCTCAAGCCCTGTTCCTAAGAAACATTAGCCTTCCCTGGAGGATTTGACCCTAAGCCTTTCTTCTCGTTCCGGAAGGCTGTGACCCCCAGTCCAGGGCCGCCAGGGTACGGATGGGCCTCCCCAGCCCTGCAGCAGTCCCCTCACCAGTCTCTAACACCCGACGACCCAGAGGTTAAAACAAACACCCAGGGCTCTGTCCCAGCTGACAGGTGTGTGCGAGCACCGGGAAGGGTCTGCATGCGGTCCCAGGGGAGCAAACCACAGGGTCACCTCCAGGGACCTTTCCCTCCTGGGCTTTGCTGCTCTGGACGGCCAGCCCCAGGCTGCCTGGGCAGCAGCCGGTGAGCAGGGCCTCAGGACCAGGCATTCAGTTGAGCAGCTGAATGTGAGAAGCTCTTGGAGGCACCTGGGACCAGCACCCTGGGATAGAGTTTCTGCAGACCTCGTATCACAGCAACGCTGGAGCCCTGCCGCTGACCACGGGCACAGTCACCCGGGCTGGGGTCCGTGCCCCAGTGGTGAACAGAAAGAGCGGTCACGGCCGACCTCACCAGCCCCTGCTCAGGAAGAACGGAATGTAACAGCTGCCCAGGAAACCTGTTTCCGCGTGTTTTTCTTTAGCACATCCCCCTGCAGTTAGCAGATGCTGTGTCTTGCTGGATTCAGGCCAGCTGCGGGGGCCGAGGAGATTGCAGGAGCCGGCGCAGGAATCCCCAGGAGGGAGGTCCTCTGGCTTTGCAGTCGGCCAACTAGAGGAAGAAAGAAGCAGAGGAACTTTGCTCCCATCCAGAGTCCGGCATCTGGGTGCCTTGCTCAGCTGGGTCAGCAGTTTTAGCAGTGCAGCTCATTCTCCAAATAAAATCCTGTGCTTCAGCCAAACGTGTTCCACCAGTGCTGGCAGAGCTGCTCCCGTGCACCTGCCCTGGGTGCCTGCCGCAGGGGTCCAAGGCAGCTCGCAGAGCGGGGCTCGCAGGCCTCGGGGGAGACCACTGGGCGGCACGGCCGGCCCAGGGCAGCCAGAACCGCCACGTCCCAGACTCAGAGCGTGAACACCTGGTAGGGGAGCCTCGCAGGTCACCTGCTCATCCTGCAGCTGAGGACACAGAGCCCGAGGAGGAGGGGATCTGCCCCGGGTCACACGCTGAGTTGAAGGCCAAAGTGTCTGAGAGCCTGCTGGTACTTTAAATACAGGCTGTTACCACTGGTATCCAGGTCTCAAGCTTCTGTGAAACGAGAAGGAATAGACCCGAGGCAGCACGAGGCTCTGCTGCAGGAGAAAGCGCGGAGGAACTAAAACGACCAGACAGACCTCAGGAAGCGCAGCCACTCTGGGGCCACGTGCCCAGGGATGGCCGGAGGGCTTCCCTATGGCAGCCTCGGGGTGCTCGGTCCAGACCCCAAATCCTCAAGGGAAGGCACAGTTCACCGTGTGTCACAAATGTTAGGTGGATGCAGGGTTCATTAGGACAGAGGGAGGGCACAGCTTGGAGGGGAAGGAAGGGGATCGAGACAGCGCGACTGGCCGCCACGAGGGGTTAGGGTTTCTCTCCAGAAGGCGTCTTCCGCGGTGGGGTCTGTGGTGCTCTGCAGGATCTCCGATTCATCCACCTTGGTGTTCCTGAACCATTCCTGCTGAGTTTTATCCAAGGTCACATGAAGTCCATACCAGAAGGATCTGTCTAGATAAACATTACCTTTGGCTGCAAAATTTACAATTTTTTTTCTTTTCTCCTGGATTTATTCACATTCTGGCTGAGGGAAGTGTGTGTGTGTGTGTGTGTGTGTGTGTTCCTTGGGACAAAGGCTCAGTCTGCTACAAGTCTGGAGAACTCTGGTCTGAGCCCCAGAGCCATGGGCAGGACCCTCACTTCTCAGCCTGAGTTTTGTCAGTTTTCTCACCCAGGATACGAGGGGGTTGGGCTTAGCCGGTCTCCTGCATCCCTTCCAGCCCCAAATTGGTTTTGGTGAGCCCTTGATTCAGAAAAGCCAGAGCTTTTTAGTAAGAGGCTGTGTTTTCTCTTGAGCTGGAGTTGGTTGTGCTGCCCTCCCTCTTCTCACGTGGGGTTCCCGAGCCTTGCTGCCCCCCTATATGCCAGTTGCATGAGGGTTTCTTGAGCAGAGGCTCTGTGAGACCAGCCACGCTTGGAGCTCTGCGGGCTGTGAAAATGGAAAAGCGTGACGGATTCCGAGTCTGCCCAGCCCCGAGGGGATTGGGGTATGGGGGGCACACTGGGGAAGGCCTGGTGGGATGAGCCTGGATGGGGCCCCTTCGGGCTGGGAGATGGGGCAGGGGGTCCTTCAGGAGGCCAGTGAAGCAGGTGGTTTGTGAGCTGGGCCTTGCAGAGCAGGGAGGGTTTTAGCAGTAGACTTGCAAAGGGGAATCCAGAGGTGGGGTGCAAAGTCCTGTTTGCTTAGAGCCAAAGCCCAGCGCTGTTGGGCCTGGCCAACCGTGAGGCCAGAAAGGGGGTGCTGCTGGGAGAGGGTGCAGGGCTATGGGGGGCAGGGGTTACCCTGCAGGTAGCAGGGACCATGGCCAATGGTGCAAGACAGTTACATGCCCAGTGCAGATTATCCTTCAGCCCCAGGTAGGATGGAGACTAGTTCGGAGGCCCCTGAAGCAATTGAGGCCACACACCACAGGGTCCAAGCTTGCAGTCTCACGAAATTGGGTAGAAAACCAATGTTAGTGAAAATAGCTGAGGGAGGGGTGGATGACCTCTGGGTTGCACACTTCTGCCTGCCTCAGCTGCCACCAGCAGAGGGGCGGGTGACCGGTGACCAGGGCCATCAGCTGTATCTCTCCATTGTCTGTGATTACCAGAGTCTTATCCTATGAGTGTGTGGTGTTTTGTTTTTTTTTTATTATTGGAGTATAGTTGATTTACAATGCTGTGTTAGTTTCTGCTGTACAGCAAAGTGAATCAGTTACACATATACATATATCCACTCTTGTTTTAGATTCTATTCCCATATAGGCCATTACAGAGTACTGAGTAGAGTTCCCTGGGCTATACAGTAGGTTCTTATTAGTTAATCTATTTTATATATAGTAGTGTGTATATGTCCATCCCAATCTCCCAATTTATCCCTCCCCCCCATCCCCTGGTAACCACAAGTTTGTTTTCTACATCTGTGACTCTTATTTCTGTTTTGTAATTAAGTTCATTTGCATCCTTTTTTTAGATTCCACATATAAGCGATATCATATGATATTTGTCTTTCTGTGTCTGACATACTTCACTCAGTATGACAATCTCTAGGTCCATCCATGTTGCTGCAAATGGCATTATTTTGTTCTTTTTTATGGCTGAGTAACACTCCATTGTATATATGTACCACATCTTCTTTATCCATTCCTCTGTCGATGGACATTTAGGTTGCTTCCACATCCTGGCTATTGTAAATAGTGCTGCAGTGAACATTGTGGTACATGACTCTTTTTGAATTATGGTTTTCTCAGGGTATATGCCCAGGAGTGGGATTGCTGGGTCATGTGGTAGTTCTGTTTTTAGTTTTCTGAGGAACCTCCATACTGTTCTCCATAGTGGCTGCACCAATTTACATTCCCACCAACAGTGTAGGAGGGTTCCCTTTTCTCCACACCTTCTCCAGCATTTATTGTTTGTAGACTTTTTGATGATGGCCATTCTGACTGGTGTGAGGTGATACCTCATTGTAGTTTTGATTTGCATTTCTCTAATGATTAGTGATGTTGAGCATCTTTTCATGTGCTTTTTGGCTATCTGTATGTGTGGTCTTCAGAGTGTGTGGTCTTACCACAACTAACTTAGTGACTGTAGTCCGAATTCTTGGGGGGATATACGAGACGAGAAGCTTGGAGTCAGAGTTAACAAGTACTGTATGTAACTCGAAAACAAGCTTGTCTTGATTCCAGGAAACACAGAACCTGTCACATTTCCAGTTCATGTTATCTAAACTCAGCTGTATTTTCGCTGCATCTGGCAGCTAAGATGAATCCCTTAACCTGAGAACGGTCACTCTGGGCCCGCAGGCCGGTGCACACAGCAGCAGAGCCTTTGGAGTCCCAGTTTGGGAACAGTCCATCACGTGAAAACTTCACCCCTTAACTTCAACATCATGTCTAGTCAAGATCTCAGTTTATAAATTGTGGAGAGTCTCTCAGTTAATGGGAGAGAGTAATGGTGTATCCTGTAACACTGGTGTTACTTGTTCATAATAATGAGTAACGAGTGCTTATCTTTTGAGAACATGGGGTGTTTACAGTCACGAGCAGCCCCTTTGATTTGTAAATATCAAAGCAGGTTGGTGGCTGTGATCTGGGTGCTTCCAGAAAGGGGGTGTGGCTCCCTCCCCATCACCCGCACTGCAGCTCATCTTGAAAGGACACTTAAAAATAAGCAGGAACAGGCACACACCCACACACACTCACACACTTGCACACGTACACACACACACACACATACTGTCTCACAGACTTTGGAAGCACACCAAGATTATACATAATTTTTTAGCATTTCCAAATGATTTTACATCTTAAATTCCTTATTTATCCATTTTACAAATTGCATCCTTCTTCTTTTTTTCATTTTTATGAAGTTTTGAATATGAATAAACCAGAATTCTAGGCTGTCTGCTTTCTTTTCTTATTGAGATTTTTATTGTGAAAACTGCAGATTCACATGCATTTGTAGGAAATAATAGAGACCCTGTGTACCTTTTACCCAGTCTCCCCCAATGATGACATCTTGCAAAACGATAGTACATTGTCACAACCAAGGCCTGTCTACTTTTTGTTTTTTAAAAAATTGTGGTAGGGACTTCCCTGGTGGCGCAGTGGTTAAGAATCCACTTGCCAATGCTGGGGACACGGGTTCAAGCCCTGGTCCGGGAAGATCCCACATGCTGCGGAGCAACTAAGCCCGTGCGCCACAACTACTGAGCCTGCGCTCTAGAGCCCATGAGCCACAACTACTGAGCCCGCATGCCACAACTACTGAGCCCACATGCCACAACTACTGAGCCCACATGCCACAACTACTGAGCCCGCGCGCCTAGAGCCCGTGCTCTGCAATAAGAGAAGCCATCACAGTGAGAAGTCCGCACACCACAACAAAGAGTAGTCCCCGCTCGTGCAACTAGAGAAAGTCCAGCACAGCAACGAAGACCCAACGCAGCCAAAAATAAATAAGTAAATAAATTTATTTAAAAGAAAAAAAGGGGCTTCCCTGGTGACGCAGTGGTTGAGAATCTGCCTGCCAATGCAGGGGACACGGGTTCGAGCCCTGGTCTGGGAAGATCCCACATGCCGCGGAGCAACTAGGCCCGTGAGCCACAACTACTGAGCCTGCGCGTCTGGAGCTTGTGCTCCGCAACGAGAGAGGCCGCGACAGTGAGGGGCCCACGCACCGCAATGAACAGTGGTCCCCGCTCACCGCAACTAGAGAAAGCCCTCGCACAGAAACGAAGACCCAACACAGCCAAAATAAATAAATAAACAAATAGCGTTCCCTTTATAAAAAAAAAAAAAAAAAACCTACATGATCAGAAATGCAAATTAACACAAATATTTGAAAAAGAAAAAAAAATTGTGGTAAAATACACATACATAAAATTTACCGTCAGTGGCATTCAGTGCGTTCACAGCGTTGTGTGACTTTTGTCACTGCAGATAACACAGTGACTCTGTGTGACTGCAGAGCAGTTGCATCATCCCAGAAGGAAGCCCTGCACCCAGCAGCAGTGCCTCTCCGGTCCTCCCGCCCCCCAACCCCTGGCAATCACTAATCTGCCTTCTCTCTGTATGGACTTTTCTCTCCTGGATGTTTCATATAAATGGAGTCATACAGTATGTGGCCTTTTGTGATTGGCTTTGTTCACTGAGCATCATTTTTTAAAAAAGTATTTATTTATTTATTGGCTGCGTCAGGTCTTAGTTGCGGCACATGGGATCTTTCGTTGGCTCTCTAGTTGAGGCGCAGGCTTAGTTGCCCCACGGCATGTGGGATCTTAGTTCCCCAACCAGGGATTGAACCGGCGTCCCCTGTATTGCAGGACAGATTCTTAACCACTAGACCACCAGGGGAGCCCTGAGCATCATGTTTTTGAGGTTCATCCATGTTGTATCAGTATCAGTACTTCATTCCTTTTTATTGCTGAATGCTATTCCATTGTATGGATAAAACCACATTTTGTTTACCCACTCATCAGTTGGTGGACATTTGGGTTGTTTCCACTTTTTGGCTACTGTTAAGAGTGTTGTCATGAACATTCGTGTAGCTTCTGTTTGAACATCTGTTCCAGTTCCTTAGGTATATATCTAGGAGTGGGATTTCTGGGTCGTGTGGTAATTCTATGTTTAACCTTGGAGGAACTGCCAAACTGTTTTCCACAACAGCTGCACCATTTGACATCCCAGCAGCATATATGAGAATTCCTATTTCTCCATATCCTTACCAATACTTGTTCTCCATTTTCTTTTTTTAGCCATCCTAGTGGGTGTGAAATGATACCTCACTGTGGTTTTCATTTATATTTCCCTAATGACTAATGATGTTGAACCTCTTTTCATGTTTGTTGGCCATGTGTACGTCTTCAGAGAAATGTCCATTCAAGTTCTTTGACCTTTTTAAAATTCAGTTGTCTTTTTGTTATTGGATTTTATTTCATTTTTGTTGTTGGATTTTTAAAGAGTTTTTAATTCTGGATACTGGACCTTTATCAGATATATGATTTGGAGATATTTTCTCCTATTCTATGGGTTTTTTCACTTTCTTTATGGTGTCCTTTGATGTACAAAAGTTTTTAATATTGATGAGGTCCAATTTATCTTTTTTGTTATTGGTGCCATATCTAAGAAACCATTGCCAGATTTAGCTCTTACATTTATTTATTTATTATTTATTTATTTATTGGCTGCGTTTTTGGTTTTCGTTGCTGTGCGTGAGCTTTCTCTAGTTGGGGCGAGCGGGAGCTACTCTTCGTTGTGGTGCGTGGGTTTCTCATTGTGGTGGCTTCTCTCATTGCAGAGCACGGGCTCTAGGCACTTGGGCTTCAGTAGTTGTGGCACGTGGGCTCAGTAGTTGTGGCTTGTGGCCTCTAGAGTGCAGGCTCAGTAGCTGTGGCGCACGGGCTTAGTTGCTCCGCGGCATGTGGGATCTTCCCGGACCAGGGCTCAAACCCGTGTCCCCTGCATTGGCAGGCGGATTCTTAACCACTGTGGCACCAGGGAAGCCCTTACATTTATTTTTGATCCATTTCAAGTTAATTTTATATACCATGTGAGTTAAGGGTCCAGCCTCATTCCCTTACGTGTGTGCTGTCCAGTTTTCCCAGCACCATTTGTTGAAGATTACTCTTTTCTCATTGAATGATCTTGACAACCTTGTCAAAAATTACTTGGCTGTATAGATTTATTTCTGAACTCTCAATTCTATTCCACTGACTTACATGTCTATCCTTATGTCAGTATCACACTGTTTGATTATTGTAGCTTTATAATAGTTTTGAAATCAGACAGCATGAGTCTTCCAACTGTGTTTTTTATTTCAAGATTGTTTTGGCTGTTCAGGGGCCCTTGTAATTCCATACGAATTTTAGGATCAGCTCTTCCATTTCTGTAAGAATACCAGCTGGGATTTTGGTAGGGATTTCATTGAAATCTGTAGATCGCTTTGGGTAGTATTGCCTTGTCTACTTCACAGTGTAGAGCGCTGTCTTACAGAAGGTAGCGCACAGAAGGAGGGCTTGTTTAGTCACTTCTGGGCTCCAGCCCCGAAGTCTGATGTGTGGAAGGTTTGGCCCCAAGCCCAGGAATGTGCCAGTTTAACAAGGTCCCCCACGGGTCCCAGGGACTCCAAGGTTTGAGAACCACTCTGGCCTTACCCGTCTTCCCTAGGGAGGGTTCTGGGGTTCAGCAAGAGCGAGTTTCCTAGTTTGAAAATGGCCAGTTCGTGGGCAGGAGTAGTCTTCACAGCTACTTCCTGTTCAGCCTCCTCTTGGCATTCTGGCCCTGAGTGACCTCTGGGAGTAAGGTCATTGGAATTTGTTCCAGTTGACTTTTGTGAAGCGGCATTTCTTGGGCCGAGTTCAGGAGCTCTCGGGGTGGCAGAGGGTGGGTGACATTTATGGAATCTCCCTGTCTTTTCCATACTGCCTCCGCCTTAACCCCTTTTCTCCCAGAGGCCAGGGTGGTGTGCCTGTCTGACCTGCACTGAGTCCTCGATTTGGCTGGGAGGTCCTCTTGTTCGTTGCGTCTTGTTTCTTGACATCAGACCTCGGATACATTTCCAAACCTCTCTCTGTCTGAACACCTCTGATCTCAGAGCCCTGGGGCCCAGCAGACCTTGCTGGGATCTACTGAGGAGACAAATCTTGCAGGTGGTGCCCTGCCCTTCGCTTCCCGCCCCAGCCTCGGCCCCCCAGGCCGTGCTCCCTCCTTTGCACATGCTCTTGCTCCCCGGCACACTCCTCCCTGCCCTTTTCTCCTGGTTCTTTCCTGGCTGTCCTTCAGTCTCACTTCGGCCGACAGCTCCTAGGGCAGCCCTGCCTGACTGCCTGTCTGACCCCAGGTATGTGCTCTCAGAGCACCACGTTCTTCACCTCTGTAGCTCCCCTTACCTGTTTTGCAGCCTTACGTGTCCTCGTGTGACTGTTTGATTAACGACGTGTCTCTCACCAGACTTGAAAATCCAGGAGTCAAGAAGATTGATCCCCAGCACCTAGCACAGTGCCTGGCACGGAGCAGGCGCTCAGGCAAACACCTGCTGGATGGTTGGGGTTGGTGGGAGGTTGGTGGAGGCACGAGTGGGCGGGTGCGGTGATGGGTGGGCGGGGTGAGCAGTGACAGGTAGATGATGGGTGAGTGGGTGGGTAGGTGGCTGAGTGGCTGGCTGGCTGGCTGGCTGGCTGGGAAGCACCAGTCAGTGAGTTTCCAGAACCTCCTTCCTCTCCACTTTATCAAACAACACTCCTTGGGACCTGCTGTTTGACTGTCCTTCAGGACACACAGGTGACTGAGACACCTGGAAAAGACACAGAACATCGCCAGGGCCGTGACCCAGTGGCCCAGAGGATGGTGGCAGCGTGTGGGGCTGGCGGGGGCGCCTGACAACTCTTTAGTGCCGCCGCCTCCCCTCTGGGACAAGACCTGTCTCTGAGGCAGAAGTCCGCTGCTCCTTTCCCCACCTCCCACCCCCCCCAGCGACCCCAGGACTGCACCTGCCCCTCCTCCCCTCCTGGAACCCTAACAGCCCGCCTCCCTGCGTCCCTGTCCCTCTCCCAGGAGCTGACTTGTCCAGGTAGCCCCCCAGCAGCCTCGTTCTGCCCTGTGGCCTCTTCTCCTCTTAACCGTTTGCAGTCTGGTTCAATGGCCCCGGCTGTGCCCTCCACCACCCCTCTGCAGGCCTCCAGGGGCTGCTAATGGGCTCATTTTGTGTTCCTCCTGACCTCTGAGTAACACTTGCTACCACTGCCCAGCCCTTCCCACCGCTTCTTTATTATCCTATTAGTTAAAGTGTTTTCAAAGAGCCCCGCCCCCGCCTGCCCACCACCACTGGACACCAGAGTGACCAGTGGGGCATTTCAAATGCCGAGGCCTGGGCCCTCAGGGTGGTTGGCGTGAGCAGCCCGTGGGGGGTCAGCGGGGACAGCGTCTCCTGGGTCCTCCCCAGCGCCCCCGGCCGAGCTGTCTCTCAGCTGGATTATTCCGCCAGCTTCCAGCACGGGGCTCCGCGCCTTCCCGCTTCCCTGAGGTCGGTCCTCGCAGCAGCGGTGTCCGTTCACGTCACTCCTCTCTCCACACCTCCCTTAGCACGGAATCTGCTGCCTTCTCGCCTCTCCCTCCTCACTCACCGGCCTCCACGCTGGCGTGCCCCTGCTGGGGGGACAGGGTCAAGGACTCCCCCCCCCCCATTGCCATGGTGTTCCCCTGGCCCCTCTCTCCCCGTTACACGGCGCAGCCCTGGTGTGTTTGCCTGGCCCACCCCCAGTGGAATGGAGGCTCCGTGAGGACAGAGGCACGTGGTCTGTCTGCAGGGGAGGTTTCCCCGGCACCCAGCATCTAAGGGGCTCAGCGTTTGCTGAGCAAGTGACCGCGTGGCTCCACGGGGAGGTGTGTGTCCAGGAAGCAGCCGATCCGAGAGCTGCGGGGGTGGCGTGGTGTTCCGCGGAGCCCAGCCCGGGAAATGCTGCAGGATGACCCCCCTCGTAGGATGTGTCCCTACGGGTGCCTTGCTCATCCTCGTGACGTGCAGTCAGCACCGTCCCTGCTTTTACTCCAGCTGCGTCTGCTCTCCTGTCCTTTGAGAACTGGCTGATGTCCTTGCCCCTGCCGCCGCCTCCCCTGGGAGTGCGGTTCAAGTCCCGTCCTGACGTCATCGAGTTTGGGGGCGGGGGGAGCGGCTGCTGCTCTTGCCCTGAAAGCCCGCCGAGCTGTACACTTAGGATTTGTGCTGTTTTTTAAAGGTACGTGACCCTTCAGCAAAGAGTTGTCTTTTATTGGATGAGAACAAGTGAAGGGCTGGGCTCAGGCCCCGGCTCAGAGGGAAGCAGGGAGCCTCGTGTCCATGCCCCCAGCACTTCCAGGATCCAGGGAGCTCAGCTCGGGCAGGTGTAGCTCCCCCGGCCAGGAGCTGTGTGGGGTTGTGCAGGGTGGGCTGCAGCCTGCCCTGGGCACGAGGGCGTGTGGGGGAAGGGCAGGCCGGCCGAGGCCCCGAGGAGGCAGGGACGGCAAGCGAGGAGTTCCCGCTCTACTCTGGGCAGTCGGGAGACGTGGCAGCGAGGCAGGCAGGCAGGCAGCAGGGGTCCCACAGTGTCTGGGCAGCCTGGTGATGGGCGGGACCGGGCCCAAACCGGGCAGTGGGGCCGGGGGGCCGAGGGGGTCCAGGTTCAGAGCTGTCCAGGAGATGACGGGAGCCCGAGGAGGGAGAGGAGAGAGAAGGGGCGCCGGCTCTCCTCCCGGCCCTCCTCCTCCGAGGGCTTCTCCCCCGCCTGCCCCCCGCCGGCTCTTGCCTGCCTCCACGTCACAGCCGTCTTCTCTGTCTTCCCACTGCTCCGCTGCCTGGAAGTTCGTGGCTTCGATCAGCGCTTTACTGCTCGAGCCTCTCAGGACTCCGGGGCTGGGGTGCGGGCAGAGTGCAGCATGGACGGCCCTTCCCCGCTTCACCGCGGCGGGGGCCTCTGTGGGCGGCGCACTCCTCTCTCCCCTCCGCGGGGCCTGCGCACCGCACACCTCTCCACGCCGGCCGGGCTCTGAGAGGAGAAGCTGACGCTGCCTGCTCCTCGGGACCAGGCTCGGCCCTGCCAGCGGGATGCTTCCGCCATGTTGCTTTGGTCAGAGGAGTGCGAGGCCGGATTCCGGAGGAGGGGCTCAGACCCCGTCTCAGTAGAGCCGAAGAAGTCACAGCCACAGCAGGCGTGGGAAGGCAAGGAACGCTCTCAGTGTTTATGTTCTTGCCTGAAGAGGACTTAGGAGGCTGCTCAGCTGAGAGGGCCCGTGGGTTCTGGCTGCGTCTCTCACAGGCGCACGGGGCGCCGCCGGCGCGTCTGTGCCCAGCGTGGTGCGCCGACCGACCGCAGGGCCCTCCACCCTCCACCCGCTCCCTGCAGCCCCTCGTCCTCTCTGGAACGGTGTGGGGAGGCGGAGGGTGCTGGGCCTCGGGCGCCCCTCCCCGAAGGCAGGGCTGAGCAGGGCCACTGGCCTCCTCGCCTGCCGGTTCCCGCGAAGCTCGCGGCAGCTGCGCGGTCGGCCTGGCTCTCGGCCTGGCTCTCGGCCTGGCTCTGTCTGCGTGACGAGCAGAGCCGAAGAGGGGGGCTCGGGGCATGAGTGGGGAGACCCATCTCCGCAGACACCCGCCTCGACCCCTCCCCAGGCTGCCCAGCCACCCTTGACCGAGCTCCCGGGCCGGTCCACACACCTTCTCCCCGTGGACCCTCTGTCCCAACACTCTCAATGGCAACTGCGTTTTTTGGTGTCTTTTACCTTTATAATTTATAAAATTTAACTTTTCATCTGGAAAAACTTCAGACCAACGGAAAACTTGCAGGCAGATTTCAGTACCTCCCGTAGCCTCAGGTCCACCCAGAGTCACCCGCTGCCAGCACTGGGCCACGTGTGCTTTGTCTCCGAGCGTGAGGCTGTGAACGGGCTTGTGAGGACCCTCAGGGGCCAGGCCCCCGGCCACCTCCCCTTCCCCTGCGGCACCTGCTGTCTGTCGCTGCCCGTTAACGCATCCCGCAGGTCTTCTCCCGTGTCCTTCTCCTGCCACCTGGCCCGTCTTTGTTCCCCAGGACATGCAGCACGGAAGAGTTGGGGCTCCCTGCTTGGTGGGAGGCCCCTCGGCCTGGGCCTTCGGGGCGTTTCTGTCCCTGTGAGGCCGCGCTCTGGGGACAGGCCTGGTCCCCCCACCCCCTTGCCCGCCGCTCCTGCCGTGCCGGGCTGCCCTGGGCGGGGCGGGAACTGCCCTCCCCAATCATGTGCGCCCACCTCCTTCCCTGAGGAAAGGCCCTTCCTGCTTCCAGCCCGCCGGGGTCGCCCTGGTCAGCGTCCACTCCAGCCCCAGCGACCAGATGCTGTGGGCCCTGGACAGCAGGTGGAACGTGCACGTCCGCGTTGGGATCACCGAGGAGATGCCGGTGGGGACCGACTGGGAGCACGTGCCAGGTAGAGGCGCTGGGTGGGCGGTGGCCACTGCGGCCACACTGGGGCCTGGTTTGTTTCCGAGGCTCTGCTGAGGCAGGTGACAGCAAGCGTCTACCTCAGTGTTCCCCAGCATGGGGACCCCGCAAGCAGAGCGCCAGCCCCGTGTCCTTGGGTTCCTTGTGGGACGACCGTTTCCGGACCGCCTGGGCTCTGGTCCTCGGGTCTTGGGCTCTTGCGGCCTCGCCGGCCCTGCAGACAGGGCGTCCTTTCCCTGGGCTCCCACTCGGTGCCCAGCCAGGGGGAGAGCAGGCTTGCGGGGAGAGTCGGTCCGTCCCTTCCGCGGCCGGGGCCGAGGGCAGACGGACGCTCCGTTTGCCTGCAGGGTTGCAGGCCTGCCAGCTGGCCCTGAGCGCCAGGACCGTGTGGGCCCGCTGCCCCAACGGGGATCTCGCCCGACGGTACGGCGTCACCGACAGAAACCCTGCCGGAGACTACTGGAAGAAGATTCCCGGGCACGTGACGTGTTTCACAGGCAGGTGCCGGGGCACCGGGGCTCCCGTGGACGGCGTCGGTGGGGCTCTGGCGGGGGGCCGGGGCGGTGCTGCTCCCCCGGGGCTGGTTCACCCCAACGAGAGCCCATCCCAGGGTCACACCTGGCGGGGGCCACACAGCGCCCGGACTCTGCCAGGGTCTCCCGGGAAGAGGATGGGGCGCTAGGCCGCCCCCTTGAAGGCTGAGGAAGCCGAGGCGCCGGTCGGGGGGTGCCTGGGGCCCCACCGCTAGGCAGTGCGCGTGCAGACGGGGAGCCGGACTGGGGAGTGACGGGCGTGCGGCTGGCTCTTGTCCCCGCAGTGACCTTGTCAGACGAGCTGTGGGCAGTGGGCCCCCCCGGCTCCCTCCTGCAGCGGCTGACGAGGACTTGCAGCCGCTCCCACGGCGCCCAGAGCAGCCCGGCCACCGCTCCCCACCCCGAGGACCTGGACGACGAGTGGGAGGTCATCTGAGGGAGTGCTCGGCGGGCAGGCCGCCGAGACTCGTGTGGTGGACACGGGCGGTTTTGAGTCACTCGCCCTTGGACACGCCTCGCCCGCTCTCGTCAGACACGTCTAGCCAGGTTGGACGCCCCACTCTTGCTTTCCTCCGTGTTTGTTTCCATCTTGTTCCAGAACCCACAGCCTCGGCCGAGAGGTCCGGAGCCGTGGCTGTAGCAGCAGTGCCTCTGAACTCCCGCTGAGGCCGTCCCCGAGTGGGACGGTGGCCGCTCCAGTTGCATGCACTACGGTTACCGCCGTCTGCCGCGGTCACCTTCCCATCACTGACCGCTCCTGGGCCCGTGGAGCCCAAGGTCCGTGCCGTCCACCTGCTGAATATGTTACTGGGATGGCTTCGTCTCCATCACAGGGTCCCTCCACCTCCTCTCTGAGACGCAGGTCCCAGCACCCGTTCCCTGCTGGACACACCAGATGGGAAGCCAGCTGTGCCAGGACAGGAACACACGCATAGCGACATGCACACGCCACGCACGCCCTCCCTGCCCGCTCCCAGGGGGCCAGGCTCGCCTCCAGCAGAACAATAAAGGCCAGTGGGTGACCCGGAATACGGAAGTGTGCGTGTGTATCCGAGGCAGGTGTGGTGGGACGTGGGAACCTTAGCCATGTTAGTGACATAGGAATGTCTTAGGGTGACACTCAGCCCTGCTGCTGGTGACGTCATGAAAACCAGAAGCACCTTCAGAGGATGAATCTACTAATTCTTGCCTTTTTTGTTTGTTGTATTACAAACCTACATGAGATACCTCACTTGAAATCAGATCTTACAAATTTAGAAGAGAAATGTATTTTCTGAAACCAGGGGAAGGCCTTTGATTCCTTCGCCTGGTTTATCCTGAGCCGGCACCGTTCTCGGCTGCAGCCTCAGAGGGTGGACACCGCCCTGCGTGCCCTCGATGTGCGGGGCCGCCACGGGACCTGCCTGCTGGCTGCGAGTGGCAGCCAGGCAGTGTCAGCGGGCATCTGGGTGGGTGCCCAGCGAGGTTGAAACTGGGGCCTGCTGTGGCCACGTCAGACTTCGGTCCCTGGGCTCGGCCTGCAGTGCCCACGCTTGTCGCTGGCATCTGAGCTGTAGGACTCGGCAGCCCAGCCAGGCATCCGCCCTGAGCCCGCCACCCCCCCCCCCCCCCCCGCTTGGAGGCAGCCCCACGGAAGGAGTCCAGCCTGGCTGCTTTCTTTAGCCTGCCCTTGGCCCGGGGCCCAGTTACTCAATGCCTGTTTTCTACTAAGCAAGTGTGTCCCGGAGCCCCCAGGCCACAGGTGAAGAGCGATAAGATTTGTTCTCTGACAGGACCCAGCCAGCCACGAGGATGGAGGCTTTCCAGGTCTAAATGAGGACAAGATGCTGAAATCCCAGACCTTACTTACTACTTCACTTTTATAGAACCCTTTTTCTCAAAAGTCTGGTGACAGCAGAGGGAGCCCAGGCTGGCTGAGGCCCCTCTTCTGCGTATGTTGTGCCTTGCCCGGCTCCTCAGATGGCAGCGCTCTCCTGAACCCACGGGACTTCAGTGCAATTAAACCCCAGTCTAGTTAGTTTGATACGTTTAAACTACTTGTAGACTTTTTTTTTTTTAGTTGTGCTTTGAGACAGTGCAATAAACTAGACTTTTCCGAGCCTAGTCGAGTCTGATGTCTGAGTGGTGAGAAGGTGCCCTGAGCGGGCACTCAGGAAGGCTGTTCCCACTGGTGCCGCAAAGAATCTGCTGCTGGTGTTGCCAGCCCAGCCCCACAGCCAGGAGGGTGTGGGCAGACGTCATTTCGTGACCAGTTTGCCCGGGGGCTGTCCTGGGGGAGTGCCACTGCAGAGGTGGCCCTGGGGAGGACACCCTACCGTGAGGCAGAGCGCAGGGCCGCTGTGGGCAGGCTCTGGGGGCTCAAGACCCTGGGCCTGAGTCTTCATCCAGGACACAAAACCAGATACCAGAAGTGCCCTAGTGGAAACCAGCACGTGGAAAAAGATGACGTTCATGACAGCAGCGGGATGCGTCACGTGCCAGGAAACAACCTGAACAAGAAGTGTCAGACTCAGTCGAGGGCTGGCCAAGCTTTACTGAAGACTTCCAAGAAAGCCTGAATTGGGAAGGCAGTCGACATTCCTGATGGACGACCACAGCCATTGTGCAAAGAAAAGACACCAATCCTTTCCAGAGGCATTTATGGCTTTCACTCAATTTGTCAAAATCCCCACTGGGATTTTTTGGTTGGGGGGAGGCAGAGAAGAATCCATAAAATAACGTTCATACCCACAGACACCCCCCCTTGACTGTGCCAGATACGCCGCGAGGGTCTCATGCGTGCAGCTTCACGTCCTCAGTAGGGCCCTGAGAGGTCAATACCGTTAGCCCCAGTGAGACTCAGAGAGGCGAAGTAACTTGCTCAAGTCGACACAAGGAGCGCTGGGATTGGAGCCTAGCTCTGTGGGACTCCAGACCTGTGCTGTCTGACGCCACCTCACCGTCTTGAGAAGAAGAAACAGATGAGGATTGCCAGGAGTGATGACGGGCCAGCAAATGAAGTAGGACGTGGATGGAAGGGCCAGTGACGTCGGGCAGCCCAGCGAGGCCCACGGGGAGTTAACAAGGTGAAGGCGGCACGCAGGTGAGAGGACGGTTAACTGATGTGGCCCGCTACTTAACCATTCAGACAAAATAAACATTAAGTGGATTAAAGAATCTTAAAACTAGGGGGCAAAAAACAGTATCTGATTTCTGGATGGCAAGCACTTTCTAAACTCAAAAGTAGTGGGAAAAGTCAGAGGAAAATACTATATAGATTTGATTTCTTCAAAATATAAAGATGCTGTGAATTAAAAACCCCCCATAAAATTAAAAGGGGAAATAATTGCAACAAGTCGGAGGAACACCGAAGACACACGTATGGACAAAGGAGATGAAAGGGCACTGCTTAGTGAGCACCCAGGGCAGGGGTGCACATGGAGCAAGCGGGGAGCCCCCTGTTGGCACGGCCCTTCTGGGAAAGCCACCGAGTGTCCAGCAGCAGCCTTAAAACCCTCAAGCCCCAGAACTCCTACTTCTGGAAGCCTGTCCTCAAGAACAAATCCTAAGTCAGGGTTAAACGTACAGCACAGCATCGTTTGTGATTGTGAAACACTAAAAACAACTGACGTTCGGGAGCATTCCTCTCATGAAACAGTACGCAGCTGTTAAAAAGCAGGTGTGTTCCTGGGGGAAATGTGTTCTGAGCAGTCTGTCATGCAGTTTTATCATAGCAGCGTTAAATCTCTTGGGCGTGGTAATGATCATGTGAGTTTGTAGGAGATCATACATACAGGGAGAGGTAGATAATGCCAATGGACACGTTGTACTCTTCTAACTTTTGGTGGGTTTGAAATCTTTTTCATAATTCCAGGGGGCAGAGGAGGGGCAGAAAGACACTACACAAGCAGCTGGTCACGGTGGTCACCTGTAGTGTGTACCTTTTTGTATCTTTTGAATTTGAGCCATGTAAATGTGTTATTTATTCCAAAAATAAATAAAATTCACATTTTAAAGACTCAGTTCTAACATCAACTCTTTATCGTATCAGCGCTAGCTGAATCAAATATCACAAAGTAAACACCAAAGGCTTCTCAAAAATCGTATTTACACAATGTTTTACGGTATATGGAAATGCTTACTCTACAGTAAGTTTTTAAATACTAGATTTGATCTGATGTCATGTGAAAAAGTATGCATAGAAAAAAAATTTGAACACATGTATATATGTACATAGAGAAAAACAGAAAAAAATACAGCGAAATGCTAGTAGCAGTGGTTGTCTGGGTGGTGGGATGCCGCCAGGCAGGCGGGCAGCCTCTTTATCTGGGAGCCGCATGGAGGGGGCCCTGCCACATCCTGCCCTGGATTTCTCTGCACAATCCGAGTGTTCTACCATGAGCATGCATTCTATCAGCAGAAATTCTTTATAAAAGTCACTGAAGATGTGGGAATTCCCTGGCGGTCCAGAGGTTAGGACTCCTCGCTTTCACTGCCTGGGCCCCAGATTCAATCCCTGGTCGGGGAACTAAGATCCCACAAGCCGCAGTGTGGCTAAAAAAAAAAAAATCACTGAGGATAGAAATCTCTTATCTTCAACCTCTGCCTTGGTTGGGATGGTTACACCTGTGTTGACATTGGTCATGGCCCCTCACACCACGCAAAGTCTGTGCATTTATTATGTCAAGTATGCCTCGATCTTAAACTGTAGCAGGACAAGACCAGTCACCGTGGAGCAGGGCTGGTTCGCATCCACACACTCTGGAGCAGAGGCCTTCCCCACCTGCGCCTGTTTCCCCTCCATCCCGACTTCAGGAAGCATCCTTGTTCTGAACAGGACTCCGGGTAACTTAGGAAACTGCTCTCAATACAGCATTTTAAAGTTGAAGAAATTGACAGGAAAGGAAATCAGCGGGAATATCGAGGTAGTAATGGGATAAGTTAGCACACAAAGGAGGCACAGTCATGTCACCATGGCCAAAGTGGGGGCAAAGCAGGGGCCTTGTGGCCACAGGCCATCACAGGGCTGTGTATCCCTTTCGGGCTCCAGGCACAGGGTCACAGTACTTCGGGGAGCAGCAGCCCAGCCTTCTCTGTCCTCCCCGACAGGTGTCTGGGGTGCAGAGATTCTGGCCCCTGAGCTCTCCGGAGTTGGAAGTTCCCTGGGCCCCTGGGTGGGCATGGCGGGGCCAGTACTGGCAGGAGTGGGGTTTTCCTTAGACAAGGTTCATGGAATGAAGGAAGTGAACAAACGAACCAAGGCGCTTTGCCCCAGACACGTGGGCCTTGTCCCAGGCAGAGCCATTGCCTTTGAGAAGCCATCAAGGCCACCTGCCAACAGCCAAGAGCTGAGTCTCCTGGCTGACTCTGGCCCTCCCCAGGCCTCCCTGCTCATCGCCAGGGTGGTAGTGGTGACTGGGGGTGCCGGAGGGCCCAGAGGAGCGATAAGGCCAGTGCTGAGGCCCGCCCGCCCGCCCTCACTCGGCCGGCAGCAGCGGCCAGATAACCCTGAGGCTTCTCCGCCCTGCACTGCTGCTCTGGGTTCTCTGCTCCCACGGACCCCTGGGGTGCCCTGAGCCAGGCGTCCCCAGTGGGACTCAGTGGGAGCTGTGCCAGGAATCAGGCCCCGCTCTGCTGCCACAGGGCTTCCTCAGCCTTCCCTGTGGCTCCCTGTCCCACCCAGCCGCAGCCAGGACACCCGGGGCTGACGCCCCCGCTGCCCTCCTGCCCTGCACCCCTCCAAGCTATGAAGCTGTGCTCCGGCTGGGCCCCCTGCTGTGGTGCCCACAACAACTCCTGCCCGCATCCTGCCCTGCGTGCCAGGACCAGCCCAGGGGCCGCCTCCTGCTCCCCGGACAATGGGTTCTGTGGGGTCCCCGCCAGGGAGCCCCCCCAACCTTGCATCACTCCATCCCCAGCCCAGGGGGCTCAAAGGAGTTCGTCACCAAAGGGGCAGCTGTAGGTCTAGCAGGGAAGCGGATGGGGGCCTAGCCCTGAGCCTTGGGCCAGGAGAGCTAACCCCACAGAGGACAGAGCTGGGACCGGGGAGACATGAGGGGAAGTCCGCACACCCAGGTCCCCCCATCAGGTGCCCAGGCTCAAGCTGCTTGGGCACGAGGGCGCCAAGAGTTCCCAACATCTCCCTAAGCCCAAAGCCCAGAAGCCACGGCGACCTGCTGCTCTGGTCTGTGCTTTCCACCTCCTCCAAAGGAATGCACCCTCCCCCAGCAACGCATCCCGGTAAGAACCAGGGGACTCTTGATGTCCCAAGTTTTAAGCTAGAAGAGATGCTAGTATCCACTGCCCCCAAGTGTCAAGGTTCAGAAAGGCTATTTAACTGGGCCAGGACACACAGCAGGAGGGGAGAAGCCCTCACTCCCACCCAGAATCTAGGATCAGCACTGGGCCGTACACCCCTCCATCCCCCCCTCCTCCCCACCACGGCCGTGTGCCCACCCACCCTACGCTTCCCAAGAACGGGGGTCACATCCTTTCCAGGGCAGGTAGGGAGCTTGGAGATGCTCCAAAACCCCTTTGTAAACAGCTGGGGACACTGAAGCCCAAGGCAGGGGTTTATCCAAGGTCACCCTCAGAGTGGGTGGCAGGTGCAGACCAGAACCAGGCCCCCTGGCAGAGCTTCCCGCTGCCCAGGCCCCTTCCACAGCCCCCTTCCGACGGCCCACCACCCTGGACTCTGCCACCACCACCCAAAGCCCCTTCGGCCCCCAGGCATGCCCCCCTCGGGGACACTGGGGGCAGGGTGGGCAGTGGGTGCCCCCAGCCAGGCGGTCACTGTTCATCGGGCAGATCGTTAGTCCTCTGCTCCTGGCAGAACATCGTGGCCCTCCAGCCCATGCCGGCGCGGGTTGAATTTCACGGCCCAGCAGAATTCCCGGGCAGGACAGCCTGGCCATCCCCGATCCCAAGGCTCCTCGGGGCACGGACCCAGCTTCTCAGCCAGGGTCCCTTTGTCCTGAAGGGTCAACCAGTCTCCATCTTCAAACCCTTCCTGCGGAAACCAGCTCTACTGGCTGAGGCTGGAGGGCCCGCCCACGGGGTGACGCAGCCACCCCCGTCAGGAGCCCCAGGACTAGGTACCTGCTAGTCGCCAGAGGAGAGAGCCAAAGGGGCGACCGCGACAAGTCCAGGCCTGGGCTTCTTTGGGGAGGGGGCGGTCCCAGTGACAGCCAAGGAGGAGGCAGGTGGCCAGTACGGGACGGGGGCAAACAGGAGGCACAGCCTGGGTCCTGCCCTCCACAGCTAGGGACCTGAGGCCCAGCCCCACAGGGGAGTGGTCAAGGCCCCACCTGACGGGGCAGAGAACCTCCGCCCAGAGCCCACGGGCGGTTCCCTCGGCTTCCAGGCCTTCTGCACACGCCGTCCCCCTGCCTGGACACGTCAGTCCACCCCCCTGCACCTGCCCAGCTCAGCTGTCTCTCCCTATGGGACACCTTCCCAGAGGCTCTAAATCAAGATGGGAGGCCGCTCCTCAGGGTCTGGGTAGTGAGCTGAGGGCAGGGCCCGGCTCTCAGGCGTCGCCTGACCCCGCAGCTCAGCTCCACGCAGGGAGGGGGGGAGCTGAGCGCGGTCGGATCCAGAAGACCTGCAGCTCCGGGTCCGCCTGCCCGTCCTGGCCCAGCCCCCAAAGCACGCTACAGACAAAACAGAGATTCTGCTGTCCAGAGAACAATATATGTAAAGTGCCGGGTACAACGCTCTGAAAAATAGTATTCTCCAAAAATCCAGCACCCGGGGTGCCCCCGCGGTCTAGCCCTTGCCCGTGAGGTCCAGCGGCTGCAGGAAGGGCGGCAGTGGCAGCTCGTCCAGGGCCTCGGGGAAGCGGCCAGGCGAGATGGCGGTGACCAGCACCTGCATGGCGCGCGCGAAGAGCGAGGGTGGCGCCAGGCCCGCCAACCACTGGAACTTGTCCTCGCCCAGCAGCCGCTGCCAGCGCGGCCGGTCGCCCAGCAGCTCGCGGCGGGCCGGGCCGGCGGCGTCCGCGGGCGTGTACAGCGCCAGTAAGTCGAGCAGCAGCAGGCGGCGCTGGCGCGGCTCCCCGGGCGCAGGCGCCCCGACGGCGGGGGCGGCCCCGGCATCACGGCCCAGGTGACGCAGCAGCAGCTCGAGCGGCGTGAGGCCGCCGCCGTCGCGCAGGCCGGGCGAAGCGCCGTGGCCGAGCAGCAAGAAGAGACACTCGGGGCGCGCCAGCTCGCAGGCCACGTGCAGCGACGTGCCGCCGCCCTCCACGCGGCTACAGCCTCGCCGGTCGAGCAGGCGCGTGCGCTCCTCGGCCGGGAAGTCGCGCACGGTGCGCAGGATGCGGCGCAGGATGCCCACGCGGTTGTAGCGCACGGCCAGCGCCACGTGCGGCCCGGGCGCCGCGCAGCAGCGGAAGCCGGCGCTGGGCGGCGCGAGTGCGCGCCGCGGGAACGTAGCCAGCAGGTAGTGCGCGTATGCCTGGTGGTCGTGCACGAGTGCGTAGAGCAGCGCCTCAGACGGTGAGTAGGCGGCGGCGCGCCCGCGCTCGTCCCAGTGGAAGGCCTCGCTGGCGCGCATGTCCTCCAGCAGCCACACGGGCAGCAGGTCGCGAACGGCCTGGTAGAAAGCGAACGACGACTTGCGGCACTGCTTCTGCGCCTGCGAGCGCGCCGCGCCTGCGCCCTCGGGCCCGCCGTCCGCGCCGCCCCCGGGCCGCCGCGCGTCCCACGGCATGCTGGCGGCGCCTCCCGGTCTCAGGGCATGGGCCTGGGGCCGACCACCTGCGGGCAGAGAGAAGCGCAGTGAGGGTTGAGGATCCGGGCGGAGAGGGGTCTCCCGTCCAATCCTCACACAGCCCCACCTGTCCGGGCCGCTCTCGTACCTCCCCCCAGCCTCCGACCGGCCCTCCCAGTCACTCCTCACACCTTCCCTTTTCTCCTAGGCCCTGAACCACCTCCCACATCCTTGATCTAGCTGCGCCTGATCGCCCTCCCCGAAACTGTCTTGTTCTCCGGTACCTCTGCTAAAGATGCCCTTCCCTGTCCCTGCCCTCACAGCCCCACCTACCGTCAAGGCCACACAGAAACCCCACACCCCGTCCAGCCCAGGGACCCACTGGAAGAGTTCCTGCTCCCACCTGTGGTAGCTGCATCCAACTCCAATCAAGGGAAAAGCCAGGTAGGGGACTAGGAAAGCTGCATCCCACATCTCAAGCTGAGCCAAATCTTTTCTGTAGCCCAAGCTCCCTATCCCCAACCCCATCTAACCTTGACCCTGTTGTCTGACCCCCGACTGCGGTCGGGGTCCCTACCCCAGGCCAGGCAGGGTCAGAGCTCTAGACTCAGACCTACCTGCCTAGTGCACCGCGATTACCTAGTTCTGTGTAGGTGGGTGTATTACTGTTCCCTGAGCCTCAGCTTTCTCATCTGTAAGAAAGAGGGAAGGCAGTCTGTGAGCCACAGCAGGAAGTGGGGGCCTCTAGCCTTCCACCCGAACATGGTGTTTACTGGATGTCACCGCCCCCAGCTCCTGGGAGGAGGCAAGAGGATGAAATCAACCTAGAAACTGGCGTGTACACTCTTCACAGTCTGTAAATCCCCTCCAGGTCTGCTAGCTCCCTGAGTCTTCCCAACGACTAGAAGAAGCAGGTACTGTCATGCCATTTTCCAGTAAGGGACAAACTTGTCCAAGGTCAGTTGGCAAGTCATGGTAGAGATAGGCCTGGAACCCAGATCTCCTAACTCCTATTTCGGGCTCATTCCAGAAGTGGGGGGACCCCCAACCTACAGGGAACCCAGCTTGAGCCCTAACCTTGCCCTCTGAGCCCCCTGCGCCAACCTGAGCCCTGACCTCCAACCCCTGGCCCAAGCTCCCCACTGCGTTTTCTCAAGGGTAAGCCCTTGGTCACAAGGGACCTGGGTCAGCGGATAAACTGCGTCCACACACACTGGGTAACTAAGTTACAGAGACGGGCACAGGGGTTGGGGGCTGGAGCCACAGCACCCTTTTGGGGACACCGTGACTGGAGTAACCCCCCACCCCTGGGTCTCCGCGCCCCGGGTGTACCCTGTGTGGGCACTGGGAGCGGGGCAGGTTACGTAAAGTTGAGCCGCCCCACGTCACTGGGCAGCGAGTCACGGTCGCGGCTCAGTGAATGGGGGGTTGGGCCACCGAGGGCAAGGCCGCGAGCCCAGGGCCGCCCGCCAGCTCCTCCCCGTCCCCCACCGGCGGCACGGCGGGACCCCGGGTGGCCGCGGGTCGCGGGTCGAGGCCAGAGTGTCTGCGGGCCGGTGGCCGGCGCAGCGAGGGCTGCACCTGCGTGCGCGTGTGTCTGGAGGGGATGAGGGGGGCGGCGGCTACACGCCGAGCCGGCCGAGGAAGGGGGACTCACCTTGGGGGTCGGAGGGGCCGCTGGCCTGGCGTCCCCGCCCCCGCTGCGGGCCGGAAAGCTTGCTGTCCCCCCGCGGGTCGGCGCGCAGGCGAAGCTCCCAGGACAGACGGACGGGAGGATGCCGCCGCCGCCCGCGCCCGCCGCAGCCGCGCTCTGAGCCGCCGCGGCCAGATCGCTGGGCGGCGGTGCCGGCGCCGGCGGCGGGCGGGCGGGCGGCGGGCGGCGCAGTGCGGCCCCGGCCGGGCAGGACCGCGGGGCCGCCCGCCGCCGCCATTGGCCCGCGCTGCCGGCCCCCGCCGCCGCCCATTGGCCGCCGCGCTGCACCATTGTTACGTCACCGGTCGGCGGGCGGGGCGCCCAGGGGGACCCGCGGAAAAGTTGGGAGAAACTTGAGGGCGCGCGGGGGGCGGGGCCGGGATGAGGAGTGAGCGGGGCGGGGCTCCCGGAAACCCGAGTGGCCGGCGAGGAAAGGGTCCGGGCTTCGAGCTCCCGGCGGCGGGAGACCCGCGCCGGGAAGGGCCCCTGGGCACCGCCTGCTGTGGCCCGGCTCAGTGAGAGACTGGGCGCGCACTTAGGCGCCCCGGCTCCGCCGAGCGTGACTTTCTTCGGCACCCCACGAGTCCTATTCCACGTCCCCTTTACGCTGACCCTCTGTGACCTTGGGGATGACCTCCTCCGGGACTGTTTTCCGGGACTGTACGTGGAGGGGTCAGGGCGTAGGAACTGTGACCCCTAAGGGCCCCGGCCGCTTTCTGCCCGGGAGGATCGGGGCGTCTCGAGCCCCTGCTCCAAGCTGACTTTCCCAGGGAACGAATGGATGAACGAATGCAGACAGCCATTTATGAGGGCCTAGTGTGTACCAGTCTCTGTGCTAAACATACTTGATTTCAATTCAGTTTTGCAACCGGTAGCAGTGGGAATTATGACCCCTAATTCACCGGCCAGGAAATCGGGGCTCACTGGGAGGTGACCTCCAAGTGAGGAGCAGCCAGAAGGGAAGCTGGGCGCTTCCCCTTCTTTCCTTCAGACATGTGTGGTGGACGGGGCCCTGACCACCCCGGCCTCTCCACAAGGGGGCCAAAGTGTGGAGCACACACGTGCCGGAGACCCACCAGATAGCCCCACCCAAAATGCCACCCACCTCAGTGCAACATGGCCCTGCAGGCCCTACCATACCTCTCAGGGGGTCCATGATCACCACCAGATTTACAGAAAACGATCATGGGCCAGGGGTGGGGGGTACAGGGAACACTGGGCTGGGAGTCCAAGCTCTACCTCTGCCCCACCTCACCTGTCCTCTCCTCCCTGCTTTAGTCCTCAGTCTCCCTACAATTTCTCCCAGCTGTCCTGTTCCAGACCTCTCAGATGGGTGGGGCAAAATGAATGGAAATCCTGGGGTTGCACGGTTGACACTGGCCTTCTGGAGTCCCCAGACCCTGGGAGACAACGTAGGGAGGTGGTGTCCCAGGTGAACTACCTGTGGCTCAAGACGCTAGCTGCCCTGCTCCCATGTCCCCATTCTATTCTTCAAGGGCTGGAGGTGAGACCTCACACCGTCTCCATGGCTACCGGTGGAATGAGGGTGACAGGGCATCGGCTGTAGGTGCCTGGTGTGCAGCTGGCCTCGGGGCAGGTCTCTCTCCACCCCTCGAACCCTCCTCGCCTCCCCCTTTGACTTGCCCTCCTCACTCTTCGCTGGGTTTCCCGAAGGCCTCTCTGAAAATCAAGTCCGACCCTGAAACAGGAGGGAAGGGGGCAGGGCACAACCTTTAAAAGAATGACACAGCCCGAGGACACGACACAAACTGAATAGGACCAAAGAGGTCCAAGATGGTGAACGAGTCAACTTCCACTAGACCTTGAGCCTCAGTATACGCTCCTTGTAATATATTAGCGTATGCTAAATGACACACCCACAGGCGCCATGACAGTTCCAAGGCCAACCATAAAGGTCTAAAGGTGGGCCGTGGCCCAATTCCTGGAAATCCTCACCCCCTCCCTAAAATAGCTGGAATACTCCTCCCACTCATTAGCCTGTGAAACTACCCACCCCTACAAGAACTGGCAACCCTGTACCCTGGGGCCACTCTCACCTTCTGAGACGGCCCACACTCTGTCTGTGGAGTGTGTGTTTCTCTCTAAATAAATCCACTTCTTAACCTATCACTTTGCCTCTCACTGAATTCTTTCTGCAATGAGACATCAAGAACCCGAGCTTCATTAAGTCCTGAGACCAGGTGTGTGATCTCAGTTAAAAGACCATGGGTTCAAGTCCCAATCTGGGTTTGGCTGGGTTTGAGTCCCAGCCTGTGGGTCCAAGTCCCAATCTCAGTTGCACGGTTTCAACCCCATTTCTCCACTACTTAGAAAGCTTCCCATGGACATGGACTTAGCCAGAAAGACCAAGTGGGGCAGAGGAAAGGCATTCCTGGCCCGGACACAGCTGGAGCAAAGGTCTGGAAGTGGCAGAGGGAGGCTCCAGAGGTCAGTTGGGAGGGGCCGGGAAGCATAGGGCCTCGAATGGCTAGACAAGGAGCTTGGGTTTGTCCAAGGACCTGGAGGTTTGGAAGTTAGTGGATTATTTCAGGCGTACAAAATGATAATATAACTTTGAAATGCCTGGGAGCCCATGAGCCGGTTTAAGAACTAACATGTGGGGAAACCTGAAGGTCTGCGTGCCTGTCCTGCGGCCCAGTCCCAGCGCCGGCGCTTTCCCACGGTGGCAGCTGACACTGTAACCCTCTCCATCACGCTGTCAGCGCTCCCTCTCAGCAGCTTGCCTTTTTCTCCCACGGTCGCTTTTAGACTCACCCTCTGGGGGACGCGCCGCTCTGGGGCGCACGTCATCTCTTTTGAGTCTTCTGCTGGTGAAAGCTGCCCCCTGTGCCCAGCACGCGTGTGGTCCCCCAGTGCTGCGGTGAACACCCTGCCCGCGCCTCCGTGGGGCTGTGGCAGAGTCTGGGGCGGCGATGGGGGGAAGTGCTCCCCCAAAGGAAGCAGCGTCCTGTGTCGGGTTGCTGCCCTCTGAGGCTGCGAACGGGGGTGGGGAGTGGGCGGGGGAGGGGCAGAGGGCTCAATTCCCGGAGAGACTAAGGCGGCCTGGGGGCGGGCGGACTGCCCGGCTCAGGCCTGGCTCACCAGCACAGCCTTCTAAGTATGGCTTTGACCTTTGACCCTGTCATGCTCCCCTCTCTCCTGGGAGAGCTTGTCCCGCCCCCCCCCCCCCGCAGGCAGGCGGCGGCGTCCGTGTGCGGCCAGGTCCGAGGGGTAGTGGGCGAGGCTGCAAACACAGACGGACCCCGAGGTCAGTGGGAGGACTTCGGGGGAGCCAGGGCTCCGAGCAGGGGCTGCCTCGGGTTTTCTCAGGCTCCCTCTCGCCGCGGGGAGCAAACCCCAGGAGGAGAGGGTGGAAGCCCCAGTAGCCGACTGGCCTGGGAAGGGGTGGCAGGGCGAGCGGCATGGAGGGCACTGGGGCAAGCAGCGAATTCTGTGTGGGCTCTGACCAACTGGGGTGGTTGTGAGAGGGAGAGAACAGTCTAGAATGCCGCCCGAGTCGGGGAGGAGCAGGGGGTGGGGCGTCCCTGAAGATGCCTGTCAGCCACCTTGGTGTGTCCATGGTAACGGGAGGTGGAGGGAGAAGCCCCGCTGGTGACATACAGCTGGGGGTCACAGGAGAGAGAAGGCACTGAAAGCATGACACCAGGAGTGAAGGCTCGGGGACTTCCCTGGTGGTCCAGTGGCTAAGACTCCGCACTCCCAATGCAGGGGGCCCAGGTTCGATCCTTGGTCAGGGAACTAAGATCCCACATGCCGCAACTAAGACCCAGTGCAGCCAAATAAATAAATTAATTAAATAAAACATTAAAAAACAAAAAACAAAAAAACGGAGTGAAGGCTCGGAGGCCAGGCTGGAACGTCTAGCATGTAGGGATGGGGAGAGGCCCTTGGAAGTCAAAAGGGCCCAGGTGTCCGGAGGGGGAGGGAGTGGCCACCTGGGACAAGTGCCACCAGCGGGTCAGGAGGATTTGGCTGCATGGAGGTCATGGTGCCCTTTACAGAAGGTCATGGGACTGCAGGAGAAGCCTATGTGGAGAGGAGAGTGGGGGGAGGGACCGGGAAAGATGTGTAGGGAGGAAAGGGGGCTGGAGGTAAGTGGGTTAAAGAATAAAAGAGCAGAGAGACTCCCCTGGTGGTCCAGTGGCTAAGACTCCGGGCTCCCAATGTAGAGGGCCCGCGTTTGATCCCTGGTCAGGGAACTAGATTCCGCATGCTGCAACTAAGACCCGGTGCAACCTCAATAAATAAATATTTTAAATAATTAAAACAAAAAACCTGGAGCCACGTGTGTGTGTGCATCTGTGCACATGCCTGGCGTGCTGTGCCTGCATGTGTGTACACGTGTCCGTGTGCGGTGTGCTGCACCTTGCACGTGTGTGCTCATGTGTAGCACACGGATGCGCCGAAACACTGATGCAGGGAAGGCCTCTGGAGCCATGACCTGGAGGCCAGCAGGGACCGGGCTGCCACGAGTGGAAGGAAGGCCCCTGCCACGGGCATGGACAGTGTTTCCTGAGGGGCAGAGGGTTGGGCATGGATGCCAGTGAGAGCACAGGCAAAGGTGAGTCAGAGAAGTCTACTCAGATAGCTTCTATTTTCCAGGTCATTCGCTAAGAGTGCCAAGGGGTGGAGGGCGGCGCTTGAGGAGAGGGGTTCATTGACCACAGGGAGATCGTCCCTGACCTGAGCCCCAGCTGCCCCCAGCAAGCCCAGCAGAGCCTGTCATCAGAGCAGGGCGATCTGGCAGGTGGCCCAGGGCTGGGAGCACAGCTCGGGGTTTGCGCTGCAGGTAGAGAGGAGGGCGGGCAGCTTCCTGGGGGAGGAAGCTGGTGCCAGACAAGCTGGGTTCTAATCCCTACTCACCAGCTGTGGGACTTGGGCTGCGTAACTGCACCTGTCTGAGTGCCAGTCTCTATCTGTGACATGAGTCAGGTGGATTTTCGATCTCAAAGGGAAGTTGGGGCTTCCCTGGTGGCGCAGTGGTTGAGAGTCTGCCTGCCAGTGCAGGGGACACGGGTTCGAGCCCTGGTCTGGGAAGATCCCACATGCCGCGGAGCAACTGGGCCCATGAGCCACAACTACTGAGCCTGCGCGTCTGGAGCCTGTGCTCCGCAACAAGAGAGGCCGCGATAGTGAGAGGCCCGCGCACGGCGATGAAGAGTGGCCCCCGCTTGCCACAACTAGAGAAAGCCCTCGCACAGAAACGAAGACCCAACACAGCCAAAAATAAAATAAGTAAATAAATAAATAAAAATAAAATGACTAATACCCTTAAAAAAAAAAAAGGAAGCTGTTCCAGGGGACAGGATTGGCCAAGGCCAGTATGGGAAGTGGCCAGGACCAGGGGAGGGGGGAGGGGTATCCCTCACCCAACCCCCACCTCTCCTGGGTCCTGTACTACCACTACCTGGCTGGACTGGGCCAAAGCCCACCTGGCCTCCAAGGGTCTGCATTCAGAATGTATAAGGAGGTCCTGCAACCTGTTAGAAAGATTAACCCAGGAAAACGGGCGAGGGGTATGAATAGGCAATTCACAGGTTGGCCAATAAACCCATGAAGATGTTCAGCTCTGTAAGAAATGGGTAAACGTACAAGCTCTTGTTTTGCCTATTGGCAAAAACTGAGGATACCGAAAACAGCCTGTACTGACAAGGTCAGGAATCAAGCCCTCACTCTCATGCAGAGGAGGGGAGGGCACCTTGGAAGGCGCCACCAGCAGTGAAAATGCTCGTGCTCTCGGGTCCACCAATTTCTTTTGTAGTATCTTATCCCAGATAAATACTGGCCCAAGTGCCAAATTCCATGTACGATGCTCACTGCTTTGGTTTTGTTCACTTGTTTAATTCTTTACAGTTTTATGAAAGAATTCAACCTTAATTTTACAGGCAGACCTCAGAGGTATTGCAGGTTCTGTTCCAGACCACCACAATAAAGCAAATATTGTAATAAAGTGAGTCACACAAATTTTGTGGTTTCCCTGGGCATATAAAAGTTATATTCATTCTATACTGTAGTCTATTAAGTGTGCAATAGCACTATGTCTAAAAAAACAAGGCACATACCTTAATTAAAAAAAAAACTTGGGGCTTCCCTGGTGGCGCAGTGGTTGAGAATCTGCCTGCCAATGCAGGGGACACAGGTTTGAGCCCTGGTCTGGGAAGATCCCACGTGCTCGCGGAGCGACTGGGCCCGTGAGCCACAATTGCTGAGCCTGCGCGTCTGGAGCCTGTGCTCCGCAACAAGAGAGGCCGCGATAGTGAGAGGCCTGCCCACCGCGATGAAGAGTGGCCCCCACTTGCCGCAACTAGAGAAAGCCCTCGCACAGAAACGAAGACCCAACACAGCCATAAATAAATAAATAAATAAATAAAAAACACTTTATTGGTAAAAATACTAAGTATTATCTGGGCCTTCAGTGAGTTGTCGTGGTAACATCAAAGATCACTGATCATACATCATCATAACAAATATAATAACAATGAAAAGATTTGAAATATTGTAAGAATTACCAGAACGTGACACAGAGACAGGAAGTGAGCAAATGCAGTTGGAAATATGGCGGTAACAGACTTGCTCGACGTAGGGTTGCCACAAACCTTCAATTTGAGAAAAACATAATATCTGTGGAGCACAGTAAAGTGCAATAAAATGAGGTCTGCCTGCATATTTTATTTCTAACTATTTCAGAGTAAAACCTTTGAAGAGAATACAGGTTAACTACCAACTGTTAAGCAGGTACAGTCCCTGCTGTGTTTTTAATAATAAAAAACTGGAAACCTGGGACTTCCCTGGTGGTCCAGTGGTAAAGAATCCGCCTGCCAATGCAGGGGACATGCGTTTGATCCCTGGTTAGGGAACTAAGATCCCACATGCCACGGAGCAACTAAGCCCGTGCACCACAATTACTGAGCTCGCGCACCTCATCTGGAGAGCCCGTGTGCCGCAAACTACAGGGCCCACGCGCTCTGGAGCCTGTGCGCCGCAACTAGAGAAGAGAAAACCCACACTCCACAAGTAGAGAGAAGCCCGCGCACCGCAACAAAGAGCCCATGCGCTGCAATGAAAGATCCCGCGTGCTGCAACTAAGACCCAATGCAGCCAAAAAATAATAATAAAATAAATAAATAAATAATAAAATAAAATCTTAAAAAAAAAAACAAAACCGGAAACCTCCTAGGTGACCATCCAAAGGGGAACACCAAAAATAATCATAATGCATCCGTCCCAGCTGGGATTTTTGCATCCTTCCCAGCTGGGCACTGCTCCTCTCCTGGCTCTTGGAGAGGGCCTTGTGTCGGCCTGAAGCCTAGGGAGCATCTCCCTCAAATCCGCCCCCACCACCAACCCAATGTGAGACTCTCGCTGGTGTCTCTGGGTCCATGTAGGATCCCTGGAAACAGCCGTGCCTGAGGACTCAGGCTTCCTCCTTAAATGAGCCAGTTGAGTTTTTTATTTTTTAATTTAATATTTAATTAATTAAATAAATGTTTAATTTAATATTTATATTAAAGTATATTTAGTCTTTAATAATTTTATTTAATATTTTATTTAATATTTAAATAATCCAGTCTTTGGGTTAGGCCAGTTGGAGACAGGGGTTTATCACTTGAAAAAGTCCTGACTCCTTAGAGTATTTGCTCAAGACCGTCCTTGTCATCCCAGCATAATTATAATAGTGTCCCCCTCACTCTCAACAGGTCCTGGTTTAGGAGGTAAGACCTACAGCTGCCACGTGACTAACTAACGCACAGCCCGGGTATCATGCAGCCACAGGCGGCAATAAAGAGCCTGAGTTTCCTCATCTGTCAAGAGGAGATAAGAGGGCCTTCCTGAGAAGTCACTGAGTTCTTGCAGGACACGGCAGTAACAGAGCTCCTAGGATTAATTTTCAATATTTCAACATAAAAATGTTAAAAGACCCGTGCCCCTTGCGTCGGGAGCGCAGTGTCGTAACCACTGGACCGCCTGGGAAGTCCCCCTATTGTTTGAAAAATACTGGAAGCCACACACTGGTCTGTGACTGCAGGGCCTCCTGGGGAGAACATCAGGGAGGCGGGGGTGGGGTGGGAGGAGGAAAGGAAGGGAGGAGGGGGAGGAGGGGGAGGAGGAGGAGGAGGAAGGAGCTCTTAGCTTTTACTCTCTGTACCTTCTTTATGGTTTGAGTCATTCACAAGGGGCACATATTCAAATACTATTTGCATAATTAAGGTAAGTTTTTAAAGAGGCAGGTCCCGCGGGCAAAATGCTCTCTCAGCCGGTCATCTCATGAGCTCGCAGGGGAGGTAGGCTGGATTGTCAGCCCACTTTACAGGTAGGGAAACAAGCTCAGAGAAGGGACAGGGCTTTGCCCACAGGGCTGGAGCATATAAGCCTTGTCCGGGCCTAGGAAGGGAAGGCTTTGGTTTCGTGAGTTCCCAACCCCTTGTGAAAGCTGAGGAAAGTTCTGCTAGAAATCTCTCCCACTCACAGGATGGAGGGGCCTCAGATGCAGGTTGGGATGGTGGGCTGGGGCCTCTCCATCCCTCGCCAGGGGACTCAGATGGTCAGCCAGCCCTTTTGAGCAGCTTAACTCAGTAATTCAACTAATAAGTCCCTGCAGCCTGCCCTGAGGACCAGAGGTGAGTGGGCAGGAGAGGCTTCCTGGAGGAGGAGGCTACCTGAGATGAAGAGGAGTCACCTGCACCCCTCACATCATCCCCTGGACTCTGTGTCCAAACACCCCGCCCCGCCCCCCTCGCTACTCCATCCCACCTCCCAGGGCCAGGCTGCCCTGGACTCTGCAGGCTCCAGCTTCAGCCCCCGCCTCTTGGAGCCTGAGGGGATCCCGTCACACCCAAGTCAACTCAGCCCTTCTGCTAGGAGCCCTCCCTGCTCGGAGATGCCACCCACCCGAGTCGAAAACCCCTGCTCTGCCTCAGGACCAGACCCCTTCACATTCCACGAGAACCTTGGCCTTCGGGCCTCAGGGCCTCGAGCCCTTGCGCACGCCGTTGCCTCCGCCTGGACTGCCCATGCCCAGAAGCCCACACAGACTCACCGCAGGTGCCACCCGGCTGAAGGAGCTCGCCCAGCCTCTCTGGGCTCCACCACAGCGTCCTGCACTCCTGGGAGTTTCTCCTCTGCCCACAGCCTGTCCCTGCGGGAGGGTAGTAGGTGCCCCATAAATACTGATGACTAAGTGCAGGAGTTGATCAGGCTGGGGGTGGGGTCAGGGCCGGCCGGGAACGGGGGGAGCAGGATGGGTAGGAGTCTGGCCGGCCCAGTCACCCTATGGGGAGTGTGGGCCAGTCCCTGGAGGGCGGGGAGCAGGAAGTACATGATTCATCTCTTCTGCACCAGAGTCCCAGGCACCAGGAGCCCTGAGCACAAGGGGGACTCGGCCGTGGCCCAGCCCAGGTTCCGGCCCACCCAGGCAGGAGCCCGCAGAGCGCAGACCTGGCTTCTCCTGGGGGAGGCGAGCTCTGGCAGGGGCAGGACGCTGGCGGGGCAGGCCGGCTGGCCCCCTCCCTGAGCCTCCCAGCACGGAGGGGCTGGACGCCGGCCTGCCTGTGCCACCTTGAGCGCATCGCTGCCCCCTCGGGGCTCCACGCCCAGGCCTCGGGCTGCCCTGGGAGAGCGGGCAGCACCCCGTCCCTGGGTGCTGAGGGGGCACAGCCAAGGTGGGCCGGGCCAAGGGCAGCCCCCCACTTCGTTGCACCTCCCGCTTTCTTTTCCACTGTCCCCTTCAGTAAATAGTTGTGGTTTGCAGTGAAGAGAGTCAGCAGGGGAAACTAAGGCCTGGCCCTGGTCACACAGCTCAGATGAGTCCTAAGGATAACAGAGGCCCCTCCTGCCAGCCGCGCGCAGGAACCTCCCGCTTCCCAAGACCCCCGAGCAGTCGGGCCTGGATCCCCGCGTCTATCACTTTCTCTCAGGTGACACGAGGGGAAACTGAGGTCCGGGGAGGCGGAGCCACTCAGCAAGGGGCTGGAGCGGGCGTGGGGGGACGGGGACGTCATCTAGGCTTATGGGACTCATCGGGTCCGGGGCTTGGGGAGGGAGGTCCCCTTATCGGATCCCGCCGTGCGGCCCCACGGAGGAGGGGGCGAGGCCCTGGCTGGAGCCACTGTGGGCCGGGCCTCAGTTTCTCCATCCGCTCAGAACTGGAAGCGGTGTCCTGTCCCACCGCCCGGCGCGGGCCGACACCGCCCCCTGGCGGCCGCGCGCGTCGTCGCGGCCCTCAGCCCGGCACGGGGCTCAGCGAGGGAGCGGGGCCGGGGCGCCCCAGGTCACTAGCGGACAGGGGACAACTGAGCGCCTTGCCCCAGCGGCGGGATTCGCGGGTTTGGGTCTCCACCCACGAGCAGCCCACCCCGCTCTCCACTCGCCACGTGGCCGCCGCAGGCCCCTTCCCATTCTGGGTCTCAGTCTCCGGCGTGAAAGAGCGACAATCGTGCCCACCCCACGCCTGTGGCCACTCGGCCGCCCCCTCGGGCTCCTCGAGCGCCGCTTTCCTTACCCACGCCTGGTCCCCTGGGGTTAGCGGTCCCTCCCTTTCCTCGTGGGCGGGATCACTGCCCCGATAGGCCAATCCGAAGTCCGGGGGCGTGGCGGGGGTGGTTGTCCGATGGGGAGGGCGCGAAAAGCGAGGAGAGGCCCCGCTCTGCGTTTCCCCCTCCCCTCGCATCCTTTCCTGGGGCGCCCCCTTCCAGGGAGTCCTCGAACCCCGGCAGGGCGCAGGGTGCGGAGGGCAGCTCTCCGGGAGTGGAAGAGGCCGAGGGGTGCTTCTGTTTCCCGTCTTCGAAGCGAGGACGATCGCTGCCCCCCTGGTCCCCGTAGGTAGACAGCCACAAGGCCCCCAACCCCGCCTCTGCCCTCCAGCGCCTGCAGCGGCTTACGGACCACAGTGGCCCCCGGGGACCCGCTCTGCCCGAGCGCTTCGCCCAGCCCTACCTTTCCCCCAGGGAACGGAACTTCCTGCTAGCTGTTCCTTCGCTTGGAATGCTGTCCACCCAGCTGAGCCTGCTGCTTCTGCAAGCGGCCTAACCGCTCCTCTCCAGGGGAGGGTTCATCGTACCCCGGCCCATTTTACAGAAGGCTGACACTGAGACCAGAGTGTTCAGAGAAGCCGGCCACAAGGGGCCCAGCTGGGAGGTGGCTTGGAGGGAAACTAGCTGTCGGTTGTGACCCACTCCTGGGCCACCCACCCCCATGTCACTGCATCCCAAGCCTGTCCTCTGCTCCCACTCCAGGGAGCAATGGACGGGACATGCCTAGCGGAGCCCACTGAGGGTCCAGTGCAGTCTGGATGGGAGGGTCAGGGATCCTCGGGGTGTGGCCCCCTCACTCTGCCACCCCCTGTCCAATGGGGCGCTGAGGTCCTAGAGGGGCAGGAAGGGCCTTACCAGGTGTCACTAAGGTCCTAAGCTTTCCTGATGACTACTGTGGAGGGTGCACAGAACTGGGCAGGTGAGGAGACAGTCAGTAAGGCCTGGGAGGGGCTTCCCAGCTCCAAGGAGGAGGAGGATTAGGCAAACTGCCAAACTCCAAGAGCAATGAACAGGACAGCGGGAAGGAGGGTTGGATGGGTAGGTGGGCTGCAGTTATTATGCCAATGAGCCCTGAGAGACAAAAGAGACTTCCACAGGTGTATCAGTTACCTACTGCTGTGTAACAAACAACCCCACAACTGTGGCTTGAAACAACAATGACTTTTTATTTCTCACCATCCTCTGGATTGACTGGACAGTTCTTCTGCTTCATATTTTGTCCTCTGGGATCATTTATACAGCTGCAATTGGCTGAGGGCTCAACTGGGGTGAAATGTCCAAGGTGGCTTCACACACATGGCTGCTGTTGATGTTAACTGTCAGTTTGGGAACTCAGCTGGCTGCCAGCGTGGGCTGTCATCTCAGGTACAGTGGCCCTCTGTATCCACAGATTCCACATTCCTGGATTTAACCAACCAAGGATCGAAAATATTTGGGGAAAATATTTCAAAAAGCAAAACGTGAATTTGCCTGGTGCCAGCAAGGATTTACACAGCATTTACATTGTCTTAGGTATTATATGCAGTCTGGAGATGATTAAAAATACAGAGGAGGGTGTGCCTAGGTTATATGCAAATACTATGGCATTTTATATAAGGTATTTGAGCATCCTTGGATATTGGTATTTGTGGGGGTCTTGGAACCAATCCCCTGTGGATACCGAGGGATGACTGTACTTTGGTTCTCCTCTACTTGGCCTCTACACAGGGCTAACTTGGGCTTCTTCACAGCATGGCAGCTATGTTCCACTGAGAACAATCCTCAATATGCAAGAGAGCATCAAACTTCTACTTCCATCATATTTGCTAATATTTCATTGGCCAGAACAAGTGACATGGCCGAGCTCAGCAACAATGTGGAATGAGACCTCCCCAGGACATGAATACTAGGAAGCATGGTCCATTGTGGGGCACCAACTTTACAGCTTACTGCAGTGGGAAAGGAAGGAAGACAGACAGGAGACAGGAAAGCTTTAGTGGCCGGAATAACCAAGGAAGCCTCCTGAAGGAGGAAGGGTTTGGCTAAAGAGGGCCTGGGAGCTCTGTTTTCCTCCCTGCTCCCATCTTGGGGCCCATGGAGGACGGAGGATAATCATTCACTAAGTAAATATATAAACTGGGAAAATATCTGGAGAAAAGTGCTCTGTGGACAATGAAAATAGGGTGGTGATAGTGTGATGGGCAGGTGGGACAGCTGTTTTAGATGAGGTGGTCAGGGAAGGCTTCTCAGAGGAGGTGATGTTTAGGCTGAGTTCATACTGACAAAAGGAGCCAGGCTTGGGGAACTCAGAGGGAGGTGAACTGCAGGCAGAGGGAACAGCTGAAGCAAAGGCCCTGAGATGGGAATGAGCTTGACACCTTTGAGGATTAGAGGGAAGATCGGGGTGGTAGGAGGGGAGTGGGCAAGGGGGCAGGATGGGTACGGTTGGATTGTGTTGGATCTTGTAGGCCTGGACAGTGAGGCTGGCCTTTTCTCCAAGTGCAATGCAGTGCCTCCCGAGGAACAAAATGACTCAAACCAAAGTGCATCTACTGAGCACCTACTGTATGCCAGGCATTGTTCTAGGCACTTGGGACTCACTGGTGAACAAAACAGAGGAACATCCCTGCCCTTGTGGAGTGTGATCTGATTTGGGGATTTTTAAAAAAAATCACTGCTGAAAGGAAACAAAAGGAGGTGGCTGAGTGCAAGGAGAAAAAACGGAGGAGGTGGAACCGTCAGGCCTAGGAAGTGGGGGGTGAGGGATAAGAAGATAATTCAAGAATGAGCCTGGGAGATCATCTTCATGACCTTGGGTTAGACAAAGAGGTCTTAGATTTTTTTCCTATAAAACAAACAAACAAAAATGATAAATTGGACCTTATCAAAATTGAAAACATTTGCACTTCAAAAGATACCATTGATAAAATGACAAGATAAGCCACAGACTGAGGTAAAATATTTGCAAATCACATATCCAGACTATATCAATAATTCTTTGAACTAATAATGAGACACAACCCAGTTTTTTGGGGGGGGTGGTTTTGGCTGTGCTGCGCAGCCCTCAGCAGTGAAAGCGCGGAGTCCTAACCACTGGACTGCCAGGGAATTCCCACAACTCAGTTGTTTGTTTTTTAAATGTGCTGTAGTTTATTTATTTATTTATTTATTTAGGCTGCGCTAGGTCTTAGTCGCGGCGTGCGGGATCTTTTAGTTGCAGCAAGTGGACGTCTTAGTTGCGCCATGTGAACTCTTAGTTGCAGCATGCATGCAGGATCTAGTTCCCCGACCAGGGATCGAACCCGGGCCCCCTGTGCTGGGAGCACAGAGTCTTACCCACTGGACCACCAGGGAAGTCCCCCACAACCCAGTTTTTAAAGGGGGCAAAAAATTTGAACAGACACTTCACCAAGGAAGATATATACAGATGGCCAATGAGCATATGAAAACATGTTCACCATCATTAGTCGTTAAGGAAATGCAAGGTAAAGCACAATGAAATACCACTACACACCTATTAGAATGTCTAAAATGAAAAAGATGGACCATATCAACTGTTGACAAGGGTGTGGAGCTAACTGGAATTCTCATACATTGGGAGTGGGGTGCAGCCACTTTGGAAAATAATTTGGCAATTTCTTAAACTTACCGTATGACCCAGCAATTCTACTCCCAGGTAACCATCCAAGAGAAATGAAAATCTATGTCCCCACAAAGACTTGTACATGAACATTCACAGCAGCATTGTTCGTAATAGCCAAAAGGTGGAAGCATGTGTCCACATGCCATTAACTGGTGAATAGATCAAGGAATTGTGGTCTATCCATACAACGGGAAATTATTCAGCAATAAAAAGGAACAAACTCTGATAAATGCCACAACAGGGAGGAACCTCAAAAACATGATGCTAAGTAAAAGAAATCAAACACACCAATGGTCAACAAGAATGTATTGCACACTTAAAATTGTGTTAGGATGGTAGATCTTATCACAATAAAATACAACTTAACAGCGCTATTTACAATAGCCAGGACATGGAAGCAACCTAAGTGTCCATCGACAGATGAATGGCTAAAGAAGATGTGGCACGTATATACAATGGAATAGTACTCAGCCATAAAAAGAAACGAAATTGAGTTATTTGTAGTGAGGTGGATGGACCTAGAGCCTGTCATACAAAGTGAAGTAAGTCAGAAAAACAAATACTGAATGCTAACACATATATATGGAATCTAAAAAAAAAAAAAAATAGTTCTGACAAACCTAGGGGCAGGACGGGAATAAAGACACGGATGTAGAGAATGGACTTGAGGACACGGGGAGGGGGAAGGGTAAGCTGCGACGAAGTGAGAGAGTGGCAAGGACATACGTACACTACCAAATGTAAAATAGATAGCTAGTGAGAAGCAGCCGCATAGCACAGGGAGATCAGCTCGGTGCTTTGTGTCCACCTAGAGGGGTGGGATAGGGAGGGTGGGAGGGAGACACAAGAGGGAGGGGATATGGGGATATATGTTTAAAAAAAAAAAAACCTTAAAAAAAGAGAAAGAAACCAAACACAAAAGACTATGTATTGTATGACTCCATTTTCATGAAGTGTACAGAAAAGGCAAGTACAATATATAGATATGGGAGCAGGTCGGTGCTTGCCTGGGGCTGGGGGTGGGAGCAGGGATTAACTTCAAAGAGGCGCAGAGAATTTTGTTGGAGGGTGGAAATGATCTAAAACTAGATTGTGGTGATGGTTGCACAATTCTATAAATGTACTAAAAATCATTGAATTATGCCCTTTCAACTGCAGAAATTTCATCGCATATAAGTTATACATCAATAAAGCTCTTGAGAGAACAAGAGAGAAACCAGGGCTAGGCCTTCAGAGTGGGCTGGGGCTCAGCTGAGGGCCCACCAGTGCTGGAGACAGCCCTGAGCCTTCCAGGTTTCAGATCCCAAACCCTTGGGGGCCTGTGTAGTGTTGCAGTGCCCTGGGGTGCCACCCCTTGTCCCTTAGGCCAGGAACCCCAGCCGGGTAGGAGCCCAGATGATGAGGGGATACCTTCTAAGTTGTTTACAGAAAACCCTCCATAAGGGAATGAGGCCTGTTTTGAATGATAAATGCTACAAACCAGAAGAAGTTACCCCCGCCAAGTCTGAATTCTCCCAGTCTGGAGAAATGCGTTTCCTCCCAGTAACAAAGCTCCAGGCCCAGCGGAGGCCCCGCCCAGCTGCACAGGTGACGTGGCAATTAGTACCGGGCAATTAGGGATGCTCCTCTCTTGGGATGGGGGGCGGACACTTCGGGGAGGGGAGATCCGCTGGGAGAAGTAGAGCCTGGCGGAGAGCAGCACACACACACCACTCCTCCCCCGAGCCCCGTGGTCTGGAACCCACAGACCCTGTGCGCAGAGACTCGCGGAAGAGCCGGTGCAGAGGGTCCCACCTCCCAGCAGGACACCCTAGGACCTGGGTTTTTCTGATCTAGGCAAGGCCGACAAAGCACAGGAGCTGAAGTCCTCACTGTCGGGCTCCCTGAGTGAGAAAAGGGGCGCTGGCAGGAAGGCACGGCTGCCCAGGAGAGCAAAGCGGCGTCTGGGGAGCCCCTAGGACCCCCTCCTCCAGGCACACAGCCACAGCAACTGTCCAAACACCAGGACCCGGGTGCCTCGTTAGGAGAAGGGGCGCCGGCGGGTCTCAACCAGCAGCAGGACTCCCCATCACTCCTCCCGCCCTTGTTTATCGGCAGGCTTGGCGTTCAGGGGCAGTCAGCTCAGACCCTGACCCTCAGCCTCCCGCCTGCAGGGGATCCTCCGGGGCCCACCTCGGAGGAGACACGGGAGCTTGGAATCTGAGGGCAGTGCGGGCCACGGGAGAACCACAGGTCCCCAGGCAGTCCCACGTGAGCCCACTCTCCCCACCACTGATTGGACCAGGCAGAGCACCTGACCGCAGAGAGCCCATCCATTGGCTGACCAGTGACCTATCAGGGTGGCCTGGTGAGAGTACAGCTAATCAGGTGCCTTCCGGGATTTGGAGCCAAAAGAGACCCAGAGGGACACGCTGGGCGGTGGGTGGTCTCCGGGCTTGGTCTGGGTAGAGCTGACGAGAAAGAGGAGGGCCTTGGAGAGGGAAAGACAAGGAGAGAGGCCTGGGCTTGGCCTCCGCTTGACGGTGCTCCGACTTTCTCAAAACCTAGTGGTACCCAAGGCATGCGGGGCCTTTCACTCCTCCACCATCATTCTTGGATGTTTATCCTTAAATCACCATCACTTTGGCGGCGCCCTAAGCATTCATGTCTGTGAAGTGTGATGTACTTGTCGTTTGCTCCAATATGTGTTCAAGTGAATTCGCCACCATCAAAAAAACTACCTCATTTGCACACCCATGTTCAGAGCTGCATTCTTCACAGTAGCCGAAAGGTAGGAAAAAACCAAGTGTCCATGGATGGATGGATGAATGGATAAAAAAAATGGAACCTATACAGACAATGGAGTATTAGTCAGCCATAAAAAGGAAGGAAATTCTGGCACATGCTACAACATGGATGAACCTTGAGGACATTATGCAGAGTCAAAAAGGACAAATGCTGCGTGATCCTACTCAGATGAGGTACCAGGAGAAGTCAAATTCGTAGAGACAGAAAGTAGAAACGGGTGGTTGCCAGGGACTGGAGAGAAGAGGAGAGGGGAATTCTTGTTTAATGGAAACAGTTTCGATTTTGCAAGATGAAAAAAGTTCTGGGGATGGATGGGGGTGAGAGTTGCATAACAATGTGAATGTATGTAATACCACTGAATGCTACACTTAAAAATGGTTAAGGTGGTCCATTTTACGTAATTTGTATTTTATCTCGATTTTTAAAAATGAAATTTCTCCAGGCACCCAAGAGCTCATCCTACCCTCGGATCCACCCACTGAGCGAACCTGGAGGGCCTCTATGCTGTACAACCAGAAGTATTCGTCTCCCGGGTGGACTTGCTGTGGTCCGGGCCAGGGCAGAGCAGCCAAGCCAGAACGCCCTCACCCAGCCAGGCCTTGAGACTGAAGAGTGAAATCTGGGCATTTCACTCACCTGCAAGGAGACATCACAGTTGCCAGTGGGAAAACTCGGATCCAAGTGGCCGGGCAGGCTCTCCTGCTGGACCATCAGTCCTAAGTGGACTTAGGAGCCTGGAGTCAGGGGAGTCAGTTACGGGGGTCAGCTGGATCTGCTCCAGGTGGCCCCCCTGGAGAGAAGCCTCACAGCAAGGCAGGAAACCCTCATGAAGCTCCTCTTCCTGGAAGCGGTGAATGGAGGACAGGCACTGCTCACTGCGGCCTCAGTCACTCTGCATCTTCAGTCTCCTGAGTCTGCCCAACACAGCTTCTGATGGACCCGGTCTCCCTGTACAGAGTGAAGCCCTCCACAGAGCCTCTTTAAAGTTCTTGGGGGCCTGCTCTGTGCCAGAAAAGAAAACAGCATCCTGACTACCACCCCGCCTACCTCCATCCCCACACTGGCCTCGCTGGGGAGTGAAAGCAGAGAGGAAATGGAGGCTCAGAGAGGTTAGGTGACAAGGCCAGGGTCACACAGCTGACAGCATCAGAGCCACAACTGGAAACCAGTCACTCTGACTGCAAAACTCAACGCCCTCCTAAAACTTTGCTTCTCAACTAGGAGTGTGAGTGTGTGTGTGTGGTGTGGGGTGTGGGGGAATAGCCACGGGATAGACACAGATCAGCTTCCAGAGCATCAGGTTTAGTCAGGCATTTGGGGTGAGAAGTGGGAAATTGAGTGACTGCATAAAACCTAACTCTTGTTACTGGAGCATTCCCATCTTAAAGGGACAGAGCCCAACACCCACATGAATATTTCGATAAACCAAGGGATTCTGTGCTAGCAGCAGGTCCCATCCTCTGAGCTCACTGGCCTCCACAATTGAGGAAATGTTGGTGGAGAAGTTCGAGAAGCTTGTGTTCCATCTGCCACTTTGCAGAGAAAGCACCACCCTGTTTCATGACGCGCTTCGTGATGACTCATCAAACAGAAGGATGGGTCCCCTGGAACGCAAGGGTCAGCAAGGGTGTCGTTTACGGCTGCCTCCCAGGCCCACTAGGTTGGCAACGTGCACGCCAGCCCCTCACCCCAGAGTCCTGCTCATCTCTTCTCTCTGAGTCACAGAGAGAGGCAGGCAGGGCAAGGTGCAATGTGCCCACTTGACAGAAGGCAGCACTGACGCCCAGAGAGGCCAGGGGCCCATACACACAGGAGGAGAGGTGGAGAGGTGCTGAAGGGGTCTGGTGGGAGGACTGTGGCCCCAGCCCCTCGTGCTCCTCTGGGCTTGACCCTGATTCCAGCTGCCCAGCCATTGCCAGGCAGTATCTTGGAGGGGGCGAGGGGGCGAGGGGGCTTCTGCTTCTCTCACCTGTCTCGGCAGGATGAGGAGGGCTCAGGGAGGGACGCAGCTACACCCTGAATTCCTGGAGCCCGCGCCTGGCCCCAGGGGGAAGTGGTTGTTTGCACTTCCAGGCTAAGTCATTACAACCTGTGTCAATAAGGGGGAGCAGGCAGGTGCTTCTGAGAACAGAGCCTGGGCAGGTGCTGGGTGGGCTCAGGGGCTTTGGGGCCCGTGAGGGGAGGCTGAGCAAGGGAGCTCCCACCCCATTCCTTTCAACTGGAGCTTCTCGACTTTAAGAAGGGATTTTGTTGTTGTTCTTGGGCCTCTGAGTAAGATTTCCTTCCTTGGGGGTTAAGCTACTAAAACAATATTAGGGGCCCCTGCACTCCCATGAGGCCTCAAGTCACAAGCCCCAGGGTCTGCTCTGCACCAAGACCTGCTTGTTCCCTGTGGGGCCTCCTTAGAGAAGACACCCTGGGAGAGGAAACAGACCCAGCTGGAAACCCAAAATACCAGTGGCTACCATAAGATGGAAGTTTAGTTTTCTCTCATCAGGAGCCTGGGCTCCTTCTATACGTGGCTCTGCCATGCACAGTTTTCATTCCAAAGATCACCTTGTGCTCCAAGATGGCTCCTGAAGCTCCTGCCATTATATCTGCATTACAGGCAGCAGGAAGGAGGAAGGGGAGCAGGGTGTGCCTTGCCCTTTAAGGACCCTTCCTGAAATTAAACACTATTTACATCCAGGCCAAAACTTAGTCATATGGCCACACCTAGGTGTAAGAGAGGCTGGGAAGTATCTTAATTCCAGGCAGCAAATGCCCAGATAAACCTTCAGAGGTTCTATTTCCTTGGACACTGGAGGTGGTGGGGTGGGAACAGGAACCTGAGGGGCGGTGAGAGGTCTCTGCCCCAACCACTGGCAAGCTGTGTGCCCTTGGGCAAGTCCCTTCACCTCTCTGAGCTCCTGCGTGTCTCTGTGAAATGGGGGTGTAGGAAGACTGTCTCCAAGGCCCTTCCCTGCCCTGACATTTCGTGACCCTGCAGCAGAGAGCCCACGGAGGCCAAAACCAAGGGTAGAACAGCTCCTGTTTAAAAGGTGCCTGTTCCAACACTTACAGATTCGCAGCAGCCTAAAACTTGATTATTGATTTTCAACCTGCAACCTGATTAACACAGACAGGGAGACCGTTGGGGGGTGGGGGGAGGGAAGGCCCCCCAGGGTCATCCTGAGACAGGAGGGATCTGAGGGGACAGAGGACGGCTGGACATCATATCTCTTAGGGTCACAGAGGTGGCAGGGGAAGAGAGGACCAAGACTGGGGATGGGTGCCATGGGGGAGGGACTCGGGGGCTGGTGAAGAGGGACGAGGGGGAGGGAGGAGGTCACCACCAGGAGCTGACATGGCTCTCTGGGGGCGGGCGGGTAGGAAAGAAATCATGGGTGCTTTTCCTCCCAAGCCTTTCTATGGCTCCCTTTTCTCCTAACCTCACCCCTTGTACTACTGTGATAACAAATATTAAAGAGCTCTAGGGAATTCCCTGGTGGTCCAGTGGTTAGGACTCAGCGCTTTCACTGCCGGGCCCCATGTTCAATCCCTGGTCGGGGAACTAAGATCTCACAAGCAAAAAAAAAAAAAAAACAAAAGAAACTCTAAAAAACTTTAAGTAAGGAAAAGCCATCTGGCCTGCTGGGAAGCCAGGGCTCCAGGACACTCCACTTGCTGTTCTCAGGCCCCTGAGGGGCTGGCAGGAAGGGGTAGGGCCCTGGGGAACCGCAGGGGTCTGCTATGACCCAGGCCTGGGGGTGGCCTGCGACATGTGTGTAATCAAAGGGCGATTCCGGCCAGCCAGGCCCTGGGAGCGGCCCCTCCCTCCTCCCTTCCTGTCCCTTGACCCCCATCTCTGTGGGGTGGCCCCAGCAGTCAGGCAGCCGGGAAGCATGTCCCTGTGACAGAGCAGATTTCCTAGTCTTTCTCCAGGCCTCAGCAAGGCCCAGGAGTGCCTGGACTTACTGTGGGATGGGGTGAGAGGTCCAGAGGGGCAAGAAGGACATTCTCCCTGTTTCAAGATGGGTGCTCAAGCTGTTAAATACAAAAGCCTCGTGACCTTGGTGGTTAAGAGCAGGGATTCTGGGCCAGACAACCTGGGTTCAAGTCCTGAGCCCTACATATACCAGCTGTGTGACCCCAGACAAGTAACATAGCTCTCTGTGCCTTACTTTCCTCACCTGCAAAATCAGGAGTTGTGAGGTTAAATGAGATCCCCTATAGCAGCCCTCAGAGCAGCCTAAGTAAGTGCTTAGTGAAAGCTAATAGTATGATTGAGTACGGTCAGTGACAATGACGGGAAACGTAGGGGACTGACCTGCCCCTGACGAACGTTGAGGGCACTGGCCACACCACAGCCTTGCAGATAAGCCAAATTCATACTGGCCGGCCTGCTTCCCCTGGCGAGGCAGACAGGAGGGGGCGTGGAGCTGAGGCTTGTTTAAAAGGCAGACACCAGCCTCCTGCTCCCCCCCCATCCCTGTCTGGACTCTCCGCTGTAATTCGCTCCTGGGCAATTCCCACACAGACACTCTGAGGGCAACAGGGCTGGCAGAGGGCTTCTGGGGTCCCCCAAGCCCTCAGACCTCGACTGCTGTGGCGAGGAGACCTCCAAGGGGGCCCGGAGTAAGCAGTGGGCACCTCGACCACCAGGGATGCCCAACACAGTCCTTCCCTGGGCCTGCAAGGCCTGGGGCCAGCTGCCCAGTCACGCCCCCAGCCGAGCCCCCGACTAAGGCCCTCAGGGGCCTGCGTGCTCGCGGAGGCCCCAGGCCGGGGCAAACCTGCTCTCTTGGTATCTGAGCCCCTCTCTCCGTGGGTCCCTGATGTGGAAAACTTCCTTCCTCAGGCAGGAAGCTTCCTCAGGCAGTTTCCCCTCCTCCCAGGGCAAGACCTGGAGTCTCTGTTCCTGTGTCTGTCAGCCCGACTCTGAGGGCCACGGTGTCTCCGCCTGCATCTTGTCAGGGGCCCAAGAGGCCAGTGCTGAAGGCTCACTGACTTGGCTTCAGATCAGCTCTGCCACTTCCAGGCTGTGTGGCTTCAGGCAAGCCACTTAACCTCTCTGAGCCCACTTCGTCCGTAAAATGGGGGAAACGTGAGATTCTTGTGAGGCTGTGAATAGCATCTGTTGATCTGTGTGTTTCTGTCATTCAGACTTTCCTACTTTCCACAGACATTTGCTCAGCAGCCCTTGGTGCTGTGTCCTTGGCTCCCAGGGCGGGAGATGCAGGCGCCTGCCCTGGGGGTGTACCCACTTCAGTGGGGGATAGGAGGTCAGGGCCCACCACGCTGGCTGATGTAAATAGCAGGAGCTGTGATAACGTGGGAGGGGGGAATTAGTTCTGAGGACGGACGGATGCGGAGGGAAGGCAGAGCCTGGCCGGCAGGGCCACGGCATGAGCGAAGGCCTGAGGTGTGGACACTTGGGGCTGCAGGCAGGGTGACTAAGCAGTGTGCAGCATGGTCGGGGCAGGCGGGGGTGCCTGGGCAGGCAGGGAGGTGCCATCTGTAGGGATGAGCTGCGGGGAGGGGCCGAGGGGAGCTCCAGCCCGTCCGGGCCAGTGCACTGCCCACCGCACGCCCCGGGGTGCCTACGGAGAGATAGGCCACAGACAGAATCTGCGATTGAGCCCAGCTGCCACCCTCCGGGGCCTGCACTGCCCGCCTGGCCTTCCAGGACCCGGGGGGCGGGGGTTGGGCCCCAAAGCCCTGCCCCAAAGTGGACCTGGATCTTGTAGAAGGTTCCAGGTGTTTAAAAACCAGCCTCCAGCCCCGCCCCTCCGAAGTTCTTGGCACTACTTCCAGGTTAATGGGGTGGGGCGGGGGGCAGGCAGCCCGGCCCGGGGCAGGCCGTGTGCCAGGCTGGCCCTTCCCCGGTGTTATCTGGCCCTCACCACAGCCCCTGAGATGGGGTTATTACCGTTCCACAGACTGGAGACTGAGAGCAGGGAAGCGTGAAATGCCGGAGCTTTACGTGGACCCCTGGGGGCTCAGATCCCCTCCTCTAGGCCTGGCCTCCGCCACGATTTGGGGCTCACTGAGGCTCTGTGGAGGTCCAAGGTCCGATTAGGACATCACTTGACGCTCTAGTCAAAGAAGCTCCTCCCAGGGCCTCCAGAGACACTCGGGGTGTGCCCTCACCCCAGCCTGGGGTGGGCTCCGGGCATGCCCTCTGCACCCATGACCATGCTGCTCCCGAGGCTGGGCACGTGCCAGCTCCCCGGCCGCCCAAGCAGGGGCGTACAGGCTCTCTGGCTAGGTTTCTCACACGGCCCCAAGCGGGGGAGGGGGGGATGCCTCGTTACATCAGCCCCCGAAGCCACTGAGCAGAGAGCACGCTGGGAACTGAGCCGCCGGAGGCTCCGGAGGCCCCGCCCCCGGGTCTCCCGGAGCCCCGCCCCATCCGGAGCAGCCGCTGGGGCCAGGGCCAGCAAGGCATCCTGAGGACACGGCAGTCCTGTTCTGAGAAGGATGGGTGGGTTGGTGGGTGAGCTCCGCGGGGCCCTGGTTTCCTCCTCCACAGACATGGGCATTGCTCCCTCCCGGTGACCCTGCAGGGCAATGACAGGAGCCTCCAGGATGGGGTTGAGCCCCAGTGGCAGGATGCACTCACCCAGGCTCGGAGACTGGGAGATTCCGGAGAAGAGCCCCAAGACTCGCAGGAAGAGCTCCATTCTGCCCGGCCCTGGACCTGGGAGCCTGAATGAAAAGCACTAAGCTGCATGGAGGACAGTGACGATTTTACACTCTACCCCCAGCAGCCCGAGCTCTGGAGCACATTCTTGGCCCAGCATTCCCTGTGCTGGGGTTCTGGAGTCTGGGATCCCGGGAACTGGGTTCTAGCCTCTGGGGTCCACAGCCCCTCTAGTGATCTGGGAGGGAGGTGAGCGTAGTGGGGTGGAGAGGGCAGCTCCCAAAGTCCACGAGGTCCACGTGCTCAGAGCCCGGCCCCGCCCAGGCAGCTGAATTGGAAGCCCCTCGTTGCACAGAAGTGGAGACTGAGGCCCGGGTCTTCGGAGACGGCCAGGGATCTGTCCCAGAGCGCTTTTGAGCCAGGGATCTTGGGGGTGGGGGGTGTGGCCACCCATGACCCAAGACAACACCCGGGTCCCCGCCTCCATCAGCAGGAGGCCACTGCCCTTTGGGGTCCGGCCTCTGTGGGTGGGGAGGATGGAGGCCCTTCCTAGGGAGCCTGGAGTCTGTGCTGCTCCTTCCGCCAGAGCTGGCAGCCTCCCACCCCCATCCGGTCTCCTCCTCCAGAGCCCGGGATTGGCTGGCTCCCGCCAAGAACGCCCACAGCCTGCCAGGCCGGGTGGGGAGCACACGCGTGCCCGACCCCACCCCGTCCTCAGGGCTCCTCTAGGCTCTAGGTGGGTCTTCCTGGGAGAAACTGAGGCCCAGGGGGAGTCAGGGCCCCCCGGCCCCCACCCAGGCTCCACAGGAGTTTCCAGACACACTTTGGAGGCTGTGCTTCAGTGGGGTCTCCCCACCCCCTCTTTTGAACCGTGAGAGTGATAAAGGGCAGGCTGCCAGGCCTGGAGCCAGGGCGGGGGTGAGGGGGGTGGAATGGGGAGTTGGCAGGGGTCCTGGCAGGAGGCCGGCAGGGAGAGAGACCAGGGCCCCTCTTGGTGCTCCCTCCTGACGCCTGCCCCACCCCCTCCTCAGCCCCCCTTCCATAGCCCTCATCCTCCCAGCAGGCTAGGAGGGGCCCCGGGGCCCAGAGGGGCTACAGGGCTGCGCTGGGAGGCCCTCTCCACCACACACACTCCCGGGCGGCACAGAGGAGGGTCCTGATGGGACCCAGGGCTGGGGCAGCTGGCCATGCACGTCCTCTTAGGAAGGGTACACGTCGCCCCTGCAGTTTGTCCTGGGGTGCTTGGCAGGGTGGTGTTTGAATTCAGAATGAAGGAGGCCAAACATTTTCTTCCGCCTGCTGTGTCACCTCCCAGGATGGAAGTTCTGCCTGCACGCGGGTTGAGCATGTTGGGTGACAACTGCACAGGGGCCTTTTTGTGCGTATGTGGTGGGGCTGTGGGCTGGGATGTGCCCGTAGGTGATAAATCTCTGTCTCGCACACACACACACACACACACACACACACACACACACACACACACACACACACACACACACACACACACACACTTGGGTACTGGGACATCCAGGGCAGACTTCCTGTTCCAAACACACCTCTGTCCCTCCATCAGCTTGTCTGGAATTCCTCCTGAGCAATCTTCTAAGTAGAGCACACGTTCCCTAAGATGGAGAGGCCGCGCCCAAGCCTGGAAAACAGACAAGGCTTAACCTGCCTGAGTGGCAGCTTCCTCACCCGTAAGGCAGGTGAGTTACCTGCTCCCACCTCACAGGGGTTCAGTGCAAGCGTGGCACATGCTGACGCATGAGAAGCGCTCAGACGACATGCCCAGGACGCTGGGAATGTGGATAGGATGTGGAGGGCTCCTGTCGCTCACCCTGCTCAGCTCCTTCCTCGGGAGGGGACCCCAGCAAGGGCGGTGGAGCTCTGTCCGCCGGCTCTAGTTCCCCCGCCTCTGTTTCACCGGCTGGAGAAGGAGGAAAGGGTCTGTCCTCTCCAAAGGTTTCCTTGTATCTGGTTCACTCTACTCCCTCTTCCTTTCTTTCCTTTCACACTTTCTTCACCTTAATCCCTTTAAGCCCCATGAGGCCTGGACCTTGTCGGCCTCTCTTAAACTGCGTCCCAAGTACCAGAGCAGTGATCAGAGACCCCGCTGGATGGGTGGATGGAGGAGCTCCCAGCCCAGCACCCAGGCTGCATAGCTCACTCATTCCGCGGCTCATACAACCACACCCGTGCTGGAGGCCAGCAAACTGAGGCTCACGATGTGAAAACCTTGCCCAGGGCCCAGGGCCACGCCTGACTCTCAGACACCCGAGGGACTTGGCCTTCCTGGGCTCCTTCCTCCACACAAAACAAATAACAAAAAACAAAAGTTCTATTTTATGACTGCATTAGTATAAAGAATATATTAATAATATATATTAGAACATTTTCTTTGCCCTAAAAGTTCCTTTTTTTTCTCCTTTCTGATTTTAAACAGAATTGAAACAATTCATGGGCCCCTAAAGGACTGTGGCCTCAGGCACTGTGTCGCTGTATCTGAGGAAGGGGAGTTGGCCTGGCAGCCTCCTCCCATTGGAAGCTGACTTGAACCCAGGTCTTGAACCAGGTCTTCTGCACCCCCAACCTCTTCTCCCCACCGCCTGCCACTTGAGGAAGGACCTGGTGGATTTTTGCTGCTTTTTGGCATTTCTTACGAGCCACCTTATGGCTTTGAATGTCTTGTTTCTGAGTGCTTATAACAACAACGATAATTAATAATAATAATAGGGTGGGATGAATTGGGAGATTGGGATTGACATATATACACTACTATATATAAAATAGATAACTAATGAGAACCTACTGTATAGCACACGGAACTCTACTCAATGCTCTCTGGTGACCTAAATGGTAAAGGAAATCCAAAAAAGAGTGGATATATGTATATGTATAACTGATTCACTTTGCTGTACAGCAGAAGCTAACACAACATCGTAAAGCAACTATACTCCAATAAAAAAATAAAATAAAATAAATACAATGTTAGCTGTAATCTAAAACAAAATAAAAAATAAAAAAATAAAATAACAACAACAATAATAATAATGCTAGTCCTTCACAAAGCCCTTGACACTTTTCAAGCCCTTTCATCTCTGTTATCTGATCCCCCCAACAATCTAGGGAAGAGCAAGGACAGCCGCCGTTACTTCTGTTTTATAGCTGGGACAACTAGGACACGGAGGACAGATAAGTGGTCCCAGCTGGTAGGACCAGAGCCCCAGGCTCTTTGCACACCCTCTAGCTGCAGTTTGGGTGAGCAGGTGGCGAGGAGGGGCCTCAGAATCGTACCTGGGTGAGGTGGGAAGGTTGGACGTCAAAGCGCAGGAGGGGGAGCAATGAAAGGAGGGGCGGGCAGGTGGGGCAGAGGGATGGCTGAAGGGGAGGAGCAGGAAGGTGTAAGCAGGGGAGTGAGAGGTAGCTTCTGGCTGCCCATGGGAGCAGGAAGAGCCCAGTGCAGCTTTCTGGAAGGAGCTGAACTGAGGGGGGCGGTGTGATTACCGGGAGGAAGTGAAGGGGACCACGGGGATATCTGGGAGGCACAACCACTGAGCCTTGGTGACTGATGGGGTACAGAGGTAAATGTGGGGGTCGACAGAGATGCTCCCCAGATTTAAGCACTTAGAAGCCCCAGAAGCTGTAAAGGCCATAGCACGGTAGGTAATTAAACCGTAACAATGCAGCAGAAGCTTTCTTAACCCAGCTGCACTTAACCAGCTCACTACATGAAGCCACTCCACACCCTCTGTAAAGCACATGGGCAAAAACTGACGTTTGCTACTGACCCTTTCCAAAACCCACACACACCCATCCATGACAATAAAGTGGGTACACTTTCTAGGAGCTCCTGGAACCTTTAAGCCATCCTCCCACCCCAGCCAGGGTAGAAACCCCTGAGAGAGGCTGCTCCATGCCTACCCTAAGCTTCTGCCCTACTCGTTGAGACCACTGCCTTGTTCCCCAACCTCTTTATACCCTGAAACACGTTACTGTGAGTCCTTTGAGTAATACACAAACTGCTGAAATACAAGTGTGAAAAGAGAGTCACTGGGCCTATGAAAACTAAGTTGGCAAGTTGGAAAGACCTGTTCATAGCAATTTAATTTTTAAAACTGCTATTGAATTAGGTATAGATGAGACAGTTGTAAAGACCAGGGGAAAATGTAAACTCTCAGAAGGACCCTGAGCATAGATCTGCTCCCAAGCTCCCCAATGGGAGGCTGGTGGCTTCAGGTCCTGGCGAAGGGGGCCTGGCCACAGGGCTGCTCAGGGCATGGCACCCCACGCCCCCAGCAAGAGAGGGGGAGTGAGCACCCAAAACAGAAGTTAGTCTTTTTATAAACTTATCTCAGAAGTGACCATGCCATCAAGTCCGCTCTTTTCTATTCCCTGGAATAGGTCATTACTTTCCGCCCACACGGAAAGGGGCAGAGATTATGCCCAGCTGTAAATACCAGACGCAGGATCATTTGGGGTCTTCTTGAAGGCTGTCCACCACAACCTCCCGGAGCAGATGTCCCTTTTGAGTGGGATGAGGGGTCTTCTTAGACTCTAACACCCTCGGAACGGAACCCTTATTGTGCCGGGAACTTTACGCGGACCCCTCTCTACCACACTATGAGGTCAGCACTATTATTACCCCCATTTTGGGGGGCACAGGGAGGCAAGTAGCTTGTTCTCAAATCCCACAGCCTGTAAGAGCTGGAGCAGGCTGGAATTCGAATCCACACGCGTTTCAGCCCAAGGAGGAAGTTGGGCTGGGCATGGGGTGTCTGAGGAGGCTGCAGAACGTGGGCTCTAAGTTCCCCCAGGGCAGCTGTTATTTGGGTCTGAAGTTCAGGAAGAGGCAGGTTGGAACTGGCACGGGGTGGGCACCCTTAGCTGGGGGGTGGAGGTTGATGAATCTCAGGGAGGGGAGCTCCCCCCAGGAAGAGTGGGTACAGACCGGGCAGAAGAGGGCTCTGTGTCCCAGGGCGGCCAGGGAGGTGGACGCCTTAGGGGAGCCGAAGGCAGAGCCAGGGTGAGGGAGGCCACGAGGGAGGCGGCGGGCAGGAGGGGCGGGTGCGTCTAGGGAGCAACCTGGCTGTGGAAAGGCACAGAGGGCTGGACAGCTGTTGAGGAGGTGTAGGGTCAAGGGCTGAGGGGTTAAGGTTTCTGCTCGGGGTGGCCAGGTGTGGGGCTGGGGCCACGCCCTCTGCGCTCTCTACAGCGCGGTGCTGCCCCAGACCCCAAGCAGGGTGACACCCCCGGATGCGGCCTCTGAGGTCACCGGCCTCCAGGCAGGAGTGTGTCACGGGTGCCCCACCCAGAGGCTGTGCCCCCTCCCCAGCCGGTCCAACCAGCTTGCTGGGCACCCTGTTGGCTGTCCTCTGCCCTCACCCCCTGCTGCCCCTACCACCTTTCATGGAGGAACCCACCGCCTCAGACCAGGCTGTCACAGTGCCAAGTGCCTCCTCCTCCAGGGAGCCCTCCTCCTCTGGGAATGGTTAGGCCGCCTAACCATTCCCAGACCTTTGGAGGGGGCAGAGGAGGGATTTGTGCAGAGAGAGCTGCAAGGATCACCCCCCTCCCCCAGCAACAAACGCAGATATTTGGTGGTTTCTCCCCAGAACCAGCTTCCCAGCACTCACCAGGTGTGACAGGCCCCGCAAGCCCTGTCCTCCTTCCCAGTGGCCCTCCCTGCCCCCCTCCTGATCAGAGGCAAAATCTCTCCAGCAAACGCTGGACAACCTCCTGGCTGCTCCCCTGATTCCATCCGACCGCCCGGCTCCTCAGTGAGGCCCAGCTAAGCCTCAGTGCACGCGGGGCGGGTGCCGTCCAGCGTGCTGGGCCCTCGCCGTCTGGCCCGACCTCGCTCACGGCTGCTTCCACCCTCTGTGTAGCCCCCTGCATCCTGGCCCACCTCCATGCCTTTGCCCAAGCGGTTCCCCTGCCTAACACCAACCCTCCCTCCTCCACATGAACAGATCTGTCCCATCCTTCAAGGCTCGGCTCAAAGCTTGCCTGCTGAGCTTGAAAAAGCTACCTAACTTCTCTGGGCCTCAGTTTCCCGGGCCGTAACAGGAAGCAAAGCGGCCCCTCCCTTGGGGAGCTGGGAGGAGGGAAGAAAGCGCGGCCTGCATGGGGCCTGGTGTACAGGAGGGGCCCCCGAGCCTCGCGGCCTTCTGGACACATCCGCCCAGCCCGCTGTTCTCCTCATCCCGGCCAGGTGCTCGCTGAGCCTTGCCAGTTGGTGACGAAAGCACGGGCGGCCCATCCCCATCCCCCAAGAACCAGCGAAGGGCCCCTAAAACGCGGCCCAGGAGGCCCAACGGGAGAACATCTGTGCGGAGCTGCTGGGAACGGGCGGCGGGATGAAATCCGAGAGCCCAGGGCTCCCCTCCCGGCCGCGCCACAACCGCGGGCGCACAGCCTGACGGGGGGTGGGGGTGGGGGGCTGGCGGGTGGGGGGGGGCTGGGTGTGTGTGTGCGTGTGCGTGTGCGTGTGACTGTTTCTGACCGCTCAGCCCCGGCTGAGCTCAGGGAGCACCCGGCCCCGCCCCCAGCCGTGCGCCTCGGCTTCTGCGACTGTAAGATGGGGCGATGGCACCACCTCCAAGCCGTGTCCCTAACTGCGGGCCTCTCGGAGGACAGTTTATTGTCCAAGGCCAACAGTAATGCACAGTCACTGGAAAAAAAACCCAAAAAACTCAGAAAATAACTCCCCCTCCCCCCCCAAAAAAACCCCCAAAATATTTGTGACCCGGGCTCCACCCCCAGAAATACCCTCGCAGCTGCCGGGAGCCACTAGAGGAGCGCTCGACTTCACGAGGCAGCTTTTATTATTATCCCACGTTTCGGGTGAGGAGAGGGAGGCACAAAAGGGGCCAGGTGGCCTCCAAGGTCTCAGGAGGGTGGGGTGTCGTCGAGATTTGAACTCCCGCCCCCACCCCATCAAGGGCTGCACGGTTTTCCTTGGTAAGGACGCGCCACTGCCGCGTCACCTCCCCCAGCTCAGCCTGGGGGACAGCACCGCGCGCCACCGCACGGCCCGGGGACCGAGCAGCCCGCTTCGACACCCGCAGGGCTTGCGGACGGGGGTGTCGTGCGCGGACGCGCCGTCTGTGGACTTGGGGCTCCGCGCCTCCGGGGACCCGCGGGGGAGCGGCTCCCCCCGCCCAGTGCGCATGCACCCCTCCGCGTCACGCCCGAGGAGATTAAGTTGGAACTGTGAACCCTGTCCCCAAGCCCTGATGGGGAGCATTAATCCGATTGTTTTCAAACCCTGGCCTTGCAAACTCCCCCCGCAGCCAGGCTGCCCGTCCCCTCTCTCGGGCTGGTCTGCAACGCTCCCTGGTCTTGTACGGAGGGGATCGGTGACCCATTTTACAGGCGGCAAATGGGGCAGGGCAGTGACTTGACCAGGGATTTGAGTCTTCCAGCGCTCTTTCCTGTGCGTGTGGACGCCTCCCTCGCCCCGCTGGAGGCCCACCTTATCCCGGAAGCCTTCTCTCCACTTAGTGACTCACCCCCCACCCCCACCCCGCCCGCCCGGGATGAGTCCTTTGTTCAGTGCCCTGGGTGCCTGCTGGGGAGGGCACACATGTGACTGCTTCTTCCTCCAACTCGCCAGCCCTGCTGTCTGGGCTGGACCACTATGGGGTCTGGAGCAAAGTCATCCTGCAGCCTTGCACTCCAGGCGCTGGGCTCCGTGACCTGTGACAGCTCTCCAGGGCTGAGTCTCCTGGGGCCCCAGGGCTGCTCCCACTCCTCTGGGCTCACCCTGAGGGGTCCTCTGGCCAGCTTCCAATGCCTCCTTCTTCAGATAAGAGCACCCCGGGGTTCCAGGGGGAACCGTACCCAGCCAACCTGCAGGCATATGGTATGGTGGGTGGCACCCCACCCTCCTAGTTCTGGGCCTGGCAACCAGCATTCCCCCCTTTGGTTTGGAGAAAGGCACCCAGCCCTGCAGGTGGGGAGGGGGCTGGTGACCTGATGCTGCCAGGGCTACCTCAGGCAGGGACCCCATCTGAGGGAGGGTGAGGGGCACAGAGCATAGTTCTGGCGTCACAGAACCCTGGGCTCAGCTGAGGCTGAGGCTGGGTCCACACTGCACTTGTCTGTTTGGCTTTTTGGCTCCAGGCTGCTTACAGCACGTCCTCCTGGCCCTGAGCACCCTCTGGACTTGGTTATCTCTGCACTCTAAGCTGCAAAGTGGGTTTTGCTGTTCCGAGTTCCATATTCCTGCATTCAACACCTACTCTCTGAGATAGCCTCGGGACATGTCCTGAGTGACACAGACACAGCCATGCCCCCCACGGGTCTTACAGCCTGGGGATGGTACAAGGTGGTCTGTGTCCCAGAACTACAGGGAGGGGGATGTCAGAGGGGCAGGGGCCCAGAGAGTCCCTGAGGAAGAGACACTGAGAGACCTGCAGCGTGACTTTGGAAATGACTAGGGAAAGGTCTGGAGTTGGAGAGATAGAAAGGGCTCTAAACAGCTGGCCCTGAGCCTGGAGAGGACTCCTGGTCTCCCTTGAGAGAACAACGAGCTGGGGGCAGGGCACAGAGGCGGCCCCGCAGAGCACTGTGGGCCACTCGCAGGCCTTTGGATCTTGGCCTAACAGCACAGGAGGGCCACGGATGGGTTGAAAGCAGGGGCGTAGTGCAGCCAATTAGGGTTTTAATAGATCCCTCTGGCCTTGGTGCCTTCTCAGGCCTCTGCCAGCTTGGGAAGAAAAGAATTTCTTGCTCCATCAGGCAACCCTGCAACCTCCTCACCCTGGTCGGCTTTGTGGGAGGATAAGGGAAATGGATGGGATGCCCATTTTGCAGATGTTTGTCAATGCAAGATCCTGGACCACTTAGAGAAGGCTTCCCAGGAGAGGGGCCCTAGCCTGCAGATGAGTAGGAATCACAGGAAGATATGCCAAGAGGCAGGGTGGGGGTGGAGGAGTACCAGAGAGGGAACAGCATGTGCAAAGGCACAGTGGCAGGAAAGAGCAGTGCGCCCAGAAAACCCCCGAATTAGAACTTGAGCGCAAAGAATTTGGTGTGTGTCTGCGCAGGTGTCAGTGTCTCTCTCGGAGGCTGCGAAGGTGCAGGCAAGGAGCAGCAAGTGGCCTCTGAATTGGGTGGGCTGGTGGTTGCAGGAGGTGGGTGGTGGAGGATGGGCAGAGGGGGCAGGGAAGACCACATCAAAGCCAAGGCTGTCAGATGGGGGAGGGTTAGCTGGTGGATAGAGGGGGGAGGTTAAACCTGGAGAATAAATCTCATGCTTATCTCCGCTTCCTCTGGAAACTTTATAAAAACGATGGCAAAAAAGTTTAAAAAGGTATAAACATGAGAGAGGAGAGGACTGCAGATGAGAGGTCCAGCACATATGAGGAAGATAGAAACTGACAGGACTCAGCAGAGAAGGCGGACAGCTACCTATGTGCCTCCCTGAGGTGGTATATACCATAGACCAGCACGCATAGACCAGCAGAGACTGGGGGGACTAGGCTGGGCACTGTGGAAGGTGGGGGCGGGTCTGATGACAGCCCTCATGGTGGACAGACCCTAATGTGACCCCGATGATTTCCTGTCCCCTGATGTTCCCAGCCCTGTGTAATCCCTTCCCCGGAGTGCAGGCAGGACCTGTGACTTGCTTCTAACCAATAGAACATGGCACAGGTGATGGGACGTCCTGCCTCCGTCTACGCAGATGAGGGAGAGACTCTCCTGGCGGGCTGCATGAGGTAAGCAGCCATGTAGAGGAAGCCCAAGAGGCAAGGGACCATGTGTGGCTTCCAGCCACCAGCCCGCAAGAAGCCAGGGCCCTCAGTCCCACAGCCACAAGGACAGAAATCCTGCCGGCAACCGACAGAATGAGCTTGGAAGCAGATTTTTTTTCCCCCAGCCGACTCTCCAGATGAACACACAGTGAGTGGCACCTTGATTGCAGCCAAGTGAGACCCTGAGCAGAGGACCAGCTCACCCAGACCTCCAACCCCTGGGAAATGTGAAAGAATAAATGTGTGTTGTTTTCAGTTGTTCAGTCTGTGGTCATTTGTTACACAGCAGAGAACATGTGTACACTCCCAAGCCCTCCCACAGCTGCTCACCATCTACTTCCCTGTTTCCACCCACCCCACCCTCCCCCCCTGCAGAAGACAAGATGCATCATCTCTGGAGAGAGATTCCAAAATCAGGGCATCAGGCATGGCAGAGGCAGGAATGAGTGTGGAGGTGAAAAAGATGCTTGAGTGACCACAGCTTCCCAATCTTTCCCTGTCCTGCTCCTGGAATGCCAGGAACCAAGCATGTGTCCCCAGGTGGGAGATTGGAGGGGTCTTCTGTGGAGACCCAAAAGCACCAGCACGGGAAGATTCCTGATCACTCACTGCCCCTTGCTGTAAAGGCCATGTGACCTGCTTTGGTGAATGAAGAGAGAGTGGAAGTACCATGTTGCACTTTCTGAAAACTTGAAGAGTGATCCTGTGGTCCTGCCATTGCTCTTTTCCCTCTGCCATAGAAGAGCGTGTCCTAGAAGGGGGCAGCTCCTTCAGCCCAGGTCCCAGGATGAAAAGGACACATGGAGCAGAGCTGCAGCAACCTGCAGACACCACATAACATGAAGGAGAAAGAAACCTTTGCTGTTGTGTGTCCCTGAGATTTGGGGGGTTGTTTGTTACTGTAGCATAACTCAGCAAAGCTGACTGATGCACCCAAGGAAGCTGTCTGGACGCCTGAAAATCCAACAGGGAGTCCTTCCACACACAGAGATTCCAACTGGCCTGTCCGTGCTCTACGGTAGTGTGAGTGGCAGCCGAGGATCACCAGGCATTAGAGGAAACCCTCCAATGGAAGAACAGAGACCAAAACGAAGAGAGAAAAGGAAGTAGGGTGAAAAGAGAGGATTCAGGGGGCAGAAGAAAATGTCAAAACAAATCCTAATTCCTTAGAGAGGACATTAAACCAGAACGATGTTATTTGTTTTAATGGAGCAAAGAGCTTGTAGAAGTTTAAAAGACAATAGTCAAAATAAAGGGTGGGGGGCTTCCCTGGTGGCGCAGTGGTTGAGAGTCTGCCTGCCAATGCAGGGGACACGGGTTCGAGCCCTGGTCTGGGAGGATCCCACATGCCGCGGAGCAACTGGGCCCGTGAGCCACAATTACTGAGCCTGTGCGTCTGGAGCCTGTGCTCTGCAACAAGAGAGGCCGCGATAGTGAGAGGCCCGCGCACCGCGATGAAGAGTGGCCCCCGCTTGCCACAGCTGGAGAAAGCCCTGGCACAGAAACGAAGACCCAACACAGCCATAAATAAATAAAATTTAAAAAAAAATAAATGGTAGAAGTAAAAGTTAGGGAAATCCCCTAAAGAGTAGACCTAAATGACAAAGATATAGAAAATAGGAAAAGAGAAAAACAACAAAATTAGAGGATGAACTCAGGGGTGCTAAGTCCAAGTACAGGAGTCCCAGAAGGAGAGGTTTGCAGGGTATGAGTTCCCAGAGTGCAGAGGCCTGCCCTGCACAATAGTTGCACAAAGACCACCCCACCCTGCCCCCCAGGTAGAGGGGTTCCAGAGCACCAGGGCTAAATCAAAGATCCTAAACAGTTCCAGAGAGGAAAAGCAAGTGTCATGAAAGGATTGAGGGTCAGAGAGGCTATGGGCTTCTCAACAGCAGCCCTGGGAGCTAAGAAGGCAATGGAGAAATGCTTTCAAAATGCTGGTAAAAATTATTTTCAATTTGAAATTCTATATCTAGCCAAGCTATCACCAAGCATGCTGTTGGATGAAGACCTTTTCATATGTGCAAGGATTATACTAATCAATCTTCCATGCACCTTTTCTCAGGAAGCTGCTGGAGACAAGGAAACCAAGAACAAGAAAGACGTGGGATTCGAGAAACAGGGATCCAACCCTAGAGAGAGGCAAAGGGGGATCCCAGGTCAACAGTAGCTGTGCTGAAGGCCCAGAGAGCAGCTAGCATGGATTGTTGCAGGAGGGGGGCTTCTGGGAGGGAAGTTGTGGGGTGGTGGGGAGGACAGATTTTGTGATAGGTAGGAGATAGTGTTGAGAGATTGTTCAAGCATTGGGAAGATTTAGTGATGGATACAAAGTAAACTATTAGTAATCTATTGCTGCATAACAAATTGCCACAAATTTATCTTACAGTTTCTGTGGAAGTCTGGGCATAATTTAGCTGGGTCCTCTGCTCAGGGCCTTGCAAAGCTACACTCAAGGTGCTTACTGGGACTGCAGACTCATCAGAGGCTCGACTGGGGAAGGATCCACTTCCAAGCTCACTGAAGTTGTGGCTGGAATTCATTTCCTTGCTGCGTAGGACTGAGGGCTTCAGTTTCTTGCTGACAGCTGACCAGCAGCTGCCTTCAGCTCCTAGAGGCCACATATAGTTACCGTGGCCACACAACACGGCAGCTTGCTTCTCTAAGCCAGTGAGGGCGCAAGAGACGCCAGCATGATGGGCTCTGCAATCTTATACTGTATCACATAATCATGTGTATCCTACCGCCTTTGCCATGTTCCATTGGTTAGAGTGAGTCACCGGTCACGCCTGCACTCAAGGACAGGGGCTACAAAAGGGTGTGAACACCAGGTGGTGGGGATCTTTGGGAGCCACTTTTAAAGCAGCCTAAACAAAGCTAATTATTAACTTCATGAAAAACTAAAAGTTAAACCGGAAAGGAAATTCAACCAAAGTGCATTACTTGACTCAGTAGCAAACAATGCTTATATAATCATTATGATGAAACAACTGAATATTGGTTGAACCAAAAATTGTTACACATTGGTAATGGGAAGTGACACAGGGAGAGTGTGTCGTATGGGTGTGTTGGGGGGGGATATGTGAGAAAGCTCAACCCTTGTCTTCTGTAAGAGGAAGTCACTAGATAATGGCTCAAATTGGTAAATCAAGTAACAGCAGCACAAGCATGTCGTTTATAAACATGGAGATAAAATCCAGAAGAAGCCAAAAGCTTTGACTGGGGTTGTTTCCGGGGAGGGATGGGGGTGGGGCAGTTGGGGAGGGGCTGCTGCTTTACATTATAGGCCTATTTATCTTTTAAAATTCTTTACATGTCACGTGCATATACTTTAAACTATTGCATTACTTCGATAAAAATACACATTAATTAATAGAGAAAGAGATAAGGAGGAGGAGGAACATTCCCTGGTGTGAACAGTGAAGTCCCCAGGGGTCCTGAGCGATCCGAGCTTCTCCTTACCCTGGGGGAAGGGGCTCCACAGATCCAGGGGAGCACCCGATTGGCACATACACGAGGGAATATGGTAACCGGAGCTTCCACAGGGAGAATACGGTAACAGCCTGGGGCCGGGGAAGTTGCGGTGCTTGGAGGGTTTGGGAAGGAAGCGGGGAGGGGGGAATGGGGATCCCTCCCCCAGGGTGGGGGCATATCACCCTGGGCCTGAGGTTCCCCCCACCCTGGTAGTCCCCCTCTCCGTAGACATTTCTTGGGAAAACTCTGAAGGCTCCAATGAGGTTTCGCTTTGTTTTTCGTTCCGTAGATTTTGTATAATTTGTTTTTATCTAAGTAACAAATGTTTCTGGTAAAAACCCTGGGAAGCACAGGATGACTTGGAAAAGCACAGCCCAGCTCTGGTGCCCGGCAGGGTGACCGCCGTCAGGCTGTCTGGGTTTCCAGGTGTCCTCCGGTTCCTGTCGATGTCAGTCTCTCTCTCCCAGGCACGCAGTGGTCTCTCTCTCCGCACCCACGGTCTGCGTCCGCTTTATTCACTTAGCCACCCGTCCAGGCGCTCTTTCCACGACAAGACCTCCAAAGAGGGCCATCTTGCTCCTTTTCCAGGCCCCTGTGCCGGGAGCGCCCAGACCCCAGTGGGGGGGGGTGTTCAGGTCGAGCGTAGGGTTTTGCTCTTAGTAACTCAGCTGCAGCTGGGACACCTCCACGCGGCCTGCCAGGCTTTCTTGCCCCCAAGGCCCTGGGAGTCTGGCTGGGAACACCGGTCACAGGCTGGAGTCCAGGCCCTCACAACAGTGAGGCCTGAACATCTGAGGAGGGCCTGGTGCACAGGAGCTGGGAAGAGAGGAACGGTGTGAGGGGTGGGAGGACAAAGGGATTTCTGGGGGTGTCTGGCAACCCCTCAGGGCACAGGGCCGTGCTGGGCTGCCCACCTGCCAGCGGGGGGCGGGGAGGGGGCTGGGACTAGCGGAAACACCCCTGCCTGGAGCATAGTGGTTGGAGGGCAACTCTGGCTTCGCCACTCCCTCCCTGAACATACTTTATTTTTTTTAATTAATTAATTAATTATTTTCTGGCTGCCTTGAGTCTTCGTTGCTGCGCACGGGCTTTTCTCTAGTTGCGGAGAGCGGGGGCTACTCTTCGTTGCGGTGCGTGGGCTTCTCATTGCGGTGGCTTCTCTTGTTGCGGAGCATGGGCCCTAGGCGCACGGCATTCAGTAGTTGTGGCTCGTGGGCTCAGTAGTCGTGGCTCGTGGGCTCTAGAGCGCAGGCTCAGTAGTTGTGGCGCACGGGCTTAGTTGCTCCACGGCACATGGGATCTTCCCAGACCAGGGCTCGAACCCGTGTCCCCTGCGCTGGCAGGCGGATTCTTAACCACTGCGCAACCAGGGAGGGAAGTCCCCCTGCACCTACTTTAAAGTGGCCTTGGCAACTTACTTAACCTCTCTCGGCCTCGGGTTCCTCATCTGCAAAATTCGGGTGACACCAGCGCAGCTGTCGTGGGAGGCGAGGCAGGAGACAGCGGGGAGGGCAGAGAGAGGAGTCAGGGGACCCTCCCCGATGGGACTGGGCTGTGAAGGCAAGAAAATCCTCCTGAGTTGCATCGGAAGTGGGTGTGTGTCAGAATTTTGGTCTTAACGGCCTGCCCCTGTGGCTCCAGCCCCTCTTGCGGCAGGGCTGGCACCCCGGCCCTCCTAGCCTCAGCTTCCTCAACCTAATACTGGGCACGGCAGCCCCACCCTGGAGAGACGTGCCTGTGAACGAATAACCCTACTTCATTTCCAGCCCACGTGCCCAGGGGCCCCTGCAGCCCTGGGATGCGCCAAGCCCAGCCTCCCCTTTGCTCTTCCTGGGGACAGTTTGGCCAAGTCCCACTTGCTGTTCTGCTGGGAAGCCCGAGTTTGGAACAGGCACATTTCCAGAGACAAGGAGTGTCACCGAGTCCGAGGCCCTGGGGGTGTCTGGGCTCCTTCCCTGAGCTCCCTGGCCTCCCACAATCATGGCTTGGGACCTAGCAGTGGAGGAAGTCCTGACCATGGGGATGGGGTCCCAGAGGAAGGGCTGCTGAACAGCAGAAGTGGGGCTGACCACCAGGCTTTCCCTCACTCTAGAAGCACAGTGGGGACCAGCCCAAGTGCAGGGGCCTGAGAGCAGTAATGGCCCAAACACTCTCCCAGGGACTGTTGGGGGTCCCAGTGCCTGGTCCCAGATCTCCAGGTCGGGTGGAGGTCTCTTTCCGGGCATGGACCATCCTCCCCACTCCTACCCTTGCTCAGAGCAAGGCCTGCAGAGTTCTGACGCAGACCCCCACTTGCCCCTGACCAGGAACACGTGGCCTCCAGAGCTGGCTGCTCCACCATGGCTGCGGGAAGGATTATATTCTATCCCATGCCCTGTGCACTCATGTTCAATTACAGAAAGGAGAGACAAGCTTATGGAACAGAGCTTACCCTTACAAAGTACCATGTCTAGCCTATCTTATTTAAGTTTTTTAACGCTTTATTCATAGTTGTCCCAAACTGGAAACAACCCAATTTCCCATCAACCATGAATGGATAAGCAAATGTGGTATATCTGTAAAAAGGAATGCTGCTTTGCAGTGAAAATAAACAAACTACTAATACACACAACACCATGCGTGAATTTCACAGACATTAGTGAGTGAAAAAAATCCTTGTACAACGGCTACGTACTGTGTGATTCCATTTATGTGAAATTCTAAAACAGGCCAAGTTAATCTGTGGTGACAGAAAGTGGATCTGGGGTTGCTGGGGCCCCGAGGATTGATGGGGAAGGGGCACTGAGGGACATCTTGGGGTGATGGAAATGCTCTATATCATAATTGATGCATACATTGGCTAAAACGTAAAGAACTAGATACTTAAAATGGGTGCATTGCACTGTATGACAATTTTGCATAAAAGAAAGAAAATGCTAGTTGTTCCATAAATTGATTTCATGACCCACTAATAAATCAGTGGTCCGCCACTGGGCTGTGCTAACATCTGTGGAAAAGAGGGACAGGGAAATATAGATGTGTACAAGGGAAACCCGACCATGGTGGCGAGGTGGGGAGATTGTTTTGGGAAAGGAAATTTGAGGGGGAGCATGAGAGCAGCTAAGCAGGAGGGATCAGTACATGCAGGGGAGTTAGAGGACTGAAGACCCTGAGGTGGGAGGGTCACGAAGCACTGGGGAGAACTGGTGGCCCTTGTGGCCTGAGTGCCTCTGGAGGTCGGATCTTTGTCCACTTTGTTCTGTGATGTATCCCCAGCGCCTGATATGTAGTAGATTTTCATTAAATGATGAACGATAGAAGAATGAATGCTGGGAGCAAGGGAGGGTAGTGTCAGGTGAGGCTGGGGCTCAGCTGGCGAGACTGTGAGGGGCTCGAGGCCACGGGGAGCCCACTGGCTTTATCCCCATAGAAGGATGAATGGATAAATAACGGGGTTTATCCATCCAGTGGAGTATATTCAGGCCTTAGAAAGGAAGGAAATTCTGACAGATGCTACAACATGGATGAACCTTGAGAACGTTATGCTGAGTGAAATAAGCCAGTCACGAAAGGGCAATTCCCCATGATCCGTCTTATGGGAGGGTACCTAGAGTAGCCAAAATCTTAGAGACAGAAAATAGAATGGTGGTTGCCAGGGGCTGGGAGAGGGGGAAATGGGGAGTTGTTTATGAGTATAGAGCTTTAGTTTTGCAAGATGAAAAGAGATCTGTGGATGGACAGTGGTGATGGTTACACAACGATGTGTATTACTTAATGCCACTGAACTGCACACTTTATTATTATTATTATTGTAGTTGAAGTATAGTTGATTTACAACGTTGTGTTTAGTTTCTGGTGTACAGCAAACTGATTCAGTTATACATATGTATAAATATATATATATATATTCTTTTTCATATCCCTCCATTATGGTTTATTACAGGATATTGAATAAAGTTCCCTGTGAACTGCACACTTTAAAATGGTAAATTTTATGTATATTTTTACCACAATTAAAAAATAATAATTAAACAAGAAATCCTCCCTTGGCTCTGCTTTGCCTCATGGCAGACCAGCTACATAATTTGCAGGGCCCAGTGTAAAATGAAACTGCAGGGACCCTGCTCAAAAATTAAGAATTTCACATTGGCAACAGCAGAGCATTAAACCAAACATGGGCTCTTCTGGGCAGAGGACCCCCTTGGGATTGCACATGTCAGAGCCCAAGGGGCTGGCCTCCCCCCACGCCGCCCCCTGGGGTCCTCCTGTGACCAGGCTTTCTTTCAGCTTGGGGAAGGGCCCCAGACTTCTAGCCTCTGGGACTTTGTCTATGCTGTTCCCTCAGCGTGAAATGTCCTTCCCCGGCAGTTTCCTGCATCTTCAGATCCAGGCTCAGCTCCTCTTAATAGCAAACGGGGTAGACTGTGTTGTCTGCTCAGTGAGGGTGGGGACACCTGGGTCTCGTCCTGCCGCAGCCCAGCACCAACCCCGGGCCTGTCCAGGCCCCAGCTCGCTGGCCATTAGATGATTGAAGCAACTCAACCCAAGTCATCATGTTTTATTCAGAATAATGACAGTGGCTCTCAAGTAGTGGGTAACTGCCGTGTCCCAAGGCTCCTGTGGCCTTCCCGCCACATGAGCCTCACCCATGTGACAAGGGCGGGAAGGGGCGCAGAAAGGGGAGGGGCCCGCCCGCCCCAGGACACTCAGCCCCCACCCCAAGGGGAAAAGGCAGGGTCTCCGCCTTTCGGGCAGGTTCCCAGGCTTCTCCCTGGCGGCGTGCCCGCCCATTTGCCGGGTCAGGAGACCGAGGCCCGGCCTGGAAGTGACGGCGGGGCCGCCGAGGCCACCGCCGGCCGCTTCCCCGCCACCCCCGGCCGGGCCCTCGCAGGCAGCGGGTGGAGGAGGCGCGGCCGGGAGCTGCCGGGAACCGTAGTCATGGTGACCGCGGGAGACAAAGAACCGGCGGCGCCGGCGATGCGGGCTGCGGGGGAGGCGCCGGCCTCGCGGAGACCCCCACGGAGGCCCCGCGGCCCAGCCGCCGCCAAGCCCTGGCCTCCGGGTGGCCTTGGGCCAGTCTCGCGCCCTCTGGGCCTCAGTTTCCTTATCTGGACAACGGGGTCCAGACCCAGTAGCTCCTCCAAACTCTCGCTGGGTTTGGCGGTTTTCTTTCCTTTCGCCTCCTCCTCCCTCGGAAAAATAAATCAGTCTGGAAGGTCCTCGCACGGGGGACCTGGGGAGGGAGTGCTGAGTTCTGCGGGGGGCGGGGGCGGGGGCGGGGGCAGACTCCTCCCTCCATCATAAGAGGAGACAGTCCTGGCAGGGGGGAGGGGAGGGTCACCTGGCACCTGTCCAGGCCCCGGGCAGCACCTCCCAGCGTGGGGTCAGGCTGTGGGGAGCCATGGGGTGACCCGCGTGATCCCCTCTCTTCGCCTGGCCCTTCCTCAGCATCTGCCACAAGCCAAGGGTCCCACAGGACCAGGCCCTATTCCCCTGGTGGTGGAGGCCCACGTCACTCCACTTCCGGGACACCTGTGCCCTCCTGGTGGGTAGGCCAGGCCCTGCGTGGCTCCCCAGCTCCTTCCTGAGAGCACTGTTAGTCTACAGGCTGGGGGACACTGGTCCTCCCCTTTACCCCAAGCTGGGCCTCAGTTTCCCCGTCTGTAAAAGGGGATGAGCAGAGGTTTAGACTCTAGCCTCTTGCAGCCCTAGGCTCCCCAAGGCCTGTTCCAGTCACCATGGGCTGGTCTGAGGTGTGGTAGGGCCCAGGGCCCCTCTGGGCTGTGTGTGCCACCCCAGGTGCGTGAGGAGTGTCTGCAGGTAGCAGGTGGTCTCCTTCTATGCCCAGCGCCCTTGGGCTAGACTCCAAGCCAGGGGCCCAGCCACAGTGAGGGTTGGGTCTGGTCCCTGCCTTCCAGAGCCCACAGACCCAGGACCCAGCAGAGGAGGCCAGGTGGGGCCCTGAGCTTGATTCCTCACCTGACACTTGGGGGTGATCCCAGTTCCTCTCAGTGTGTGGTGATTCTGACCAGTGGAGATGGGGATGGAGTGGAGAGGCCATTCCTAATGGGCAGAGAAAAGTGATAGGTCACACTGGGGGGTCATCAGAGAGGCTCAGCCACTCCTGCTGCTCTAGCCCACCCTCAGGGGGCTCGGTGAGGACACCAGGACCCCCTACAGGTGTGACATCCTCCCTGCAGGTGACCTAAGGCAAGCCCCACCCGTGTTCTCCCACTAGGAAGCAGGACCTGGCTAAGTGCAGCAGTGCCTGCAGCAGCATGAGATGTAGATAAACTGTGTCAGTTTAAATGTCCTCCTGCCCTGCAAACCCCACCCCCTGCAGCCCTCAGGCCCCCTGGATCCTGAGCCCCGGGGCTGCTGTCCTCTTTGTCCTTCCCACCCTGGCCCCTTGAACCCTGCTCGTGTGTCTGAGGAGCTGCCTGTGATACTGTGGGGGCGCCCCAAGGAGCCCAGCACCCCTGCCCAACTGGGAGCTGGAGACTTGACGGGGGAGGGGGGGGGCACTTTGGTGGCGGCCCTGCCAGGAATCACTCAGCCAATCAACAAACTGCAGCATCACCCAGCCCACGGGGTGGGTGTGGGGAGGCAGGGAGGGCCCTGCCATGTCCTCCAGCCGAGTACTTCCCGAAGTTCAGAGATCCTCAGCCCAACCTCCCTGGGATGGGGAGTTCCCTTCCCCATCAGGGCAGCCATGGACCCCCAAACCCTGCCCCATGACAAAGGCCAGCCTTCCTGCGCACACCTGGGCTAACATCCCTATGTGCTCAGGTCCCATCGGCAAAGATGAAGATCTCATCTTGGCCTCACTTCTGTGGAGATTCAGGAAATGTCCATGACGTGGCCCTGCCCACCCCCCTCACCCTGTAATGCAGGGGCCAGCCTGGGTTACCTGGGCTGTGGTCGGGGTGGGCTGTGCAGTGGAGAGTGCCCTCCAGCTGAGCCTGAAGCCTAGACCAGGATAGATTAGAAGGAGCGGGAAGGGCATTCAGGCAGGGGGCACAGCCTGGGCAAGGGTGCCTCGACCCGTTGGAAGCAGCAGGAAGACAGGCCTGCCTGAAACAGAGGCTTTTCAATGGGTGCAGCGCAGGACGACGGCAGGTTCTGCAAGGTCTCCAGCAGCCCCTCCTCCCTGCTCAGCCATGTGGTCCCAGAATTTGTGCACGGGGTCAAATGTATATGCTGGGTTTTCCTTATGTATAATCTGCGATTCATACCACTCTGTCTTCCAGAAAGAATTAGCAACAGCCTACAGAAAGTCAGAAACAATGAACTCATAACAATAGGAACAGATAATATTGAACAATGAAGAATGTGGGAGAGACATGCATTTTCCAATACCAGGGCATTATTGATCAGTAATTGGGCATCAAATGTAGCTATGAGTTTCCTGGCAGGCAAAGCATAAAGGGAATGAGAACGGGAGTAGGAGCTTCATTATTTGATCAAGGGAATTACACCAGGAATTAGGAGACCCACACTTATTCCCAGAAAGAAGCTCTCCAATGAACATATACCCCAAACCTCAGGCAGCAGATGTTTTTTTTTGTGGGAGGGCCTGTGGGAACAGACCAGAAAGAGCTGTGAGCTGGGTAGGCGCCCTTAGGGCCCTGCCTGCTGTGTGGTACCAGGGTGTCCTGTCTTCTCTGGGCCTCTGGGCCAAGGCTAACCCAACCCTGCTGCTCTGGGTCTCAGGACCTTAGGGGCCCAGGGGCAGGTCATCAGGAATGCTGCCCTGGAGCCTCACCCAGGCTCCCACCGTGGCACCGCCCTGCCCTCCCTCTCCA